>NC_140012.1:25394692-26107192 GCF_964263955.1 Coregonus lavaretus | reverse complement strand
GTGTGTGTGTGTGTGTGTGTGTGTGAAAAGGCGCGGGTTGAAATGGGTTATGGGCACCACTATTTGTCTTGGATGAGCGTCCTGAAGAGAAAAACACAGACTTATTTTGTATAAGCAAAGTCCATCCTGAAAAATACTCAGCTCTTGGCAGTTACACTCTGTTATGGTTGTTATCACCGCTGTGTCCACTGTAAATGATGGGGATAATCATGTTGGGGGCATTTAATAGAGGTCTTGTGGTCAAAATGACATTGAATTTCATTGAACTTCTTCCTCTCTCTCTCTTCCTCTCTCTCTCTCTCTCTCTCTCTCTCTCTCTCTCTCTCTCTCTCTATGTCCTTGCTCTCTCTCACTCTCCCCTCCTCTTTCTCTCTCAGGGTATCCCCGTTATTCAGGAGGTCTGACCTCCCCCTTTCTTCCCATGAGCCACTTGGATCACCATAGCAACAGCAGCGTTCTCTACGGACAGCACCGATTCTACGACACTCAGAAAGGTGTGTGTGTGAGAACTATTTTATGTGTATTTTAACTGTATTTTTTTGCTACAGAACCACTTTCTGTGTGTTGCTATTTAGTAATTTTGTAGTGAAATGGCATCAGCCAAATTTAAATCCATATTTATTTTTCTATTTTTTGAATTTCTTTATTTTCTACATTTTGCAATCCTTACACATAATATTTTTTTATCTTTCCAGATCATTTCTATCTGAGAAGTCTGCCGTCCCAGCCCCCTCTTCTCTCAACCAATCACAGCCTTCCGACACTGTCTAGGACTGCCCCCGGACATCCTCTGGGGTCCTGCAGCAGAGAAACAGACTCTGGGGAAGGAGGAGGGGGACCCCAAAAGAGCTCCAAGGAACCGGGGATGATGGAAAAGAGTGTGTCGAAAGAGAAAGAGAGATCCAGCAGCAAAGAGAGACCCCAGGAGAGCAAAGAGAGACATCATCATCCCAACCATCAACATCAGCCTCATTCGCTTTCTCACCCCCACTTCCTCCCCACTCACATTGGTGAGGAGGACCACAGACACAAAACCCCCAACCTTCCCACGGAATACAGGGACGACCCCGCAAAGCACGGAAACGACCCCTTAAACCAGGGCTCCAAACACATGACTAACTGTGCTCAACTTAGTAAACTATCCAATGGTGACTCTGGGTCTGGGTCCAAGGGCGGGTCCCTGAACAGCTGTGGAGGTGGAGGTGAAGGGGGTAGCAGACCCCAGGGGAGTGGTAGTGGGGGGGCGAGACGATGCTCCAAGGAAGGTGGTGTGAGTGGGGAGATGAGGATAAGTGAAACTCTTCCCTCCTCCTCGTCAGACTGTCTGCGTCGAGCAGCCATGATGGGACCCCACAACCCCCATGCCATGGCTTCCTACTCCATGCCGCCCCCGCCCCTTCCTCCACCACTACATATGGGGCCTGCTGTGGGAGGGGGCTGGCTGCACCATCCTCACCACCCCCATCACCCCCACCCTGAGTTCTACTGCCCCCCTCCCCCTGCCCCCCTCACCCTCACCCCCCCTAAAGACAGAGGATCAGGGAGGGAGGCGAAAGTCTCTGGCCCAACGTACGTCCCCTCAGTCGGGCCTTTTGGGGACATGGGGTCCCCTGACTGCCGTGGTGCTGGAGGAGGAGTAGGTGGAAGCGGAGCTAAGGATGTAAAAGGGGCAGAGAAGAGCGGAGGAGGAGGAAGAGGAGGAGGCTCTAGTGAAAGTCTTCATTCTCTTCTTCATCCTCATCATCCTCAGTCTAGTAACTGCCAGAGGAAGCTGTCGTCCCAGACGCAGCAGCCCCAGCCCCATCAACAGCAGCTGGGCTACGGCAAGGCAGACAAGCCCCCAGACTGGAACCAGAACCACAAATACAACCACCACAGCCAGAACTACCAGCCCAACTCCCAGTCTCAGCCTCAGCCCCATAACCCTAACCCCCAGTCCCACCACCCTAACCCCCAGCCCGGGCCTCGCACCTGCAGCCTAGAGGCCTCTTCCTCCAGGGGAGACTTGGAGGTCCTAGAGGTCTACCGGCCCTCCCTGCCTCTTGAAGCCCAGAGCGCTTACCCCGGGGCTGGGCACCACGCCACCAAGACTGGGCCCTACGCCAGCACCCCGCCCTTCCGGGACTGTTCCCACTCAGCTCCTCCTGAGGGAAAGGGGGGGTCGGGGGGGAGTGCCCAAAGAAAGGGGCAGAAGGTTGCTAGGATAAGGCACCAGCAGCACAGTAGTCATGGCAGCGGGTCGGGTTCTGATGGATCAGGCACTGAGAGGGGGAGAGAGGGGGGGAGGCAGAGCCAAAATCAGAATGGTGAGGGTGGTGTTGTCATGGGGTACGGGGGTCAAACGCCCTCCACACTGCACCCCTGGGGGGTACTGAGAGGTCCCCAAGAGGACGAGAGGAGGATGTCCCCCCACACAGAGTCCTACCCCGATAACAGGACTCAAAACCACCATGACCAACAGCAGTCTATGACAGCACCTCACCCCTCTCACCCCCACTCTCACCACTCCTCCCACTCCTCCCCCCACCTAGAGGGAGAGAGCAGCGCCATGAAGAACCTAATGAACTACAGTTCCCAGCAGCCTTTGCTGCTCTCCCAGAGGAGTCCCTTCGGGGGGCTGGGCTGCCTGAAACAAGGGGGCGAGAGGGGAGTGAAAGGGGGTAGACCCAGCGCCCCTCAGGACCCCCCCAAACAGCCCCTACCCCCTAGGAGAGGGTCCACCAGCGAGGGGGAAAGGATGGATGGAGGGGGAAGAGGGGAGAGGGAGACGGGGGAGACACACGGGGAGGGGGAGGTGCGACAGCCCCCTGTGGGTATAGCTGTGGCGGTCGCCCGGCAGAGAGAGCCCCTCCAACGCCCCTCTGACACCCTCCCAGGACACAGCCGACAGGGCAGGGTGTTGCCCAGCATCAAAGGTGAGAGCTGGATCTATTTATCTGTATGTCTCTGTATTTATGCACGCATGTTAGTCTTAGCTTCAGTATTGGAATGTTTTTAAATGTTTTTTCAACTCTTTCAACAGCTGCGTTGTGTTTAGAAATCTGGCATGACTTATTAAGAATTATGGCATAGCTAGGCTAGCTTTGTTTAAGGGTTACCAGATCTGCTTTCTAAACCCTCTCTCTCCCGCTGTGTGTGTTGCCAGGTGTTTCTCGCTCTGTGTACCCGCTGGGCCGGGAGGCAGAAGAGAGGAAAAGGATGACCGAGGAGCAGCTGAGCCTTCATCACCTCGACCGAGACAGAGAACTCCTCATCAGGGAAAACAAGGAGAGAGGGGAGTTTGCCAGGATCCACCCATCCAGCAGTTGCCATGGTGACCTGACCTCTCACCTTCTGGTGCCCGGCAGGGCCAGCCAATTAGGTGGAGACCCTTCTGCTCATGCCCACCACCATTGGATGCAGCGGACTGGAAGTCCCTCCCTTTGGATGGGCCATTCATATGGTGAGCTGAGCATTCTTGTTTTCCTCAGTACAGTTTCCCCACAGACCATGACAAACAATAATATTGTTGTAAAACTGTCTTTACACATGGATCAGGAAGTGTGGAAATAACATGCAGAAACAAACTCAAAGTTCATGTTCTAAACATCTGTTTTCTCTGTCTCAGGTCTGAGCCATGCGGCGCTGCACCAGAGTATGGGCCCAGGGTTTGGCCCTGGCCTGCCCAGCCCCCTGCAGCCTGTGCTGCCTCTGTCCCAGGACCCCTCTGGCTCCCTGGTGGTCCTGCCCTCGGAGCCTGGAGCACACCACCACCTGGGTAAGACACACAAACACACATGCAGGCCACGCACGCACGCACGCACGCACACACACGCACACACATACCCAGCCAGTTAGCCAGCGCTAAAGATGAACCTCCATTAGAATGGTTTGCATAATGCTTTACACTCAGAGAGGAGGCATTAGAATATCTGCTCCCATTAACAGAACCATAAAACACAGAGTCTCTGACAGAGGGACTTAGCCAACCATTTTACTATGATTAGCTAATGATACTAAAATTCAGGGAGAGAGATGGCACCGCTTCTCATGGTTCAGCCACAGAGAGAAAGATGCAGTGTGTGGGTGTGTGTGGGATGAGTGTGTGTTGGTGTGTTCCTATGTGGTGGAGTTTGGCAGTGTGTGTGTGGTGTAGTCAGATGTTTGTGGTGTGTGTGTGTGTGTGTTACCGCTCCTTTGCAAACAGGCTGTGAAATGTAATTATCTGCCTGCTCCCTTGCCTCGCTCCTTAGGAGTTCCTACAGAGAGGGGAAGTGCATCCACTGAACCCTTCCCCAGGGAAACATAAGCCCACTCAGGCTAATCTCACAGAACAAAGGTTCCCAGCGACTTCAGTGGCAGCCACGAAGGGGTGGGGCAAATGGGAATATATGTCTTGCCATGCACATAAAGACACCACCATGAGAAACTGAGAGATAAAGAGAGGGAGAGAGTGATGTCTGAGGCCACACTGACAGAAACAACACAGCTGCTTCCACACACACACCCTTATTCTCTTTCTCTCGCTCTCTCTCACTGACTCACACACACACACACTCTCTTACTTGCTGTCTCTTTCACTCACTCACTCAGTCCCTTTCTGAAAGTAAAATTCAATCACGCTTTATCGATTTGAACAGAACAGACCGAAAATACCACTATCTCTCTCTCTCTCTCTCTCTCTCTCTCTCTCTCTCTCTCTCTCTCTCTCTCTCTCTCTCTCTCTCTCTCTCTCTCTCTCTCTAGATGTGATGGACCAGTCAGCTTTGTGGCCCTCGGTCTATGGAGCACGGGGCCCCTCCCCCCACATGCAGCATCACGCTGTTTACTCCCGTTCGCCGTTCCTACGGCAACAGGAGCTCTACGCCCTGCAGCATCAGCACCACCAGCAACAACACAGGGCCATGGAGCACATGCACCGACAACACACACTCTCACAGGTAAACACACACGTGATTCACAGGTAACACACACACTCTCAACACTCGTATGTAACTTTTAATGGAGAGAATACTCTTAAACACAGTGACTTTTGCTCCTAGTAGCCCAAATAACCTTTTTACACTGCAGTTTCCCCCTTGACCATGGCCAACACTCATGTTGTGAAACTGTCTGCACACGTGGATCAGGAAGTTAGGAAACAACATGCTGAAACAAACCCAGAGTTCATGCTTTCACCATATTCAGCATATTCAGTTGTAGACTGTTGATTCTCAACCACAAGAGCCAGAGATGTTTCAACACAGAGAAAAGGGAAAGCCAGGCTGTTTTTAAAGAGAAAGCATTTTGTCAAGAGACAAAGGATCCTAGCAGACTGCCAGTGACCTTTGGCTGGCTGAAAATGTCTGTACTAGCTTGTGGCGTTCACCCAAGAACCCATATTGTGTTCCTAACATGATGGTCTGTAGTGATGCACTGGTTGACTCCTAACCCGCAGTCCACGTGGTTATATCCGCGGGGTGGGCGGGTTTAGGGTCATTAAATATTGTGTGGATGAAGGGTGGATGGTGGGAGGGTTGAATAAAGAGGGGGGAAAACATGAAAAATGCATAAATATATCATTCTTGTGCAATTCATATCTACAGGCTACATTTAGGTTTTTCTTTCATTATTTGTATCTGGTGTTAGTACGTAGCTAAGCCTGAGCTTTAGGACCTAACTGTACTGCTCCAAATACATGGCAATTGCCAAAATGCTTTTGGGAACTTGGGCAGAAAAAGTTAACGTCGATCCACTGAGGCAAAAAGGACAATGTTGGAGTTTAATTCAATAAGAGAACAGCTGCGAAATGGAGAGTTGAAAATAAAGAGAAGGGAGGGCCAGAACAGTATTCTAATGTTCGGGAAAGATTTGGTGAAGTGGTAAAAGAGGATGATAGCAATGCCGGCTACGTTATGTGTGATGATTGTGAGTCACAAGACCGGACTTTAAAATGGCGCGTCAAGGGAACTGTAGGCTACTGTTCAGGTCGGTTAAATGGAATAGTAGCCTAACTGAAATCTGGACACTGCCTGTAGGTCAATAACCTCTCACATAGCCTAATATAATATTAACTCTTGCAGAATTAAGCATTTCTGGCATTAAAATTATACACCAAATGTGAATTTTTACTCTGGAACAGGAGTGGAGAAATATGATTTCTTTCTTTCAGCATCTTGAGAGACTGAATGTGCGGTTAGGGACTGTCTGTAAAGGTGGCGGTACTATCTTTATCAGCATTATAAAAGCTGATCATATATGCATCCAAGCCGAACTGAAATCTTATCAAAAACATGTTGGGTCATTTTAACAGCTTTTAATTTCCTTAAAACCGGTCAAACTGATGTAATTTGCAAATTTTGCATGGAAATCTTTCCCGTTTTTTGGGGGTTATTGCATTTTCTCCCCGGTCCCTAAACGTCTTCGCTGCGCGAGAGAAGCAGAGACGTAAGAGGAAAGACTAAACAAACTTTACAGATGTCAACTAGATTGAAGCATTCATTCTATCGATTTATGACATTATTCTGGTGAGCAAGGGTTTATTTAGACTTTTAGGACATGGTTTCCCAAACTCGGTCCTGGGGCTCCCACTGTGTGCAGGTTTTGGTGTTTGCCCTAGCTGATACAAATAATCAAAACTTGATGATGAGTTGATTATTAAATCAACTGTGTAGTGCTATGGCAAAAACCCTGTTCTAGGGCAACAAGTAATGACAGAAGAGAAGCTGCATGTATCTAATTATAGGCAAGTTGCCTAACAAATAGCCTACCAAAATGTTGGAAATTAGAAGCAGAAATATAGGCCTATCTAAAAAGGCCTGTCCAAAAATCGTGGATTATTAACAATTGCGTGCGGGTGAATAAACAGCTGACCCGCGCATCACAAATGGTCAGGGTTTTGAAGGAATACAGTATGTGGCTATTCTCTAAGGCTCAAAATAGATTGAACTTCTTTCCCCTCTCTCTCCCACCCATCGTTTCTCTCTCCCCCCTCCACCTCCCAACAGAGGAAGGCAGAGGACACCACTATCACCATTGACGACCCTCCTCTCCACGAGACTTCGAGAACCTCCCGTGCTGCTAAGCCCTTCTCCCATACCGCTCCCTCCAAGACCACCACTCCCTCCCAGGGTGTGTGTCCCAGCAGCCGCCAATCACCCTGCTGTAACTCCCCTTCCAGGAGACCACACCCCCATAACCGTTTAAACCCCGCCCCCAGCCCTGTGGCTGCAGCCCCGAGATCCCCAGCTCTAAGCCCCGCCCCCTCACACCTGTTGAAAGGAGTGGAAAGAGGGGAAAGAGGAGAGGGGCAGCCTCCTCAGGATTACCCACAATCCTTAGAGCCAGGTGAGTTTGGATCGATGGACTGATGTCTGAGCTGTATGTTTCCTGGCGCACTCTGACCCTGTCACACACAAGTAGCCTACGCACTCTCTCCCAACTCTCTCCCATTCTTAATTTTACTCACAAATATGCACCACACACACTCCCTCTTTGACAAACACTTGAGCTTTAGTCTCTGGCACTTTCTCCTGCACTGTGTCTTTATTTCTGATATAGTATTCATCAACACCACCTAATAAACCGAAAGACACATAGCGGTCTTATCCCTTATTCCCTCTGCTCTGTGGAGGAGAGAGGAGAAACACTGGAACATTTCATCAGTTCCCAAGGTTAGGGTCTGTACCAGCCTCCATTTACTACTGAGATCGAGGAGGAGGAGGAGGGAGAGAGAGGGAAATAGGAGAGAGAGCGAGAATGTGTGTGAGAGAGAAAGCAAGAGAATGAGAGGAGTAGAGGGAGAGAGAAACATTTATAGAGAATTGGTGAAAGAAGGATATGGAAAGAAAGGAGGAGAACAGATAGTAGACGGAGAACAGATAGTAGACAGAGACGTTGAGAGACGAAGATGCCGCAGGAAAGATAAGAAACCTTAGTCTGTGAAGCCTGTTATTCTTTGATTCTGCAAAGAACGTTTGAAGCAAGGATGAACCCATAGTCTGTGTGTTGAATGTGCGTGTGTGTACTAATATGTACGAGGTCAGAGACATTTCTGATGGACCCTCCTTATCCTTCAGAGGTCCTTGAAAGACAGCAGGCGGAAGGATATGCAATCATCTGGCGGCGTTGTCAGGGGGCGGAGGGATACCATCAATAACAGAGTTGTGGGGTGACAGGGTCGGCACTGCAATCACAGCCAGACAGCAGGATGTCATCAATATCCCCTACACATACACACGGACATATAGCCTAGATGCACAAATTGCTGCTGCTGGGATACCCTATTTCTTGCTGCCTGTAGACTACACTTGCTGTATCAATGTTTCCTCAACTAAAGCTCTGTTGCCTTTTTGATTGAATGATTGATTGTTTATTAGTCACTCTTGACTAAAGGAGTTTATTTTCTTTCTCTGTCTCAGATCTTCCGCCAGGTTACACCTATCCAGAAATTGCCATGGGTTACAAGGCTGGTCCTTCCCCAGAGGAGGCCCGATTGGCTGAACATGCTGATCTGGAGGTGGAGCCAGCTGAACCCTGTCCTAAGCCCCGCCCACACACCGTGAATATTTTGGAGGATGAGGAGGTGAAAACGGAGAAGAAGGAGAACGGGTGTAAAGTTGTAGAAAGGGAACGAGAAGGAGCAGAGGTGGAGGGGCAAGCAGTATCTGAGCCCCCACTATTTGGCAGTGGAGTGAAGACTCCTGAAATGGTGTCTTGTCCTGCCCAAGTTTCAACCTCAGCCTCATCCCCAGTCACACTTCCAGCTCCATCTCTAGCCCCAGTCTCTGCTTCTGAGGATGCCCAGAAAGGAGAGGTCTCTGTGGGCAGCCTGGCCCAGCCAGCTGGCTTGAAGGACCCACAACCAGCACAGGCGAAGAAAGATGAGGAGAAAGAGGAAAGTTCAGCAGAGTTGAAAAATAACCACCTACCAGATTGTACTTTTTCCCTGCCTCTTGAGCTAACTGGACATGGGGAGAAGGAGGAGCGAGAGAAGGGTGAGGAGGTGGAGGAGAAGAAGGAGGAGGAGGGAGGTAGGATGAGTACGAGTGAAGCCTCTGTGGAGTTACTAAGCAGACCCTGGCCCTCTCCAGCCCCAACACCAACCGCAGCCGCAGCCTCCACCCTCACCCTCAGTGATGATCCCTGCATCTGGAGTCTGGAGCTTCTTATTGCCGCAGCATTGTGTGCCACCCGGGATGCCCGCTACCCCCCTGTGCCCCCCTCCAACACACCCCTGCCCGCCCCGTGCCCACTCCCACACCGAGGCATGGAGATACTGGGAGAGTTGGCTGAGCTGGGGATACTGCAGAGGAACAGGGAGAAGGAGAGAGAGACAGGAAGTGAGTGGATAGAGAATGTGTGAGAGCACACACATTCACACACACACACAGACATGCAGACGCAGAGACAGAAATACAGAGGAGCAGAGAGAGAAACAGAGATGGTAGAACTGAGTGTGGAACCCAGATGTGCATGCCACACACACACACGCAACGTCCCCACTGACTGTCCAGCTTCCTTCCTCTGTTCTCTCAGAGCCTCTGTTCAAGTCCAAAGATCAAATGTTTCCCTGGGGGAGGAGATGTGGTGGTGAGGGAGAGTGGTTTGGAGTGGTAGGGGGCAAAAGAAGGGAGGGGGATGGATAGGAGAATGAAAGAAACACAATACAAAAGTGTAAGTGTCTCCTCCCTCCCTCCCTCCCTCCATCCCTCCATCCCTCCCTCCCTCCCTCCCTCCCTCCCTCAGGCTCTGGAGTGTGGCTTGGCTAATTAGAAGCTCTTGTTTAAAACACTTCTTCTTTAAACCGTTCCTCTTTTCCCTCTGAGAGAAGGTGTTTTTATTTACGCGTGTGTGCGTGCGTGTAAGCTATTAAGTAATCCCAGATGAATCCCTGTTACACTCCATCAGCATCTGTGTTTCTCTTCACCACACTGGCTGCGCTTTTCTCCATTTGTTGTTCCCCTCCCCCACTTTTTTTTCATTTATAAAAAGCGATGTAATCTTCTGTGTAAATCCTTCCTTAGCAAGCCCTGATGACAGAATTAATAAGTGCAAAAAATTATAACGCGCAGCACAGCTGTGTGTGTGATTGCATGTGCGTGTGTGTGTGTGTGTGTGTGTGTGTTTATGCCGGCGTGTGGGCGGAAGGCATCTACCTAAGTGCAAAAAATGATAAGGCACAGCTGTGTGTCTGTGTACGTGTGTGAGCGTGTGTGTTTACGCCTGCCTGTGTGTGTGGCGGGCGGAAGGCATCTATCTGTGGCAGCCGCCCTTGGGTAGGCTAAACTAGGCCTGTTAATGTCAGCGGTGATGTCATCCAGTCAGGGGTAACCAGAGCCTCTCATTGGCCCAGAGTTCTGACAGACGAGACTCCACTCCAGGACTGGACAGGAGAGAGATCCATCCCTCAACTCCTCCCTCCTATCCCTCACTCCCTCTCTCTCTTTTTCTCTCTCGCTCTCTCTCTGAGGGGAATGGTTCATTCATTTATATATTTATTCATTTGCTCATTCTTTCATTCACACTTTCTCTCCATCCACCCATCCATCCACCCATCCATCCCTTCCTTTCTATTATTGCTCCCTGCCTTCCTCGCTTTTAATATATTCTGTTTACCCTGCCTGTTCTATGGTTTGAGCCCAGGTACACACAGGTTTTTAATATTGTCAGTGAATAGCCGTTCAGCTCCAGTGGTCCAGCTTTGAGTGGGTCTGTAGTAAAACCAGACACTGCTTCCTTTTGGCCTAGCAGACACATCTCTTTCTCCTCAATCGCCCATCTCTCTTCTCTTCTGCTCTGTCATCTAGCCTTGTTCTCTCTTGCTCACTCGCTTCCTTCCCTCTGTCTTCTCCTTCTTTCTCTTGCTATGCCACCCTCTCTTCCCCTCATCCTCTCTCTCGATCTCTCGCTCCCTCTCCATCTTCCCCTTCTCTCTCGTTCTCCTTCTCAGTAGACTGAGTCAGTCCCCTTTCTTCCCCTCTTCTCTCCTCCCCCTCTCCTCCCCCTCTCCTCTCCCCCTGTAGGGTAAATTGGATTGTGTCCATGTTGGTAATGAGGAGATGTAGGAGAATAAATAGATATCTCAATAAACACGTTGCCTCTTCTTCCTTCTCCTCTTCCTTCTCCTCCCTTCACCCACTCCTTCCCTCCCTCCCTTTGTCTTCATCATCCTCTCTCTCCTTCTTCTCTCGCTCCTTTTCTCTTGCACGCAGCAATATGACTGTGTCTGTGCAGCTCAGCCTGTGTGTATATGTGTGTGTGTCTGGGGTAGCTGGTCCCTCATGAATATTCTAGTTGATCTGCAGGCGGTGACAATGACAGAGTTAATGACAGTGATAGATGGGGAGACAGTACTCCTTTAGCGCTCTCCCTCTTTCTTTCTCTCCGTCCGTCTACCTTTTTCCCTCTCACTCAGCCGATGAGTGAGTGTGTGTGTGCGTGTGTGGTCGTGCGTGCGTGGTCATGCGTGCGTGGGTTGGTGTGGGTGTGAAGGCTATAAGTTAGCTTGTAAATCACTTGTTTAGCTTGTAAATCACTTGTTTAGTGGGCAGCAATAGGACAAATCATGTCATATTATCTTCACACCACTTTTTGACCCATCTCCAGCAAGAAGTAACGTTTTTCCTCTCTCTTTTTCAGGTGAGGATGTTTTGACCTTTGACCTGCTTAGCCTGGCGACACTGGCTGCGGCCCGCAGTCTGGAGCTGGGGGGAGGAGCTACAGGGAGGGGGGAGGTGCAGCACTGTACCGTCAGAAGGACCCTCAACCTGCGACGGAAATGTAGCTGGATGCCTCGCCACGAGCCGGTATGTGTATATGCCAAAACATACATAGAACTGTATACACTCACATAGAACTGAACACACACACTTTTACTTCTAATGCACATGTACAGTATGAACTCTATATACATACACACAGATACAAAAGCAACACCAACAAGCTCGCACAGTTTCACTGCAGAATGAGACGTTTTTCCACGTTTCTCCAAACTCAAATTTGGAAGTTGCTCAAAACGTCAAATTTCGAAGTTGCAAAGATGAGTGCTTATCACTGGGATTGAACACGCAACCGCTGGAGTTCGCAGATTACGCCCATCCGCCACCCATGTCCACAACACCCTAGCAAAACCCTTGCCTATTTGATGGTAATAGCGCTCACTGTTGCCCCTAGTGGCGACGTCCTGTATTTAGGCACATAGCTCCCGCATGATCTGTATTTTTGCCCTTAGAGGATGGTTTTGGCGGCGTCTCCCGACGTCCTGGGGACCTGCAAAAACATCAAATTTCAACTTGAATCTGGAGTGATCTCTCTGAACAACACAGTCTACTATATATTTCATGTCTGTCTGTATTGCAGGTGTGTCCGGTGAAGGGTGCCATGGAGATGATGGATGAGGCGGAGCTAGCGATGCGAGTGCAGCTAGCGGAGATCCAGAGACGTTACAAAGAGAAACAGAGAGAGTTAGCCAAGCTGCAGAGAAAACATGACCACCAGAAAGCAGAGACCTCTCACAGCCCTGTTCGCAGAGGGCCTGGTCGCCCCCGGAAACGCAAGTCTACCCCCGGTCCCAGCGGCTCAGATGGCCCCAAGAGACTCAGGTGAGTGTCTCCACAGGGATTATTCTATCCAGATACACTAAACGTACAAAAGTATGTGGACACCTCCTCGTCGGACCTCTCATTCCAAATTCATGGGCAATAATATGGAGTTGGTACCCCCTTTGCTGCTATAACAGCCTCCACTCTTCTGGGAAGGCTTTCCACTAGATGTTGGAACATTGCTGCAGGGACTTGCTTCCATTCAGCCACAAGAGCATTAGTGAGCATGATTCATCACTCCAGAGAATGCGTTTCCACTGCTCCAGAGTCCAATGGCGGCGAGCTTTACACCACTCCAGCAGACGCTTGGAATTGCGCATGGTGATCTTAGGCTTGTCTGCGGCTGCTCGGCCATGGAAACCCTCATGAAGCTCCAGACGAACAGTTCTTGTGCTGACGTTGCTTCCAGAGGCAATTTGGAACTCGGTAGTGAGTGTTGCAACCGAGAACAGACGTGCTACACGCTTCAGCACTCGGCAGTCCCGTTCTGTGAGCTTGTGTGGCCTACCATTTTGCGGCTGAGCCATTGTTGCTCCCAGACGTTTCCACTTCACAATAACAGCACTTACAGTTGACCGAGGCAGCTCTAGCAGGGCCGAAATTTGATGAACTAACTTGTTGGAAAGGTGGCATCCTATGACGGTGCCACGTTGAAAGTCAATGAGCTCTTCAGTAAGGCCATTCTACTGCCAGTGTTTGTCTATGGAGATTGCATGGCTGTGTGCTCGATTTTATGCACCTGTCCGCAACAGGTGTGGCTGAAATATCAGAATCCACTAATTTGAAGGGGTGTCCACATACTTTGGCATATATAGTGTATATTCACTTATATGGCTTTCATAGAAGAATTGTTCCCTGAGATGAACCTTGTTGAGAATCTTTATGAAAGGAACTGCTACTGCAGAGAGGAGGAACTCTCTCTCTCACTCGCTCGCACACACACAAACACACACGTACTGAGCATATGAGTGTGTGTGTGTGTGAACCCTGGTAGTAAACCCAGTGTGGTTTCTAAATGAGAGGAGTTAATAGATTAATCAGCTCAGAGGAGAGACTCATTAATCATCATTAATCACATTTAATCATATTTATCACAACCATTGATTATGTCCTGACTCCCTCTCACCCTCAGCACATATTAATATGGCTGGACAAAGTCCCCATGTAAACTTATCACAGTGATGAATGACTCTACAACCTCCTCTTCTAACACATACACAAAGGCATGCACGCGCACACACACATGATTACAAAGCAAACCCCCTAATGCCCTACACATGCTCTCTCTCAAACACACACACACACACACACACAGTGTTACATTCCAGTGTTAAGTCATCATATTGATGAATGTGTTTTCTGGCTGTGCTCCACCTCTGATAGTGCGTGTTCCCCTCGCTCTGATAAACTGATTAAACAAACTCAAGGTTTATCACGGTTACCACACTGATTACAACGCACTAATGAAAAACAACAAAACACAGACAAACACACACACACGCAAAAACACATACACACATTGCATGCATTTACATACTGCACAGATAAATGCATCGACGACACACACACAGACATATTTGTTTAATTACTGGAGCTGGCTGGTATGTGACAGGGTGTATTTTTATCTTCATTAATGAGCGTGGTATCAATAGTGTATTCCTTCATCTCTGAGGGTGGGGGGGGGGGGGAGCTGCAAGAGGTAGACATTTCTCTAGCGACTGGTCTGTTGGTGGCAGTACAAGTTGGCAGCGGTGTTGGAGAGAGGGGGAAGGCTGCTGTTATTGTAATGTAATACTCTGTTAGGGCTGGGACCTCACATTACGATATTATCACAATACTTTGGTGCCATTACCATATGTATTGCGATCCGGTACTGTGATTTTATTGCGATTTGATGTTCCAAACATATTGCTCATACCATATCTGCTGCAGGGACAAGAGTGAGAGCATGAGAAAACAACAAGTTTTGATCAGTCATGGAAATAAAAGTGCTGAAAACAAATTGGCTCCCTATAGAGAGCAATAGTAATGGTGTCTTTTTGTAGGCACTAACTCCGCCATAGTTCGTTGGATAAAGCCTATGGGAAAATGAATGGAGTTTTTGTAGGGTTTTTGGATAAACATAGAAAATAAGGTCTGTGGTAAGCACAGGTTTAGGAGATCTTATATGTTTTGTTCTATGAGATCATCTTCATCAGCTACGTCACTTTTTGTGAATTTTGAAGCATTTATGTAATCAAAACAAGCACATAAAGGCTCCATAATTCATAAAGGTCATGTTAACTGATTGATATTATCTCATAGAACAAAACGTATAAGATCTCCTAAGCGTTTATCCCAAAACCCTATTATTTTTCCCGTTCATTTTCCCCATAGGAATGGCTGAATGAACCAGATGTAACTAATTTCCGATTTTTAGGACTACAAGCTGACAAGCTATATTTGAAAAGAAGATGGAGAACAAGCTATGAAGGAAAAATACTGGAGGTTTGGTGCAGGTAGAGCCAACCAGCACAAAAATAATATTGCAATATTGTCAAAACGATATGATTTTTACATTTTACATTTTAGTCATTTAGCAGACGCTCTTATCCAGAGCGACTTACAGTTAGTGAGTGCATACATTTTTCATACTGGCCCCCCGTGGGAATTGAACCCACAACCCTGGCGTTGCAAGCGCCATGCTCTACCAACTGAGCTACAGGAGGCCTACGATGCGATATATCGTCAAAAATAATATCCCGATATGTAACTGTATCGATTTTTTCCTCCCATCACTATTCTCTGTGGATTTACATTATTCTACGTCAACTGACTGCCCTTCTCCCCTCTTCACACACTCTCCTTCCAGTGAGGATGTGACAGAGGGCTGGGGCTTAGGGCTGACTGGAGGTCAAAAGGTCAAAGGTTGTAAGGGGTGATGGCGACAGGCAGGTTAGGGCTGGGCCATGGAGGGTTGACGTGGGGGATGGGTATGGGGGACGTGGGAGTTTGTTAGGGGGAGTTTAGGGGGTTTCAGGAAGCTGCCCACTGGGCACACACTGGTTGAATCAACATTGTTTCCAAGTAATTTCAATGAAGTTACGTTGAACCAACTTGGAATAGACGTTAAATTGACTTCTGTGCCCAGTGGGTGGCTTCTCTGTAGATCTTAACTTCAGCAGAACAGTTTTGTCTGACTGTCTGAAATGACCAACTCAACCACCTCGTATTTCTCTCAGGTTTCACATTACAAATCCTATCTTACCCTCCTCTTTTTCATGCTCCTCCTTTCCTCCACTCATTCCCTGCTTTATCCTCTCAAATCTCCCACTCCTCTCCTCTCCCTCCCTTCTCCCTTTACTCCGCTCCTTCCCCAAATCTATCTCCCTCTCTTTTTCTTGATGGGAGATGCTGAGCACTCTGTGGGAATATAGGATTCACCTGCCTCAGACACCAGCTGCTCACAGCAGTGTGTGTGTGTATGTGTGTGTGTGTGCACTTTGAGAGAGAGATAAAGAGAGAGAGACAGAGACAGAGAGATAAAGAGAGAGACTGGGGAGAGAGAGAGAAAAAGGGTAGAGAGAAGAGTGGTGTTCAATAGAGGTTAGTGTTTATCGATCCAGCCCTGGAGTGCAGGTCAATGGACAGACTCCCCTGAGACTGCCTCGCCTCTCTCTCTCTCTCTCGCTCTCTCTCTCTCGCTCTGTGTGCTCTCTTTTGTTAGCTCTCTCTTTTGCTCCCTCCAACTCTCCCCCTCCTGGCTCCCCCTCCTGGCTCCCCCTCTCTCTCTCGCTCTGTTTTTCTTCAGTAGCTGTCTCGCCAGCTATTTCTCCCACTTTCTTGTGGTGATTCAGCAGGGTCTCATATTCACACTCCTCTTGGATATTTCAGAGTTTACCGACAGAATGCTCTCTCTTCCAAACACAGCCTCCATACGGGAAAATAACCCCCCTCCCCCCTCTCTCTACTCATCAAAGGCCAGAGAGAGAGAAGGGAAAAAAGAGAAAGAGAAAGCAGAAGAGCTCTTGAAAGAGGGAGAGATAGAGAGGAGAGAGAGGGCAGAAAGACATGACCTTTTCTTTAATCTTCTTCAGCCTTTTTGTTTGCACCTCTCCATCTTCCTCCCTTTTCTAAAATCCATCTCTCTCTCTTCTTCATTTGTTTCAGGGCGGCGGATGTGGAAGCAGAAGGGGGCGGAGAGAAGCGGAGGAAGAGGATGACCAATCATGGCTTCCTCAAGAGGAGGAGAGGTCGTCCCAGCCTGAGCTCCAGACTAGCACGGAGGGTGACCCAGTTGAAGCAGAAAGCTGTGGCCCAGAGAGGTGCACCGTCAGGGGGCATGCACCGCCGCAGAGGGGACCCTAGACCTGTAGCCCACGCAAACTGCAGAGAGAGTGACACAGGTAAAACACACACATGCACTCCACACATGCACACATGTATGTACACATACACACAGGTACACACACACGTAAACCTTGTACCTCATACACTCCCTGACACTAACACCCATGTCTCCATGTCCACCCAGCAGCCAATACATCCAGTACCCAGCAGGACTGGGTGCCCAATCAGGTGGTGAGGAGGAGGAGGAGAGGTCGGCCAAAGGTCAAACTGAGCGGACCATCGACCAGAGTCCTCCGCAGAGTGGGCAGGGCCTCTGTGAACCAGGAAGTGAACGAGGGGAAGAGCAACAGCGAGACCTCCGGCCAGGGTGAGTTACGTCTCAGTGAGATGTCTCCTAGCTGTGTGAGTGTGTGAAAGTGTGTGTGTGTGTGTGTGTGTGAAAGTGTGTGTGTGTGTGTGTGTGTGAAAGTGAGAGTGTGTGTAAGTGAGTGAGAGTGAGTGTGTGAAAGTGTATGTGTGTGTGTGTGTGTGTGTGTGTGTGAAAGTGAGAGTGTGTGTAAGTGAGTGAGAGTGTGTGTGTGAGTGTGTGTAAGTGAGTGAGAGTGTGTGTGTGAGTGTGTGTAAGTGAGTGAGAGTGTGTGTGTGTGTGAAAGTGTGAGTGTGTGTAAGTGAGTGAGATGTCTCCCATCACGGTGGCCTCCTCTCACTTCCCGGCTCGTCTGTCACACCATTAAAACCGTTAACGGCTGCCCACTGGCATGCGGCCCCCAAAGCCGCACTGTAACGTGAACCCCTCTATCGCCTCTTTTAGAATGTCACACCCCTGTCACCCCCCTGCACCCCCTCAATCCAACCAGTAGAGACACAATGTCCCCCTTCCCCAATAATCTCAAATTAACATTTCATAGAAATAAAGTCAACTAATTGAAGTGGCCGTTAGGTCCTGTGTGTGTGTGTGTTTGCCACTATCTGCCTGTCCCCTCGCGGCAGCGTAGTGTTTGTGATGTGTGTGTGTGTGTGTGTGTGTGTGTGTGTGTGTGAGAGAGTGTTGACGAGAACGCTGAGTAAGTGACAAGTGTGTCAGCAACATGTCGACACCCGACACGACCCACAGTCAGTCACACACAGCTGGCAATAAAGATGTTGCGTGTTTGCATGTGTGCGTGCGTGATTATTTGTGTGTACAGTATGTGTGTGTGTGTGTGTGCTTATGCTTGTCTGTGCATGAGAAAGAGAGATAACCATTGGGTCCATGCATTTCTGGGTGGCCAACTGACCATAGTAGTGTGTTCGATATGTATGCACTGTTTGTGTGGTGTCTTCACTGCCTATCTGCTATGTGTTAGTTTATTGCCTATAGGCTATAGGCCACTGAGTTGTGGATGCTAAGTTGTGGATATACAGTGTGGTCTGGAATTATTGGCACCCTTAATAAAGATGAGCAAAAATGACTGTATAAAATAAATAATTCAAATACTGAGCTATATTGTATGCTCAAAAAAATTGGTAAGTTATATTATTTTATACTAATATAATTGCTCAGAGAAAGCGATTTTGTTTAACAAGTAATACTTTTTTGTTTAAGAAGGTAGGGGTCAAACTTATTGGCACCCCTGTTTTCAATACCTTTCAATACCTAGGGGTTCTTTTCTGCTCATGCATTCTAATTTTGACGCCAAACCCACCACTGGTGTGCGTCCCCAGAGAGCTCTATTTTCATGTCATCTGACCAAAGCACTGCTTCCAATCCAAGTGCCAATGCTGTTTTGCAAACTCCAGGTGTTTACATTTGTTGGATGACATGAAAATAGAGCTCTTTGACCACGCACACCAGTGGTGGGTTTGGCGTCCAAGTGAGAATGCATGAGAAGAAAAGAACCCCATGCCTACTGTAAAATATGGTGGTGGATCTTTGATGATATGGGGCTATTATGCTTTAACTGGTCCTGGGGCCCTTGTTAAGGTCACCGACATCATGAACTTTACAGTACCAGGATATTTTAGCCATAAACCTGGTTGCCTCTGCCAGGATGCTGAAACTTGGCCACAAGTGGATCTTCCAGCAAGACAATAACCCTAAATTTACATTAAAATCCACAAAGAAATGTTGCAATGGCCACCTGTCTCTGGACTTGAAACCAATTGAAGACCTGTGGTTTGAATTGAAGAGGGCAGTCCATAAGCACAGACTAAGGATATTGAGGATCTGAAAGGATTCTGTATAGGGGAATGATCTAAGATCCCTCCCAATGTGTTCTCCAACTCATAAAACGTTTTAGAAAAAGGCTCAGAGCCATTATCCTTGGAAGGTGAGGTCAATAATCTTTACCACTACCTTTTTGAGGGAAACATGTATTACTTGTTGAACAGATCTCTTTCTCTGAGCAATTGTATTAGTATAAAATACTATAATTTCCCGCCAAAAATGGAACATACAATATAGCTCAGTATTTGTATTATTTATTTTATACAGTCATTTTTGCTCATCTTTATCAACGGTGTCAATAATTTTGGACTCCACTGTAGCTACACTGTCTTTCAATAGAGCCTGAGCTTGAGATGGTCGTGTCACAACTGATCTGCAGACAGTTTCTAATCGATTTTATTGATCCCTTACTTCCACAGAGGAGGAAGAGGAGGGGGGCTATGAAAGCGACAAAGGAACCAATGACGTCAAGACGACGACACCATCCTCCAAAGACACGACAATAAACACTGCTGCGATTGGCCCAGCCACTAAGCTTCAAGCCAATCAGAAAGCCAGGAGCAAGAAGGAGAGGCAAGGTGATGATGTGAGCATGCCCAGTGCGGAGCTGAGGATGAGAGGAGCCCCCTGCAGGCCGCGCCCTGCTTCTGCAGACCATAGATACCCAGAGCTCCAGGAGCCACAG
Source organism: Coregonus lavaretus (assembly GCF_964263955.1). Classification (NCBI taxonomy): domain Eukaryota; kingdom Metazoa; phylum Chordata; class Actinopteri; order Salmoniformes; family Salmonidae; genus Coregonus; species Coregonus lavaretus. The sequence continues at coordinate 26,087,412 of NC_140012.1, read as the reverse complement.
GGGGCTAGGAGAGGACCTGCACACAGCTGGAGGGCCTCGTCAGTGGGCAACAGCCTACAGGACAGCAGGGGGATCCAGGGAGCTCTGGCGGAGGCTGAGATGAAGAGTTCAGGACCACAAAGCATTCTGGGACAGGTGAGGAGGGGGAATGGGAGGACCTGGGGGGAGGGACTTTGGGTCTCTAGGTTAATCAAAAACGGCTTCCTCTGTTAAAATCTCCCTCAACTACTTGAGGCTGTTAAAATGCACGTGTTACGGTGTCTCCCTAGCTACATGGTGATCATGATCATTGTCTATAATGCTAACCTGACCTGTTTGTTTGTTCCAGAGGAGAGGCTGCTGGCTGGAGGCTGAGACCCAGAGAGAGGACACCAGCAGGGGCAGGAGGAGCAGGAAGAAACCGGTGAGGATGGGGGTCAGAATGGGCATGGGTGGAGGGGGAGGGGGTGGGGGGGTATGAGCAAAGGAGGGATAGGGGCAAACAGAAAGAGGCAGTGTGGAACAGGAAATGGCAGTTGGTGGAGAGTCCTGAGCAGGAACAACAGGTAGAGTAGAAGAGAGAGGAAGAGTGGGCATGGAGGAATGGGGAGAAGGTACATTACGTAACTGGAAAGGTGATATAAATGTGCTTTGACGAATTTCCTTGCCAGCACCCATAAAAGTCTGAAGCTATGGCATGACCTATCTTACCAAAGGCATTATTACCTAACTCTACATGAGCTGATCAGTTTTAAACAACCGTGAACCTGTCAGCTGGTGAGATATACGGTAGATGAATAAGGTGTGTGTGTGTGTTGCGTAAACACAAGTCTAGTGTGTTTTTGTGAGAACAGTCCTGAGGTGGGTGTCTCTGACTGATCCTTATCATAGTCATATGGAGGGAATGTGACAAACACATGACTCTAAGCAAACAGCACGGAACAAAAACACCAATCTACACACACATACTTACATGCACGCACGCGTACTAAATACACAAACACACTCGTTCATGTACGCATACACACTATACACACACACCAACCCAGAGAGGTGAGTAATCTTCCATACCCTCTGGTGATGAAACCTCTGTCACTGTAATATATGGTCCCTTCATGTGGAAAACTCCCATAGAAACACAGACACACACACACACACACACACACACACACACATACCCTTACACACACATCTTTCAGGCAGTAATATATGGTCCTTTCTTTGGAAAGCCCAGATACAGGCAGAAACCTGTTGAACAGGCTGATTTTACAGCTCCATCATCAGTCATCAGTCATCATTAGGAAACCAGCTTAAACCGGAATAGGACAGGGGCTGGTGTGTGTGTGTGTGTGTGTGTGTGTGTGTGTGTTTTGTGCGGGCGTGTGTCGGTGAAGAGGTGTTGGTGGACAGGGATAGTTTTGACAACAAAATATGGCAGAGGTTACAGGGTGTGCATGCTTTTGTTCTAGGTCTGCACTAAAATACCAAATTCATTGATGAGCAATGACATCATTTGAATTAGTGTTGCGATGGAACCAAAGCCTGCACACTCTGTAGCTGTCCAGGACCTGGGAGGGTGACCACTGGTTTAGGAGTTTAAAGAAATATATAGTCTAATGATGTAATTTCCTGTCGCAGGCTAAAGGGCGTGCGGTGAGCCGGCTGCTGGAGAGCTTTGCGGCTGACGAAGGATTCCGATTGGACGAGGACAGTAGCTTCTCCGAGGGGGAGGAGGAAGACATGGAGCATACATCTCACACACACAGAGCACCAGGTGAGAACACACACACACACACACACACACAGACACCACAGGGTCACATACCAGTCTAAATGTTCATATTTCTCTCTCTCTGCAGCACTGCTTAACTGTGTGCTGAGCAGGGAGATGCTGGTGGATGGTCTGAAGGTGTTGATATCTAAGGAGGATGAGCTGCTGTATGCTGCCCGACTACACACTCTGGACCTGCCTGACATGTAAGTCACTGACACCTACTCATATGGCCTGCTTAATCACAGATTGACATGTTGATGCAAAGGACTGGCTGACTGCCTGGTAATACATTTAATACAATCTCTGTCTCTCTGTCTCACTCTCTCTCTTTCTCTCTTTCTCTCTCTCTCCATCTCTCGCTCCTTCTCTCTCTCTCTCTCGCTCTCTCTCGCTCTCTCTCTCTCTCTCTCTCTCTCTCTCTCTCCCTCTCTCTCCTAGATTCAGTGTAGTGATCGAGGGGGAGAGGGGAAACAGACCTAGGATCTACTCTCTAGAACAGCTATTAGAGGAAGCGGTGTTGGATGTGCGGCCGCAGACGGAAGCCATCTTGACTGCCGGGATGCGTGTTTGTGCCTACTGGAGCGAACGCTCCCGCTGCCTCTACCCTGGATACGTCCACAGAGGGGGTCCGGGAGAGGAGGAGAAGGAGGGCAGTGTGATGGTGGAGTTTGATGATGGAGACAGAGGAAGAATCTCTCTGCCCAACATACGCCTGCTGCCCCCAGGGTACCAGATACACTGTGAGTACACTGCGCGCTCACACGCACACACACTCTCTCTCTCTCGCTCTCTCTCATATATACACATTCCTGGAGGGTAAATAGGTGGTCTGGAGAAAACTGGAGTCTGTCAACATTCAATCCAGATTTACTCTAGAAGTCTTTTTTGACCTCCCTCCCGCCCGTCTCGCTCTCCCCCTCTCTCCATCTCTTTCTCTCTGTCACTCTCTCACGCTGTCACGCTCTCTCTCGCTCTGTCACTCTCTCAAATTCAAATTCAGATTGCTTTATTGGCATGAAGTACAATTTGTAGATTTGTAGATATTGCTAAAACAGTATAGTGGTACAGCATTTCAGTAAATACAGTAAATACAGTACAATGCAATGAGGATAATGAAATACAGTTCATTTCAGTAGTAATAATAATAGTACATATAATCATGTATACAGGTACAACACTACTGCTGTTGTATTGTGTAATCTTCAGTCGATACATTTAATTAACTGAAATTATAAAAAAGAAAAAGAAAGAATTTCTAATAAATAAACTCTCCCTGTCACACTCTCGCTTTCTCTATCTCTCTCTCAGGTGCGGAGCCATCTCCAGCCCTGCTCTCACCTGGTCGTCGTGGTCGCAGAAGCTCCACCCAGGACAGTAGAGACAAGCCCACAGAGAGACCAACCAATGGGGAGGCAGGAGGGAGGAGCCAGAAGCGGAGACCAGGTAATGGCTCAGAGCGTAATTCCATCGTATTACACTGAACAAAAACATAAACGCTACATGTAAAGTTTTGGTCCCATTTTTCATGAGCTGAAATAAAAGATCCAAGAAATGTCCCATACGCACAAAAAGCTTATTTATCTCAAATTCTGTGCACAAATGTATTTGCATCCCTGTTAGTGAGCATTTCTCCTTTGCCAAGATAATCCATCCACTTGACAGGTGTGGCATATCAAGAAACTGATTAAACAACATGATCATTACACAGGTGTACCTTGTGCTGGGGACAGTAAAAGGCCACTCTAAAATGTGCAGTTTTGTCACACAACACAATGCCACAGATGTCTCAAGTTTTAAGGGAGTGTGCAATTGGCATGCTGACTGCAGGAATGTCCACCAGAGCTGTTGCCAGATAATTGAATGTTCATTTCTCTACCATAAACTGCCTCCGAAGTCGTTTTAGAGAATTTGGAAGTACGTCCAACCGGCCTCACAATCGCAGACCACGTGTAACCACGCCAGCCCAGGACCTCCACATCCGGCTGCTTCACCTGCGGAATCGTCTGAGACCAGCCACCTGGACAGCTGATGAAACTGTGAGTTTGCACAACTGAAGAATTTCTGCACAAACTGTCAGAAACCGTCTCGGGGAAGCTCATCTGTGTGCACATCGTCCTCACCAGGGTCTTGACCTGACTGCAGTTCGGCGTCGTAACCAACTTCAGTGGACAAATGCTCACCTTTGATGGCCACTGGCACGCTGGAGAAGTGTGCTCTACACAGATGAATCCCGGTTTCAACTGTACAGAGCAGATGACAGACAGCATGTATGGTGTTGTGTGGGCGAGCGGTTTGCTAATGTCAACGTTGTGAACAGAGTGCCCCATTGTGGCGGTGGGGTTATGGTATGGGCAGGCATAAGCTACGGACAATGAATTCCTGGAAGCTGAAAATGCCCCAGTTCTTCCATGGCCTGCATACTCACCAGACATGTCACCCATTGAGCATGTTAGGGATGTTCTGGATCGACGTGTACGACAGCGTGTTCCAGTTTCCGCCAAGATACAGCAACTTCGCAAGCCAATGAAGAGGAGTGGGACAACATTCCACAGGCCACACTCAACAGCCTGATCAACTCTATGCGAAGGAGATGTGTCACACTGCATGAGGCAAATGGTGGTCACACCTGATACTGACTGGTTTTCTAATCCACGCCGCTACCTTTTTAAAAGGTATATGTGACCAGTAGATGCATATCTCTATTCCCAGTCATGTGAAATCTATAGATTAGGGCCTAATGATTTTTTTTCAAATGACTGATTTCCTTATATGAACTGTAACTCAGTAAAATCTTTTCAATTGTTGCATGTTGCGTTTATATTATGTTGCGTAGATGGTGCCAGTGCCTCCCATTTGTTTGAAATTGTGGCCTACAGCACCAGAGCAACACCAGTGAGATAGATAGCATAGACAACCAGTCACCAGTCGTCTCATCACTCACCATCCCAGCCCCAATCAGTCACTGTAGCCCCAAGACAAACTGCTTCATAGTCAGACCAGCTTTACTCATGTATAATACACATATATAATATGATTTTATCTTACAACTTCTTCCTTCTGCATGGAACCCCCCTCCTGCCTAACGTCATCACTATTCTAACTGTCACTGATCTGAATGCCCTCTAGTCAAACAGCATTCTCATAACTCAACACAGACTAAATGTGACAAGTTGCCTCCAGCTCCACAGTAAGGGCTGTTATTTATGGTTACGAAGAATTTGTTCTCATTGACTTACCTGGTTTAAAGGAAGGTTAGGTTGATCAGTCTTGTTTAGAAATCTCTCTCTCACTGTCTACCTTTCTTTCTCACTCTCACCCTTTCTCTTTATCCAGTAGGACGACCCAAAAAGGTCAAGCCAGGGGCCAATAGTTCCACCACAACATCATCAGAGAGCGTAACCAGGGGTAACACTTCCTCGTTAAGCTGGCCAGCAAAGAGACTTCCAGCGGACTTCTTCCTGTTCAACGGGACGTCCCGTAAAACCCACCGAGTGGGTCGCCAGCAAGACCTGGGGGTGTTCCACCGCCCAGCCACACACCCCTTCGCCCCTCCCGCACCCCTCAAGGGCATCTTCAGTTCCCCATTCGAGATCGACTCCTTCAGTAGCATCGCCAATGGTTACGCTGGAGCCTTCGGAACCGGAACCCACCGGCCTGTAACCACGGTTATGCCTCTGGGGCTGAGGGACTCTGTCACCATGCCAACAGTGCCCTCCAACAGGAAGTCGAGCGACAGGGACAGAAAACAGTTCCTGGTGAAGCTGGATCACGAGGGCGTGACGTCGCCCAAAACCAAGAATGGGAAAGCTCTGCTGCGTCTGGGGGGCGGCAGGGGGCACAAGGGTCCCTCTGCAGGGGTGGGGGGTGCACCCCTGAGGTACATCCACTCTGCCCTGGTGGTGAAGGACAGAAAGAAAGGAGGAGGAGAGAGTGGAGTGTCCAGGTCTGAGCTGCTCCTGAAGGGGGCTCCAGCTCTCATAAAGGGGCTCCCCTCATCTGGTTTAGGAGGTCTGGGGGGAGAGTTTGGAGCTCTGGACTGTCCCAGCGACTGCCCCAGCTCTTACTCTGAGCTGGATGAGGATGATGATGATGGAGATGAAGACGTAGCTCGGAGGAGAGCAGCAGCGGCGGGCGCGGGACGTTTCCTCTCCCGTCTCTCCGTCTGCTCCTCCTCTTCCTCGTCTTCCTCCTCCTCTGGCTCCCTCTCTTCCTCCTCCCTCTGTTCTTCCGACAATGACTCCTCCTACTCCTCAGATGAAGAAGAGTCTTCATCCCTCCTTCTCCACCGAGCACTGCTCCAGCAGCAGAAACACAAACACAGACAGAGCTTGACCTCTAACCCCTTAACCCCTGACCCCTCCCCTAACCCCGCCTCCTCAGCCTCGACCCAACCACACGCCTACGTTGCCAAGTCAGCCATGGCCATCACCGGAGGTTCAAAGGTGAGAGGAAGTGACAGAGGAGAGGACAGGAAGGAGTACACATCAAAGGGGAGGACTAATAATAGCAGTAGCGCAGCCAAAAGCCAAACCAAGAGGAGAGATGGACCTGGCTCCAATACACACATTGCGACTCCCAATACACACACTCTGACTCCCAACACACACACTTCGACCCCCAACACCCCGGCCTCTCAGCCCAACCCTCCCAAGGACCACCCAGCAGCCAAGAGGCAGAGGATGTTGTCACCGGACCCCCATCCCAATATGTCCGCCCTCCTGCCGGGTCACCAGCTGTGGAAGTGGTCTGGAAACCCCACGCAGGTGAGAGGACACACAGAGTCAGAGTAGAGGCCATTATAACCTGTCCTGGAAGCTTGTATGTGGGAGCCTTGATGGTTAACACAGTCTGAAATAGACTTATTGAGTAAGGTCTTACTGAATTTACTTTTTGAGTAAGATCACTACATTTGTGACCGACCGCCTCGATTCGGTCTTATGTAGCAACATTTTAAATTGTGTTTTTTACATTGGATAAAAGTAGAGACTCGGAGCTACAAAATGGTATGTCATACACTGTGGTTGAGGAACAATGGGAAAGTAATTCTGCTTTGAAAGTTCATAAACTTGTAACCCCACATGTGAGGCCGTGTGCTAAACAGACTGAGTAAGGTAGTGTAGTAAACAACCAAAGATTTCAAAACTAAAAGTGGTTTAAGTAGTTGCCTACAATAAGGAAAAACTCCATGTAAAAATACACTTTATCTAGTCCTTGGCCTGTATCCTAAACTGACTTTGAAAGTGTCCAGATACAAATATTTTATAAATATTTTGTAATTATTAGATGATGCTTACCCAGACACTTGTCTAAATTGATGGGTCATGTGAAAGAAATGCTATAACCACCTCTAGCTAAGTGGATGTCACTATTGTCTAGACATGTACACATGTTCATGAAATACAATAGATGGCCATAATCACCCCCAGACACACCTGGCTAACTTGATGGGTCATGTATTCATTATTTTGCGAAGTGGAGTATTTTGTTTAGACATGTAGCTAGCTAGCTAAACAATGAACGATAATCCCAACCCATAGCTACAGTACAAATGGATTGTCATATCAAGCATGAAATGCTGGAGTATGAATCTGCAGGTAGCTAAAGCTAACCAACTAGGTTCAATGTCAGCTAGCTAGCTAACATTAGGCAATAACTAGCAATGCAAATGGCTTTCTGAGATATGAAAAATATTACTACACAGATCATACACATAACGTCAGCTAGCGAGCCAGCAAGCTAACGATCGCTAGCTAGCTAAAAGTATGCTTTAACTTGCAATGAAAACTACTTTCTGACAAAATTAGAAACGTATAATATCTGAAAATGTAGCTTGACTCTTACCCGTATATATGGATGAACGCTTCATGGCAGCTTGTCTGTTCCATTTGGTTTGTAGCTCGCTACAGCTTGTTTGGTCCATTGTTGTGTCAAGTCACTCCGGTTCACACTGACCGTGTGCAGAAAGTATTCCATCACAACGTTTTCCCACTGATCTTTGTCGATTGCGCCTGCTAAATTCTGGGCAGCAATGTTGTTGAGAACAGTAGCAACACTTTTGCAGTTCTCCATGGCTAACATTATATCTTTCAAAAAAGCTGCGGTAGCAAGGATTATCTACACATACTGAGCAGGTCATGTTATAGACAGAAGCGTGCTACATGGCAGACCAATCCGAACTCATCTCTCGGCATGTCCAGCCCATCCATTATCTCAAACAATCATGGCTAGCGGGAAGGTTCCTGTCTTTTTCTGTGGCTAAACCAACTAGGCTCGTAATTTAACAATTGTATTCGTATTTACAGATGGCATACAAGTTTGTTATTAAGGCACATGACAGTTCACATGTTCCAGAAGGCATTTCTGCACCAAAACGCATTTTGATAAAACATTTTTTTTAAACATTCAATTGCCACTCCTGTGAAGTAGTGATGTGCGACATACGCCTAGCTTCTTGAAACGGGTCACATTTGAGATACAAGCTACAGAATAACCAGGGCCCTCTAAATACTCTAAAGCAGTTGTATTCAAAGTTGGAGTCAGGAGGAATTGCAGTGGGGTCTCCAAATTTAAAAATGTATATTTAATTTTTGAGGGGGGAACTCAAAATTAAGAGTACAGATTTAGATTATTTTATGGGACAAATGTTATTGAGAATGATAATTTGAAAAATACAATTTTATTGTTTTGATAGGAAAGATGAAAATGTAATGAATTGAAGGTTATTTGTTGATGTGAAAATCTAAGTTTACCAATTTTACAGTTGTGTCATTAGATTTGAGGTGGGGTGGGGTCGCCAAAAAATGGCTGAAAAGGTTTTAATACCACTGCTCTAAAGGCTCTGGCCATAGCCATTTTGCCATCATAGACGTTTGGTTCCATGTTCTTACCTGGACTCCTTCCTAACTTCCCCCCTCTTTCTCTCCCTACAGAGGCGTGGTCTGAAGGGTAAGGCCCGTAAATTGTTCTACAAGGCGATCGTGCGTGGTGGTGAGACGGTGCGTGTGGGGGACTGTGCTGTGTTCCTGTCCCCCGGTCGGCCCCAGCTGCCCTACGTAGGGCGGGTGGAGAGCCTCTGGGAGTCCTGGTCCTCCAGCATGGTGGTCAGGGTCAAGTGGTTCTACCATCCTGAGGAGACACGCCTGGGGAAGAGGCACCACGACGGAAAGGTACAATGGATAATCATTCAACAACTTTTTGATCAAATGTATCAACTATTTGATCAACAATGAATCAACTTAAATCTATTTCTCCATGGGGATTAAGGAAGTGGCACTTTATTTATCTTTTGATTTTCTATTTATCTCTGTGTTTAACATCTGTCTCCTTCTTCCCTCCTCTACCCAGCATGCCTTGTACCAGTCAAGCCACGAGGATGAGAATGACGTCCAGACCATCTCCCACCGCTGTCAGGTGGTCAACCGTGCCGAGTACGAGCACCTGATCCGCAGACGCAAGTCAGGGGGCGGAGCTCAGGACCTGTTCTACCTGGCCGGGACCTACGAACCAACCACAGGCCAGCTAGTCAGCGCCGAAGGCGTGGCCATCGTCCCCTAGCAACAGCTATGGAGTGTAAACAAAACAAAGCCTTAAAGATGGCTACCTCATCTCATAGAGCTGGACCGAGCAACTGGTGCTGGTGTCAGTGAAGCATGGTTCTGTCCAGAACTAGAAGAGTCCGGAAAGGAGGATCTTCATTGGTCTGGTTCTAGTTCCTGCTGGTTCTGGATCTTGGTTCTTTGTCCTATCTGGGTGTGGACGATCCTAAACCCCAACAGGGATAACAGCACTTTGGACCGCAGTGGATTCTATTATCAGCACTGGAGTCATCTGACCTGAAGAGGGACTTCAGTACTCTACTGACCTAAAACAAAGACAGACAGTGCCCACTCTACTCTCTGTCTCCAATAGTTGTTCTACAGTCTGTCATAGAGTCAAAGACTGTCATAGACTGACTCTCAGGCAGTCTGACAGAGAGAGACTTCTGGAACTCTCACCGGTTGTTGCTGTAAGTGAGAATATGTTGTTTTCACTTCTCAGCCTATAGACCTGGTTAAATAAGGGTTATATAGAATACATGAAAGAGACTGGGAGAGAGAGAGAACATAAGGAGAGGAGAGGAGAGCAGAGACTTTTCTCTCCCCATACTGGGTTAAATGGTCTTACTGGTGGCCACACTGGTCTGATGATAAATGAACAACGGCAGGATTGAGAAATCCTAACAGGACCAAAAACACTGTAGTTCTGAAGTGTGTGTGTGTGCGTGAGTGTGTATGAGAGAGAGTATGTGTACGTTTGTGTGCTGAGTGCTTGTAATGGATGCATTTGGTACTTGAAGAGCTCAGAGTAAATAGTGCTTTAGCGTGTGTGTTTGATTGTCTGTGCGTGCGTTGGTCTCTAGTCTAGACCTCACCATGGAAAACCCTCGATGTCTTTAACACTCAGAAAGTAAACCTACTAAACGTAAATCTATGAATATTAATTAATATATAGATCGATTTACTAACAGCTTCTTCTCTAGACTAAAAAAAAAAAGACAAAAAGGAATGATTATTTCTCCAGTCAAGCCATACACTTCAATACCTCTCATATCCTCCTATTCAGGTGCATAGATGTACAGCTGAATTATTTGTCTATCTCTGTGTGTTGTACAGCATTATGTATAAAGACGTTATGATTAAACTGTACATAGTATACAAATATAATATACATGAAGAGAGAATTATATTCCTCTTTGTTGCTCTTTAGGTTGTGTTATTTTTTCAAAGACTTGAGTTTTCTTTGAGTTGTTCTTTTGGCTTAGGGAGGAGGAGGTTTTATTCTTCTCTTCCTGCACTGAGTATGTTGTGGGGATGGGGTGGGATGGGGTCCATGAGGGGTAAAGCTGTAAATATGCTACAAGGGATGGGTTCAAGTCCCATTTTGGGGTTTAGGGTGGATTTGGTGACGGGGATGGAATGGGATGTTTTTATAAGAAAAGTGGAAAAGGCTTTTTGTGTCCACATCATCATTCGTCTGTTTTTGTATATTTTTCATATAGGTTTTTATTGTGTCTATTGTTATGTGTTTATTCTCCTGTGGGGGTTTAACAGAAATATAAATACTGGACAGAAACTGAGTTTCTTCTATTCGCTGATCCTTAAGATCTAGACTGGAGAGTTCTAGATGTTCTATATCTATATTATATTCCTAGAGGAGATCTATGTAGGTATTTATCTGGCCTCAAAAAAACAAAAACAAAGCGCATCTGTATGTACGCTTGATCACATTAGAATACAATATGAAGAAATATACAAATATGAAAATATTCAATCTAATCAAAATTCCGGGATCCTGCAATCATATTGAAGTAAAATAGTTGTGTTCCCTCATACTTGTTGGCATAGAACACGGCTTAAGGTTCACCTCCATGTTGCCAGGGGAGCAACATTTTCTTTCTGCACATTGCCCGGCTCTTGCACTTGAAGGCTCCATGACAACCGTATATGACATCACATGACTGTGAAGGACAATCAGAGCCAATCAAAAGAGGGTAATATAAAAAATAACAAAATAGATCAAATCAAAATTGTGCTTAATCTTGTTCCTGCATTGCCAAAAATGTCTCTTTCTGTTTTTAATATTTTTATTTTTATTTCGCCATTGTCTTTTTCCTGACTGTTATGCAAGCCTGGGATGACTGTGTTTTCAGTGTTGGGGTTTTCACAAGGAAAACATTCATGCCTTTTCGTTTGCGACATACGTCGACTTTTTTAAACATTGTTGCTGTTACACTGCAAAGCAAAAGCTTTAAAAGAAATATAATGTGAACATCCATGTTATGTTACTTTTTGTAGGTCTTTAAACAATTTTTTAAAAGCTGTATTTTCTTAAAGAAACACTGGATTCAGTTCTTAACATCACATTGGGTAAAGTGTCATCATCCTTGCGCAACCTGTTTTTGAGGCCCACTGGAAACAATTTACTTTGTAGTGTTGATATATACTTTGTGACATTTGTCTCAGTCATTGTTGGAAACATGACTAAAATATTTCCCCTGTGTAAAAAACAAACAAAAAAGAAAAGTTATTTATCTTAATTTTATTGCCTTTGTGTTGCATTTCATTAAAAAAAAATACTAAAAATGACATCAGCAAAGTTTTTAAATGTATTTTTATAGTAGATAAGAAGTACCTGGATTTAGTTTTGAAGTTATAATTCCTTCACAATCCACTGTCAGGTGCAGAAAGAAGGAACAGAGAGAAAAATAAGCAGGGGAAACTGAAACTTTATACCAAGGTTGAGTGAAAGAGCGAGAGCGATAGAGATATGGTGTGTGTGTGTGTGCAGTACAGTGTGGTTTACTGGTAGACTTTCCCGAGACAGTACAGGTGGATCAGGTATTTATAATAATACAAACGGAGCAGAACCATTAAGACTACAAACCTGTGTGTGTTGTGTGTGTGCGTATGTGCAGCACGCAGTGAGTGTAAAGCCTATAATATCCCCTGTAGAGTATAGAGTTTCTAAGACAAAGTGTATATATTTGAGAATTATATTATTTGATACTTCCTGTGATACATTCATACCATTTATTACATTATAACAGTATCCTTTGTCACATAGATTACTGCCCTTCCTAAAGCATTATGTTAATGTAGTCGGCTCATGGCAACTTACACAGGACGAGTAGAGGATCTCAACATGTTTCCCTCGGTAATGTTTAAGGTCAGAAGTTGGGGAATGTAAGCTGATCTGAGCTTAAATTCAAAATGGTTTCTGTGCTGTCTCCCCTATGGTGTGTTTTTGACTGGTCAAAACTGGAAAAGTTGAATCATTCCTTTCCTGAGTGACTGTCCTAATGATCCTTGTCGGTACCAGAGGCGGTCGGTGCCATTTAAGATGAGGGAGGACGATTTTGTTTTTCATGAGCATGGCCTTATTTCTATTACAGCATATTGGATGACTGTCATTCATATCAACAGCGAGAGGTTTAGGCAACAACATGATACTCACATTTTCCCTAGACCCATCATGAGGTTGCTACAACCTAGCCTATGAATGAAAGTTTACAACGTAGGTGCACACAGGTTGACAGAAAAATTTGAGGCGACAGACAGTGACACATTCAATACCGCCTTGCACACTCTTGCCTGCATCTAGCTTATCTAGGGTGTAATCATTAGTCCAACAGTTACAAACGAGAGTTTCTATTGGACGAATTCAGGTATCTTATCTCTGTTTCTTTCAGTTTTCTTCCGTTTAAGAAATGTTTTTCAACAGAATCGGCAGAACAAATACACCCCTGATCACGTGTAAACACAGTTCACTTTCATAGCAGCCACATTGTATTTCTTCTCGCATCTATGCGCTCTCCTCCTCTCACCTTTTCCCTTCACTTGTGGACTTCAATGCACAACACATCAGCTGTATGTGACCAGGCGAAAAAACCATTCCAAGCCAAACCATATCATAACCGCTACACACAGCCTACATCATTGTCAACATATTAGCTAAAGGAACGTCATAGTCAACATAGCTAATAGAACTAACGCCTTAGTAAACCCGCTACAATCATGCAGTAATGTTACAGTGTACAGTCAGTAAGCAGTTTTGCACTTACACCGGCGGACCCCGGTGGCAATACATTAGTAAAACCAAAAGCTTACCTTGACTTGGAAGAGTTCCAGTGTTGTGTTGGATAGTCATAGTCAGCTAGCTAACAAAGCATTCCTCTGTTTGAGCAGGGTGTTTGAGTAGGCTAAACTAGCTAGCTGCATTTGCTAGCTAAGTAAGTGAAACTGAAAGTGAAAAAAAATGACTATCTCTCTCTATCTCTCTCTTGCTTCTCCTTAATTTTGGAAGAAATTAATTTGTTAAAAACTGTTCAACTATTGTCTTTCTCTCTCTTTGAGTCACCTCTCTCTTTGAGTCGAACAGCCCCCGCGATATGCAACTTTTCAGGGAAGTCAGGAACCAATATACACAATCAGTTAGGAAAGCAAAGGCTAGCTTTTTCAAACAGAAATTTGCATCTTGTAGCACTAACTCCAAAAGGTTTTGGGACACTGTAAAGTCCATGGAGAATAAGAGCACCTCCTCCCAACTTCCCACTGCACTGAGGCTAGGAAACACTGTCACCACCGATAAATCTACAATAATCGAGAATTTCAACAAGCATTTTGCTACGGCTGGCCATGCTTTCCACCTGGCTACCACTACCCCGGCCACCAGCTCTGCACCCTCCGCTGCAACTTGCCCCCCCCCCCCCCCCCCCCCGCTTCTCCTTTACACAAATTCAGACAGCTGATGTTTTGAAAGAGCTGAAAAATCTGGACCCTTTCTTTCTAAAATTAGCCGCCGAAATTGTCGCAACCCCTATTACTAGCCTGTTCAACCTCTCTTTCGTAATGTCTGAGATCCCCAGAGATTGGAAAGCTGCCGCGGTCATCCCCCTCTTCAAAGGGGGTGACACTCTAGATCCAAACTATTACAGACCTATATCCATCCTGCCCTGCCTTTCGAAAGTTTTTGAAAGCCATGTTAAACAAACAGATCACCGACCATTTTGAATCCCACCGTACATTCTCCGCTATGCAATCTGGTTTCCGAGCTGGTCATGGGTGCACCTCAGCCACGCTCAAGGTCCTAAACAATATTATAACCGCGATCGATAAAAGACAGTACTGCGCAGCCGTCTTCATCGACCTGGCCAAGGCTTTCGACTCTGTCAACCACCGCATTGTTATTGGCAGACTAAATAGCCTTGGTTTCTCAAATGACTGCCTCGCCTGGTTCACCAACTACTTCTCAGATAGAGTTCAATGTGTCAAATCGGAGGGCCTGTTGTCTGGACCTCTGGCAGTCTCTATGGGGGTGCCACAGGGTTCAATTCTCGGGCCGACTCTATTCTCTGTGTATATCAATGATGTCGCTCTTGCTGCTGGTGATGCTCGGATCCACCTCTATGCGGACGATACCATTTTGTATACATCTGGCTCTTCATTGGATACTGTGTTAACAAACCTCCAAACGAGCTTCAATGCCATACAACACTCCTTCCGTAGCCTCCAACTGCTCTTAAACACTAATAAAACTAAATGCATGCTCTTCAACCGAACGCTGCTTGCACCCGCCCACCCGACTAGAATCACTACTCTCGGCGGGTCTGACCTAGAGTATGTGGACAACTACAAATACCTAGGTGTCTGGTTAGACTGTAAACTCTCCTTCCAGACTCACATTAAGCATCTCCAATCAAAAGTTAGATCTATAATCGGCTTCCTATTTCGCAACAAAGCCGCCTTCACTCATACTGCCAAACATGCCCTCGTAAAACTGACTATCCTACCGATCCTTGACTTTGGCGATGTCATTTACAAAATACCCTCCAACACTCTACTCAGCAAATTTGATGTAGTCTATCACAGTGCCATCCGTTTTGTCACCAAAGCCCCATATACTACCCACCATTGTGACCTGTACGCTCTTGTTGGCTTGCCCTCACTACATATTCGTCACCAAACCCACTGGCTCCAGGTCATCTATAAATCACTGCTAGGCAAATCCCTGTCTTATCTTAGCTCACTGGTCACCATAGCAACACCCACCCATAGTCTGCGCTCCAGCAGGTATATCTCACTGGTCATCCCCAAAGCCAACACCTCCTTTGGCCACCATTCCTTCCAGTTCTCTGCTGCTAATGACTGGAACGAACTGCAAAAATCTCTGAAGCTGGAGACTCTTATCTCCCTCACTAACTTTAAGCGTCAGTTGTCAGAGCAGCTTACCGATCACTGCACCTGCACACAGCCATTCTGAAATTAGCCCATCCAACTACCTCATCCCCATATTGTTATTTATTTTGCTAATTTGCACCCCAGTATCTCTATTTGCACATCATCTTTTGCACATCTATCATTCCAGTGTTAATACGAAATTGTAACTATTTTGCACTATGGCCTATTTATTGCCTTACTTCCATAATTTACTACATTCGCACACACTGTATATATATTTTCTGTTGTATTTTTGACTTTATTTTTTTCTTTACCCCATATGTAACTCTGTGTTGTTGTTTTTATCGCACTGCTTTGCTTTATCTTGGCCAGGTCGCAGTTGTAAATGAGAACTTGTTCTCAACTGGCTTACCTGGTTAAATAAAGGTTAAATAAATGAATAAAAACTACTCACCACATTCTATGCACTGCAGTGCTAGCTAGCTGTAGCTTATGTTTTCAGTACTAGATTCATTCTCTGATCCTTTGATTGGGTGGACAATATGTCAGTTCATGCTGCAAGATCTCTGATAGGTTGGAGGAGGTCCTCCGGAAGTTGTCATAATTACTGTGTAAGTCTATGGAAGAGGGTGAGAACCATGAGCTTCCTAGGTTTTGTATTGAAGTCAATGTACCCAGAGGAGGACCGAAGCTAGCTGTTCTTCGGCTACACCATGGTGCTACCCTACAGAGTGCTGTTGAGGCTACTGTAGACCTTCATTGCAAAAAATAGTGTTTTAATCAATTATTTGGTGACGTGAATATATTTAGTATAGGTTTTTCTAAAAAGGATAACTTTTATTTTTATGAAGTTCACTGAGGAGGATCAGATAAATGAACATCCGAGCTGAGGAGCCTCCACTGGTCGGAATGTCTAGTTCCACTTCTGTGTGTATGACACCCATACATTATCCTGTGGTATGTGTATGTTTGTCCTCTTTTGTTCTCAGAGCTGGATGTGTGGGCGATTTACCTCTTTATGGCAGAAACACAGAGATATGAAGCTGTGTGCCTGCCAGTCTTAACATACACATACTCTCACGCACACACACAAACACACACACACACACACACACACACACACACACACACACACACACACACACACACACACACACACACTCACACGGGTACACAGAGAACACACACACTGCTTACTTTTAATATCTCATACTACATCCCCCCACTCACCCTCTCAACCAACCAACGCCTTGAAAAAACACAGACATTAAGAGCCGTCTTTGACTGCTTATCTGCACGTTTGCATTGGGCTTATCTTGTTGACATTGTTAAACTACTTTACCCAGCATGCCGAGGGAGATAGAGGCACAATGGGAGGCCAGGGGCGGAGCTAGGGATGACCTTGGGGTTAATGGGAGAAGGGCTTTCAGATACTAAGAGAGAACACAGTATTCAAAACCTGTGTGTGCGTGTGTTAGTACTTGTGTGTGTGTGTGTGTGTGTGTGTGTGTGTGTGTGTGTGTGTGCATCAGTGTGTCGTGCTTGTGTGTGTGTGGTGGGGGTATTTTGGGGTCATGGGTTGGGAGAGAGAGTAGAAGGAGATAACCACTACTCCGACTCACCTCATCCATCGTCCACTTGATATCCTGTGTGATCTGGCTGCTTATGGATAAGTGTGTGTGTGTGTGTATGTGTTCGCGTGCGTGTGTGGGTACATACCTGTGTCTGTGAATGTAGCTGGCAGTAGTTAGATCATGTTCACACCCTAGCTCAACCCTAACCCTTTGTCCAGACCCGTCTCGACCCTAACCATATCCCTAACCCCAACTTCATGTTCACACCCCAGCTCAACCCTAACCCTTGCCATTACCCTAAACCTATGTTCAGACCATGGCTCAACCCTAACCATAACCCTAACCCTAGCTTCATGTCCACATCCCCGGCTCAACCATAACCCTTCTTGTCTCCTCTCCTGAATACCCATTCAGGCCTGAGTGATTGATTGGTGGAGCCTGCTAACCTCTTCCCGGATACTGGCCAATGGCTGTCCATTGAGAGCTGTGAACTCTGCACAGGGTCAGCAGGCATGAGTTCCGAAGAAGGGAAGGGGGGAGTAACAAATATTGTGGTACCACCAAGTATTGTTTTGAAGGTTATGCTACAGAAGTCCAAGTAATCTTCCTACTTATTTTTAAGTGGATCCAGTATAGCACACAGCACTCAAAATAACTTCATCATGTGACCCAGCTGTACCAACTGTACCCACGATTGCCCAATGTTAATGTTGAAAGGGATATCATGCACAGAGCCCAGGTAATACTCCCAGTTAGTGCTGATTCACCCGGCTGATACTGACATGGAACTGGATCCTCTGAGAAGATTTAAGGCATTGGAGCCTGATGGTGGTTGACTGTTCCAACCCTGGGGACTTTTCCAACTGGCATTGGAGTTTTATGGAGCGTGTAGGTCAAACATCGTGTAAATTCTTACTGGATGCAGCTGATATGAGGGATATGATCTGAGGTTGTTTGGGAATGTGTGTGATATTTGGGATATGATCTGGATGTGGTTGAAGTATGTGTGTGGTTGAAGTGTGTGTGTGCGTGTGTGTGTCAGTGCAGAATGCTTGCATGTGTGCATATGTGTGTGTGTGTGTGTGTGTGTGTGTGTACAGTAACTGGGTAAGGCGGCAGACAGTGCCAAGCTGTTCTAGTCTGCCCTAGAGACAGTAGGTGACAGGACATATATGTATATAAGACCCAACCAGGCATTGCAACTCTGTTACAGGGCAAGCCAACACCCCCACAACACACACACACACACTTTTTTAATTTGTGAGACCCTCGTTCCATTTCACCTGTATGGGCGGCAGTTAGCCTAGCGGTTAAGAACGTTGGGCCAGGCCTCCCGAGTGGCGCAACGGTCTAAAGCACTGATCAGTGCTAGAGGCGTCACTAGAGATCCGGGTTTCGATCCCAGGGTGTGTCGCAGCCGGACGCGACCAGGAGACCCATGAGGCGGCGCACAATTGGCCCAGGGTTGATCGGGTTAGGGGAGGGTTTGGCCGGCTGGGATGTCCTTGTCCCATCGCACACTAGCGACTCCTTTTGGCGGCCGGGCGCATGCACGCTGGCTTTGGTCGCCAGCTGTACAGTGTTTCCTCCGACACATTTGTATGGCTGGCTTCCGGGTTAAGCGAGCAGTGTGTCAAGAAGCAGTGCGGCTTGGCAGGGTCGTGTTTTGGAGGATGCATGGCTCTCGACCTTCGCCTCTCCCGAGTCCGCACGGTTGTAGTGATGGGACAAGACTGTAACTACCAATTGGATATCACGGAATTGGGGAGAAAAAGGGGTAAAAATAAAGTAAAAAAGAAAAAAAAGCATGTTGGGCCAGTAACTGAAAGGTCGCTGATTTGAATCCCCAAGCCGACTAGGTGAAAAACCTGTCTGTGCCCTTGAGCAAGGCACTTAACCATAATTGCACCTGTAAATCGCTCTGGATAAGAGTGTCTACTAAATGACTAAAATGATAATGTACTGTAAATGTATGGTATCCATCAGGAACTGGAGAACCCATTCCTCCCCTGCTCCCCTCATCCTGCCCCATCCCCCCATTCCTCTACACTCAGTGTGTTCTTTCCTAAGATTGTGTCTGCAGCCACATTGCAGAGATAAAATATTAGCCATCATATACAGTGGGGAGAACAAGTATTTGATACACTGCCGATTTTTCAGGTTTTCCTACTTACAAAGCATGTAGAGGTCTGTAATTTTTATCATAGGTACACTTCAACTGTGAGAGACGGAATCTAAAACAAAAATCCAGAAAATCACATTGTATGATTTTTAAGTAATTAATTTGCATTTTATTGCATGACATAAGTATTTGATACATCAGAAAAGCAGAACTTAATATTTGGTACAGAAACCTTTGTTTGCAATTACAGAGATCATAGGTTTCCTGTAGGTCTTGACCAGGTTTGCACACACTGCAGCAGGGATTTTGGCCCACTCCTCCATACAGACCTTCTCCAGATCCTTCCAGTTTCGGGGCTGTCGCTGGGCAATACGGACTTTCTGCTCCCTCCAAAGATTTTCTATTGGGTTCAGGTCTGGAGACTGGCTAGGCCACTCCAGGACCTTGGGATGCTTCTTACGGAGCCACTCCTTAGTTGCCCTGTCTGTGTGTTTCGGGTCATTGTCATGCTGGAAGACCCAGCCACGACCCATCTTCAATGCTCTTACTGAGGGAAGGAGGTTGTTGGCCAAGATCTCGCGATACATGGCCCCATCCATCCTCCCCTCAATACGGTGCAGTCATCCTGTCCCCTTTGCAGAAAAGCATCCCCAAAGAATGATGTTTCCACCTCCATGCTTCACGGTTGGGATAGTGTTCTTGGGGTTGTACTCATCCTTCTTCTTCCTCCAAACACGGCGAGTGGAGTTTAGACCAAAAAGCTCTATTTTTGTCTCATCAGACCACATGACCTTCTCCCATTCCTCCTCTGGATCATCCAGATTGTCATTGGCAAACTTCAGACGGGCCTGGACATGCGCTGGCTTGAGCAGGGGGACCTTGCATGCGCTGCAGGGCAGGATTTTAATCCATGACGGCGTAGTGTGTTACTAATGGTTTTCTTTGAGACTGTGGTCCCAGCTCTCTTCAGGTCATTGACCAGGTCCTGCCGTGTAGTTCTGGGCTGATCCCTCACCTTCCTCATGATCATTAATGCCCCACGAGGTGAGATCTTGCATGGAGTCCCAGACCGAGGGTGATTGACCGTCATCTTGAACTTCTTCCATTTTCTAATAATTGCGCCAACAGTTGTTGCCTTCTCACCAAGCTGCTTGCCTATTGTCCTGTAGCCCATCCCAGCCTTGTGCAGGTCTACAATTGTATCCCTGATGTCCTTACACAGCTCTCTGGTCTTGGCCATTGTGGAGAGGTTGGAGTCTGTTTGATTGAGTGTGTGGACAGGTGTCTTTTATACAGGTAACGAGTTCAAACAGGTGCAGTTAATACAGGTAATGAGTGGAGAACAGGAGGGCTTCTTAAAGAAAAACTAACAGGTCTGTGAGAGCCGGAATTCTTACTGGTTGGTAGGAGATCAAATACTTATGTCATGCAATAAAATGCAAATTAATTACTTAAAAATCATACAATGTGATTTTCTGGATTTTTGTTTTAGATTCCGTCTCTCACAGTTGAAGTGTACCTATGATAAAAATTACAGACCTCTACATGCTTTGTAAGTAGGAAAACCTGCAAAATCAGCAGTGTATTAAATACTTGTTCTCCCCACTGTATCTACAGTTATAAAATCCCCTTCCCTGTCTGGCGGTGTCCATTTCTGTATCTACCCCCTCCACGGCCCCCTCTCCCCTAACTGCTTTCCATGCCACGGACCATCTTAGGGCAATGTGCCTCTCATTGTCATCAATGCCCCCACAGTATCTATGTCACTTTTTGCTCTCGGTCTATGTCAAACTAACATGGCTGGTCTATGTGTGGCATGGTCGGCCAGGTCGCTCAAGATCCACTTCTAAATCCGACGTCCGTCCAGGTATCCAGGACGTCGGGAGATGCCTTCAAGACCGGCCACCACGGGCAATGGTAAGCGCTATTACCATCAAGTAGGCTTGGGTTTTGCTAGGGTGTTGTGGACGGGGGTGGTGGATGGGCGTAAGACGTGAGCTCCGGCTCTGAGGGTCGCTTATTCAATCCCAGTGACAGGCACTCTTTTTTTATTTTGTGGTTTTAACCCTATCTAAAACCTTAACCCTTAACCAATTGGAATAAATGCTTAAACTTAACTGTGGGTTTGTTTTTGTTTTAACCCTATCCCAAACCTTAACCCTTAACTTAACCATTCGGAATTAATGCCTGAACTTAACAAGCCTTGAGGCACCTGCGACAGCAGCGGCGTAACCCGGCGTGCAGCTGCACCAGGATGAGTAACCCAGGGTGTCCAAAACACCTACAATTTGACATTTGGTGAAACTTGGACAAACGTTGGAATCTGAATTCAAATTGGTCAAACACTGAGATCTTATAGGGCATGATGATCCACCTACCAGTCCCTTGTCAGACCACAGAGTTATGCAGGGATACCCAAGTCCACTCTGTAGGGGGTCCGGGAGGACTTGGGCAGTGAGATGAGGAATGTGTGTGTGTGTTTGCCCTCTGGCCAATGACAAGCTTCCTCTTTCGAGTGCTGACAAGACAACGGAACATCTAATGAGGATGAGACCCAGTTTCCTCATGGCTTATCAATATTTCATAAACACACACACATACTGTGCGAATGTAACACAAACTTCTGCGATCCACCTAAGGGATTGTCAGATTCCTCAAAATGCCAACACATGGTTACCCACGATCCCTGGCATAGGCTCTAAAAATACATGGACAGTAAACCCTGTATGCAAACCTACACTTAATTGCCAAAATAAAGTGTCTGAAACTCTATTGGAGGGATGCGACACCATTCTTCCACGAGAAATTCCATAATTTGGTGTTTTGTCGATGGTGGTAGAAAACGTTGTCTCAGCCGCCACTCCATAATCTCCCATAAGTGTTCAATTGGGTTGAGATCTGGTGACTGAGACGGCCATAGCATATGGTTTGCATCATTTTCATGCTCATCAAACCATTCAGTGACCACTAACATGACACTAGCATGATGGGATATTAATTGCTTAATTAACTCAGGAACTACGCCTGTGTGGAAGCATCTGCTTTCAATATACTTTGTATCCCCCATTTACTCAGTGTTTCCATTATTTTGGCAGTTACCTGTATCTGTGTATGTCACCTTCAGTCAATATGAAATATTTTCAGATTTCTATCAATTTTGTTGTTGTGATCCAGTGGCGGTCGGTGCCGTTTAAGATGAGGGAGGACGATTTTTACTTTTCATGAGCATAGCTTATTTCTATTACAGCATATTGGATGACTGTTATTCATATTCCATTCACCCAGTTCAATGTAACAGCGATTGGTTTAGGCTACTACATGATTCAAAAATGTTCCCTATACCCATCATGAGGTTACTACAACCTAGCCTATGAATGAACGTTTACAACGTAGGTGCACACATGTCCAGAGAACAATTTGAGGTGGCAGACAGTGACAAATGGACAGACAGTGACACACTCAATGTTTATCCACATTTCATTCCGTTTGCTTCTGTTTAAGAAATGTTTTTTCCACAAAATCAGCAGAATGAATACACCCCTGATCACGCGTAAACCTGGTTAACTTTCATAGCAGCCACGGTATATTCCTTTTTGCATCTATGAGCTCCCCTCCTCTCACATTTTCCCTTCCCTTGTAGACTTCAATGCACAACACATCAGCTGTATGTGACCAGGTGAAAAAACCATTCCAAGCCAAACTATATCATAACCGCTACACACAGCCTATATCGTTGTCACCATATTCGCTAAAGTAACTTCATAGTCAACATAGCTAATAGAACTATCACGTTAGTAAACCCGCTACAATCATGCAGTAAAGTTACAGTGTACAGTCAGTAAGCAGTTTAGGACATACACTGGCGGGCCCCGGTGGCAATAAATTAGTAAAACCAAAAGCTTACCTTGACTTGGAAGAGTTTCAGTGTTGTGTTGGATAGTCATAGCCAGCTAGCTAACATAGCATTCCTCTGTTTGATCAGGGTGTTTGAGTAGGCTAAACTAGCTAGCTGCATTTGCTAGCTAAGTAAGTGAAAAAAAAATTACAATCTCAATCTCTTTCTTGCTTCTCCTTAATTTTGGAAGAAATTAATTTGTTCAAAACTGTTCGAGTCAACTACTCACCACATTTTATGCACTGGCTACACCATGGTGCTACCCTACAGAGTGCTGTTGAGGCTACTGTAGACCTTCATTGCAAAACAGTGTGTTTTCAATTATTTGGTAACATGTTAATATATTTAGTATAGTTTTATCTAAAAAGGATAACTTTTTTAATGTTTTACTATTTTAATTTGTATGAAATTCACTGAGGAGAGTGGTCCTCCCCTTCCTCCTCTGAGGAGCCTCCACTGTTGTGATCATATTATCACCCACTGTTTCTTAGTATGAGTCAGCACTTTCTAATATTCTGTGTGTGTATGTGTGGAACTGATAGAAAAAGAGGAGGAAGAGAAAGTGAGAGAGCAGAAAAAAAAGAGAGAGAGAGAGAGAAAGAGAGAGGTGTTGCCATGCAGTGCCCGTGTGTGTCTTTTTTTTTGCCATGTCAAAGTGGATGTACCTGCGAACAAGTGTGTTCTCTTTTGTGTGTGCAATATGCATATGCGTGTGTGTGTGTATCTGGCAGCAGCATGCCCTGCTCAGAGTTGTTTTGGCATGGGGGTGAGTGCTGTAACTGCTCCCACATGTTGGCACAGCCTGGCACTGGGACACACTCCTCAGGTGCCAAGTGTGTGTGTGTCTGTGTGTGTGCGCGCGCGTGCGCCAGGGGGCTGGGTGGGCCTGTTCAACAGGGCAAGGGGGGCGGAGGGGAACTGCATTCTGAAATAGCCTCCCGACGGCAAACAAATTACTCTCTCTTTTTTTTTCAATCTTTCTCTCTCTCTCTCTCTCTCTCTCTCTCTCTCTCTCTCTCTCTCTCTCTCTCGCTACTCTCGCTCTTTCCTCTCTCTCGCTTCTCTTTCTCCCTCGCCTTCTCTCTCTCTCTCTCTCTCTCTCTCTCTCTCTCTCTCTCTCTCTCTCTCTCTCTCTCTCTCTCTCTCTCTCTCTCTCTCTTTCTCCCTCAAATTTTCTCTCTGTCTTCAAGCGGGAGAGCAAAAGAGGAAAACAATTAGTTCAAAGTGGACTTTATCACCACTGTGTCACCCCAGCCAGGTCGCTCAAGATCCACTGCGAAATTAGACTTCAAAACCGGCCACTAGGTGCAATGGTGAGGACTATTACCATCAAGTAGGCTGGGGTTTTGCTAAGGTGTTGTGGACAGAGATGGTGGAATGGGTGTAAGCCGCTAAGCACTCGTTTTTTACCTTAACCCGTAACTTAACCACTCAGAATTAATGCCTAAACTTAACCGTGGAGTTGTTTTAACCCTATCCCAAACCTTAACCCTTAACTTAAACATTCAGAATGAATGCCTAAACTTAACCTTCGAAATGTGACGTTTATGGACAAATCTATGATTCTGCAATGAGACTGTGAGAGCTTGTTTGGTCACCCAGCCTGTCATGTCTGCTTTTAACTCCTCCTCCTGTGTGTGTGGCGTGTCTGTGTGTGTTTGTGATAGCATAGTCTAAGCTGTGTTATTCTCTTCACTTCTCTGTCGCCTCAAAAATGTTTCACCTGTAATCATCCCTTCATCTTTCACGCCTGAGACTGTGTGTGTGTGTGTGATTGTGCTCGTACTTTAGACTTTCGTGCATGTGCACGTTCGTGTGTGTGTTTGCATTTGCGTG
Source organism: Coregonus lavaretus (assembly GCF_964263955.1). NCBI lineage: Eukaryota > Metazoa > Chordata > Actinopteri > Salmoniformes > Salmonidae > Coregonus > Coregonus lavaretus. Next base: position 26,062,517 of record NC_140012.1, on the reverse strand, counting down.
CCGATAGCTCTCCAGTCTTTCATCCCGTCAAGCGTTCATCACTCCGTCCCTCATCAATCATTCTGTTCTGTTGATCCATCATCAACAGAGGGGGCCTGTATTTAAACGATAGGATCTCTCCACCCCTTGAATACACACATGCGCACATGCACACACACACCCTCACGCACCCATGCACACACACACACTCACACACACACACACACACACAACCACGCGCACACACACACACACAGACACGCACAATGTAATCATTGAGGTATAGTGTATAGTGGAGGTATTCTTACACGGTAGAGGGTATATATGTATACCCTACCCACAACAGTCACATTACTCCCCCCTCCCCCACACATCACACTCGAAATCAATGGACATACACACACACACACACACACACACACACACACACAGTTTCCATGGCGACAGATGGGCAGCCATGCTGGATGAGTAGAGAGTCCCTTGCGGCATCTCCTTTGTCCATGTCTCCATCTCCCTCCTTTAGTGATGAACACGCATGCACTCACATACACACGCACGCACACACACACACACACAAACACACACACACACAGACACACACACACCTCCAACTCCACCATACCCCTAATACACACACAGTCGAGACTATCAGCCCTAGGCTTTATAACTGACTTGGAGACATACTGTAAATCTTAACTTGAATGTCAATGGGAGTTTGCATTAAGATTCAGCCCTTGATAAACATTGTTATATTGTTTTGCATACTGTATGAAAATGACACATTCATCAGTTTGGGTTGATTTGTCAGGTTGGTTCTGGTTGAATGGTGCCTCTCCTTCATGACTGTAGCCTTACGGGAAACATGGATGGCGTGACAGATGGAGGGAGGGACGGAGGGAAGGATGGGGAAGAAGGGGTGTATTTTTGTGATTGTGAAAAGAGGAGTTGTCACGTTCTGTTTGTTTTTCATCCAGAGATTCAGCCAGATTGCTCAAGATTCACTTAAAAAATAGTTTTTACCCTATCCAATATCTTGAACCCTTAACTTAACTATTCGGAATGATGCGGAGCAGGAGGAGCAACCCAGGGTGTCAATGTGTTATTTTTTTAAACGTTTGGAGCAATGAGACTATCCTATCAACGGGACCTGAAAAACTGTAATATTCTATGTTTCTCAGAGTCGTGGCTGAATGAGGACATGGATAATATACATCTCGTTGGTTTTTCTATGCATCGTCAAGACCGGACGGCAGACTCGGGTAAGACGAAGGGAGGAGGGGAGTGTCTCTTTGTTAACAACAGCTGTTGTGCAATCTCTAATCATAAGGAAGTCTTGAGTTTTTGCTCGCCTGAGTTAGAATATGTCATGATAAGAGTTTTCATCTATATTTTTCATAGCTCTCTATTTACCACCACAAACCGATGCTGGCACTAAGACCGCACTCAACGAGCTGTATAGGGCCAAAAGCAAACAAGAATTTTCAAATCCAGAGGCGGCGTTTCTCGTAGCCGGTGATTTTAATGCAGAGAAACTGAAATCCATTTTACCTCATTTTTACCAGCATGTGCAACTACAGGCAACAAAACTCTAGATCACTTATACTCCACACATAGAAACGCATACAAGGCGTAGTTTCCCAGTATGAAAAATGTATGCACTCACTAACTGTAAGTCGCTCTGGATAAGAGTGTCTGCTAAATGACTAAAATGTAAAATGTAAGGCCCTCTCTTTGGCAAATCAGACCATAACTCTATCCTCCTGCTTCCTGCTTACAAGAAGAAACTCAAACAGGAAGTACCAGTTGCGCGCTCAATACAGAAGTGGTCCGATGAAGCGGATGCTAAGCTACAGGACTGTTTCGCTTGCACAGACTGGAATACGTTCCGGGATTCATACAATAACATGGAAGAGATTACCACATCAATCACTGGCTTCATTAATAAGTGCATAGACGACGTCGTCCAAGGTGACCGTGCGTACATACCCCAACCAGAAGCCATGGATTACAGGCAACATCCACACTGAGCTAAAGGCTAGAGCTGCCGCTTTCAAGGAGCAGGCCACTAATCTGGTGCTTATAAGTAATCCCACTACGACCACCGATGAGCCATCAAACAGGCAAAGTGTCAATAGAGGACTAAGATCGAATCCTACTACGCCGGCTCTGACGCGCGACGGATGTGGCAGGGCTTGCAAACTATCACGAATTACAAAGGGACACCCAGCCGGGAGCTGGCCAGCGACGCGAGCCTACCAGATGAGCTAATTCCTTCTATTCTCACTTTGAGGCAAGCAACACTGAATCATGCATGAGAGCACTAGCTGTTCCCGAAGACTGTGTGAGTCTCGCTCTCCGTAGCCGGTGTGAGTAAGACTTTTTAAACAGGTTAACATTCGCAAGGCCAGATGGAATACCACGACGCGTACTCAGAGCATGCGCTGACCAGCTGACATTTTCAACCTATCCCTGACCCGGTCTGTAATACCAACTTGTTTCAAGATAGCCTCTGCCGAGTGCCCAACAACCGGATGTTCCGGTTTTCAGGTGAAATGGAAAGAGAGCCTGTGACGCGACATCCGCTTTTGGACGTTAATGAGATGACACTCCATCTTTACTCCTCCTCCACATTTACTGGATTGGTTGAACAGTGCAGAAGAGAACCTCCCGACAGTTTTCAAGACCAGTATGTAGGGGATCTAGTTTCAGCCGTTTCTTTTACGCCTGGTACGTTAGGTTAGTTTCAAGCAGACCACCATAGCCCCCGTGCCAAAGAACGTCAAACTAACCTGCCTAAATGACTATCGTCCCGTAGCACATGTATCGCCATGAAATGCTTTGAAAGACTGGTCATGGCTCATATTAACACCATCATCCCAGACACCCTGGACCTCAGTATTCAACACCATAGTCCCCTCCAAGCTCATCACCAAGCTCAGGACCCTGACTGAACAGCTCCCTCTACAACTGGATCCTGGACTTCCTGACGGGCCGCCCCCAGACGTTGAAGGTAGGCAACAATACATCCACCACACTGAGCATCAACACGAGGGCCCCTTAGGGGTGTGTGCTTAGTCCCTTCCTTTATTACTGTTCACCCATGACTGCATGGCCGAGCATGCCCCCATCCACATCGATGGGGCTGTGGTGTGGCGGTTGAGAGCTTCAAATTCCTCTGTGGACCATGGTCCACACACACCCACACATTTGTGAAGAGGGCACGACAGCACCTTTTCGCCCTTTGGAGGCTGAAAAACTTTGGCATGGGCCCTCAGATCCTCAAAATGTTCTTGAGAGCATCTTGACTGGCTGCATCCCCGCTTGGTACGGCAACTGCAGGGCACCCGACCGCAAGGCGCTACAGAGGGCGGTGAGTACGGCCCAGTACATCACTGGGGCCGAACTCCCTGCCATCCAGGACCTCTATAAGAGGCAGTGTCAGAGGAAGGCCCAAAAAATTGTCAAAGACTCCAGCCACCCAAGCCATAGACTTTTCTCTCTGATACTGCATGGCAAGTGGTACCAGTGCACCAAGTCTGGAACCAACAGAACCCTGAACAGCTTCTACCCCCCAAGCCATAAGACTGCTAAATAGTTAGCTAGTTAACCAAATAGCTACCCAGAATATCTGCGTTGACCCTTTTTGCACTACTCTTTTTGACTCATCACATACACTGCTGCTACTGTTTATTATCTGTCACTTTATTCCTAGTTATATGTAAATATGAACCTCATATACCTCTTACCCCTGCACATCGACTCAGTACTGGTACCCCGTGTATATAGCTGTGATGCGTGTGATAGAAGGAGTCAGGCGCAGGAGAGTAATACGCATCCAAAGAGTTTATTTTGTCGATAAACAATTACGCAAGCATGCGACAACAAAACTCAGGCACAGGGGAAATACAGTGAGGGAAAAAAGTATTTGATCCCCTGCTGATTTTGTACGTTTGCCCACTGACAAAGACATGATCAATCTATAATTTTAATGGTAGGTTTATTTGAACAGTGAGAGACAGAATAACAACAAAAAAATCCAGAAAAACGCATGTCAAAAATGTTATGAATTGATTTGCATTTTAATGAGGGAAATAAGTATTTGACCCCTCTGCAAAACATGACTTAGTACTTGGTGGCAGAACCCTTGTTGGCAATCACAGAGGTCAGACATTTCTTGTAGTTGGCCACCAGCTTTGCACACATCTCAGGAGGGATTTTGTCCCATTCCTCTTTGCAGATCTTCTCCAAGTCATTAAGGTTTCGAGGCTGACGTTTGGCAACTTGAACCTTCAGCTCCATCCACAGATTTTCTATGGGATTAAGGTCTGGAGACTGGCTAGACCACTCCAGGACCTTAATGTGCTTCTTCTTGAGTCACTCCTTTGTTGCCTTGGCCGTGTGTTTTGGGTCATTGTCATGCTGGAATACCCATCCACGACCCATTTTCAATGCCCTGGCTGAGGGAAGGAGGTTCTGTAGTATCGAGTAAATGCTGGCAATTATTGCTGATAAACAAAGGAGTCCGCTCATACTGAACCTTGATCATACGTTTTATTCATATCACAAGCTTTCAGCATGAGTTACAGGTGTCAAGATCACCCGGAGAACGGCATCCCCCGAATTGCAATGGCCGCTCTACCTCTTCTTCGCTTTTTACCCAGTATATATAATCTTCCCAAGATGTGGGTGGCTCCCTCTACTGTCCAATCGCCTGTCTACAACACACACTTCCTGTCTGTTGTATGTGGCGTTACACTAAAACATTCCCTCTTGATACTAAAATAAACATCCTCAAAGGTTCCACTTAAACCCATTAAGAAAGTCATAATCTTAATACACTACATATCCCCCCTTCGAGACGAACTAAAAGTCTCGAAAACAAACAGAATAGGATTATGACAAGTAACAATTTATCTTATTGAGTATCTTTAACATTAAACCAAAAACATTCTTCTCTAGAGTGTAAATACCTTTCCATGAAATATGAATAAATGTTTATGAAGTGTGAATACATTACTATGAAATATGAACAAATCTTTATGGAGTGTGAGAGCGAAAAACTGTCTGGCAGCCTTCTTTATCAAATATCCATCCATCAATCAAGACAGTAAAATTCTCTCACGGTCCCTCTGCCCCAGGCAACCACCTAGGTACTCCCGATGAATTCATAAATCTTTATCAATGCATTTGAAACTATGATGCAATTAAATACACATGTAAGCCCCTGCAAACAAAATACTATCCAAAATGTCCACTCTCAGGCTGGTCGACCCATCGGACGCTATAGTGGACCTCTATCCCTGCCTAGACTCCCTGTCCCTAAGCATTCACGAAATAAACAAAAACATCTAAGATTCCCACATGTATCCAATAACATCAAATATCATTCTACAAAAAGTAATACCTAAGAATATGACACATATTATGTATTACACATGCAAATATGTCCATATTTCATTGCAGACACTGGAATGTAGTTCACTACACTTCATCTCCCCCGTAGTCTCCTCTTCCAATGCATCGTTGATGATGGAATGGGAACATTTCCACACCTTCCCTGTTCCATCTCCTCCAGTCATTCTCCTTTCATATTGTCCCTTCATATTGTCCTTGTTTGAGTATTTCAATCTCTACATATTCCCCCAAATGCTTCTGGAAGAAAAGAAAAGACCAAACAGTATCTTTTGCAAAACAACACTTTCAAATTAAACATCAATATCAACTAAGAATATAAAAATTATATATAAATGATGTATGAATCACATCATCCTATTTCCCCCCTTTGATTCATAACATCATACTAAAATCACACTAATATTGAAAAAAAATAAAAAATGAAAAATGATCAAATAATCAAAAAGGATATTTATCCATCAATTCTCCATCCAGTCCCACTTGTCCCTCTTCATCCAGATCAGGAACAGTCAACAACGGCATCTGAGTGTTGTCTCCAGGCATCACAACTCCAACCTATCTCAATATCATAGCTTTCTCAAAGGTCAGTAACAAATTACAAACATCACACACAGTGCTATCCAAACTGCTATTAAATCTGAACCATCACTGCTCCTACTGGGCCTAACTGATCTTGCAACCAAGTCTTCGCTGACCATCCAGCTCCTTCAGATCTACCAAACGCATCCCTTATATTCTTCAATGCATCTATAACTATCTGGAATCAAAGTATAGGTAATATTATCAATATGATCTGCCAAAAATGTTACACCATACCATGGAAAAAGTCCCCCCTTCTCTCTTAGACTTATCCTCCAATGATAGGCTTCAAGACTATGAAATGTCGCCATGTCTCTTTTCACCCTATTTCCAAACCTAGATTCAGATTTATCTGTGGTCATGCTTACCCAAAGTCATCATATAATCATCACAATCTGATATTCCCATAAACATACCCCTTCCATCATATGTTTTATTAGAACAAAAACAACTTTTAGCCCTCACTGGTTTCACCTCCAATGCTTCAGGGTTCGCTGTTACCTGATTTTCCTTCCCATCTAACAAATTCACATAGGGTAATTACATTTAACCAAGAACACTTAAACCTAGGCTTAAACAAATGTTTTGACAACGACATTATTTGATCTGTTACTGATTGTTGCTGATACAACAGCCATGACAAAGCATAAGATTGACACATACTTGATAGAGGTCGAGCGACCGTCTCTAAAATGTTTGGTGCTGGAATTCTCAACAGACATGGACCCTCAAGATTCCTCACTGATCTTAGAGAATGAGCTAGCTGCTGGAACCAAAGATTCCTACCTGCCCATCCATCTTTAATTTTCACAACAGAAGAATCAAACCATATGCCTTCCATTTAGTTTCTCTCTTCCCTAACGAGCGGTACTGATCAGATACCTCTCCTTGTCTGTCATTAAAATCAAAGACCTCATCCTATACCTCCATGATAGTATCCTTCACTATTTCAGATGAATCTATATTGTTCTCTACCACCATCTGTTCTCCAATTTTAACCCTATCCTTACTACCATTGACAGCACTCTCCATCCGTAACATAAACTCCCGAGTCACTCTTGCTACATGCTTTAATTTCAGAAAAGTTGTTGTTGATGTCTGTGTCATACTTCCTACATTTGCTATTGCCGTCGTATCATTAATCCCTTTCCAAGTTACCATTAAAGTAGTTGATTTAGTTGATGTATTAACACCCTTAACTACTTCTAGTGGGAAAGCTACCAATATCCTCTGTGTATTATTTACTGTTGGAGTGGCTACTGTAATATACTTCTCCTGAACTCCTTCGGTGACTGTGGAAGCTTTAACAGATTTCAAATCTTCCATTATAAGCGTCACTTTACGAATTACATCGCCTTTTAACCAATAATTCTTAACCGGAACAAATTTTAATGCTTGCACTAGATAAGTACACATACAGTGCCCTCCACTATTATTGGCACCCCTGTTTAAGATGTGGTCGAGGACTTCCAAAAATTCTCCTTTTTTTTAAACAACATAGAACCCAAATGCAAAAAAAGAGAAAAATCCAACCTTTTATTTAAGTACATTACTTTGGTGGTAAAAAAAATAATCACACATTTAGAAAAAAATAACTTGAAATCATGTGTCCCACAATTATTGGCACCCCTAACAATTCCGCTGAAAATTTTAATTGATTTTTTTAAAGATATATTTTTCTGTAGTTGCTAAAGTTGGTCAGGGTATCTAGGAACTTTTAATTAGTAATTAATGACTTCCTGTTTCCCTGGGGTATAAATATGACGTGACACAGAGGCCTAATTCTCTTACCCATTTGTCAACATGGCAAAGACAAGAGAATAATAATAATAATAATATGCCATTTAGCAGACGCTTTTATCCAAAGCGACTTACAGTCATGCGTGCATACATTTTTGTGTATGGGTGGTCCCGGGGATCGAACCCACTACCTTGGCGTTACAAGCGCCGTGCTCTACCAGCTGAGCTACAGAGGACCACAAGCACACACCATTCAAGTAAGGCAGATTTGTGTCGACCTTCATAAGTCAGGCAATGGCTACAAGAAAATAGCCACTCGCCTTAACTTGCCCGTATCTACAGTCAGAGGAATCATTAAGAAGTTTAAAACAACTGGAACAGTGACAAACAAGGCTGGAAGAGGTCCCAAGTTTATCTTGCCACAACGCACAGTGAGGAGGATGGTAAGAGAAGTAAAAAAAGTCCTAAGCTCACTGTCACAGAATTGCATCAAAGAGTGGCATCTTGGGGTCACAAAGTCTCCAAAACAACCATCAGACGCTCTCTACATGCCAACAAGCTGTTTGGGAGGCATGCAAGGAAAAAGCCTTTTCTCACTAACACTCACAAACGTAAACGTCTGGAGTTTGCTAAGCGGCACTGGGACTTCAACTGGGATCGTGTGCTTTGTTCAGATGAGACTAAGATTGAGCTTTTTGGCAACAAACACTCTAAGTGGGTCTGGCGTAAAACAAAAGATGAGTATGCTGAAAAGCACCTCATGCCCACCGTGAAGTATGGTGGAGGATCTGTGATGCTGTGGGCCTGTTTCTCTTCCAAAGGCCCTGGGAACCTTGTTAGGGTGCATGGCATTATGAACGCTTTGAACTACCAGGACATTTTAAATAAAAACCTGATGGCCTCTGCCAGAAAGCTGAAGATGGGTCGTCATTGGGTCTTTCAGCAGGATAATGATCCAAAACATGTGGCAAAATCTACACAAAAATGGTTCAGCAGTCACAAACTCAAGGTCCTCCCATGGCCATCTCAGTCCCCAGACCTCAACCCAATCGAAAACCTGTGGGGCGAGCTAAAGAGGAGAGTGCATAAGAGAGGACCCAGGACACTGGATGATCTAGAAAGATTGTGCAAAGAAGAATGGTCAAAGATCCCTCTCTCTGTGTTCTCCAATCTTGTGAAATGTTATAGGAGGAGATTAAGTGCTGTCTTGTTGGCAAAAGGGGGTTGTACAAAGTATTAACATCAGGGGTGCCAATAATTGTGGGACACATGATTTCAAGTTATTTTTTTTGTAAATGTGTGAAAAAATTTTTTACACCAAAGTAATGTACTTAAATAAAAGGTTGGATTTTTCTATTTTTTTGCATTTGGGTTCTATGTTGTTTAAAAAAAAAGGAGAATTTTTGGAAGTCCTCGACCACATCTTAAACAGGGGTGCCAATAATTGTGGAGGGCACTGTATATTCTCCCTGATCTTTCTCTGTAACATTACGCAAAATAAATGAACAATCACTCATAACCCTCTTCCACTTCATATCATTGTACAAAATATACTTCCTTTGACTAGGGGCAACAGCTTCTACTTCTGGTCCTGATAACAATACTTCTTCTCCATAATTATCTCTCCATGTGGGAGGAACGTCCCCATCCTAACCCTAATAACAGTCTTTTTCCCCCTAAAATTGGTGCTGGAGCTATTGGTTCCCTTATAATCAAATGCGATATATTTATGGCTTTAATAACTATCAATGTTGAAAGAGTTAAATTGCTTCTCACTGTTGTTTTAATATGCTGAAGTGTTAACGTCATTGTTGTTTTTTCCCTAAGACTTTTAACTCCTTACTTGTATTTCCCTCTATCACCACTAGTGTCACTTTTTTTTAGCTCTCAGTCCTACCTCTAATCCCTGACTTTCAAACTTTTGATTATAAAAAAATACACCTACAATTACCTTGATCTTCCTGCTGGGAACTGTAAGTATAGATACTCAATCACCCTCAATCTTCTCTTATCATTCAGCAACGCATACTTTCTCAATGCATCTGCTCCTAACAGATCTAAACTCCTACCATATCTATCTTCCCACTAAACTCTAAAATGTCCTTCACCACTGTTCTCTCTCTCTTACTACTAACTTTGAAACTTAGCTTACTGTCTTAGAGTTCCTTCAACCCTAGCTCTCCTAACTTTTTTTAATCTAATCTTTTCTCCTAACCTTTAAAAACCTTTTTCCACTGATTTATTCACAAAATCCCTTTACCACCAATTTTTAGAATATGTGATCGGGAAGTCCCCACCTGCTTCTGACTTCTTCACACACAGACTTGGCAAACGACTAAACATCTTTTAGCCCAGCCTGAAATCTCTTGGTGTAGGAATGTAACCCAGAATAAATCACCCCTTTTAACTTTATTTTTCAGACAGATTGTCTAATAGGCAGTCTAATAGATTCCCAAAAACCCTACTCTTTTAAAATATTCTACCAGACACCCGTTTAGTGTACATCTTATTGTACAGTTCAATTTACACAATGCATCTCTTCCCAACAATGCAATAGGTATATGTTCTAATATTAGTATGTCTATTTTAATTTCTCTTTGATTTTTTATAGAAGAGCTCACTTGGTTCCTTAAGAGTAATTAACTGTTTTACTACCTCAAATCCCTATCCTAATTAGTTAATTTTACATAGTGAGATGTTTAACCTCTTTAGGCTCAACACAGATAAAAGCTTTTCCACTATTCACCTCTCCTAGTCCTTTGTTTTTACTTCAATTGTTAGATATTTTCTCTTCTTCTCTAATCGATGCTATCAGCTGACACCCCCCTTCGTATCTTCTAGGCACTCTAGAATCCTTGAAGGGTTCACCTAGAGAACAGGTGATCTTCACTTGCTCCTTTATCTTCCTCAGAAATTTCCTCTGTTGTTTCCTCCTGGCGCATTGCAATCACAGGTAAAGTAACCAATCTGTCCACAATTATAACCCTCTTCTGAAAGTTGCTGGAAGTGTAGCTGGAATCTTCCTCCTCCTTCTAAGCCTTCTCGTCCTCTTCCTCTCCAATTCTGTGTCTGTCCAGAAACTGGCTGTGGATATGAAACAACTGGTACCGCCCTTGGTGGCTGGTACAATTGCATTTGACCTTGTTCAGTTGAAGCTGTAGCAGTGATTGTTGATTTGGTTCACCCTGATTCTTCATAACCAAAGCTTCTCTTCTCCTTCTCACCAGTTGTATTTGATTGAGTTTTCTGAGAGTTTCTTCGTCCTGTTCTTTCTTGTTGTTGACATATCAGGATTCTTCAACAGCTTATATTCTAAGTTCTGTCCTCAAAATATCATCTTCCATCATCTTCTTACTAGTGGCCTTTTTCCTTGGCCTCACTGTATTCTTCTCTTAGTTTCCAGACATCTCGGTTTTTCTTACTTCTGGAGTTTTGGATTCATCTTTCTGGTCATTTCTGCTTGTCCTCTATCTATTATTCGTTCATCTTCATCTCTGATGCAATAATCACCCTCCTGGATGATCACTGGAAGCTGAGGATAAACATCCCTAAGCTCTACTTCCTTCTCATAAGGTGGGGTCTTTTTGCTGAATCCGTATGTGAGAAAGGTGTACTAACTTCTGCCATTAGTTTTTCTGTCGCCTTCTCTTCCTTTAGCATTTTCTCTATACCTTTGTTTATCTTATCGCTGGAATCTTTTATCAGTTTTTGTTTGAGAATGAAGGACAACTTAAGAACACCCAGCTCTCTGTCTCTTTTCTTTACGTAGTTCCCTTTTTCCCTTCTTTTGATTTGCTTTATGAATTGACAGAAGCACTTTCATTATGTTGATGACGTCAGGGTTAAGATTCCCTCTACTAGCTATGGTTTGTTCAATGTCAGGCCAACTTTTGTTTCATTTGCCGGATAACCTAGCAATACTTTAGTTAAAGGATTACTATTTTGTACTATATCAACAGGTGTAATTACCTTCATAGCCTTGATGTCGTTTTTCCCCATTGTAACAACCCTTTTATATTCCTTTATTGTGAATTATTTTATTTTAGACTATATAGCCTATGGCTTCCCCCCTTTAATTATTAATATAAATATAAATCAATCAACAAAAATATGAATATTAAAAAAATTCAATTAAAATTTTTATTCACAAAATATTTTTAATTAAAATAAAAAATCTATAAAAAAATCAATTAAAAATTATGAATAATTAAAACCAATTTTTTATTTCTATATCCTATCTTACCAATTTATCAATTAGTGGCTATCTTACCACAACCCATCAGGAAAGTAAATGCAAGTAGTCAACTTCACAGCAATCCTAAAAACAAAGCCCTCTAACCCTACAATCACTACAATACCCATAAACCCCCTTGCTCTATAAGCACCTAATTATCTTAATTTTACAGAATAATGTCAGTACTCGATTTCCAACACAACCCTAATCAACCCAAGTGATGCACAGAAACTCCAAAATGCAAATGTTATTCAAATTGATCAGTCTGTTGCCAAGCCTCTGTGAAATTGTCATAACATCAAATATCCTGTAGGGGAAGATTTTGTAAACAGAACAGTACCAAAACCTTTTTGACTCGATCCTTGTCACGTGACGTGACGTATACGTCAGCACCTCCTCTCTTTCTCCCTCTCTCTCTCCTCTCGCCCCATCGTTCCTCTCATATGACAAAAGAACCGAGACACAGAAAAAGAATTTAGCAGTCTATGCAGTCACTGAGTCACTTCAACCATTCAATATTCCTCCACTCCCATTCGCTCTAAAAATCAACTCAGGACTAAATAGCTCAATAACATTTTTATTTATTTTAATCCGTCATTTTATTTTATTTATTTTAATCCGTCAACATATATCTAATTTATAAATTCAATAGGTCACAAAACCTGTTTCATCTTTAACCAACAGCCGCTTTAACAACTAGAAGATTCCATTCATTTTCAAATATTTTCTCTTTGTTCCCTCTCGTCTGTTTCTCTGTCTCCCCCTGCAGCACAGTCCAACAGAAGTATGACCGATTTACCCAAAATCCCCCGTGTTGTAGTTTTAGTAAACAACGTGTTGTAGTTTAGTACCGTAAAATCAAACGTGTCATAATCTCGTGCCGTAAACTCCCCCGTTTTGTAGTGTAGTGTCGTAAAATTAAACGCATGCGCAATACATTCAACGATACGATTTCCAGACAATAGAACGTTAGCATTCTGCCACAGCTCCTCTCTTTTACCCCTTATAGTCAAACAATAACACTTAACAGAGCTCACACCGCATAGAACCTGAATTCTACACACACAAACATAATTTAAGAGGCTTTATTCCATCGCAATGGCCCTCTAAGGTCACCTGTTAGCATGTAGCATGCAACACAATTAGCATTTAGCATTAGCATTTAGCATTAGCCTTTATGTACAATGTGGCATGAAACACAATCAGCATTTAGCATTAGCATTAGCATTAGCATTTATCATGTGGCGTGCAACATGTAACAAGAACCTGCATTGCCCTTTTCTTTGTCTTATTCTCTACCGTTTATGATGCCGTGAGTTCAATGGATATCTAACGAGAGGTTCCCCCACGCAGATATCCCGTCGGATAAAAGATGAGCAGTAACCACAATCAAATAAATTCCATCAACCCCAGTCATAGACTGACCTAACAACACCTAACGCGTTATGAGGATTTATGGCCCACCATGAGGTCACCCCCCTGGGGTCTTTACAAGATTGCAATGCCCTAATTTTGTATACGTATATCTGCCTTTAATATCTGCCTCAATATCTGCCTCAATATCTGCCTTCAATATCTGCCTTCAATATCTGCCTTATTCACTACCATAGATTGCTCTAAAATTCCAAGCCTACTCTCCCCCCTTTTGCACTGTCTACCAGTGCAAAGAAATTTATAATGATTAGCCAGACCCCCAGTTCTCAGCAATAACGCAACACAAAGCACACTTCGGTCCTAATGGTACATCTCTCCAGAGCACAATCAAATAGCATCCAAACTAACAAACTCCCAAAGCGGTGAGAAAAAAAAAACTCACCCTTATCTGGCCATGACTTCAGAACGAGTTAGCTTGGCGGCTGAATGAAACAAAGAAGAGATGCAGTCCCTCCCTTTTCGTGACGCCATTTGTAGTATCGAGTAAATGCTGGCAATTATTGCTGATAAACAAAGGAGTCCGCTCATACTGAACCTTGATCATAAGTTTTATTCATATCACAAGCTTTCAGCATGAGTTACAGGTGTCAAGATCACCCGGAGAACGGCATCCCCCGAATTGCAATGGCCGCTCTACCTCTTCTTTGCTTTTTACCCAGTATATATAATCTTCCCAAGATGTGGGTGGCTCCCTCTACTGTCCAATCCCCTGTCTACAACACACACTTCCTGTCTGTTGTATGTGGCGTTACACTAAAACATTCCCTCTTGATACTAAAATAAACATCCTCAAAGGTTCCACTTAAACCCATTAAGAAAGTCATAATCTTAATACACTACAGTTCTCACCCAAGATTTGACGGTACATGGCTCCGTCCATCGTCCCTTTGATGCGGTGAAGTTGTCCTGTCCCCTTAGCAGAAAAACACCCCCAAAGCATAATGTTTCCACCTCCATGTTTGACGGTGGGGATGGTGTTCTTGGGGTCATAGGCAGCATTCCTCCTCCTCCAAACACGGCGAGTTGAGTTGATGCCAAAGAGCTCGATTTTGGTCTCATCTGACCACAACACTTTCACCCAGTTCTCCTCTGAATCATTCAGATGTTCATTGGCAAACTTCAGACGGGCCTGTATATGTGCTTTCTTGAGCAGGGGGACCTTGCGGGCGCTGCAGGATTTCAGTCTTTCACGGCGTAGTGTGTTACCAATTGTTTTCTTGGTGACTATGGTCTCAGCTGCCTTGAGAACATTGACAAGATCCTCCCGTGTAGTTCTGGGCTGATTCCTCACCGTTCTCATGATCATTGCAACTCCACGAGGTGAGATCTTGCATGGAGCCCCAGGCCGAGGGAGATTGACAGGTCTTTTGTGTTTCTTCCATTTGCGAATAATCGCACCAACTGTTGTCACCTTCTCACCAAGCTGCTTGGCGATGGTCTTGTAGCCCATTGCAGCCTTGTGTAGGTCTACAATCTTGTCCCTGACATCCTTGGAGAGCTCTTTGGTCTTGGCCATGGTGGAGAGTTTGGAATCTGATTGATTGATTGCTTCTGTGGACAGATGTATTTTATACAGGTAACAAACTGAGATTAGGAGCACTCCCTTTAAGAGTATGCTCCTAATCTCAGCTCGTTACCTGTATAAAAGACACCTGGGAGCCAGAAATCTTTCTGATTGAGAGGGGGTCAAATACTTATTTCCCTCATTAAAATGCAAATCAATTTATAACATTTTTGACTTAAAATTATAGACTGATAATTTATTTGTCAGTGGGCAAACGTACAAAATCAGCAGGGGATCAAATACTTTTTTCCCTCGCTGTATCTACCCTGGCAACAACAAGGTAAGGGTAGGTCAACCGAGCTACACACAGCTCACTACAAACAATCACCCACACAGACAAGGAATCAGAGTGAACACTTATACAATTACTAATTGGGGATAAGGACCAGGTGTGTGTGTTAATTAGACAAGACAAGTGGAGTGATGATAAATGGATCGGCAGCAGCTAGTAAGCCGGTGACGACGAACGCCAAAACCTGCCCGAACAAGGAGGGGAGGCAGCCTCGGCGGAAGTCGTGACAATAGCCAAGTTATCGTTACTCATTGTGTATTTATTATTACTTTTATTATTATTACTTTTCTATTATTTCTCTATTTTCTTTCTCTCTGCATTGTTGGGAAGGGCCCGTAAGTAAGCATTTCACTGTTAGTCTACACCTGCATTCACTAATATACACTAAAACTTTGTCTTTCTATATCCCTCTCTCCCTCACAAAGAAAAAGATGACGGATCGAAGGGAGGGTGGTGCGGCAGGTGCCTCTTCTCTTCCAGATGCTGTTATTTTATCTAAAAGATCAGGTGTATGCCGACCCCAGCTAAGAAACTCTTGCAAAGATTTAAAGCGCAATTATGCGTTTTATCTCCGGTACATAGCCACGATTGTCAGCTATGTAGCTTCTCTACTGATAATCTCAGTGCGGCCTTGCTGGGATGACACAATCAATATACTGTCGGGAAATGCCAACTCCCCAGACAAACACCTTGGTTCACCGTTCCACAGGAGCGGACAGTACACATCATACCATAATGTTCTGAATAATGGCCAAGTCTACCTCGCTCCCTATTCGACTGAATCACTTGGGAGTAACAAACACAAGTCCAACACCTATCGGAAACTGCTAAGCTACCCTCCTGCTCTCCGGGGATGTGCACCTCAACCCTGGGCCTAACATCACCGAGCCAGCGATACTCACCATAGTGGAAAGCAGTGGAGGGTCGTGTCCTCAAATCATCGCCACCGCTGAGGTGGGTGAGTGTTATGGTCCCATGACTCTCCAAACATATCTAAGTCGTTATACGCGATCCCCGACTCTGCTTCTGGCACGCAAGCTGTTTTAATTAGTTTCCCGCATCCAGTGCAAGTGCAAGGGATAGTTAATTGCACTACCGAACTGCCCCTAATCAAAAATAAGAGGAGGGAGTCTGATGATTTACATTAAAGAACATATCCGATATAAACAGTCATGTTTTTTATTTATTTTACTAAGCAAGTCAGTTAAGAACAAATTCTTATTTACAATGACGGCCTACCCCAGCCAAACCCGGACGACGCTGGGCCAATTGTGCGCCGCCCTATGGGACTCCCAATCACGGCCGGTTGTGATACAGCGTGGAATCGAACCAGGGGTCTGTAGTGACACCTCAAGCACTGAGATGCAGTGCCTTAGACTGCTGCGCCACTCGGGAGCCCTGTGATAATGAACTGGAATGTATTGGCCTAAACGTTACACTGTCTCCCCAAATGTATTTTACCCTTATTGGAATGTACAGAACACCTTCACCAAAAAGTAAAAAAAAAATATATATGTTTAATAACATGCTTAGGAAATGTGATTTTGGGAAAGAGGTCATCTTAATGGGAGATTTTAACATTAATCATGAAGACAAGTCTTGTAGGAAAACCCTCAAACAGATCACTAATACCTTTTACCTTACACAGATAGTTAAAGGGCCAACCAGGGTGACTCATTCTTCTAAAACACAGATTGATTGGTGTTCAGTAATAAATCAGAGAGAGTGACTAAATCATTCAATATGGTTACTGGACTGTCTGACCATAATCTGGCACTCATAGCCAGAAAGCTTCCCGAGAACAGGTTTAACCTCTACTGTTAGAAAGCCTGATCAACTCAGAATACCTAAGGCTGAATTAAGGGAATTTACTGGAATGATCTTTTGTCCTATACAAATGTGGAAGCTGACAGTCAGGTATTTATATCCACAATCCAGACTACAGTAAATGGCTTCCTAAAGAAAACCAAATCCAAACCTTGCCAAAAGAGCACTCTTCCTTTGCCAAATGGAGAAATCTGGAAACTGATGAAATAACGAGATCATGCTCTAAAAACTGCCATGATGTCCCAAATTGGAGCATGACAGACAGATGTTGGGAAATAAGGTGATGAAATAAATCAGACAGG
This sequence comes from Coregonus lavaretus, assembly GCF_964263955.1. Taxonomy (NCBI): domain Eukaryota; kingdom Metazoa; phylum Chordata; class Actinopteri; order Salmoniformes; family Salmonidae; genus Coregonus; species Coregonus lavaretus. Next base: position 26,045,151 of record NC_140012.1, on the reverse strand, counting down.
CCAAGGAAAACTTTTTTATCAACATAATAGGTGAACCTAAGGGAAATTCTAAATTGATCTGAGAGAATCTAAAAAAGTGAACAGGGAAAGACCATAGTAACACTGCAAAAAGACAAGAAATCAATGTGAATGACAGTCTAACACAGGATGCAGTGGAAATAGCAACAGCCTTCAATATCTACTTTGTTGACTCTGTCAAGGTACTGACACAGAACCCCTCCACTGGTATCTTGGCCTCACTAAAGAACTCTAAATCCAAATATATGTTTGGGATGGACTCTACCTTTCTTCAAAACTACAAAGAGTCACTCACTGGCCCCATTACTAAGGTCACCAACACATCTATTGGTCAGGGGGTGTTTCCAAGGGTCTGGAAGTCAGCCATAATAATGCCCATCTTTAAATCAGGTGACCCTGCTGACGTGATTAACTACAGGCCCATTGGTATACTACCTGTGATGTCGAAGGTTGCTGAAAAGTGTGTAGCGGAGAATGATTGCCCACCTCAACAACAGCCCCTTCACATTACACTCCGTGCAGTTTGGCTTCAGCGCAAAACACTCCACAGAAACGGTGAACTGCTTTCTTCTGGAAAATATGAGGTCCAAGATGGACAAAGGGGGTGTTGTTGGGGCTGTGTTTCTAGACCTAAGGAAAGCCTTTGATACTGTTAACCATGAGGTTCTCATTACAAAACTGTCGAAGTTAAACTTTTCCCCCGATGCCTTGAGATGGATGAAATCATACCTTGAAGGCAGAACCCTGTGTGTCAGAGTGAGCTATGAGATGTCTCCCACTCTCAGCTATGATGTGGGCGTGCCCCAAGGGTCAATACTGGGGCCCCTCCTGTTCAGCCTGTACATTAATGATCTGCCCTTTGTCTCTGTCTGTACTGGGTCTGAAGTTCAAATGTATGCAGATGATACAGTGATATATGTGCATGCAAAGAGCAAACAACAAGCTGCACAAGAACTCACTTCTGTAATGGTCCATGTTACAAAGTGGCTCAGTGACTCACTACTGTAATGGTCCAAGTTACAAAGTGGCTCAGTGACTCACTACTGTAATTGTCCAGGTTACAAAGTGTCTCAGTGACTCACTACTGTAATTGTCCAGGTTACAAAGTGGCTCAGTGACTCACTACTGTAATTGTCCAGGTTACAAAGTGGCTCAGTGACTCATGTTTGCATCTCAATGTGAGAAAAAAAAACATTCTACATGTTCTTCACAAAGAGGGCAACTGATGCTACTGAGCCAGATGTCTATGTGTTCGTTATTCACTGTGTATTTATTCCTCGTGTCACTATTTCAAATGTATTTTTATTTTTAACTGCATTGTTGGAAAGGACCCGCAAGTAAGCATTTCACTGTTAGCCTACCATCTGTTGTTTACGAAGCATGTGACAAATACAATTTGATTTGATTTCCTGTGACTCACTTCCTTTCTGCATGTTGGGCTCTGCTGAGATTAACACACACACACACACACACACACACAAAACACACACTGAATGGGAAAAACCCAACACACACCTGGTATGATGAGAAATCTTTATGACAGGAAGCCTAATTTAATAACTGACTATTGCAAAATTAGAGCGAAGGCCACTGGCATTTCCACACACTGTCCGACATGTGCTGTGTAACCAGAAAGTATTCAATGCAATTTGGTCAAAGGTTAGGAATGTAGTAACATTTCATATTAGGATTGCCAAAATCTCGTGTTGCACTCCTAATAAATACTGTACTCCTGATACTCCCCCACACACTGTTGACCCCCTCCTGCTTATGGCATGTGGAACATGTTGTTCTTCGGTTTAAGGACAGGCTTTAATAAGCTGTCCTTCAGATGCCACACACACATTCTAAGACACACACACGATCATCTATCCCACAGCGACCACAGAAACCAAGGCTACTGTCTTTGCCAAGGCTCTTCAACATGTTGAAATCAACCTCTCCTGTCTTTACGACCTATATTTTATATGACCCTCCTCTCTCGCTCTAAATATCTCCTCTGCTTAGATACAGGCCTACGACATCCAACCATACGAACTGTGGTATCTGTCCACCTCCCATAATGTCCATCCACCTGCTGGGAAGTTAACTCTTACTAACATATACACACTAAAAACAAATGGTTCTATATAGCACCAAAAAAGGGTTACGCTATGGTTACAACCCTTTTTTATGGTTCTTTATAGAACCTTTATTGAAAATGGTTCTATAAAGAACCTTTCTCAATCTCAAAGGTTCTTTGTAGAAGCATACAGGGTTTTTTATTCTGGTTTAAAGCCATATTATACTGTTAAAATTCCATAGCTTTAATTATTTTGTTTATTAACAAGTTTAATTAGGTGTGCTAGCTATGGAACGGCTGGGGGTCCCTGAGGAGAGACTTGAGAACTACTGACTTAGTCAACCATTCTCAATTGCCATATGTGAGTCTTTCACAAGACACTGTCACTGACCATAGTCATATACAACTAGTAATAGCATAATACAACAGATTAGATAAACTGGAATGGGCTCAAAGGGTTATTTGGGTCAGTATGGTTCCACATAGAACCATCACCCTTGCCACTTAACCCTTGAGGAACCCAAATGTTTCAGTGTGTATGTAATGTATATTCAAACTTATCTCATGTTAACTGGCTGTGGTCTGAGCAAGAGGATCAGTCATATACCCTATAGTCAGGTGTGTGTGCGTGTGGTGTGTGTGTGTTTTGTATGTTTGTATCTGGGGAGGTGGAGCCCTGAACACTTAAAGAACTATAGAAGGAGAGACAAAGGGGAGTGTTGAACGGCAGAGAGGTAGCATAGGGGGCAGAGATGGAGAGTAAAAGATAAATACAGTGGGATGTTTATAGAGAGAAAGAGAGAGAGAGAGAGAGAGAGAGAGAGAGAGAGAGAGAGAGAGAGAGAGAAGGAGTGAAAAGAGTCATGAACAACAACAGAGTCATGTGGGAGAAGGAGAAAGGGAGCAGGGGGGGGGGTGATCAGAGAATGGAGGGAGGGAGACAGAGGGGGGTGATCAGAGAATGGAGGGAGGCAGACAGAGGGGGGTGATCAGAGAATGGAGGGAGGCAGACAGAGGGGGGTGATCAGAGAATGGAGGGAGGGAGACAGAGGGGGGTGATCAGAGAATGGAGGGAGACAGACAGAGGGGGGTGATCAGAGAATGGAGGGAGGGAGACAGAGGGGGGTGGTAAAAGAGAATGAGAGGAGATAGGAAGAAGAGATGAGAGAGAAAAATAGTTAGAAGAGGGGATAGCTGAATGGATGAGTGAGAGATTAAAGAGAGAATAGAGGAAGGGAATGGAGAGATGGAGAGAGTGGATGGGAGTAACAAGTGAACATCACTGATACCTTCCAATCTTAGAACTAACTTGGACAGACCCTGCTTGTCTTCAGATGAGATCGGGTGGCCAAACAGTCCCCTAACCTCAAACACTGACCTTCATTATTTTCATCTATTGAATGTCCCTACTGGGACAATAAACTTGAATTGAATTGATTTGCGTCACGTGTAGCTCACATCGGACAGTTAGTTATAACAGCTGTATTATGATTGCGTTTCATTCGAAAAACTGTCCATTGGCCCCCTTCTCTCTGGATGACACGATAGGCCGGCTGCCAGTCAGGACAAAGTCATTATCCAATCACAGCATGGAGTCTGGAGAGGGAGGAATAATCATAACAATAATCCAGCAGACACGTTTATTTCATTATAAAAGACAAATTAAAGTGTTTAAATGCAGAGCAGGCCACAGAGGAGTGCTAGTGGGAGGTGTGTGTGTGTGTGGCATGTGACTGAAGCACCGTTCTGGATCTTTCCCTCCGGTGCTTCTTCATTAACAGAGGAGAAGTCAGGGAGGACGCAAGCAGGCAATTAAAGCAACATCACAGCGCTGACGTTTATCCCAAGAACACACGAATGAACACACACCCGAACGAACACGAACAAACACACACGAACGAACAAACACATACACACAACTGCATGCACGCACGCACACACACACACATTAAGGAGTGCACACACACACACACACACACACATTTCCAGATAGACACAACAGAGCACTGCTCATTACGTTTGTGTAGGGCTGTGTTCTGATCTGGTGCTGCTGAGATTAAACTCACATCAATAGATCATATTTTGATAATCCTGCTTTGTGGTCTGGTCTTTCTCTCTGTCTGTCTGTCTCTCTCTATAGAGTCGATATACAAAGCCCAATCCAAAAGTCTGGAGATATCTTCAAACATACCAGTGGTGTCCTTGTAGCCTACCTTATAGGCAAACGCGCGCACGCACACACTTTCTCTCTTTTCTCTTATTCTTCCTTTCCGTTTAACTGTAATTGTCAGTTACTGACCTTTGACATGGATACTGTTTGTTAAACACACACACACACACACATACACACATACATACACATACACACAATTGAGGAGTTTCGGCAGTTGGTAAATAAGTGCTGAATTGTCTAATCTCCAGAATATGCAAAATGCTTCAGTCTTCAGTTAAACAGATACTCAAACAGCCATGCCAAAAAACATGTTACGCATGGAAGTTCCATGGCAGTTGGAAAGAAAGTAAATATCCACTCAGTGTTTGCTGCTTCCAAATATGACACCAGTGACAGTTACTATTAAATATGGCACTGTGATATATAGCTTCAGTAACCGATCATATTTTTGAACATTGAGCTGACAATCTTCATCTTTTTTGTGTGTGTCCACCTGTTGTGTGTCCATGGTAATTGGAACAGATAGTAAAATAGTATAACTACACTGAACAAAAATATAAACGCAACATGCAACAATTTCAAAGGTTTTACTGAGTTACAGTTCACATATGGAAATCAGTCAATTGAAATAAATTCATTAGGCCCTAATCTATGGATTTCACATGACTGGGAATACAGATATGCATCTGTTGGTCACAGATACCTTAAGAAAAGGTAGGGGCGTGGATCAGAAAACCAGTCAGTATCTGGTGTGACCACCGTTTGCCTCATCTCCTTCGCATAGAGTTGATCAGGCTGTTGATCGTGGCCTATGGAATGTTGTCCCACTCCTCTTCAAATGGCTATGCGAAGTTGCTGGATATTGGCGGGAACTGGAACACGCTGTCGTACACGTCGATCCAGAGCATACCAAACGTGCTCAATGGGTGACATGTCTGGTGACTATGTAGACATTTTCAGCCTCCAGGAATTACAGATCCTTGCGACATGGGGCAGTGCATTATCATGCTGAAACATGAGGTGATGGTGGCGGATGAATGGCACGACAATGGGCTCAGGATCTTGTCACGGTTTCTCTTTCCATTAAATTGCCATCAATAAAATGCAATTGTGTTCATTGTCCGTAGCCTATGCCTGCCCATACCATAACCCCACCGCCACCATGGGGCACTCTGTTCACAGTGTTGACATCAGCAAACCACTTGCCCACATGACACCATACACGCTGTCTGCCATCTCCCCGGTACAGTTGAAACCAGGATTCATCTGTGAAGAGCACACTTCTCCAGCATGCCAGTGGCCATTGAAGGTGAGCATTTGCCCACTGAAGTCGGTTACGACGCTGAACTGCAGTCAGGTCAAGACCCTGGTGAGGACGACGAGTAATTAGACAAGCTTCCCTGAGACAATTTCTGACAGTTTGTGTAGAAATTATTCAGTTGTGCAATCCCAGTTTCATCAGCTGTCCGGGTGGCTGGTCTCAGACGATCCAGCAGGTGAAGAAGCTGGATGTGGTGGTCCTGGGCTGGCGTGGTTACAAATTAAATTATCTGGCAACAGCTCTGGTGGACATTCCTGCAGTCAACATGCCAATTGCATGCTCCATCAAAACTTGAGACATCTGTGGCATTGTGTTGTGTGACAAAACTGCACATTTTAGTGGCCTTTTATTGTCCCCAGCACAAGGTGCACCTGTGTAATGATAATGCTGTTTAATAAGCTTCTTGATATGCCACACCTGTCAGGTGGATGGATTATCTTGGCAAAGGAGAAATGCTCACTAACAGGGATGTAAACACATTTGTGCACAAAACTTTGTTTTTAGCTCATGAAACATGGGAACAACACTTTTCATGTAAAGTTTATATTTTTGTTCAGTATGATTGTATTGGCCTTCGCAATTGATAGTGAAATTGTATGGCTTGCTGCAAGACTGTTGTACACAGTCAGGCTAGTGTGTGAAAAAAGTGTGTGTGTGCGCGTGACTGTTGGCTCTGTCTATGAGGTGAAGACAGACAGGAAACAGTCAGAGACGTTACTCTGATCTGGTTGAGTGAGTTGCGTTCAGCACATGATTTTTTTACTCCCGTAACGTTGTCTCATGCTCTGTGGCCTGGTGAGAGAGTGGGGAGAAGAGTTACGAAACATTTACAGAGTTCACCATTTCAGAGCGCCACTAAAATACTGTGATGTGATACAATCTGAGATAGGAGCCACGGTGTTGCAAACTTGTTTCAAAATGAGAGTTCACAGATGGGTTTTGTACTTGCAAAACACTCCTTTCTCAGCCTAGAAAACACACACAAACATGCAATATCTCAACAAACCAATGGAAGCGTGACTATGAATAATCCTAACTCAGTCCAGCTTAAACTAGCAATGCATGCTTGTTTCATCTTTCAGGCACCACACACTCACACACACACTGTCTGCTTGTGTGTGTGCGTGCATGTGTGTGTGTGTTGGTTAAGTGTCACGGTTTCGGCCGAGGCTGCCTCTCTTCCTTGCTCGGGCAGGCTTCGGCGTTCGTCGTCTCCGGAATACTAGCTGCCACCGTTGTATGTTTCTATGTTCGTTTGGTCTTGTCTGGTATTGTACACCTGTTGTCGTTTAGTGTCATTAGTGTCCTATAAGTTCTCGTTGTGTTTGTCAGGTGTTGTGTGTGATTGTTTTCACTGTCGTGCATTTGCGCCATCATATACGGTTTGCTCGGTTGAGCTGTTCTCCTCTGTTTAGGAGAGTTTATTCGCACATGTTTAGTGCGCCCGTTTGTTTTACGCCTGCGTGCGGAGTTCTCGCCTCAGGGCTTTTTTTCGTGTTTCAGTTTGTGCATTTACTAAAGTATTTTGGACTTATTTCCTGCGTCCTGCGCCTGATTCCAACACCACACCCACCTACAGCAAACTCTGACAGAATCACACACCATTAGAATGGAATCAGCAGGAGCCGCAACAGCACAGGAGACGTTGGAGGACAGGGTCCGGGAGCAGAATGACCAGATCCTGCGGATCGGGACCGCCCTGCAGGAAGTGATCACCACCCTCCAACGCTGGGAGACCCGAGGGACACCCCCAACGCCGCCTTCCCTGCCATCACCATCGGCAAGTCAGCCCATTCCCGCTCCGGAACCCAGAGGAGTTCGACTCTCGCTCCCGAGGGCCTACGATGGGACCGCTGCCGGGTGTCAGGGCTTCCTTCTCCAGGTGGAGCTTTACCTGGCCACCGTGCACCCGGCGCCCTCGGGACACGAGAGCGTGTCCGCCCTTATTTCCTGCCTTTCCGGCAAGGCGTTAGAATGGGTCAACGCCGAGTGGAGGAGGATAGATGCTACCACCATCACTTACGTTGAGTTCTCCCGCCGCTTCAGGGCGGTGTTTGACCATCCACCGGAGGGGAAAGCGGCGGGGGAGCGTCTGTTCTGCCTCCGGCAGGGGAAGAGGAGTGCCCAGGAGTTCGTGTTGGAATTCCGTACTCTAGCGGCGGATGCAGGGTGGAATGAGCGGGCCCTCATCGATCACTACCGCTGTAGTCTACGTGAGGACGTCCGTCGGGAGCTGGCCTGTCGGGACACCAGCCTCTCTTTCGACCAGTTAGTCGACATGTCCATCAGGCTGGACACCCTGCTGGCTACCCGCGGACGTCCCGAGGGAGGTCCGTCCATTTCACCCTCCAGCGTCTCCGAGCCGAGCCCCATGGAGCTCGGGGGCGCTGGCGCTAGAGAGAGGAGGGGTCGGAATACGAGGGGGTCCATCTCCTGCACCAACTGTGGTCGGGGAGGACACACCGCGGCTAGGTGCTGGGGATGGCCTCCTAGGGGAGAAGACGACAGGCCCCGCACTGGGGAGTCCTTCCAGGTGAGTAGGCACCCCACTCACCCAGAGCTCTCTGTTGCGCACTTCTGTATACCTGTGCGTTTTCCACAGGTAGCACCTCATTCCCAGCATAAGGCGCTGGTAGATTCAGGCGCGGCTGGGAATTTTGTTGATAGGAAATTTTGTTTAGACTTAGGGATTCCCCTTCTTCCTGTTGACGTCCCCTTCCCCGTTCATGCCCTAGATAGCCGTCCGTTGGGATCGGGCTTGATCAGGGAGGTCACGGCGCCACTTAGGATGTGTGCGCAGGGGGGTCATCAGGAGATGATCCAGCTATTTCTGATCGACTCGCCTGCGTATCCGGTGGTGCTGGGCATGCCCTGGTTGAGTACCCATAACCCGTCTATTTCGTGGCAGGAGAGGGCTCTGATGGAGTGGTCTGCCCAGTGTGTGGGTCGATGTTTAGGCGTTTCCGTAGGGGCTACCTCGGTGGAGAGTCCAAACCAGGTGCCCGCATTGCACGTTCCCCCTGAGTATGGGGATTTGGCTATTGTGTTCAGTAAGTCGAGGGCGACGCAGTTGCCTCCCCATAGGCAGGGAGATTGTGCGATAGACCTCCAGGCAGGAGCTGCGCTCCCACGGAGCCATGTGTATCCTCTGTCTCAGGAGGAGAAGAGAGCTATGGAGACTTACATAGACGAATCTCTGAGACAAGGATACATACGGCCCTCCACTTCCCCTGCGTCCTCAAGTTTCTTTTTTGTGAAGAAAAAGGATGGTGGGTTACGCCCGTGCATTGATTACCGTAGTCTCAATCAGATCACGGTGAAGTACAGTTATCCACTCCCGCTGATTGCGACCATGACGGAGTCATTGCACGGGGCGCGTTTCTTCACTAAATTAGATCTCAGGAGCGCGTACAACTTGGTGCGCATTAGGGGGGGCGATGAATGGAAGACAGCCTTTAGTACCACCTCGGGCCATTACGAGTATCTTGTCATGCCATACGGGTTGATGAACGCTCCTTCAGTTTTCCAATCATTCGTGGATGAGATCTTCAGGGACATGCAGGGGCAGGGGGTGGTCGTGTACATAGATGACACTACCCGAGTCGAGCATGTGGCACTGGTGCGCCGAGTGTTGCGGAGGCTGTTGGAGCACGACCTGTATGTCAAGGCAGAGAAGTGTCTGTTTTTCCAGGAGTCGGTCTCCTTTTTGGGTTATCAGTTGTCTGCGTCAGGGGTGAAGATGGAGGTAGACCGGGTGTCAGCCGTGCGTAATTGGCAAACGCCAACCACTGTGAAGGAGGTGCAGCAGTTTTTGGGGTTTGCGAATTACTACCGGAGGTTTATTCTGGGTTTTGGACAGGTGGCAGCTCCCATAACGTCTCTTTTGAAGGGGGGTCCGGTGCGTCTGCAGTGGTCAGCCGAGGCGGACAGGGCCTTTGGGAGGCTGAAGGACCTGTTTACCTCGGCTCCGGTGCTGGCGCATCCGGATCCCTCTTTACCATTTCAGGTAGAGGTGGACGCGTCAGAGGCCGGTATAGGAGCCGTGCTTTCGCAACGGTCCGGCACGCCACCTAAACTCCGCCCCTGTGCTTTTTATTCCAAGAAGCTCAGTCTGGCGGAGCGAAATTATGACGTAGGGGACAGGGAGCTGCTAGCCGTGGTACAGGCCCTAAAGGTGTGGAGGCACTGGCTTGAGGGGGCTCAACACCCTTTCCTCATTTTGACGGACCACCGTAACCTGGAGTACATCCGGGCAGCTAGGAGACTAAACCCTCGCCAGGCGCGGTGGAATATGTTTTTGACCTGGTTCGTATTTAAGATCATGTACATCCCTGGGTCACAGAACGGTAAGGCAGACGCGCTGTCTCGGCGGTATGACACGGAGGAGAGGTCCGTGGAGCCCACTCCCATACTGCCGGAGTCTTGTCTGGTGGCACCGGTAGTGTGGGAGGTCGATGCTGATCTCGAGCGGGCGTTGCGCACCGACCCTAGTCCACCTCAATGCCCAGAGGGTCGGAAGTACGTTCCGCTCGAGGTTCGGGATCGATTGATCTATTGGGCTCACACGTCACCCTCCTCTGGACATCCTGGTATCGGCCGGACAGTGCACTGCCTTAGTGCCAAGTACTGGTGGCCCACGTTGGCGAGGGATGTGAGGGTTTATGTCTCCTCCTGCTCGGTGTGCGCCCAGTGTAAGGCGCCTAGACATCTGCCTAGGGGTAAGTTACTACCCCTGCCCGTTCCACAACGACCATGGTCTCACCTCTCGGTGGATTTCATCACTGACCTTCCTCCCTCACAGGGGAATACTACTATACTGGTCGTTGTGGACCGGTTCTCTAAGGCCTGTCGTTTGCTCCCTATGCCGGGCCTTCCTACTGCCCTACAGACCGCCGAAGCGCTATTCACCCATGTTTTCCGGCACTACGGGGTACCCGAGGATATTGTGTCTGATCGAGGTCCCCAATTTACCTCCAGAGTCTGGAGAGCCTTTATGGAGCGGTTGGGGGTCTCGGTGAGCCTCACCTCGGGTTACCATCCGGAGAGTAATGGGCAGGTGGAACGTGTGAACCAGGATGTGGGTAGGTTTCTTAGATCATACTGCCAGGACCGGCCGGAGGAGTGGGCACGGTACGTTCCCTGGGCAGAAATGGCCCAGAATTCCCTACGCCATTCCTCCACTAACCTAACCCCTTTCCAATGTGTGTTAGGTTACCAGCCGGTTCTGGCACCTTGGCAGCAGAGCCAGATCGAGGCTCCTGCGGTGGATGAGTGGGTGCGGCGCTCGGAGGAGACGTGGAACGCTGCACACGTCCACCTGCAGCGGGCCCTCCGTCGTCAAAAGGCGAGCGCCGATCTCCACCGCAGTGAGGGACCGGTGTACGCACCTGGTGATCGAGTCTGTCTCTCTACCAGAAACCTGCCCCTCCGCCTGCCCTGTCGGAAACTGGGTCGGCGGTTTGTGGGGCCATTTAAAGTCCTGAGAAGATTGAACGAGGTGTGTTACAGATTACAACTACCTGTTGAGTATAAATGTATTAACCCCTCGTTCCATGTGTCTCTTCTCAGGCCGGTGGTAGCTGGCCCACTCCAAGAAAATGAGATCAGGGAGACTCCTCCGCCCCCATTGGACATCGAGGGGGCACCGGCGTACTCCGTGCGGTCCATCTTGGATTCGAGACGTCGGATGGGGGGTCTCCAATATCTGGTGGAGTGGGAGGGGTACGGCCCGGAGGAACGGTGCTGGGTGCCGAGGGGAGATATTTTGGACCCGTCTCTCCTGACGGAATTCCATCGTAGTCACCCGACGCGCCCTGCTCCGCGTCCTCCTGGTCGTCCCCGAGGCCGGAGTCGGCGCACGTCTGGAGCCGCGCGTCAAGGGGGGGGGTACTGTCACGGTTTCGGCCGAGGCTGCCTCTCTTCCTTGCTCGGGCAGGCTTCGGCGTTCGTCGTCTCCGGAATACTAGCTGCCACCGTTGTATGTTTCTATGTTCGTTTGGTCTTGTCTGGTATTGTACACCTGTTGTCGTTTAGTGTAATTAGTGTCCTATAAGTTCTCGTTGTGTTTGTCAGGTGTTGTGTGTGATTGTTTTCACTGTCGTGCATTTGCGCCATCATATACGGTTTGCTCGGTTGAGCTGTTCTCCTCTGTTTAGGAGAGTTTATTCGCACATGTTTAGTGCGCCCGTTTGTTTTACGCCTGGGTGCGGAGTTCTCGCCTCAGGGCTTTTTTTCGTGTTTCAGTTTGTGCATTTACTAAAGTCTTTTGGACTTATTTCCTGCATCCTGCGCCTGATTCCAACACCACACCCACCTACAGCAAACTCTGACATTAAGACCTGGGTTTTCAATGGGGCAAGTGATTAATCTGTCTCGCGTGACTTCTGATTCCCCGCCTTAGCAACTGTTGCGGGGTCGGAATCTCCTGATTTTGATTTATCTATCGGCCAGCACTTAGGTTCTGTTTTGTTAACAGGATTGCAGCCATTTATAACAGTGTTTCATTACTGTACTAAGAGCTGATAAGACGATCACTCACACACTCACACACGCACACAGTGACAAGTGCACGCATGCACACACACACACACACACATACAAAGAGACTCGCACACTCACACACACAGAGACACACATGCAGACAAACACACACAAGCTAGTGCTAATTCACTCTGCTGACAGGGAAGCACGGCAAACAACATCCATTATGGACACCGAGCTAATTGGTAGTGGGGAGGGGAGGAGGGAGGGGAGAGGGAGAAAAAGAGGGGGATAAGGAAGGAGAAGAAGGGGGAGGAGAAGAAATAACAATGTAAACATAGTAAGGGAAGAACAATCCTCTGTTTTCTGATGTTTTAGAGCAGGACTGCACTTATTGTCCTCCTTGCTTCCTTTGTCCATCTTTCCTTCTTCTTCCCCCCATTTCTCTCGCTCTTCCCCTTCTTTCTTGACAGGTGAGCAGATACCCTGAGGACTCTGTCCCTCGGTCCCCCCTCTCTTCTTCTCCCCCCACTCTCTCTGTGACCAAAAAAACCCTAGTTACAGTAACGGTGATCTCTAATAGTTGAAATGTCACACGAATCAGAGCACAGAGACTAATAAACAGCTTCTATCTCCAGGCCATCAGACTGTTAAACAGTCACCACTTGCCAGCCTCCACCCAGTACCCTGCCCTGAGCCTCAGACAGTGTTACTAGCCAAATCCCACCTGGTACTCAACCCTGCACTTTAGAGACTGCTGCCCTATGTATAGTACATAGTCATTGATCACTGGTTACTTTAATAATGTTTACATACTGTATTATAGTCATAGATCATCCTATATAACTACTGCTATACAAACCTTTTCTATTCACATGCTGTCCATACTGTCTATACACACCATTCACATATATACTGTATATATTTATATTCCGGACTATTTAAATACTGTATTCTCGACATAGCTCGTTCTAATATTTATACTACTGTACACTGCATTTTAGTGTATCTTGTGTAAATTCATCCGGTATAAATATGTATAGTTTGCATTTGGATTACTGTTACAGTACTATTTGGGTTGTTGATTTGTTCTTGATTTATTTTTTATTTTTATTTATATATGTTTTACACTATACTCTATTGTTAGGAGCTAGTAACATAAGCAATTCGCTGCACCTACTATAACATCTGCTAAACTGTGTACGTGACCAATAAACTTTGATTTGACACCCCCAATGAAGTGATAAACGTGGTACGACCGTCTTACTGGCAGTGAACATTAAGGCCAAAGCCAAATAAAGATGGTGGCTTGGTTACTGTTGCATTAACAAAAACCTGCTGTTCCCCAGGTAGCCAGTTACACCGGGGAATACATTTACTGGGTACTGATAAATGAAGCGGTGCGTGTATCGGACAAATAAATATGTGTGTGTCATGTGAGAAAATAAAACAAATGCGTGTGTTTGTGGATTGTGTTTTAGGTTCTCTGGAACTTGAAGGTTTTATAAACATGAGAAATGGGGAGAGAGAGAGAACAAGAACATACCAAGGGAGAGCGAGAAAAGGCACCAGAAACAGACAGAGAGAGAGAGATGACAAGATAGAGAACAGAGTAGAGATGGATGTGCAGAATTAGAGGGCAGGAGATAAGAGGAGAGATAAAGAAGAAGAAAACTAAGTGAGGGAGGGGTGGGGAGGGCCCAGCAGACATTGTTTACATTCTCTGATACATCATCCAACATGTCTGCTTATTTATGTCATTATCTCTAGCTACTGAGCACACACACACACACACACACACACACACACACACACACACAGGAATGAGGACATGTGGTTAAGAGAAAAGAAACGGTGTTCTCTCTCTCTGTAAATTAAATGTTTCACACTTTTATTAAATTGCCAACATAAATTGTATTTATTGTCTATAAACTTTGTCATATTTACAACATTATATAATTTACTCTGAACCTGATTATCATCTTTCAACAAGGACAACTGTGCTGTGAAAGTGTGAAAATTATTATACAAATCAACAATGAAATTAACATGAAATGTGCCATTGTTGCACAGTTTTGTCTTAAAGAAACAAATGTTATATTTTACCATATCAAAAGCCACTTGGTCAGTGCACAGCAAATTATCCAGTGTTAAATCAACACTGAGAGTATTACATTTAACAATGAAAGTGTGGACCCATATAGACACTGAACAGTGTTGAATTAACACACTGCTTAGTGTAAAGCTTTATTTGCCTTGCCTTTCGAGTGAATTGTAGATTTACCACCCATGACTCTATTTGTTAGTGACAGAGTCATGGTTGTTGCATTCATCCATTTTCAGTCCTGTGGACTTCACCAAGTGAGATCCTAAGCAAATATGTCAACATTGAAATAAATGAACACAATACAATACATATTTCATAGGGCCTAGTTTTACCCCAATACAGCGGCCTGAAACTCGTGGTTTACACGCCACAGCAGGCCTGCGTGTCACATTATGCAGGCTTGCAAAGTGATGTGTAATTCCTATTGGAATCCAGCCAGAGTGGGGATATCCAACCTTTGGAATTCTTTATCACCTGCAACCTGCATTCAGAATGACTGCCAGGGTTGGGAGGACTAAGTGATGAGACTACCTAAAGTATCTAAACTGGAACAACCATTTCAGTAACGGGTGCAATAAGTCCAAGTAACATATTGCATTAGTTTAGAAAATGTATGTAATTTATATTTGAGTAGCAGAATATTAATTAATCAATGTACACTACCGGTCAAAAGTTTAAGAACACCTACTCATTCAAGGGTTTTTCTTTATTTTTACTATTTTCTACATTGTAGAATAATAGTGAAGACATCAAAACTATGAAATAACACATATGGAATCATGAAGTAACCAAAAAAGTGTTAAACAAATCAAAATATATTTTATATTTGAGATTCTTCCACCCTTTGCCTTGATGACAGCTTTGCACACTCTGACAGAGTTCCTCTGTGGAGATGGGAGAACCTTCCAGAAGGACAACCATGACCTCCTGACCTTTCACTGGGTCTAGGTACAAGTGTTGTTTAGAAACTTTGGGTTGGTTATTTTATATCCATTCTTGTACCAGTGCATTTGGAAAGTATTTAGACCCCATGACTTTTTCCACATTTTGTTACGTTACAGCCTTATTCTAAAATGTATTAAATAAAATATTTTCATCATCAATCTACACACAATACCCCATAATGACAAAGTGAAAAACGGTTTTTAGAAATTTTAGCAAAAAAAAGAGAAATACCTTATTTACAGACCCTTTTGCTATGAGACTCGAAATTGAGCTCAGGTGTTTCCATTGATCATCCTTGAGATTTTTCTACAACTTGATTGGAGTCCACTTGTGGTAAATTCAATTGATTGGACATGATTTGGAAAGGCACACACCTGTCTAGATAAGGTCCCACAGATGACAGTGCATGTCAGAGTAAAAACCAAGCCATGAGGTTGAAGGAATTGTCCGTAGAGCTCAGAGACAGGATTGTGTTGAGGCACAGATCTGGGGAAGGGTACCAAAAAATGTCTGCAGCAGTGAAGGCCCCCCAAAACACAGTGGCCTCCATCATTATTAAATGGAAGAGGTTTAGAACCACCAAGACTCTTCCTAGAGCTGGCCGTCCGGCCAAACTAAGCAATCGGGGGAGAAGGGCGTTGGTCAGGGACGTGACCAAGAACCCAATGGTCACTCTGACAGAGTTCCTCTGTGGAGATGGGAGAACCTTCCAGAAGGACAACCATCTCTGCAGCACTCCACCAATCAGGCCTTTATGGTAGAGTGGCCAGACAGAAGCCACTCCTCAGTAAAAAGGCACATGACAGCCCGCTTGGAGCTTGCGAAAAGGTATCTAAATGACTCTCAGACCATGAGAAACAATGAGAAACAAGATTCTCTAATCTGATGAAAACAAGATTGAACTCTTTGGCCAGAATGCCAAGCGTCACGTCTGGAGGAAACCTGCCACCATCCCTATGGTGAAGCATGGTGGTGGCAGCATCAGGCTGTGGGGATGTTTTTCAGCAGCAGGGACTGGGAAACTAGTCAGGATCGAGGGAAAGATGAATGGAGCAAAGTACAGAGAGATCCTTGATGAAAAACTGCTCCAGAGTGCTCAGGACCTCAGACTGGGGCGAAGGTTCACCTTCCAACAGGACAACGACCCTAAGCACACAGCCAAGACAACGCAGGAGTGGCTTCAGGACAAGTCTCTGAATGTCCTTGAGTGGCCAGCCAGAGCCCAGACTTGAACCCAATCTAACATCTCTGGAGAGACCTGAAAATAGCTGTGCAGCGACGCTCCCCATCCAACCTGACAGAGCTTGAGAGGACCTGCAGAGAAGAATGGGAGAAACTCCCCAAATACAGGGGTGCCAAGCTTGTAGTGTCATACCCAAGAAGACTTGAGGCTGTATTCGCTGCCAAAGGTGCGTTTAAAGGGTCTGAATACTTATGTAAATGTGATATTTCATATATTATTTTTTTATACATTTTTGCTTTGTCATTATGGGGTAGTGTGTAGATTCATGAGAGAAAAAAACAATGTAATTAATTTTAGAATAAGGCTGTAAGGTAACAAAATGTGGAAAAAGTCAAGGGGTCTGAATACTTTCTGAATGCACTGTAGATGGGGCTTCCAGTCAGAATGCAGGTGGTGCTACAGGTCAGTGTCACCTTCTGTCCCCTTATTACTGTGGCAGGAGTCACCTTCACCTGCAAACCTGTCTCAGACAGAGTTGTTCCAGGGAAACGATGACCCCATTCTGTGGTCTGTGTCTTAAATAGGAAGCGGTACTCATCTGAGTCCTCCTCTCTCAGGTCTATGGTTCTTAGGGTGGAGTGACCGCTCTCTTTTTCAGGGTACTCCACATGACCTGCATACCCTAGGTCTCTGTTTAGGTCCTCAGGGATCTATTTATCCTTCCACATATCAACACATGTAGGACTAAACCAGAGAGTTGATGTGACTATATTAGAACCACTGCTATAAGTGCAGGATATGTCCACTGATGAGCGCTTCAATGCACACATTGTCCTCTTGGTGCATGTCACACTGTTACAGTTCTGACCCAGGACACAAACTGCAGGAGAGAGAAGATCTTCATAGCTTTTTACAGCACAGGAGTAGCTGTATACAGTATTAGACCAAACAGAGTATTGTCGTGCAGTAGGCCACAGTTGAGTGTCCGTTCTTGTACCAGATGTAGACGGCGTTGTCACTCAGAGTACAGGTGGTGCTGCAAGTCAGTACATCTCTCTGTCCTTCTGTCATTGTAGTACCTGTAGGTGTCACCTTCACCTGAAGACCTAAAGTAAAAGCTGTGACAAAGAGACTGACTCCGGGAATTCCATTATATTTCCCTCCATTTAGATTTGTCCAGAATCTGAACCAGTACATAGCCGAGTCACTCTCTCAAGTCTGTGATTCTCAGGGTGCAGTCACTCTCCTTATCACCATGGTACTCCACACAACCTGCATACTCTGGCTTTTGACTCAGATCTTTAGAAAAGGGCCATTTATTAAACCAGAAGACATTTGTGACTTTAGCACCACTGGGATATGTGTAAGTGCAGGGCAAGTCCACTGACGACCCACTTCAAGGCACAGATACTGTCTTGTCTGTAAGTCACACTTCAGCCATATTGACCCAATACCACTGCAACACAGTCACACAATACACAATTATTTCAGCATCTCACCGTGAATACTTTATGACATTTTATGAACATTTTAGTATAAATTGATACTTAAGTCTAACAAGACTGTGAAAAAAGAATGAGGCCATAGCTACCTGCCACAGACGAGAGAAAAACCAAGAATACACTTCCTGCTGTTCACATTGACATTTTTGCGTCTACCACCCTGCGGGCTTAGAAACATACAGATAGTCAACTAAACACAGTTTATAGTTGCTGAATAACTCATCCTGATACTTACATGAAAGGGTTAACAATCGCTACTTGAGCAAATATGTAGCACTCTATGTAATATGTTTCCCCATTGAGAATAACCTGTTTTATTCTAAGAACTAGCATTTCAAGCATACTTTACAGAGTGAGGGGAGATGTGGATCTGGTAAGTGTGCATACTGGCAATGCATGGCAACATAGCCTACAGTAAATTATGTGTCTGTAGTTGGCACAAGCAGTCAGAGGAAGACCTGGTAATACAGACATGGCTTCCTTCTGACCTTTCTGACCTTAATAACAGTTCCACACTTTGAATCTCTCTGGCCCTGTACGCATTTGACAGAATGGTTGTGATACAATTTATATTTTTGTGATACAAAGGACAGTTTGTCCAGTGTGAAAAAAATGTATGCACTCACTAACTGTAAGTCGCTCTGGATAAGAGCGTCTGCTAAATGACTAAAATGTAAAAATGTAATGTTTACACAACCATTCTGTGGTGTCTCTCTCGGCTGTATCACAACCGTTGTGCCAAATGCATTGTACATTAGTTGTACAACTTGAGTGTGTACGGGCCTGAGTCTTTCTCTTTCTCTCTGTCTTTCATTTAAACACACATTGACACTGATCTCCTCCTTCTGCTGTATGAGTGTTATAGATTAATGCTCAGAGCATCCCAAAGATAAACTCATAAACAGACAAGCCCAGAATGGACCGCTCAGTCGGGAAACACGTCTGGAAAACCCCCATGAAAACGAACCAAAACACAAACCATAATTCACAGAGGAGGCTGCTCCATCTGTAGCTGGTTTATTTCTCAATACGCATGTAATTTGTCCTCCACTAGATGCAGAAACAGTGTAAAAACATTTACATACGCCAATATGCATTTCAATAAGAATGGGAGATAACATAAAGGTGTTGAGAAAAGAAAGAAAGAAAGAAAGAAAGAAAGAAAGAACATATCCTTCATCCTTCTATCTCTCTCCCCTCCCCTGTAGGACAGATGCTGTGTTGAGGCCATAACAAAGGCCTGGTGGTGAGTGTCTAACTGAGCTGTGTGCTGGGCTGAGAGGCCAGAGGCCTGGGGGAATAATGGTTAGCAAGCTGAAAAATGTCCTCATCACAAAAAGCCTCAGACAGTAATAAATGAAATAGTTGTACTAAACACATTAATCCACACTAGTATGTGTGGGGGAGAGGTTAGAGTGTGTGTGTGTGTGTGTGTGTGTGTGTGTGTGTGTGTGTGTGTGTGTGTGTGTGTGTGTGTGTGTGTGTGTGTGTGTGTGTGTGTGGAGAGTTTTGGGGATGGGGGGCCTGAAAAGGTTGTGTGAGCGCTATAGCGAAAGAAAGTGAGAGCTAGCAACCCACCGTCAAAGCAAAAGTACCCTCTTGCTCACTCTTTCACACGCTCTCTCTACCTCGCCCACATTCTCGCCCCTCTCTTCTCTCTCCTCCCCCACCTCTCTCTCTTCTCCCTCTCCACTCTCTATCCCCCATGTTTCCCTCTCTCGCCAAACTGTGTATATTTGGGGCTGTCTATAGGGAGGTAGGGGTCGTTATTAATCTTGCTGCCTCTCTTAGCTTCAGGCCTAACAGCAGGGCAGCATCAGTGTGTGTGTGTGTGTGTGTGTGTGTGTGTGTGTGTGTGTGTGTGTGTGTGTGTGTGTGTGTGGTGAATAAGCAGGAGAGAGGTTTTGGTTGTGAATTAAACTGTTACGGTGTGTGAGTAAAATGTGTGTGAGAATGTGAGTGGATGCTTGTGTGTTTGTGTGAGAGAGACAGAGAGAGAGAGAGAGAGAGAGAGAGACAGAGAGAGAGAGAGAGAGAGAGAGAGAGAGAGAGAGAGAGAGAGAGAGAGAGAGAGAGAGAGAGAGAGAGAGAGAGAGTACTTTGTCATGATGGATCACGAAAAACACACATTCTTAATGCACACTCACACAAAACAGAAACCTGTGAAAAATGAAGCGCAGAGAAAAAGAGAGAGGAGGGGAGGGGGCAGCGGAGGAAGAGGAGGCGGAGAATGAGAAATAAATAAGGGAGGAGAGAGAAAGGGAGTTTGAGAAGAGGGGGAAAAAATATTGAGGGACAGAGGCAAAAGAGAGGGGGGAGAGATAGAGGGACGGACATTTTAATTTTAATTAAATTAATTAATATGCCATTTAGCAGACGCTTTTATCCAAAGCGACTTACAGTCGTGCGTGCATACATTTTTTTTTTGTGTATGGGTGGTCCCGGGGATCGAACCCACTATCTTGGCGTTACAAGCGCCGTGCTCTACCAGCTGAGCTACAGAGGACATGGAGAGAGAGAGAGCAAGAGAGACACAGAGAGGGGAGAGCGAGAGAGGGACAGAGAGAGAGAGAGAGAGAGAGAGAGAGAGAGAGAGAGAGAGAGAGAGAGAGAGAGAGAGAGAGAGAGAGAGAGAGAGAGAGAGAGAGAGAGAAGAGAGGGTCAAGAGAAAAAAGAGAGGAGAGTTTTTTGTTCCTCATGAACTCATTAAGCGTTGTCCTCTCTGCCCTCCCTCCTGCACTCCCACAATGCTGAGCAGCGGCGTGCATCAATAACGCCTGTGACAGCATGAGGGGGACGGGTCAGACAAGCAACCACCATCACCATGGCAACCACCACCACTTCCATCGCCACGACAACAATCTTTGTGGCACACAGGGGAGTCTCCTTCCTCAGTCCTCACCACTGCTGGCAGGCAGCTCTCTGGGTTGATGGCTGACTCAGGTCTCCTAAACCAGTGGTTCTCAAACCTCTCCTCGGGAACCCCCAGACTTTCACAATTTTGTTGTAGCCCTGAACTAAGTCACCTGTTCACCTATTCAAGGGCTTGCTGATTAGCTAGCTCTGGAATAGATCAAATACATGGAACAGCTGGGGGTCCCTGAGGAGCGGTTTGAGAACCACTGTCCTAAACCACAGGTCCATGGTCAGATATGAGTTTAATCATCATAATGGTAAAAGTTATGATTTGGGTAGGTTGGATCTGATCCTAGATCTGTTGTTATGGGAAACGCCTACCTTGGTCTAACCGGGACCCGGGGACTGGAGGAGGAGAGGGTCTCAAGGAGGAGAGCAACCGACAGAGGTCCACTAAAAGTGGGATCCATCTGAGGCCTGCATGGGGAGGATGAAACATGGTCAGTCATAGACAATGACGCTTTTTTAAGTACTCACACACTGTATTGAATTAAGTTTACTCTCATGTTAATATTCATTAATTTAATTAATTCATTAAAGGTCGTTTAAATGTTAACGGTCCCTGTCGCAGCGTTTGTCAGATCTGTCACTATAACGTTTCTTGCATCTCAACTAGGCCCTGTGTCTGCCGCGCATGAACGTGTGTGTGTCGTCCTATTGACGAAGGAAAGAAAATGTAGGCAATTTGTTGCCAGATAATAAAACTAAAATTGTTTTTGAAATACCTTTTGAATCCAATGTCATTGTTTGAATGGGCAAATTACAGCCTATTCTGGCCTTTAGGGTGCGCGCAATCTCAGGTAAAATGGCTTGATATTGTTGTCTGGTCGGGTTGGCTGCTGTGACAAACATTTGATTCCACTGTGAAAATTATTATTTGTGTAGCCCTAGTTGCGGGAGTGAGTGAGCTACTACTGTTGGCTTTATAAAGAGAGAAAGGGGAAAGAGAGAGAGGGGAATATGTCCCAGGCAATTGGTAATACAACCAAATAACGGCCTCTAGAAGACAGATTGTGAAGACGGTGGCAGTTTGCATCGCGCAGACGATACGGAGTTAAATATCATATCTAATTATCATGTTTTTAAAAGAAATCATATTGCGGTTGTTAAGAGGACCGTCGCGAAATGTCAGATCTGTGTTCGTTTCACGCGCCTCTTGATAGATGTGAAGCGACGAACCCGGGGCTCAGGCCCACGGAGCTCGCGAGAGGGATATTTCCGTTAGGGCTGAAAAGGAGGAGCGGATCGCGGACGGTTAAACCAATCACATTGCTGTAAGGGAATGGATTTGCGAATTCAACCAATGAGAAGGAACGTAGTGGTCTTTACCCCCACGTGGGGTGTGAGTCCCAAACAACGCCAACCTTGCGTTGAAGCTGGTCTGGCCAATCAGGGAACAATAAGGTGTTAATCTCTGTACGGATTGGTTCACAATTTCATACAGTCCCTCAATCGTCAGGTTTGTACCATTTGTTAACCCCTTACTAACACATGGCATACTAAGCAAATGGGTTTACAGCCTAAACTGAGCAATTAGTAGACCAAATGAAATAATGTGAATTAATTATTTAGACCACAGATATGGTTAGTTAGACAAACTTAGACACAACAAAATGTCAAAAAATAAAGACATATTCAATCTAGAAGAAAGAGTTAGGTCTTGCATAGCCTAAGTCAATCCCAGATGTTTTTCAGCTCACTAGAAAGGAAAGCAGGTGTTGAACAAGTAGCCTAAGCAAGTAGGTAAAGGCAAGAAAGAAACCTGATAGCAGATGATGGTGCAAGATAAGGACATTTGTTAATGTTAGAACCAGTTGCCTAATTTAGACTGTGTTTCTGTTTCCTATCAAAAGAAAGCCTTATACCTATTAGGTGGCATGGTTTCCATACAGTGTAATAACCGTTCCTCTAGCCCATGGAAAACCATACAGGGTGCCATCCCTGGGTGGCCTTATGTAGGCCTTTACTATTGGTGAATACATGCTGAGAAATCAGGCTATAGTGCCTTATTGGCTGACGTATTAACAGCATCAGATTTAGCTTTGTAGGCTATTTCACTATGTCCCTCACTGTAATCTTTCCACTGTTAAGGGAAGAGACACATTGATAGGTCATCGTTCAGCTCTCTCTCTCTCTCTCTCTCTCTCTCTCTCTCTCTCTCTCTCTCTCTCTCTCTCTCTCTCTCTCTCTCTCTCTCTCTCTCTCTCTGCATTGCCATTTAATTGCAGTGATGATTTAGGGCAGATAACGTCCACGTGTTAACATCTTTGAGTTCACTTCTTACGTTTCTGGAAGGCCCCCATTAACGAAGCAGAGGGCAATAAAACAGCGATTAAAAATAGTTTAGAGATTCCTGCCTTCCCCTCCTGCGCTGCTCAGTCATACAGGCACCAAGTCTGACAAACCAAGCATCAATCTTTTTATTTTCTTTAAAAACATATTCTGGTTCCTCCAATGGGCTGGCTGTATGGTAGGATAGCTTAATATTGCCTCCTAGTGGAGACATGTGGAACTGCAGCTGTCAGACGTGGCCCTCGACTGGTCCGCTGATAAACAAACAGAGCTATCATAGTGTGTTTGTGCCCATGTGTCTGTGTGTGTGTGTGTGTGTGTGTGTGTGTGTGTGTGTGTGTGTGTGTGTGTGTGTGTGTGAGAGAGAGAGAGAGAGAGAGAGAGAGAGAGAGAGAGAGAGAGAGAGAGAGAGAGAGAGAGAGAGAGAGAGAGAGAGAGAGAAAGAAGACTATTGACAGTGTTAGACTGACAGAGGAGAACAAAGATCAGCTTTCTTTCATCCGGCCCGTCCCAAAAGTGTGTCCCTATGGACAGGAGCAGGGTTTGGGAGAGGGGGTAGAGAGAAAGAGGAGAAAGAGGGATCATGGCAAATGAAAGAGAGATGGTTTGCTGTCAGTTATAAATGGAAAACGGAGAAAGAGATTGAGTGAGGATGAGAGAGAAGGGGATGGAGTCTAGGAGCGAGGAAGGAGGGAGATATCAGAGTGTGAAAGGAAAGGAGGAGAAGAACATAATGATGGAGAGATGGTAGTAGGCCGAGAAAGGAGAGTAAAAGACAGATTGACATAAGAGGGGTTGTGAAAGAGGGAGAAAAGGACAGGGGAGAAGGGATGAGGCTGATAGAGGGAGGGGGTAAGGTAGAGAGGGTGAGGATGAGAGGGAGAGAAAATGAGCGAGGAGAAGGTGAGGCTGAGAATGGGAAAGGGGTGAGGGAGTGATGAGGTATGATAATGATAGGGGTGAGAGAGGGAGGAGGAAATAGGTGTAGGGGTGTTGGCGAGCACCCTGCAGACCAGGGAAATGGCAGAATAGCACTTTAATAGGCTAGAAAAGACTGGGGGCTGTTAACTCTAAAATGGTATTTTTAAACTCTGTCTCTCTCCCCCTCTCTGTCTCTATCTGCACTGTGCTCTTCTTTCTCATATTCTCTCATTCTCTCTCCTTTCTCATTCTGTCTTCTCATACTTTAACTCTCTCTCCCCTTTCTCCCTGTAAGTTCACATACCCTCTTTTCTCAATTTCTTCCTCTCTCCATCATCCTCCCTCTCTCCCTCCCTCTCTCCCTCCCTCATTTTTCCTTGGAGGAGGTGTAATGGTAGCTATTTGAGTGTCATCAGAGGAGCGCAGTTATGGCTTCTAATGGCTTCTAAAGAACCATTCTACAGTTGCCACGGTGAAACTGGCACAGCCGCCATCCCACAATAACATCTGGTTGGCCATCGACAGCCGTTGCTGTGCCAACGGCAGTGAAACCGACGGAACATCAACAGACGATGACATCGCCCCCCGGCCACAGAGAAGAGCTAATGGCGCGTGGGATAGGGTCCACATGAGGAGGAAATATAATGGTGATGATCATAATAATAATAGAAGAATATAGTAAATAGAAGAATACTTTTTATTAAATAATATTTATTGTTATTAAAGTGTGTGGGTGTGTGTGCTTGAGTATGTGTGTGCATGTGTGTGTGTGTGTGAGAGTGCTTGAGTTCGTATGTGCATGCTTCTACTCCTTGATGAGGGCTCAGGTATGCTAATGTGAGGTTCTGATTTCCAATTCATCTCTGTTATTTCCTAGGTAAAGAGTATTGTGTTCACCCTGCGTACTCACACACACACACACACACACACACACACACACACACACACACACACACACACACACACACACACACACACACACACACACACACACACACACACACACACACACACACACACACACACACAACCACTCCAGATTGCCTTACCAAGAGTATCAATTGACTTAGAATCAGTCTGCAGCAGCAGATGAATGCTAGTTAGAATCTAGTCTGGTGTATTTCTCTCTGGGCTATCAGATGGATGTCCACTTTTATTGAAGTAATTTTTTGTCCCAGGTTGATTTCATATTCTATATAATCTACCATAAGTAGGGCCATTCCTTAAGCTTCCAGTTGCCCCCTATGGTGAATAAAAAATTACAAAACGTATATCTAATTATATCTCAAGAGATTGATAACAACAGTTTTATCTAAATAGACCTAACTGAAGACCTGAATTACAGTGTGATAGAAATGTAAAGGCAATGTTCCCGCTTTCGAGGAGACTGCCTTCACTGTAAACACTGTATATGTCGCCTCAATCAGAAATTACCTTTACATTTAAATCGCGCTACAGCACTGATCTTCAGCACTACAGATTGAATCAAGCCCTTCATCTGTCTGTAACATCCTCAAAATGGATTGTTGTCTTGTTCAAGCTGTCAGTGTGTGTAGGAAGAGCTCCCTCTGGTGGCGTTGTTGGGACCTGACCAGTGTTTTATCTGCTGTACGAGGAGTCTCAGTGGGCCTTGAGTCTCAGTGACTGATCACAGGGCTAAATGGGTAGGCATTCACCTGATCTGTCCAAGACAAGGTTATGGTTTGTGTTTGTAGCTCCCTCATGTAGTATGTGTTTATGTGTGTGTGTCCGTACATCAGTGCTTGCATGTGTTTTACATTTTGGGTAAAGGCCAGCGGTTCAAGTCTGGGTCGCAGAAATAGTAAATCTGTGGAGGAGTTGTTTACCATGAACTCTTGGACTGTCCTCTCACCCAAGTTTGTGTGTGTGTGTCACTCCTATGTGTGTGTGTGTGTGCGTGCATTTGGTCAGTCACTAGCAGATGGACTCTGTGTGTGCGTGTATGTATGTGTGTGTGTGTGTGTGTGTGTATGTATGTGTGTGTGTGTGTGTGTGTGTGTGTGTGTGCAACTGGTCAGGGGGAGGGGTAACTGGTAGTAGATTAGCCAGGTTGGGTTCACTGGGAGAAGGATTAGGAGGGTTAAGGAATGGACACGTCTGTTAACTCTCCAAATACGCTTTAACACACACACACACACACACACACACACACACACACACACACACACACACACACACACACACACACACACACACACACACACACACACACACACACACACACACACACACACACACACACACACACACACACACACACACACACACACACACACACACACACACACACACACACACACACACACACACACCCCTACTCATCAACACCTCTTTGTTGGTACACCAGGGGAGAAAAGATGAAGTGATTATTAGTGCTCTCACTAAAATAGGAACAAGACATTATGTTGCTCTCTCTTTCCACTCACCCCCTTCTTTCTTTCTCTCTGTCAACTTTTCACCTTTCCACCCTCTCTCTGAAATTCACATTTAATTTAAATTCATCCCTTCTCTCTCTTTCCCTCTCTTTGTCTCTCTCCTTCTCTCTATCTCTCTCTTTCCTTCTCTCACACACGTGTTTCATTAAAGATGACCCACAGAGCTTGGAATCAGAGAAGGTGTGTAACCGTACTCTGCCCAGGCAGGTAAGGAGAGCTGTACTCGGGCCACTGCCACAGAGACACAGGGTGGGCTCTCGTTACCCGACGCTCACTGTGTGTGTGTGTGTGTGTATGTGTCTACACATTGTTTCTGGTTAACTTGGCTTTGTCACTCCACCTCTCTCGTCGAGGCAAGGAGTAGAGAGCAGAATGAAGAGCAAAGCCAGATAAAGACAGGATTACATACACAGTCGCCACGTCAGAGAGAGATAGAGAGAAAGGAGGAGAGAGATACAAAGAAAGAGGGAAAGGCTTAAGAGTACTAAAGCGTGCGTTCCATCGCTTTGCTGTAGCGTAAAGATGAAGGGTTTATGTTTGGGTGCTTAAGAGTTGGGGAAGGAAAAGGGTGTCACGCTGCTCTAGGGCTTCACTGAGATCTCAGGGTGGAACCTTTTTAATCCAAAGATGTGCATATTTAAGGGACGTGCTGATCAAACCTGCTCCTGGTCAAGAAGGAAACTGGAATGTGAATAAAGGCAGAGGTGTGAAAGAAGAGGAGAAGAAAAACGAACGGAAGACAGAGGTTGAGAGGCAGAACGTGACAGTGGTAAAAAGAGAGGGAGAGAGATTAAGTGAATGAAAAGGTAAGGACCAACTACAATCCACACGCAATCAAGGCTCCACAACATATACTCTCTGATTACAACCTCATTGATGCCTGGCGAGCACATAATCCAAAAGCATACACTTTCTATTCAAACAGGCATAAAACATTCTTCCGAATTGATTTTATATTATTATCTACACCTCTACTTTCTCAAAATTGAGAAAATAGAAATTTGACATATGAGCTTGTCTGGTCACCATGCTTACTACTGCCAACTACACATTTCAGAATCTTCTAAAAGAGCTACAAGATGGCGTTTCAACGTTTCATTACTACACAATCCTACATTCTTTGATACATTAGAAATGTAACTAAATTAATTCATAATGATCAATAACAATTCAGTCGATGACTTCTGTGGGATGCCACCAAAGGTTTTAGTAAAAATAATGCAACTGCATTTAGATCTGGGTTGAATAAATCACAAGTAGAGAAGATATCAGAATTAGAAATGTTGTTAACTGCATTAGAGCGTTCTCAATAAACACTTTTTTCAGACCAGGTAGCTAAAACTCTTTCCAAAGTCAAGATATAACTTAATTTATTGATAGGACATAGAGAAGAATTTGCCATCCATTGAGTTAGACTCAACCATTATTTCCATGGTTATCGTCCCAGTTGTTTACTGGTCAACAAGCTAAGCAGTAATGGTCAATTAGATGACATAGCAACTATTGAATCTGAAACAGTGGAATTACTATCAGAACCCAAATTAAGGATTCTCCCGCTTCTATCAAGAACTGTACACCTCTGATTGATTGTAAATCCACACCAAGCCAGACTAAGTCCTTCTAAAATAATTAAGAACTCTTCTCTCAACAGAGGAAGCCACCTCACTGGCGGCCCAAATCTCTCTCAATGAACTCAAACGGGCATTGAGTAGCATAAATAAAATCACCAGGATTGGACGGTATTCCTCCTGAGGTCTATTTTATATTTGTGAATCAATTAGGTCCACTAATGCTCAAAATTATTAACACAGCCATTCACAAAGGTTCATTTGGGAGCGATGTGAATGCAGCACTAATATAAAAAAAAAGGTAAGGATGCCACCCAGTGTTCTCACTATCACCCTCTATCTTTCATAAACACAAATAACACAGATATTAAACTGTTTCCTGAATGTTGTCATCCCGCCTTGACACGTACTAACCCAAATTGGTCCACACGGACCAAAGCGGGATTGTTAAAAAACGTGTATCCTCGGATAACCTCCTTTGACTATAACATATCTTAAATGCTTCATCAGAAACAACAGCTCCTTGGGCTGTTTTATCTCTCGATGCAGAAAAAGCTTTTAATAGACTAAAATGGTCATATCTCTGGTCTGTCTTGGAACATGGGAATTGGCTCTAATTTTATTCATATGATTAAAATACTACATGCGAATCCCTCAACCACAGTTATAACAGGCAATATCTGCTCGGCTCCGTGCAGAATCACTAGAAGCAGCAGACAAGGTGATCCGATTTCTCCTTTGCTATTTTTATTATCCATGGAACCCCTGGCTCAGAAAATTAGTCAATCGAAGGAAATAACACACATTTTCCTCAAATCTACTGATCACTTCATCTTATTATATATACAGATGATATTTTACTATATCTAGACAATGTATTTCAATTGCTCCGAAACTCATTGAAGATCATAGATCAATTCAACTTAATCTCAAATTATACAATTAATCTAACGAAATCAGCCCTACTGCCTCTCAAGACCCCGATGGAGGACTTCATCTCTATTTATGGAATCCCAATTGTTTCCCATTTTAAATATTTGGGATTAGTTATATTTCCTTTCTTAGATAAAACCGTTGACAAAGAAACTTTAACAGAACGCTCAAATTGATTCAACCTGACCTCAGTAGATGGACTAACATCCCAGTTGCTTTAACCAGGAGAATATCTATTGTCAAAATGAATATACTGCCAAGGCTGAATTTCTGTAGTTCAATGCTTCCCCTTCTGGCTATTGGGATAAAATTCATAGTGCGGTTTCAAAATCTATATGACAAGGTAAGCGATCCTGGATAAAATTACCACATTTACAAAGAGGGAAAGACATAGGAGGACTATCCGTACCAAACCTTAAATTATATTTCCAGGAACTAGCATTTCACCCCATCCTAAATTGGTTTAGACATGATTCTTCCGCCCCCTGGCTGAATATAGAGATACATATTGTGTCTCCTATTGCCCTGAAAGAGGTGGTCTTCACTGATATATCCCTTAAAGTCCCAATGCACTTGTTTTTATTAGTAGCGGTGCGTGGGTAAAATAACTGTGGAAGCCAGAACAAAATGGCATATTACAACAAAGGCTGAGACAAAAAGATGACACAGTGGCAGAATAAATTCAACCACACATTTGTTTCATCACAAAACCGGAGAGCAACCTTTGTCCGGTGAAGTCCACAAAGCATATTGCACGTAACAAACAGTTACATGACCTGCAGCATGGTCAAGCAAGTTAATGTTTCTTTTCGGACTACTAAACAACTATTGATTTAGAACCATGGAGAGATACCACAAGTCACAAAGAAAACAGGAGCTTCCTCCACTATTCCAGCACTATTTCAACTTCAATATTTCAACATCATCAAATCACCTATGCTTAGTGACAACTAAAATATACCAAAAACGATTTAATCCAATCAACATAAGCTAAATATGATGTGGTTTTCCATGGTTCTGATTTCTGTGTATGTGTGCTTGCATTCGTGCTAGTAGAAAAAACATGTTCACCCTACTTGTAGAGAAACGCCAATGCCATCCTCCTCTCTTTCATGTTGATGAAACGGTCTATGACTCTGTCATACAGTACACGCTTTTAGTTTTTGTTGTCTTAGGCTACCTGGCTAAAATGCTTGCTCGCTAGCCTTCCATTCATGGGCAAAGATGAGCCAGCTAGTTAACATTACCCTACTACATCAAGCTGATCATGTTGAACTTCCATCCTCTCTGGCCAGGGGCACAATGTATGAATTTATGGTTGGATCAGAATCGTTGTTATAATCATTGGCCAGTACGGAGAATTAAGTAAAACCACAATCCAAATCCCTATCTCCATCCATGGCTAATTTAGGAAAGGGCCAATTTTAGCTAGCTAGCTACAACAACACGAGATGCAACAATTGAATTTTTTTCTGTCAATTACGTTTTGCTCTCGATGTGATGTGATTGGTGTGAAGCCAAATCCAAACTGGCTTCCCTTGACATGTATTTTTGGTGCACCAGGATCATTCACAGTTGAGCTCACTCAGTTTAGCTCAATGCTGAATAGCTATTATTTTATACTTTTCTTATCAAGGGAGGCCAAATGCTCGCTGGCTTCCTTTGCATTCAACGCTACAGGAGGCAACAATGTCATACTCTTTTTGACCAGATAGCATCAGATAGATGGACTACACATACAGAGACAGAGGGGCGCTGTTTCACTCGCTCAGATGCTTTCTCCGGTGAGATACATTCAGCCTCTTGCGAATTGAAGGAAAATTATGAAACACAGAGAGACGAAAGATAAATTATTTAATCTTTAAAGAAAACATTATTGGACAATTTTGGGGGGAAGCCTGGCTTTCCTTGGCATCCATGAATACACACCACTGTTTTTTATATCAATATCAAATCATTTCTGGGTAACAATGAAGTACCTTACTGTAATAGATTTCCATTAA
Organism: Coregonus lavaretus; assembly: GCF_964263955.1. Classification (NCBI taxonomy): domain Eukaryota; kingdom Metazoa; phylum Chordata; class Actinopteri; order Salmoniformes; family Salmonidae; genus Coregonus; species Coregonus lavaretus. Next base: position 26,014,271 of record NC_140012.1, on the reverse strand, counting down.
AATGGGCAAAAATAGCTTTTTCGCAAAAAAACTATTTCTCAAGCAAGACTTGCTAGGACTGTCTGGGAGTGGTCTGAGTGGGGAGGGGGGAACTGTAAACTAGCTGTTATTGGCAGAGAGGTTTGGAACTCTTTGTTATTGGTCTATTAACCTATTTACCTCATGGTGATCTCACCATGGAAAGCCGGCAAATTATAAGTATTTTCAACCAGCAACTATCAAGAAATTACACAAATCATTTTTTTTTACACTTTTCAGTGTTAGTTTCATCAGCTGTCGTAAAATATGATATAAAACACAGGAAAAACGTAATTCTGACTGCACTGGACCTTTAAACAATGTAAACTATGCTTTGGTCCTATTATTGCTCACACAATTACTATTTGGCTCAAAATTGAAAATCAATGTAACTGGGAATGAAAATGGTATGCCCATACTCCAATAATTCACAATAATGCCTAGAGAGGCCGTCCTTTTGCATCCCCCCAATGGTCCAAATGTGGACTCCGTACCCTTACCGATATCATGGACAGTAATGGTTTGAGAATATTCCAGGATTTGAAAGACACATACACATTACCAGGCAACTCCTTTTTTCTATATTTACAACTTAAGTCAGCTATCCTGGGAAAACCCAACTACCGAACCATCCAATGATGGGATTTATAAATAAATTATCTGGGCTCCCCTGAAAGGACTGATCTCTATAATATATAAACAACTTTTGGAAAGCTCATATTCTAAGCTAGTCATTAAAAAAGTATGGTCCACAGATCTAAGTGAATCTGAACAGCCCTTTAACTGGAAAAATATGGCCTTGGCATCCTGTAATCCAAACCATCAACTTACACATTTTAAGTTTGTTCACAGACTGTATTTAAAACCAAGGAAACATTTCATTATTTTTTGCTTTCAGGCCCACGGGGAAGAAGTGGTATGGGGAGGGTTTTCTCTGGTCGCCAGGGGGATAATAATTTGGGGGGTGCTTATATTTGTCCTGTTACTGTCAAGGCGTCAGTGTAATGCGGTAGGCGAAATCAGGCGCAGGACACAGAGCTAATCAAAAGGCGTACTTTACTTGTAGGTAAAAGAATGAACAATAACCTCCACGCAGGGAGGGAACAAACCCGCACACTAACGACAACCAAAACATGAACAAACACGCACAACACACAGTGTGAGACAGAGGGTTAAATAGGGAAGACATAACTATATAATGGGAAACAGGTGTTTTGTAAGACAAAATTAAGACAAAACAAGTCGAACATAGATACATGGATCGGTAGCAGCTAGTACTCCGGTGACGACAAACGCCGAAGCCTGCCTGAGCAAGGAGGAGGGGCAGCCTCGGCTGAATCCGTGACAGTACCCCCCCCCCCCCCTTGACGCGCGGCTCCAGCCGTGCTCCGACCCCGGCCTCGGGGACGGCCAGGAGGACGCGGAGCAGGGCAGGTCGGATGACTCTGGTGGAAATCCCTCAACATGGAGGGATCGAGGATGTCCCTCCTAGGGACCCAGCACCGTTCCGGACCGTACCCCTCCCACTCCACGAGATACTGCAGGCCCCCCACCCGACGCCTCGAATCCAAGATGGAACGGACCGAGTATGCCGGAGCCCCCTCGATGTCCAGTGGGGGCGGAGGAACCTCCCGTACCTCAGACTCCTGGAGTAGGCCAGCTACTACCGGCCTGAGACACATGGGACGAGGGGTTAATACGGTAATTAATAGGAAGTTGTAACCTATAACAAACCTCGTTCAATCTCCTCAGGACTTTAAATGGCCCCACAAACCGCCGACCCAGCTTCCGGCAGGGCAGGCGAAGGGGCAGGTTTCGGGTCGAGAGCCAGACCCGGTCCCCCGGTGCAGTGGCGATCGGCGCTCGCCTTTTGTCGCCTGATTGCCCGCTGCAGGTGTACATGAGCAGTGTTCCAGGTCTCTTCCGAGCGCCGAAACCACTCATCCACCGCAGGAGCCTCGATCTGGCTCTGATGCCAAGGTGCCAGGACCGGCTGATAACCTAACACACACTGGAAAGGCGTAAGGTTAGTAGAGGAGTGGCGGAGTGAGTTTTGGGCTATCTCTGCCCAGGGGATATAACCTGACCACTCCCCCTGCTGGTCCTGACAATAGGACCTCAGAAACCTACCCACATCCTGGTTAACTCTCTCCACCTGCCCATTACTCTCGGGGTGAAAACCTGAGGTAAGGCTAATCGAGACCCCCAGACGTTCCATGAATGCCCTCCAGACCCTTGAGGTGAACTGGGGACCCCGATCCGACACAGTATCCTCAGGTACCCCGTAGTGCCGGAAGACGTGTGTAAACAGGGCCTCAGCAGTTTGTAGGGCTGTAGGGAGACCTGGCAAAGGAATGAGACGGCAGGACTTCGAAAACCGATCCACAACGACCAGGATCGTGGTGTTCCCTTGTGAGGGGGGATGGTCCGTCACAAAATCCACCGATAGGTGGGACCACGGCCGTTGTGGAACGGGTAGGGGTTGTAATTTCCCTCTGGGCAGGTGTCTAGGTGCCTTACACTGGGCGCACACCGAGCAGGAGGAAACATAAACTCTCACGTCCTTGGCTAAAGTGGGCCACCAGTACTTCCCACTAAAACAGTGCACTGTCCGACCGATGCCAGGATGACCAGAGGAGGGTGACGTGTGAGCCCAATAGATCAATCGATCACGAACCTCGAGCGGCACGTACATCCGACCCTCTGGACACTGGGGGGGAGTGGGCTCGGTACGTAACGCCCGCTCGATGTCCGCGTCAACCTCCCACACCACCGGTGCCACCAGACACGACACCGGGAGTATGGGAGTGGGCTCAATGGACCTCTCCTCTGTGTCATACAGTCGGGACAGGGCGTCTGCCTTAGCGTTCTGGGAACCTGGTCTGTAAGTGAGAGTAAACACAAAACGAGTGAAGAACATGGCCCACCTTGCCTGACGAGGATTCAGCCTCCTCGCCGCCCGGATGTACTCCAGATTACGATGGTCAGTCAAAATGAGAAAAGGGTGTTTAGCCCCCTCAAGCCAATGCCTCCACACTTTCAGAGCTTGAACCACAGCTAACAGCTCCTGGTCCCCCACATCATGATTGCGCTCCGCCGGACTGAGCTTCTTAGAAAAGAAAGCACAGTGGCGGAGTTTTGGTGGCGTACCCGAGCGCTGAGACAGTACAGCTCCAATCCCAGCCTCGGACGCATCCACCTCAACCTGGAATGCCAAGGAAGGATCCGGAAGAGCCAGCACCAGAGCCAAAGTAAACAGGTCCTTCAGATGCCCAAAAGCCCTGTCCGCCTCAGCTGACCACTGTAGACGCACCGGTCCTCCCTTTAGCAAGGAGGTAATGGGAGCCGCTACCCGACCAAAGCCCCGGATAAACCTCTGGTAGTAATTGGCAAAACCCAAGAATCGCTGCACCTCCTTCACCGTGGTTGGAGTCGGCCAATTACGCACGGCCGAAATGCGGTCAATCTCCATCTCCACACCTGACGCGGACAGGCGGTGTCCTAGGAAGGAGATGGACTCTTGGAAGAACAGACATTTCTCCGCCTTCACATACAGGTCATGCTCCAACAGTCTACCAAGCACCTGACGCACCAGGGACACATGCTCGGCCCGTGTAGCGGCGTATAGGAGAATGTCATCAATATACACCACTACACCCTGTCCATGCAGGTCCCTGAAAATCTCATCAACAAAAGATTGGAAGACTGAAGGAGCATTCATCAAACCGTATGGCATGACGAGGTACTCATAGTGCCCCTAGGTGGTACTAAATGCCGTCTTCCACTCATCTCCCTCCCGGATATGCACCAGGTTGTACGCGCTCCTGAGATCCAATTTCGTGACAAAGCGCGCCCCGTGCAATGACTCCGTCATACTCGCAATCAGAGGTAATGGATAGCTGTATTTTACAGTGATCTGATTTAGACCACGGTAGTCAATGCACGGGCGTAAGCCACCATCCTTCTTCTTCACAAAAAAGAAACTCGATGACATAGGGGAAGTGGACGGCCGAATGTATCCTTGTCTCAGAGATTCAGTGACATGTTTCCATAGCCGCCGTCTCTTCCTGTGACAGAGGATACACGTGACTCCGGGGAAGCGCAGTGCCTTCCTGGAGGTTTATCGCACAATCCCCCTGTCTATCCCTGTTCTCTCCTCTCCGCACAGGCTATACAAACGCCTCACACCGCGTGGCTGCTGTCTCTCTAACCTGGTGGTCCCTTCACGCACGACCCACGTGGAGTTCCAGGTCTCCGGCAGCCTCTGGAACTGCCGTTCTGCGGCCAACAAGGCAGAGTTCATCTCAGCCTATGCTACCCTCCAGTCCCTCGACTTCTTGGCGCTGACGGAAACATGGATTACCACTGAAAACACTGCTACTACTACTGCTCTCTCCTCGTCTGACCATGTGTTCTCGCATACCCGAGAGCATCTGGTCAGCGGGGTGGTGGCACAGGAATCCTCATCTCTCCCAAGTTGACATTCTCTCTTTTTCCCCTGACCCATCTGTCTATCTCCTCATTTGAATTCCATGCTGTCACAGTCACTAGCCCATTCAAGCTTGACATCCTTATCATTTATCGCCCTCCAGGTTCCCTTGGAGAGTTCATCAATGAGCTTGACACCTTGATAAGTTCCTTTCCTGAGGATGGCTCACCCCTCACAGTTCTGGGTGACTTTAACCTCCCTGCGTCTACCTTTGACTCATTTCTCTCTGCCTCCTTCTTTCCACTCCTCTCCTCTTTTGACCTCACCCTCTCACCGCCCCCCCCACTCACAAGGCAGGCAATACGCTTGACCTCATCTTTACTAGATGCTGTTCTTCTACTAATCTCACTGCAACTCCCCTCCATGTCTCTGACCACTACTTTGTATCCTTTTCTCTCTCGCTCTCCTCCAACACTACTCACTCTGCCTCTACTCAGATGGTAATGCGCCGTCGCAACCTTCGCTCTCTCTCTCCCGCTACTCTCTCCTCTTCCATCCTATCATCTCTTCCCTCCCCCATCCTTCTCCCTCCAATCTCCTGATTCTGCCTCCTCAACCCTCCTCTCCTCCCTTTCTGCATCCTTTGACTCTCTATGTCCCCTATCCTCCCGGCCGGCTCGGTCCTCCCCTCCTGCTCCGTGGCTTGATGACTCATTGCGAGCTCACAGGGCTCCGGGCAGCCGAGCGGAAATGGAGGAAAACTAGACTCCCTGCGGACCTGGCATCTTTTCACTCCCTCCTCTCTACATTTTCTTCCTCTGTTTCTGCTGCTAAAGCCACTTGCTACCACTCTAAATTCCAAGCATCTGCCTCTAACCCTAGGAAGCTCTTTGCCACCTTCTCCTCCCTGCTGAATCCTCCTCCCCCTCCCCCCCTCCTCCCTCTCTGTGGATGACTTCGTCAACCATTTTGAAAAGAAGGTTGACGACATCCGATCCTCGTTTGTTAAGTAAAATGACACTGCTGGTCCTGCTCACACTGCCCTACCCTATGCTTTGACTTCTTTCTCCCCTCTCTCTCCAGATGAAATCTTGCGACTTGTGACGGCCGGCCGCCCAACAACCTGCCCGCTTGACCCTATCCCCTCCTCTCTTCTCCAGACCATTTCCAGTGACCTTCTCCCTTACCTCACCTCGCTCATCAACTCATCCTTGACCACTGGCTATGTCCCTTCCGTCTTCAAGAGAGCGAGAGTTGCACCCCTTCTCAAAAAACCTACACTCGATCCCTCCGATGTCAACAACTACAGACCAGTATCCCTTCTTTATTTTCTCTCCAAAACTCTTGAGCGTGCCGTCTTTAGCCAACTCTCTTGCTATCTCTCTCAGAATGACCTTCTTGATCCAAACCAGTCAGGTTTCAAGACTGGTCATTCAACTGATACTGCTCTTCTCTGTGTCACGGAGGCTCTCCGCACTGCTAAAGCTAACTCTCTCTCCTCTGCTCTTGTCCTTCTAGACCTGTCTGATGCCTTTGATACTGTGAACCATCAGATCCTCCTCTCCACCCTCTCCGAGTTGGGCATCTCTTGCGCGGCTCACTCCTGGATTGCGTCCTACCTGACAGGTCGCTCCTACCAAGTGGCGTGGCGAGAATCTGTCTCCGCATCACGTGCTCTCACCACTGGTGTCCCCCAGGGCTCAGTTCTAGGCCCTCTCCTATTCTCGCTATACACCAAGTCACTTGGCTCTGTCATATCCTCACATGGCCTCTCCTGTCATTGCTACGCAGACGACACACAACTAATTTTCTCCTTTCCCCCTTCTGATAACCAGGTGGCGAATCAAATCTCTGCATGTCTGGCAGACATATCAGTGTGGATGATGGATCACCACCTCAAGCTGAACCTCGGCAAGACGGAGCTGCTCTTCCTCCCGGGGAAGGACTGCCCGTTCCATGATCTCGCCATCACAGTTGACAACTCCGTTGTGTCCTCCTCCCAGAGTGCAAAGAGCCTTGGCGTGACCCTGGACAACACCATGTCATTCTCCGCTAACATCAAGGCGGTGACCTGATCCTGTAGGTTCATGCTCTACAACATTCGGAGAGTACGACCCTGCCTTACACAGGAAGCGGCACAGGTCCTAATCCAGGCACTTGTCATCTCCCGTCTGGATTACTGCAACTCGCTGTTGGCTGGGCTCCCTGCCTGTGCCATTAAACCCCTACAACTCATCCAGAATGCCGCAGCCCGTCTGGTGTTCAACCTTCCCAAGTTCTCTCACGTCACCCCGCTGCTCCGCACACTCCACTGGCTTCCAGTTGAAGCTCGCATCTGCTACAAGACCATCTGCTACAAGACCCCACCTCTTCAAGGAATACCCCCCCCCCAAAAAAAAATTAAATAATAATAATAATAATAATAATATTGTAAAGTGGTTATCCCACTGGCTATAAGGTGAACGCATCAATTTGTAAGTCGCTCTGGATAAGAGCGTCTGCTAAATGATGTAAATGTAAATGTAAATGTAATTGAGTCAAATCGGCATATTCAGGTGGAATGTGCATGGTGGGAACCTGGTTTGGACTTTCCACCGTAGTTGCCCCTACGGAAACACCTACACACCTCCCCAAGCACTGACTTGACCATCCCTTGAGAGCCCTCTGTTGCCATGAAATAGTGGGGTCATGAGAAGTTAACCAGGGAAGCCCCAACACCACTGGAAACGCAGGAAAATCAATCAGATATAGACTAATTATTTCCTCATACCCCTCCTGCGTCTTCATCCAGAGTGGCGCTGTGACCTCCCTAATCAGACCTGACCCTAAAGGGCGACTATCTAGGGCATGTATAGGGAAGGGCACATCGACTGGCACAATAGGAATCCCTAACCTACGGGTAAACTGACGATCAATAAAGTTCCCAGCTGCACCTGAATCTACTAGCGCCTTATGCTGGGAATGAGAAGAAAACTCTGGAAATACAACATTAATACACGTATGCGCAACAGGGAGCTCTGGGTGAGTTGGGTGCCTACTCACCTGAAACGGTTCACCAGTGCTCTGCCTACTGCCTCGACTCCTTGAAGGTCCTCCCCAGCACCGACCAGCAGTATGTCCTCTGCGGCCACAGTTGATGCAGGGGACGCCCCTATACCAGTCCCTCATAGCAGCACCTCCGAGCTCCATAGGGGTAGGGTCGGAGGTGCTGGGGGATGGAATGGACGGCCCCTGATCCGGACGTCCGCGGGTGGCCAACAGGTTATCCAGTCGAATTGACATATCCACCAGTTGGTCCAGGTTTAGGTTGGTGTCCCTGCAGGCCAATTCACGACGAACATCCTCCCTTAAGCTGTAACGGTAGTGGTCGATGAGGGCCCTCTCATTCCATCCTGCGCTGGCAGCCAGAGTCCGAAAGTCCAGAGCAAATTCCTGCGCGCTCCTCTTCCCCTGTCTGAGGTGGAATAGACACTCACCCGCCGCTCTCCCCTCTGGTGGATGATCGAATACCGCCCTAAAGCGGTGGGTAAACTCTGCATAGCTTACAGTTGCGGCGTCTATTCCCCCCCACTCGGCGTTGGCCCACTCCAGCGCTTTACCGGACAGACAGGAGATGAGGGCGGACACGCTCTCGTATCCCAAGGGAGCCGGGCGGATGGTTGCCAGGTAGAGCTCTACCTGGAGCAGAAAACTCTGACACCCGGCAGCTGTACCGTCATAAGCCCTCGGGAGCGAGAGCTGAATCCCACTGGACCCAGAGGGTGAAGCGATGGACATCGGTGTAGATGGTGGTGTAATCGGAGGAGGTATAGGGATACCTCCTCTCTCATCGCTCCATAGTATTCACTACTCGTTCCATAGCGGTGCCGAGAGCCTGGATCATGGCCGCTTGTTGTTGGACGCGTTCCTCCATCGATCCGGCTGACATAGCTGTACCTGCTGACTCCATGTATATGGTGCGTGTTTCTGTCAAGGCTTTAGTGTAATGCGGTAGGCGAAATCAGGCGCAGGACACAGAGCTAATCAAAAAGCGTACTTGAACGAACAATACTTGAATGAACAATAACCTCCACGCAGGGAGGGAACAAACCCGCACACTAACGACAACCAAAACATGAACAAACACGCACAACACACAGTGTGAGACAGAGGGTTAAATAGGGAAGACATAACTACATAATGGGAAACAGGTGTGACCAATTAAGACAAAACAAGTCGAACATAGATCGGTAGCAGCTAGTACTCCGGTGACAAAGAACGCCGAAGCCTGCCCGAGCAAGGAGGAGGGGCAGCCTCGGCTGAATCCGTGACAGTTACACACAAGTGTGGAATGGAAATGTGTTTCTTGCATATCCCAACTCCCCCTGAGACACAAGTGCCTTGCTCAAGGGCACAGCGACAGATTTGTTCATCTTGTCGGCTCCGGAATTCAACCCAGCGACCTTACGTTTACTGGCCCAACGCTCTATCCTCGAGGCTACCTGCCACCCCATCATTATTACAAAATCTTGTGTGATCAAAATGATAATCTCTGTATGTATTTCTTACTTTTGTTTGTAGTGTCAGCCTACGGGTACATGTGGTATAAACTGAGTGTGTGAATTGATATGAATATTGTACCTGTAACCCCCTCAACAATAAAAATGACAAAGCAAATAAAAACTTAGTAACTGGCTGACTGGCTGATGGGCTGACTGACTGGCTGACTGGCTGCTGGGTGACTGGCTGACTGACTGATTGACTGACTGACTGACTGGCTAACTGATTGGCTGGCTGACAGACTGGTTGACTGACTGGTTGGGTGACTGGGTGACTGACTGGTCACTAAGGCCATGGTTGGAGATTGGTCAGGAGATCAGTGGCTCAGTAATCTCATAGAAAGGAACTGGGAGAGAAAGAACAGGGATTTAGAAAAAGAGAGAGACTGGCTGAGGGAAAGAGAGAGAGAGACTGGGAGAGGCAGACAGGCAAATAAGCAGACACGAGTGAGAGGGAGAGAGAGAAACAGAGGGAGGGAAGCATAGAGGAAGAGCGTTAGAGTGAGACAGAGCCAAAGGTAACGATTGAGTGGGAGGAAGACTTTAAGAGAGGGAGAGAGAGAAGGGGAGAGGTAGTCTGAAAGAAGTTGTGAGAGGAAAGGGGAAGAGGGTGACATCACTCTTTGGATTGCAGTATTGAGTCCTGCTGATTACTATAATCCTGATTAGGAAACCGAAGGAAAAAAAACCCAGGAGCCCTGAATGACAGAAAGAGAGAAGAAGAGAAAGAGTCCCTCACTAACACCAGAGAGAGAGAGGAGACTGAGAAGGGAGGAGAGACAGAATAAGAAGAGGAGTAATTTGAAAGGAAACGTTTTAATCTGGGAATTAGGAGCATAGGAATCACAGAAACTACAGAAAAGGAACCACATAACCACAGTAAGTAGATTATAAATCTGTGTAAAAAAAAAAGTCCCTGCATTATAGCTACCTTCCTCATTGATTTCTTCTCATATTTCATTGCCTCTTTCTGCCCACCCTTTTTACCTCACCTCATACTTGTCATTCATTCCCCCATGCCCTCCCCTCCCCACTCTCCCCCTCCGCCACACATTCTTCTTCCTCCCATCCCTCCTCCTCTTCCTCCCCCTCTCCCCTCCCTCTCCCCCTCCCCAGGCCAGGATGCCCACTAACGGTACAAACGGTCCGTTGAAGCTGCAGTTTGGTCTGATCAACCACGAGAGTCGCTACCTCACCGCAGAGGCCTTTGGCTTCAAGGTGAGATACCTCATCTGACACAGATTAGTGTGTGCTGGGAGTTGTGTTCCTGTCTAGACTGGTGCCAGTCTGGTTCTGCTTTAGCCAACTCCTTTGTCGTTTTCATGCCAGAGTAGAGTAGATGTCAAAGAAGTTTGGCTAAAGCAGGAAAGAGTTAGAAAGGGCAAAGACAGAGGAAGAGGGAAGGCGTATTAGGTAGACAAGTGGAAACTGTCTATTCCCAGTGCTCTTGACAGTGATCTCTCCTCCATCAGGTGAATGCGTCGGCCCCCAGTCTGAAGAGGAAGCAGGTGTGGACGTTAGAGCAGGACTCCCAGGATCCACAGGTGGTTTACCTCCGCAGCCATCTGGGCCGCTACCTGGCCTCCGACAAGGATGGCAAGGTCACCTGCGAGGCCGAGGGCCGGAACACAGACTGTCGCTTCCTAATCGCTGCCCAATCAGACGGCCGCTGGGCGCTGCAGTCGGAACCCTACCTGAGGTTATTCGGAGGTTCTCGGGACTACCTGTCCTGCTTCGCCCAAGTGATCACAGAGGCAGAGCTATGGGCGGTACACCTGGCGCTCCACCCGCAGGCCAACCTCCTCAGTGTCGCCCGTAAGCGTTACGCCCACCTGTCACCCGACGATGGCGAGATCGCCGTGGACCGGAACATTCCGTGGGGCGTGGCGGCGCTCCTGACGCTCGTCTACCTGGACGGGAAGTACCGGCTCAAGACCTGTGACAGCCGTTACCTAAGCAACGACGGGAAGCTGTCAGCGGAGAGTGGGCGGGGCACGGGGTACACGCTGGAGCTGAAGTGTGGGAAGCTGGCGTTTAAGGACTGTGAGGGGAAGTACCTGAGTCCGATGGGCCCCACGGGGACACTGAGGTCTGGCAGGTGCAGCAAGCCGGGGAAGGACGAGCTGTTTGACCTGGAGGAGAGCCACCCTCAGGTGGTGCTGATGGCAGCCAATGGGAAATACGTATCTATACGGCAAGGTAAGACATACACAGTATACACAGTAGAGAAAACACAGACGTCACACACGCATAAATATACAGTATACATGTGTCACTTCTAAAACTACTCAACTACAACTACTGGCTGATGGGCTGACTGACAGGCTGACTACTATTACTACTACTACTACTACTACTACTACTACTACAACTACTACTACTACAACCTCATATTCTCGTACCACTTGATACCTACTGTGGTAACTGAGCTTTCAGATGTACAGAAAATACATTAGTGGCCATATTGAATATGCATGGTGGTTCACTACTGCCATGCGATAGGGATGATTGACAGCCGATAGAGACTGTTCCATAATTATGGGTAATGTAGTCTTCAGGTTCCTTATCTTATTACATTGTCTGAGGTTGGGTGTTTCCTCAAAGACAAGATGAACGCAGTTGATATGTTGTCGTATGTGTGAGTGCGTGCGTTGATCGATTGTTCTGTTTCTAACATATTATTATTGTATTGTTAAAGGGAAATTATAGTGTTGTAGTATCATTCCACTACCTCCTTACAGTATCTTAACTTTAGAGTGCTTTGAAACCCACTCTGCAGCATACTGCTCTTTTTGTATTTCATGCTCAGGCTCAGAAAACTTGTGACCAGGTCAGTGAGAATGAGATTTGCACATTATAATGGCTAATTATTTCAGTGCAGCTTATGTGTAGACTTCCTCTCTGGCATACCCCGCATGCATAATCACTGTGAAAAGCGTGTTACTGATTAATAGTGTCAGCATCACTGTGTAATATGATAATGTAGTAACTTGTGCCTCTTTCCCATTGCCCGAGCCACAAACAACTACATTATCATAGACCCGGTAACTGATTCCAGAATCGACAGTGTTATTAGAATCTCATCTCTTAGAATTTAATCTCGAGGGAATCTATTCCTAGAATCTAGAGTGTTCTGTGTATGGTCCGTGTGTTTGATGATGTGGTCTTTGGCCCATGCCTCTTGCTCTGAGGTGAATATTCTTGTCTGAGGAGTAGTGTTACTCTAACCTGAGGGTTGTAACTGTAGCTGTGGTTCATTGTTCCTGGTTAGCACTACGATCTGCAATAACCAAATGACTGAGTGAGACAAGCAGAAAGAGATTACCTCGAGGCCTGGGGAGTATAGGAAACGTCATGAGGGTAGGGAAGATAGGGTGGTGACGCACCTCTCTACTAGTGCTGAAAGACACTCATGCAGGATACGCAAAACATTTTTGCTCGCAGACAAACACATAAAAACTTAGTTTTTCCACTCTCTCTCTCTCTCTCCCTCTCCATCTTGTACCTACAAACATACATTACACACACTCTCTCTTTCACAAACACAAGCTTTGTCTCTCTCTTTCTCTCTCACTTACACACACTCCTGTATTGGTGAGTGATGAGGTGCAGAGTGTGTTAAATAATTGATAGTGCCAGGGCGGTTGTTCATTGAAGGCGGGGAGTCTGTTTTCAGAAACCCAAGCCCTGCTCTAACTGTATGGGTCTCTGGCCAACAGCACACCATGGGCATAGCCCATAGCAACTCAGCCCACAAATCAGAAAGACAACTGGGTCAGTCAGTCAGCCACAGACCCCAGCCCAGGGATGGAGATAAAGGTGGAGAGGAGGACCCAGGGAGAGAGCTGGGAAGAGAATAGAGTAGGAGAGGGAAGGGAAGGCCAAGTGAGGAAAAAACTGTTCATGGAGAAGAGAAAGGGAAAGACTGTAGGGAACAGCAAGGGAAGAGGGTGGGGAGAGAGGGCTAGTGAGGTGGACAGGAGGAGAAGGGTGGAAAGGAGGAAAGCGTATATAGGGAGAGTGATGAGGAAATAGGTAAAAGAGAAAGTGAACAGAGAGTGGTTGTGAAAGTGCATGAGGAGGAGAAGGAGGAGGAGGAGGAGGAGGAGGAGGAGAGAGAGCATAGAGCATAGTCAGATATAGAAGAAGTCTCAATGGACCTGAGGACAATAGATGTGTGAGACAGGTGTGCTGCACGCCTTCTCTATGTGTTCGCACATAAATCAACAGCACTGCCAGTTTTCCCTGAAGAGCAGACGTGTCACCGTCAGATTAGTTTACAAACACACAAAACGAGTGAAAACTAGGCTCAGAAACTGACTTTATACTTCTTTCTCTCTTCAGTCCACTTCCTCTCTCTCTCTTCCTCCCTCTGTTTCTCTCTCCTGCCTTCCCTCCCTCTCTCTTTCTATTATAGCGCCCATGTGGTGTGTGTGTGTGTGTACGTGTGTGCTTGCGTGTGTGCGTGCATGTGTACTTGTGTGTGTGTGCATGTGTGTGTACGTGTGTGCTTGCGTGTGTGCGTGCATGTGTACTTGTGTGTGTGTGTGCATGTGTGTGTATGTGTGTGCTTGCGTGTGTGCGTGCATGTGTACTTGTGTGTGTGCGTGTGTGTCAGATCTGTTATCATGTCTGTCGTCACCTCTCTCTGCTCCCTCGGGTACATCGATCTGGTCTGGCCAGAAATTGAAAGAGAGACGAACACTCAAATACACACACACACATCATCCCGCCACGGTCTGATAGACAGATAAAGGATGCAGTGAAATAAACAAAGAGAAAGAGGAAAAAAAATGAGAATAGCAATGGAGGAGAGCAAGTGAGAGAGACACAAAGGGGAGAAAGAGAGGGATAGAGAGAGGACGAGAGGGACAGTGGGCTGTGGCATCATTAATAATGGATGGCAGAGCGACTCTCTGATGGATTAGTCGTGCCTGATCCAGTTTTGGGTGGGCAAGCGGGTGGGCGGGCTTCCAGGTAGGTCAACACCAGGAAGTCTGCGGTCTGTTTTAAACCTTACACTACACTCTTAGAAAAAAGGGTTCCAAAAGGGTTCTTTGGCTGTCCCCATAGGAGAACCCTTTTTGGTTCTACCTGGAACTAAAAGGGTTCTACCTGGAACCAAAAATAGTTCTCAAAAGGGTTGTCCTATGGGTACAGCCAAATAACCCTTTTAGGTTCTAGATAGCACCTTTTTTTCTAAGAGTGTAGACTAGCACACTCTACCCTAGGCCAGTAGTTTTCAAACCTCTCCTCGGGGACCCCCAGCCGTTCAATGTATTTGAACAATTCCACAGCTAGCCCTTGAATAAGTGAATCAGGTCAGCTAGTTCAGGGTTACAACAAAATTGATAAACGTCTGGGGATCCCAGAGGAGAGGTTTGAAAACCACTGCCCTAGGCTATGTAGCAGTCAGTGTGCACCATTTGGTATGCTTGATCAACTGTGGTGTCAGCAATGCCTTTCAAGATATCAGATAGACGCAGTATCAGATAGTTATAAAATCTTCTATTTGTACCCCGAGTTATAAAACCTTCTATTGATACTCCAAGTTATTAAACCTTCTATTGATATCCAGAGTTATAAAACCTTTCATTGATACCCAGAGTTATAAAATCTTCTATTGATACCCCAAGTTATAAAACCTTCTATTTATACCCCAAGTTATAAAACCTTCTATTGATACCCCGAGTTATAAAACCTTCTATTTATACCCCGAGTTATAAAACCTTCTATTGATACCCCGAGTTATAAAATCTTCTATTGATACCCTGAGTTATAAAACCTTCTATTGATACCCCGAGTTATAAAACCTTCTATTGATACCCCGAGTTATAAAACCTTCTATTGATACCCAGAGTTATAACATCTTCTATTGATACCCTGAGTTATAAAACCTTCTATTGATACCCTGAGTTATAAAACCTTCTATTGATACCCTGAGTTATAAAACTTTCCATTGATACCCTGAGTTATAAAACCTTCTATTGATACCCCAAGTTATAAAACATTCTATTGATACCCCGAGTTACAAAACCTTCTATTGATACCCCGAGTTAGAAAAACCTTCTATTGATACCCTGAGTTATAAAACCTTCTATTGATACCCCCTGAGTTATACAACCTTCTATTGATACCCCGAGTATTAAAACCTTCTATTGATACCGAGTTATACAATCTTCTATTGACACCCCAAGTTATAAAACCTTCTATTGATACCCCGAGTTATACAACTTTCTATTGATACCCCTGATTCCTGTCTTCTTCTTCTCTCTCATTCTCTCCTCCTCCTTTCTCTCCTCTTTCTCTCTCAAATGGGCTGTAGTCTGATCACAGCTGAGCTCAGTAGACTGTTATGGTGATGGTGTGGTGTGAAATGGACACACACACACACATGAAATTGGACAATAAAGCGTGACGCAGTGCTGAGATGAGAGGGGAATCTGATCAAACAGAAACACAAGCCCTGGTGATAAGATAGAGAATCTTTTTTTTATTTTTTACTAATAGTTGCTTTAGAAAGCTGGGCTGAATGTAACTAAGGAGGACCCCAGTGTAGGAGACTGGTTAGTAAAGTGAAGGGGCTGGCAGAATCTGCCTCCCTGTGTGCGTGCATGCCTGTGTCTGTAATTAATGTTAACGCTATTAGTATTGTGCATAATGGAAAGAGGTCTTTGACAGTATAGTTGGTTATGGGCCATCCACATGTGAGTGTGCAAGGGCATGCATGTGTGAGTGTGTAAACTTGTGTGCCCATGGATTCCAGACAGCCTGTATTGACAGTTATGAGTATCAATAAAACTTGGATTGATTTCGAACTGAACACACCATAAACTGAATTTGACTGACCTCACACCTCTGGCCCCTCCCAGGAGTGAGTATCTCGGCCAATCAGGAGGACGAGACGGACCTGGAGACGTTCCAGATGGAGATTGACAAGGAGAGCAGGAAGTGTCTGTTCCGGACCAACGAGGGGAAATACTGGGCCCTGGTGGCCCACGGAGGCATCCAGACTACGGCCACAGAGAGGTAACCCTAACTCTAAACCAGGGGTGTCAAACTCATTCCATGGAGGGCCTAGTGTCTGCAGGTTTTTGTTTTTTATTTTCAATTAAGACAACCAGGTGTGGAGAGTTCTTTACTAATTAGTGACCTTAATTCATTAATCAAGTACAAGGGAGGAGCGAAAACCCACAGACACTCGACCCTCCGTGGAATGAGTTTGACACATGCTCTAAACCTAAGACTAACTAGCTCCAGTCACAACCCTAACCATTTATTATCCAGGTCTGCCAACACCATGTTTGCAGTGGAGTGGATTGGCCGCAGGGTGGCACTAAAAGCCAGTAACGGGAAATACATCTGCACAAAGAAGAACGGCCAGCTAGCAGCCATCAGCGACTCCGTAGGTAAGTGTTTGTGTGTGTATGTGTAAGTGGGTGAGTGGGTTCCATGCTACTTATGCTCTTTAAACCTAATATCCCTTCCTCTCTCCTTAATTTCTACCTCTACCTCTCTTCCTCCTCCTTCCCTCTCTTCCCCCTCCCTCTCTTGTCTACCTCTCTCTCCTCCCTGATCAGGTGAGGATGAGAAGTTGGTTCTGAAGCTGATAAACCGCCCCATGTTGATCCTGCGAGGGGTAAACGGCTTCATCTGCCATCATAAGAATTCCAACACGCTGGATGCCAACAGATCAGTCTATGATATTTTCACACTGCAGTTCAGTGATGGGGCATACCACATCAAAGGTGAGGATATGATATGCACACTCTAGCTTATTGAACATAGAATTCAATGCATTTTTCATGAAGAATTTAAAAGTTTCACGCAACTGCTTGTATTACTCTATTGCTTTCTGCTTCAATCTGGCTTGACGTGTAAAGGCCTTTCGTATAGTGCTGCCAGTCCATGTTGTCTCTCTCTAACTAACCCCCTGCCTGTCTCACTCTGTAGGTGTGGGAGGGAGGTTCTGGTATGTCAACAGCAGTGGTCTGGTGTGTTCAGATGGTGAGACACCAGATGACTTCTCCTTCGAGTTCCTGGAGCACGGACGCATCGCCATCCGAGGCAAGAACGGCAGATACCTGCGGGGCCAGGGGGGCATGCTGAAGGGCGACGGGGTTACCCCCGACAGCTCTGCCCTCTGGGAGTACTGATCTACAGTACCAGTCAAAAGTTTGGACACACCTACTCATTCAAGGGTTTTTCTTTATTTTGACTATTTTCTGTAGAATAATAGTGAAGACATCAAAACAATGAAATAACACATATGGAATCATGTAGTAACCCAAAAGGTGTTAAACAAATCAACATATATTTTATATTTGAGATTCTTCAACTAGCCACCCTTTGCCTTGATGACAGCTTTGCACACTCTTGGCATTCTCTCAACCAGCTTCACCTGGAATGCTTTTCCAAGGAGTTCCCACATATGCTGAGCACTTGTTGGCTGCCGTCCAACTCATCCCAAACCATCTCAATTGGGTTGAGGTCAGGGGATTGTGGAGGCCAGGTCATCTGATGCAGCACTCCATCACTCTCCTTCTTGGTCAAATAGCCCTTACACAGCCTGGAGGTGTGTTGGATCACTGTCCTGTTGAAAAACAAATGATAGTCCCACTAAGCCCAAACCAGATGGGATGGCGTATCGCAGCAGAATGCTGTGGTAGCCATGCTGGTTAAGTGTGCCTTGAATTCTAAACAAATCACAGACAGTGTCACCAGCAATGCACCCCGACACCATAATACCTCCTCCTCCATGCTTTACGGTGGGAACTACACATGTGGAGATCATCCGTTCACCCACACCGCGTTTCACAAAGACACAGTGGTTTGAACCAAAAATCTCAAATTTGGACTCCAGACCAAAGGACACATTTCCACCGGTCTAATGTCCATTGCTCGTGTTTCTTGGCACAAGCAGGTCTCTTCTTATTATTGGTGTCCTTTAGTAGTGGTTTCCTTGCAGCAATTCGACCATGAAGGCCTGATTCACACAGTCCCCTCTGAACAGTTGATGTTGAGATGTGTCTGTTACTTGAACTCTGTGAAGCATTTATTTGGGCTGCAATTTCTGAGGCTGGAAACTCTAATGAACTTATCCTCTACAGCAGAGGTAACTCTGGGTCTTACATTCCTGTGGCGGTCCTCATGAGAGCCAGTTTCATTATAGCGCTTGATGGTTTTTGCAACTGCACTTGAAGAAACTTTCAAAGTTCTTGAAATATTCCGTATTGACTGACCTTCATGTCTTAAAGTAATGATGGACTGTCGTTTCTCTTTGCTTATTTGAGCTGTTCTTGCCATAATATGGACTTGGTCTTTTACCAAATAGGGCTATCTTCTGTATACCCCCCCTACCTTGTCAAAACACAACTGATTGGCTCAAATGCATTAAGAAGGAAAGAAATTGCACAAATTAACTTTTAAGAAGGCACACCTGTTAATTGAAATGCATTCCAGGTGACTACCTCATGAAGCGGTTTGATAGAATGCCAAGAGTGTGCAAAGCTGTCATCAAGGCAAAGGGTGGCTATTTGAAGAATTTCAAATATAAAATATTTTTTGATTTGTTTAACACTTTTTTGGTTACTACATGAATCCATATATGTTAGTTCATAGTTTTGATGTGTTCACTATTATTCTACAATGTAAAAAAAAAAAAAAAAAAAAAAAAAAACTTGAATGAGTAGGTGTGTCCAAACTTTTGACTGGTAGTGTATATGGAGGCCACTCTCCTACCCTGCTGGAGTTTACTCCTAACCACAGATCTAGGATCAGATTGGGGCAGATTACCAGATTACCCTAACCCCCATGCCCTAAGATTAATGAACAGATTGGTAAAGAATATCTGACCCTGCCTGGACTAGTAGTTAGTGGCAACTTCTGCCCTCTTCCATAGGCCCCTTTCTGCCCATGTCTCACCCCCTTCAACCTACTCCTGGCATGCCAGCCAAAGGAGAAGGCACAAAGAGAAAACAGACTCTTTTTACAAGGGAGAGGGAAGACAGATATCTTAAAATGAATGCACTAATTATAAGTCGCTCTGGATAAGTGTGTCTGCTAAATGACTAAAATGTTAATTTAAAATACAGCATGGGTCCCATGTTTTCAACTCAGAAGAGCCTGGTCAGAAGAAATGAATCATGTTTGGTGGAGTCAACACTTCAGTGAGTCAACGCCAGATTCCAAACAAAGCTACGCGTTATAGGCCTAGAGGATTTTTGTATGTTTCTTTTAATTAACATGTTATTAGTAAAAGTCAAGGTTCAGAGTAATTATCATACTCACACATAGAGGACTAGTCGTGGCTTGGGTTTTTATTTTGCAACATTGTTTTAGCTACAACAACACTATTCATGATACAGCAGTAATACAACAACTACTATTTCCATTGTCCACACGTAAGCTTCGTTTATACCTGGCGCTAACATGCGTCCTTTGTCCTGTTGTGGTCCACATTCTCACATTCTGATTGTGCCCACATTTTCAGAAATATGTCTACCACATGAGGTTGGTGGCACCTTAATTGGGGAGGACGGGCTTGAGCTCATGGCTGGAGCGGAATCAGTGGAATGGTATCAAATACACCAAACACATGGTTTCCATGGTCCTCTGTAGCTCAATTGGTAGAGCATGGCGCTTGTAACGCCAGGGTAGTGGGTTCGATCCCCGCGACCACCCATACGTAAAAATGTATGCGCACATGACTGTAAGTCGCTTAGGATAAAAGCGTCTGCTAAATGGCATATTATATTATAATTATAATATTATATAATATGCCATTCCATTCGCTCCATTCCAGCCATTATTATGAGCCGTCCTCCCCTCAGCAGCCTCCACTGATGTCTACACATGGTATGAAAATGAGTCTGATTGTGGGTATGATTGTGATCAGATCTTCCTGACCACCTTCGGAGTTAGTCTCCAGTATGAAAAAATGTATGCACTCATGTCGCTCTGGATAAGAGCGTCTGCTAAATGACTAAAATGTAAATGTAAATGTAGTCAGGCACGCATTGTGTCTGTATATCTTACAAGTGTACACAGATCTGGGCCCAGTTTCCCAAAAGCATCTTAAGGCTAAGTTCAATTTAGAACCAAAGGATTCTAACAATTAACTTAGCCTTAAAATGCTTTTGGGAAACCAGGCCCAGATCCGTACAGACACAATGCGTGCCTGACTACCTCCGAAGGTGGTGAAACTGTGAAACCATTTAAATAATCTTTATCCCACCTTCTAAAATCATTGCCTGGTGGCACCATTGACTTTTGGCATCAATATGTGTCTTAAAGTGGCAATCAACTGTAGAAACAATAGCAAAGCATATTCCCTGCCCCTGTTTCTGTAAAAAGCTGAGGGATGGGGCTGGAGAAATGTAACCACTCTCAAATTCATAGACAGAGCTATAGATGCAAGGACTGACCATCCATGATATCAAAACTATACTTTTAACCATGTTTTGAGGCTATATAGTGTTTGTTTACATTGACTTTGTTTAGCAACAAACAATTTACTTTGTAGTAAAACAAGCTTATATTTTGGGTTCTGATGGGGTATGACAGTTCATGAGACATTTATAAGTTATATTAATCAAGAATCAGTGGGTACATATCCTTAATTTATAAGTCCAAAAATAGATGTAGCAACTGCTGATTGCCCCTTTAAAATAAATAAATACATATTATTTTGAAAGAATAGCTGTCAAATAATTTGCGTACAGGACGGGACCAGGAAATGTGGTCACAGTGGATGGATAAGAGACATTTTAATACCATGTTTAGACATACACTACATGATCAAAAGTATGTGGACACCTCCTTGTCAAACATTTCATTCCAAAATCATGGGCATTAATATGGAGTTGGTCCCCCCTTTGCTGCTATAACAGCCTCCATTCTTCTGGGAAGGCTTTCCACTAGATGTTGGAACATTGCTGCGGGGACTTGCTTCCATTCAGCCACAAGAGCATTAGTGAGGTCAGGCACTGATGTTGGGCGATTAGGCCTGGCTCCCAGTTGGCGTTCCAATTCATCCCAAATATTAAAGCATTAGACCTATCACTAAAAGCTTCAGTCATACAAAAGTTATACTTAAATCCGAACTGGTTCTCTACCAAATTAGTAAGATTGTCTCACCCAATGTTCAAGAATGGCCTTTTTCCCTTTATTCAGATTACAACATCTCACTTTAAGTTATTTGAAAAGGAAATAACCTCCCAAATATCACTATTTCTAAAACAAGCCATAGAAAGTTGGTTGCAATTTCAATTTAATCCTCCAGAAACGACAGAACAAATACTGCAACAAATATTGTGGTTAAACTCAAATATACTAATTGATAAAAAAAACTTTTATTTTGACAAAATGTTTAAAAAAGGTATAATCTTAGTAAATTATATTATCGGTAGGACTGGTGGAGTTATGTCGCACATGCAGCTAACAAAAACATATGGAAATGTGAAAGTAAGGAACTTGTCTGTCGGCCTTGCATTAAAGAATATAATTGGTTAAAGAAAATTGTGATAAATAAAAAAGTAATAGAATGTTATTTATATGGGGATACAATCTTCCCAGCTCTGCAGATTTTGCTGCGAAGAGACAGAATCATTAGATCATTTGTTTTGGTACTGTCCATTTGTAGCTTGTTTTTGGACACAGGTCCAGGAATGCCTAAAGGATTGCAATATTTACCTGGAGCTAACCCTGCAGATAGCACTACTGGGTGATCAATAATATAATAATACTTATAGCAAAAATGTTTATTTTCAATTTACGATCTGTAGAAACAATGAGAATAGAAAGGTTCAGAACTTTTGTAAAACATCACAGTACAGTTGAAAAATATATGGCAAATAGAAATCCAATATGGATGGTGTTAAGAGATAAATGGGAGGTGTTGAATGGAGCAAAAGGATGGGACTAATAACAACAAGATAACTAATGTAAAGCATGCTGTGTCCATAATAAGTATATAGGTTATAGGTTGAGAGCTTTTGTGAAAGAGCACAGTTAGAAAAATATGGCATATAGAAGCAAACCAGATGGACATCATAAAAATGATTGGAGGAAGTTCAGGAGTAAAAACAAACAAAATATAATTATTGTAGAATTTGACTGTGTCCATAAAATGTATATAGTATGTATGGGCTGGAAGTAGAGGCCTAAGCGTTGTTGTTCACTAGTTTACTCCAATTGGGGAAGGGGTGGTGGGGTTGGAAAGTAATGAAGGGAAATATAATTTTAAAAAGGATATGTGTGTGTGTGTATGGATGTATGTATATACAGTGAGGGAAACAAGTATTTGATCCCCTGCTGATGTTGTACGTTTGCCCACTGACAAAGAAATGATCAGTCTATAATTTTAATGGTAGGTTTATTTGAACAGTGAGAGACAGTATAACAACAAAAAAATCCAGAAAAACGCATGTAAAAAATGTTATAAATTGATTTGCATTTTAAAGAGGGAAATAAATATTTGACCCCCTCTCAATCAGAAAGATTTCTGGCTCCCAAGTGTATTTTATACAGGTAACGAGCTGAGATTAGGAGCACACTCTTAAAGGGAGTGCTCCTAATCTCAATTTGTTACCTGTATAAAAGACACCTGTCCACAGAAGCAATCAATCAATCAGATTCCAAAATCTCCACCATGGCCAAGACCAAAGAGCTCTCCAAGGATGTCAGGGACAAGATTGTAGACCTACACAAGGCTGGAATGGGCTACAAGACCATCGCCAAGCAGCTTGGTGAGAAGGTGACAACAGTTGGTGCGATTATTCGCAAATGGAAGAAACACAAAATAACTGTCAATCTCCCTCGGCCTGGGGCTCCATGCAAGATCTCACCTCGTGGAGTTGCAATGATCATGAGAACGGTGAGGAATCAGCCCAGAACTACACGGGAGGATCTTGTCAATGATCTCAAGGCAGCTGGGACCACAGTCACCAAGAAAACAATCGGTAACACACTACGCCGTGAAGGACTGAAATCCTGCAGCGCCCGCAAGGTCCCCTGCTCAAGAAAGCACATATACAGGCCCGTCTGAAGTTTGCCAATGAACATCTGAATGATTCAGAGGAGAACTGGGTGTAAGTGTTGTGGTCAGTTGAGACCAAAATTGAGCTCATTGGCATCAACTCAACTCACCGTGTTTGGAGGAGGAGGAATGCTGCCTATGACCCCAAGAACACCATCCCCACCGTCAAACATGGAGGTGGAAACATTATGCTTTGGGGGTGTTTTTCTGCTAAGGGGACAGGACAACTTCACCGCATCAAAGGGACGATGGACGGGGCCATGTACCGTCAAATCTTGGGTAAGAACCTCCTTCCCTCAGCCAGGGCATTGGAAATGGGTCGTGGATGGGTATTCCAGCATGACAATGACCCAAAACACACGGCCAAGGCAACAAAGGAGTGGCTCAAGAAGAAGCACATTAAGGTCCTGGAGTGGCCTAGCCAGTCTCCAGACCTTAATCCCATAGAAAATCTGTGGAGGGAGCTGAAGGTTAGAGTTGCCAAACGTCAGCCTCGAAACCTTAATGACTTGGAGAAGATCTGCAAAGAGGAGTGGGACAAAATCCCTCCTGAGATGTGTGCAAACCTGGTGACCAACTACAAGAAACGTCTGACCTCTGTGATTGCCAACAATGGTTTTGCCACCAAGTACTAAGTCATGTTTTGCAGAGGGGTCAAATACTTATTTCCCTCATTAAAATGCAAATCAATTTATAACATTTTTGACATGCGTTTTTCTGGATTTTTTTGTTGTTATTCTGTCTCTCACTGTTCAAATAAACCTACCATTAAAATTATAGACTGATCATGTCTTTGTCAGTGGGCAAACGTACAAAATCAGCAGGGGATAAAATACTTTTTTCCCTCACTGTATATATATATATATATACAGTGGGGAGAACAAGTTTTTGATACACTGCCGATTTTGCAGGTTTTCCTACTTACAAAGCATGTAGAGGTCTGTAATTTTGATCATAGGTACACTTCAACTGTGAGAGACTAAAACAAAAATCCAGAAAATCACATTGTATGATTTTTAAGTAATTCATTTGCATTTTATTGCATGACATACAGTGGGGCAAAAAAGTATTTAGTCAGCCACCAATTGTGCAAGTTCTCCCACTTAAAAAGATGAGAGAGGCCTGTAATTTTCAGCATAGGTACACGTCAACTGTGACAGACAAAATGAGGAAAAAAAATCCAAAAAATCACATTGTAGGATTTTTAATGAATTTATTTGCAAATTATGGTGGAAAATAAGTATTTGGTCAATAACAAAAGTTTCTCAATACTTTGTTATATACCCTTTGTTGGCAATGACACAGGTCAAACGTTTTCTGTAAGTCTTCACAAGGTTTTCACACACTGTTGCTGGTATTTTGGCCCATTCCTCCATGCAGATCTCCTCTAGAGCAGTGATGTTTTGGGGCTGTCGCTGGGCAACACGGACTTTCAACTCCCTCCAAAGATTTTCTATGGGGTTGAGATCTGGAGACTGGCTAGGCCACTCCAGGACCTTGAAATGCTTCTTACGAAGCCACTCCTTCGTTGCCCGGGCGGTGTGTTTGGGATCATTGTCATGCTGAAAGACCCAGCCACGTTTCATCTTCAATGCCCTTGCTGATGGAAGGAGGTTTTCACTCAAAATCTCACGATACATGGCCCCATTCATTCTTTCCTTTACACGGATCAGTCGTCCTGGTCCCTTTGCAGAAAAACAGCCCCAAAGCATGATGTTTCCACCCCCATGCTTCACAGTAGGTATGGTGTTCTTTGGATGCAACTCAGCATTCTTTGTCCTCCAAACACGACGAGTTGAGTTTTTACCAAAAAGTTATATTTTGGTTTCATCTGACCATATGACATTCTCCCAATCCTCTTCTGGATCATCAAATGCACTCTAGCAAACTTCAGACGGGCCTGGACATGTACTGGCTTAAGCAGGGGGACACGTATGGCACTGCAGGATTTGAGTCCCTGGCGGCGTAGTGTGTTACTGATGGTAGGCTTTGTTACTTTGGTCCCAGCTCTCTGCAGGTCATTCACTAGGTCCCCCCGTGTGGTTCTGGGATTTTTGCTCACCGTTCTTGTGATCATTTTGACCCCACGGGGTGAGATCTTGCGTGGAGCCCCTGATCGAGGGAGATTATCAGTGGTCTTGTATGTCTTCCATTTCCTAATAATTGCTCCCACAGTTGATTTCTTCAAACCAAGCTGCTTACCTATTGCAGATTCAGTCTTCCCAGCCTGGTGCAGGTCTACAATTTTGTTTCTGGTGTCCTTTGACAGCTCTTTGGTCTTGGCCATAGTGGAGTTTGGAGTGTGACTGTTTGAGGTTGTGGACAGGTGTCTTTTATACTGATAACAAGTTCAAACAGGTGCCATTAATACAGGTAATGAGTGGAGGACAGAGGAGCCTCTTAAAGAAGAAGTTACAGGTCTGTGAGAGCCAGAAATCTTGCTTGTTTGTAGGTGACCAAATACTTATTTTCCACCATAATTTGCAAATAAATTAATTTTCCTCATTTTGTCTGTCATAGTTGACGTGTACCTATGATGAAAATTACAGGCCTCTCTCATCTTTTTAAGTGGGAGAACTTGCACAATTGGTGGCTGACTAAATACTTTTTTCCCCCACTGTAAGTATTTGATCACCTACCAACCAGTAAGAATTCCGGCTCTCACAGACCTGTTAGTTTTTCTTTAAGAAGCCCTCCTGTTCTCCACTCATTACCTGTATTAACTGCACCTCTTTGAAATCGTTACCTGTATAAAAGACACCTGTCCACACACTCAATCAAACAGACTTCAACCTCTCCACAATGGCCAAGACCAGAGAGCTGTGTAAGGACATCAGGGATAAAATTGTAGACCTGCACAAGGCTGGGATGGGCTACAGGACAATAGGCAAGCAGCTTGGTGAGAAGGCAACAACTGTTGGCGCAATTATTAGAAAATGGAAGAAGTTCAAGATGACGGTCAATCACCCTCGGTCTGGGGCTCCATGCAAGATCTCACCTCGTGGGGCATCAATGATCATGAGGAAGGTGAGGGATCAGCCCAGAACTACACGGCAGGACCTGGTCAATGACCTGAAGAGAGCTGGGACCACAGTCTCAAAGAAAACCATTAGTAACACACTACGCCGTCATGGATTAAAATCCTGCAGCGCACGCAAGGTCAATGGGGTTGAGGTCAGGGCTCTGTGCAGGCCAGTCAAGTTCTTCTACACCGATCTCGACAAACCATTTCTGTATGGACCTCGATTTGTGCACGGGGGCATTGTCATGCTGAAACAGGAAAAGGCCTTCCCCAAACTGTTGCCACAAAGTTGGAAGCACAGAATCGTCTAGAATGTCATTGTATGCTGTAGCATTAAGATTTCCCTTCACTGGAACTAAAGGGCCTAGCCCGAACCATGAAAAACAGCCCCAGACCATAATTCCTCCGCCACCAAACTTTACAGTTGGCACAATGCATTGGGGCAGGTCGCGTTCTCCTGGCATCCGCCAAATCCAGATTTGTCCGTCAGACTGCCAGAGAACGTGTTTCCACTGCTCCAGAGTCCAATGGCGGCGAGCTTTACAGCACTCCAGCAAACGCTTGGCATTGCGCATGGTGATCTTAGGCTTTTGTGAGGCTGCTCAGCAATGGAAACCCATTTCAAACAGTTATTGTGCTGACGTTGCTTCCAGAGGCTGTTTGGAACTTGGTAGTGAGTGTTGCAACCGAGGAAAGATGATTTTTATGCACTTCGCGCTTCAGCACTCGGTGGTCCCGTTGTGTGAGCTTGTGTGGCCTACCACTTCGCGGCTGAGCGGTTGTTGCTCCTAGACGTTTCCGCTTCACAATATCAGCACTTACAGTTGACTGGGGCAGCTCTAGCAGGGCAGAAATTTGACGAACTGACTTGTTGGAAAGGTGGCATCCTATGACGGCGCCATGTTGAAAGTCACTGAGCTCTTCAGTAAGGCCATTCTACTGCCAGTGTTTGTCTATGGAGATTGCATGGCTGTGTGCTCGATTTTATACACTTATCAGCAACGGGTGTGACTGAAATAGACAAATCCACTAATTTGAAGGGGTGTCCACATACTTTTTTATATATAGTGTATTTCTGAAAATGTGGGTACAATCAGAATGTGGACAAGATCAGGAAAAAGGACGCATGTTAGCGCCAGGTATAAATGAGGCTATAGAGTTGACATGGCTTGGGTTTTCAGTTTTGTGGTGTCTACTGGTCATCTGTAGCTCAGTTGGAGACCATGGCACTTTGGTGTTTGCTACGCCAGGATAGAGGGTTCGATTCCTGGTACCACTCATACGTAAAATGTATGCACGCATGACTAAGTCACTTTGGATAAAAGCATCTGCTAAATGGCATATATTATATTAGTACTACAGCAACTACAAATACTCCAGAACTACTATATACACACTGCTACAAATACCTATAGAGATGCTCTGGTGTAAAACCAAGGGGCCTTAAACCAATTGTCTATTACACTCTGTTCCACCCCTCTCTCTCTCTACTCTGTGGTTTTCCCAATTGTTCCTTTCCTCTCTTCCACTCCCGTTCTTCCCTGTCGTTTTGCCAATTCTGACTTTGTAAGCGAGTGACAGTGTTGAGAGGTGTGTAAGAATAAACTCAGAAAGTCATCAACTCATCGTAGCTGAGTCATCATTAGCGGACAGCTTCCTTAGCATCGTAACATTAACAAGCATGACAGGCGGGGCAGTAAGCCCAATTCTAGCCACATAGGGTAATGGCTTCAGGTCATAAGTAGGAGCCCTCTATATGGGATATAGGAGTGTAACGGGTGTCATTTGAGATTTGTACAGGGTTTCCCCTACAATCAAACCATACAGTAACACATCAGTTGTAACACGATCATCCTAGAAAAGTATAGTGCTAGTGATTTACAGCCTGTCACTTGAGAATGATACATATTTAATATGTCTTTGTCTTCCTTTTGTTATTTTTATTTCTTTTTCTGAAAAGCTTTGAAAAACGATAATAAAAATCATCTCTCTCTGAGATGTGTAAAAGTTATGTTTTGTGTGTGGATAATGTTGTGTTGTTGTCAGTGAAGTCACTATCTCAAGTAACTATCTTCAAATCAGTTGTTTTAATTTGACAGGTATACTATAATCCACACACAATACATTTTAAATATACAACAGCACCTGCCTGCTATGTACTACCTTGCAAACATGACTTGATCATTCAACATTCACAGAAATAAATGCTGTTGGTGTACAGAAACAGCAGAGGGAGACAAACAGTCATTCATTTCTCCTTTGCAGGAGAGGTATTGGATAGTGAGTGTGGGGCTGAGAATGAAGATGAGGAGCAGATTGTATATGTGTGGATGAGGAGCGTATGTGGGATGGTAACGGTGTCAGAGGATGAGGAGGGGGTTCTCTCTGAGTTGCCTGTAAATGCTGAACAATGTCTTGGTGGTCTGTCCCGTGGTCATCCCCAGTCCAATGGCTTCTGCGATACGAGCCTCCTGGAGAAGCTCAGATAGGGCCTGGCAGGGGGGAGGAGGAGGAAGATAAAGAAGAGGAGGAAGAGGTAAGGCTATAAACACACAGAGGAAAAGTTTAGAAAAGACCACAGATTGTCCCTTTCTTTGTGTGTTTGTGGATTTCTTTCAACCATTATGTTACCAGGTGTGTAGAGGCCCCAAAAGTTTGTTAGTCTGGTCTCACCTGTGCCCGCTCTAGGGCCTGTCTCAAGCCCAGTTCCTGGACTCCCATAGAGGACTCCTGTGTGCCAGCAGCACCCTGGAGCAGAACCTTTCAACACACAGGTAGGTTAGGGAGGAGAGGATGAAGTAGCAGACAAGCTCAAATGTTTATGGCACATTTTGGGAATCCCTACCTGTACACGGCATAACACAGCATGGTGTAATCCACACACGGCTGCCATGGAAGAGCACTGCACCTGCACCTCCACAGCCTCCTTAACCTCCTTCACACTGGTGTCCCCTACGGTTACCTGGTCAACAACATACAGGTACAGTCATTCTCAACACATATACCTCATATAATAGTCTCCCAGGAAAGTTAAACATGAATTTAAAGTGAGTCTAAAAGGATAACAATCGATACAACTATAATAATACACCTTTTTTTTTATTATCCAAAGCGACTTAGTCATGCATGCATACATTTTATGTATGGCTCGTCCCGGGAATCGAACCCACTACCCTGCCGTTACAAGCGCCATGCTCTACCAACTGAGCTACAAAGAACCACAACTGATACACCCAGTATCAATACAATCATGTTTTCATGATATGTAAAAATATTATTACATATCCCACACACCTCTTTGGCTGTGAGTTTGACAGTGTGTCGCCCTAGACACCGGGCGTAGACCACAGAGCTTTCCTGTCCTCCCTTGTCCCCTCTGCTCCTCCAGTCCTCTCCTCCAGGCACCTGAGACAGCAGCCAGCTCAGCACAGAGTCACACACACCCTGAGAAGGGCCCTTTGGCACCTGGGGGCCTGCGGAGCCTGGTGGCTCCAGTCCTAGTGTCACTCTCAGTAGTTCTGTTGAGACCTTGATGCTTGCTGAAAACAGCCCCCCATCAGACGCTACCGTCCCCTCTCCTCCGCCTTCTCCATCCCCCCTCCCAGAACCCATGATCCTACGGGTGCTCAGGAAGGCCTCGACGATATCCATCGAGACGGTATCCAGGGAAACGGAGGGTCTGTTGGGGTCCCTGTGAGGGGCCGTGGTCCCGGTCACCTGCAGAGTGTCCAGCCAATCCACTATCAGCGTGTCCAGGGCCAGACTGACCCATCCACCCTCCAATCCCAGACGAGATGCCGGCTCCCCATTGGCCAGGAGGCGGGACAGCTCTTCAGGCCCCAGCAGGCTTTGCAGGGAGTAGGTGAGCGAGCAGCTAACCGTCACAGGGAAAGACGTGTCCCCCGCCGTTGTTAGGGGCAACGACACTTTCATTCTCCCACCCGGCTCTAGTTTCTGGAATGGAAATGAGAATGTTCGAGAGGTGTTCTCCACCCCTGCAGTAAGAGGGTAGGATAATGGTAGAACTCGCACACAGAACGTCCAGTTCTGTTCTAAAACGTAAGGACTAGAATTGTCCAGAACACAGGTCAGATTCAGGGAGTCTCTCTGTAGCAGGCGGCTCCACTTGGCAACAATGTGACACCTGATTGGCTTCTTGCTGACCCGAAGCTGCTCTCCACTGTTCTGATTGGCTAGCAGTAGGCAACAGACATTGAGCACCTGATTCAGGTGTCTGAGGGAGTGGGTTTTGGACTGGATGGTGCTTTTCAATACAGAGGCTCTAAGGGACAAGCAAGAGCACATGTAAATTAACATGTAAAATAAGTACTATTCATCTTGAATAAAACTTGTGTTAGATCTACCATTAAATCTACTGCATGCCTCCTCACCTCTCACACACATCTCCGATGGCTGCAAGGAGGTCCCTGACTCTCTGTCCCACCTGTGATAAGGGGAGCCTGGGTACGCCCCCTCCCTCTGTCCCCTTAGGCAGGGTCAACCGCTGGAGCCTCCCTCGGAGAGACAACGCCACCAGCTGCACTATGCCTGTAACACATACACAAACATGATCAGTAAGAAAATAAACTTGATAACAAAAATCGGTCGCAGAAAATATTGGTTGAGCTGAACACACACACACACACCTTACCTGAGGCATTGTGTGAGGGCCCAGCCAGGGCAATGACCCTGCAGACATTCAGGCTGACAGGACTCTGTAGGGCAGCAGACTCCCTGGGTCTCACCATGGCCTGTCCCTGGACTTGCCTCTCCCCGTGGCCCACCACCAGGCTCTCTCCTGGGCTTGGAGCTCCCTCTCGCACCCCTGGGAGATCCAGGGCTAGAAGATCTGAGCCTGTGCTGTAGTACAAGCCCTCCCTGCCTGCACACACACACACCACAGGCCCCGACACACACCCCTCCGTTAAGGCTGCTACCTTGCCCCCCTCCTCTGGCCCCCCTTCACAGGTCCTGACCAGCACCACCCTCCCCCATCGGCCTACTGCCACCAAACACTGTGGACCATCATTTGTCCTGGTCGTGGTTCCGATAAACGTGATTGGCTGCTCCAGGCTGTGTAGAACTCTAACGCGGGGGCCTGGTGGTCCCGGGAAAAGTAAGGGGAGGGAGCAGAGACGCCCATCAGGCAGGCCGCAAAGGATCATGGGGGAGTTGATGAGGGCAGCATCGACGCCGAAGAGGAGCTTGAAGAGGAGAGGCTCCAGGAGAAAATGTTCGACACCTAGTGAGGATGATGATGACAAAGGTGGTAGTTTTGTTGTTGTTGAGGATGATGAAGATGATGACGAGGGTGGTGCATCACTGCTGTAAAGGCAAGCTAACACAGGTCGCATGACCAGTCCTGTGCCGCCATTTTCCTCGGATTCGACATGGTGACCAACTGAAACGACAGGTAGACTTAACTGAGTCAGTTTCTGGTGGTCAGCTGCTTTATAGAGAGTAAACCACCAGGCTGCGTCTCCCAGGGAGACGGTCACCAAGGTCCCTCCGGACCCTCCCACCTCAATCAGAGAACACACCCCCTCGTCTCTGGCTGCCAGCGAATTAGACGACACCTTGAACAGAGCAGGGCCAGGGAATTGGTCAGCTGGTGGAGTGGGAGACCTGGTGAGACAGGACAAGGGGGAGAGGGTAATCAAATATACATTTAATTTTTGCATGGTCAGTCTCAGTAGTTCAAATGAAGAGGTTCATACCTGGGGTTCAGAGTTGGTAGACTGACACAGTATACCCCATCACTCTCACAGACAGCATAGATGGACTGCTTGTCCTCACTCAGTACCACGTGACACACTGGACTCAGGAACTGAAGGACAGCCTGGAATAACAGACAATAATCAACAAAAGAGGAGTGTTTCTTGTCCATGAAGAATATCACATATAGTTGACAGCCAAGTTCAAATAGACCCTGTTACTACAACTTCAGTGTTAATCAATAATCGGTTCACCTGTTCACAAATAATCAGTTCCTTGTAATTGTATCACCTGCCTCTATTCATCTCAGTGTTTATCAATAATCAGTTCCTTGTCATTGTATTACCTGCTACTCACCTGAGTGTTCATCAATAATCAGTTCACCTGTTATTCACCTGTGTGTTCACTGTTCATCACTAATCAGTTCCTGTTGTTCTTTATTGAAGTGGGCGAAGTGTTTGGTTTGAGATTCAGCCTTACCGTCAGTTTCAGCTTTTGTGTGTTGAAGACGGACACCTCGTCGCTCCCAGTACAAATCAACACATCTTCCCCAGACCAGATCACTTTAGCAGCTGTACCCGGCGAAGGACATCCGAACTCAGCCCAAGTCTCAACAACAGCACATCTCGCCTCCATAGCCGAGAACTGGAAAAAATAACAGGTCAGAACCAAGAAAGATTCTTCAAGTTCAAGTTATCTTTATTGTCCAATTGGGATATTTCTTGTGTAGTCAAGGTTCTGGTAGCACTAAGACGCTTTTCAAGTAACTTATTTGCTAATTAGTTATGTCCATAATACCTATTTGTAGGTAGTTTCAGTGCTGTAGCTTGATTGAAAATGCATCAACAGGTTGTTGACGGATGCAAAACTCCGCGGGTGTTGTTTCTGACCAATCAGCGTTCAAAACCACATTACCCAAGCACCAAGACCGAAGTATAACGTCATGAGCCTACCACCAATCACAACATCGCAGGCAAACATCCGCCGAAACTTCTAAAACGTTTTCGTGCGGTACTATCGTGAGCTTTTAGCTATTGTAAACTCTTGGTTGAAAGCGTTATGTATGGAGCCAGATAGTTGCCAAAAGGTTGAACGTACGTATTGTTAGGAAAAGCCATGTGTGAAACGTGAAATGTAAACTTTCATCTGTGAACATACAAACACCATGTTACGATTAAGGGCTAACATTTTAGGCTTGAACAAATCTTGTTGCAATTCTGACATACAATAATACCTTTCCGAGTTTTGGCAGTTTCATCTCACCAACAAAAAAAAAAACGTACACCAAACGGCCTGTGAGGAGTGCTACGCGAACACACCGTGCCGCTTTCAACACCGACTGCGTCATTGCGTTTTGGTACACCAGAAGTACATTCATTCCCAATGGAACGCTACGTTTGCCTTGCAGCATTGCATTGCAGAGGCAGTTGCAGTGCGTTCTGGTGTGGTGCATACTTTGGATTTATCGAACGTATGCTTCAAACTGTATGCGTAAACGGGTTGACAGAAATGGTAGCAGAAGGTGAATGTTGAACTTTTGTTGCACACATATCTAGATGATGCCCAATAAGGCAGTCGGTGTGTTCAACGCGTACACAGTATAAAAAAACGGAAGTCAGGGAAAACATAAGGTATCCTGCACATTTTCAAGTTAAAAGTCTCCATTCTCTCTTACTCCTCAGTTGAGTTTACTTCACATTTAGGTAGTTAATGTAATTGATTTGTTTGCCACCGCAAGTCTAGATAGCACTAGCTGTATTATGCCTACAACAGTGAAGTTTCAGTCCGCTAGGTGTATCTCTACAGCATGGGCATACCCATGCATGCACCTTATCAAAATATGACTAATTCAATTTTGCACCATCCAATTCTCTGGGCTCTGTCTGCAATCACAACCAGTAGTATATACCAGGAATAATGACACGAAGAAGAAGAGATGTTTGGTGAATCTATGAATTATGTATGACCACTGGAGTCTTTGCCACTCAATATTTTATTATTGAATATTTTGACATTTATTTAATAGGTGAAACAGTAACCGAGTAAAGGGAGACAAAGTAAGAATTGAACATGTAAATGTTCATTCATAGTCGTAACATAGGGTTTGTACATTTACATATCTAATTTAACGGTTACGGTTCATGTTTCACGCATGGCTTTTCTTATGATCCTTACAATTTACGTATGGATTTTCATACGAACCTAGCGATAGGTACGCTGAAGGCCCAGGTATTTTGGCAGCTATCTGGCTCCATAGTTATGGATCCCTTTAGTGAAAAGCATACGAAAATGTACTTTTATGAAACCAGATTGAATACCTACGTGGGGTGGCCATTTGAAGAGGGCTGCGATTGCACTGCTAACGCGTAGCAAAAATAAGTGGCTAACGTTAGTTAGTTAGCTGGACCAAGACTTTCAGAAATGCACGTAGTAGCTAGCTAACTACGTAAATAAAGTTGCCCATAATTGGTGATTCACTTTTATATCTGTTAGGTTACACTAAATGATGCTTATGCTATTGTTTCACTGGTCTAATCTACTATCATTACTTTGCTGCTGGCTTTCTAGATGGCCAAATCTACATCAATCCACACCCCAACAGAGAACAGGCCGAACCTGAGTATGTGAGCGGTGCGCAAGGATCCACTTCCTTTCCAACCTCTCCGCTAAAAACCCTTCTGCGCTCACAGAAAAAAAACTGCAGCCCCATTCATTAAAATCACAATTTAACGAGCACCCTTTTATTTTTGTGACTACTTGGACCTACCGTTTGGTTTTGAAGTGTTGAAACCAAACCATATGATTTGAATGAAAAGTATTTTAATAAACATGACAAGGTGAATGTAAAATAATGTAATTAAGAAATATATCAATGTTAGGATGATCAATGTCTGAGTGGTATTGACTAGAATACAGTAGAATACCGTATATACATATGAAATGAGTAAAACTGTCTGCAAACATTATTAAAGTGACCAGTGTTCCATTATTAAAGTGACCAGTCTTCCATTATTAAAGTGACCAGTGATTCCATGTCTATGTACAGTTGAAGTTGGAAGTTTACATACACTTAGGTTGGAGTATTTAAAACTTGTTTTTCAAATTTCTTGTTAACAAACTACAGTTTTGGCAAGTCAGTTAGGACATCTACTTTGTGCATGACACAAGTAATTTTTCCAACAATTGTTTACAGACAGATTACTTCACTTATAATTCACTGTATCACAATTCCAGTGGGTCAGAGGTTTACATACACTAAGTTGACTGTGCCTTTAAACAGCTTGGAAAATTCCAGAAAATGTCATGGCTTTAGAAGCTTCTGATAGGCTAATTGACATCATTTGAGTCAATTGGAGGTGTACCTGTGGATGTATTTCAAGGCCTACCTTCAAACTCAGTGCCTCTTTGCTTGACATCATGGGAAGATCAAAAGAAATCAGCCAAGACCTCAGAAAAATAATTGTAGACCTCCGCAAGTCTGGTTCATCCTTGGGAGCAATTTCCTAATGCCTGAAGGTACCACGCTCATCTGTACAAACAATAGTACGCAAGTATAAACACCATGGGACCACGCAGCTGTCATACCGCTCAGGAAGGAGACGAGTTCTGTCTCCTAGAGATGAACGTACTGGTGCGAATCAATCCCAGAACAACAGCAAAGGACCTTGTGAAGATGCTGGAGGAAACCGGTACAAAAGTATCTATATCCACAGTAAAACGAGTCCTAAATCGACATAACCTGAAAGGCCGCTCAGCAAGGAAGAAGCCACTGCTCCAAAACCGCCATAAAAAAGCCAGACTACAGTTTTCAAATGCACATGGGGACAAAGATCGTACTTTTTGGAGAAATGTCCTCTGGTCTGATGAAACAAAAATAAAACTGTTTGGCCATAATGACCATCGTTATGTTTGGAGGAAAAGGGGGGGGGGGGCTTGCAAGCCGAAGAACACCATCCCAACCGTGAAACACGGGGGTGGCAGCATCATGCTGTGGGGGTGCTTTGCTGCAGGAGGGACTGGTGCACTTCACAAAATAGATGGCATCATGAGGAAGGAAAATTATGTGGATATATTGAATCAACATCTCAAGACATCAGTCAGGAAGTTAAAGCTTGGTCGCAAATGGGTCTTCCAAATGGACAATGACCCCAAGCATACTTCCAAAGTTGTGGCAAAATGGCTTAAGGACAACAAAGTCAAGGTATTGGAGTGGCCATCACAAAGCCCTGACCTCAAGCCTATAGAAAATGTGTGGGCAGAACTGAAAAAGCGTGTGCGAGCAAGGAGGCCTACAAACCTGATTCAGTTACACCAGCTCTGTCAGGAGGAATGGGCCAAAATACATCCAACTTATTGTGGGAAGCTTGTGGAAGGCTACCCAAAACGTTTGACCCAAGTTAAACAATTTAAAGGGAATGCTACCAAATACTGAGTGTATGTAAACTTCTGACCCACTGGGAATGTGATGAAAGAAATCAAAGCTGAAATAAATCATTCTCTCTACTATTATACTGACATTTCACATTCTTAAAATAAAGTGGTGATCCTAACTGACCTAAAATTGAATTTTTACTAGGATTAAATGTCAGGAATTGTGAAAAACTGAGTTTAAATGTATTTGGCTAAGGTGTATGTAAACTTCAGACTTCAACTGTACATAGGGCAGCAGCCTCTAAGGTGCAGGGTTGAGTAACCGGGTGGTAGCCGGCTAGTGATGGCTATTTAACAGTCTGATGGCCTTGAGATTGAAGCAGCTTTTCAGTCTCTCGGTCCCAGCTTTGATGCACCTGTACTAACCTACTGTACTAACCTACTGTATGATAGCGGGGTGAACAGGCCGTGGCTTGAGTGGTTGATGTCCTTGATGATATTTTTGGCCTTCCTGTGACATCGGGTGCTGTAGGTGTCCTGGAGGGCAGGCAGTGTGCCCCCGGTGATGCGTTGGGCAGACCGCACCACCCTCTGGAGAGCCCTGCGGTTGAGGGCGGTGCAGTTGCCGTACCAGGCGGTAATACAGCCTGACAGGATGCTCTCAATGGTGCATCTGTAAAAGTTTGTGAGGGTCTTAGGGGCTAAGCCAAATTTATTCAGCCTCCTGAGGTTGAAGAGATGCTGTTGCACCTTCACCACACTGTGTGGGTGGACCATTTCAGATTGTCAGAGATGTGTATGCCGAGGAACTTGAAGCTTTTCACCTTCTCCACTGCGGTCCCATCAATGTGGATACGGGTGTGCTCCTTCTGCTGTCTCCTGAAGTCCACGATCAGCTCCTTAATTTTGTTGATGTTGAGGAAGAGGTTATTTTCCTGGCACCACTCCACCAGGGCCCTCACCTCTTCCCTGTAGGCTCTCTTTTTGGTAATCAGGCCTACTACAGTTGTCGTCCGCAAACTTGATGATTGGGCTGAGCACGCACCCTTGTGTGTTGTTTCCTACCTTCACCACCTGGGGGTGGCCCATCAGGAAGTCCAGGACCCAGTTGCACAGGGCGGGGTTCAGACCCTGGGCCCCGAGCTTAATAATGAGCTTAGAGGGAACAATGGTGTTGAATGCTGTTCATTGACTACAGCTCAGCCATCTTACATAGCTATTCCTGTTGTCCAGATGGGATAGGTCAGTGTGCAGTACTTTTGGCGATTGCATCGTCTGTGGATCTATTGGGGCGGTATGCAATTTTAAGTGGGTCTAGGGCAGGGTTCTCCAACTGGCGGCCCGCAGGCTGAATTTGGCCTGTTGGTGGTTTTATTTTGCCCCCAAAGTTTTCTGAGCAAAAAAAAGAAAACGTTGTGGAATTTGCATTCTTGGACATAAAAAGACTGTAAGAACACCAGGAAATCAGCTCCAAGTGATTTAAATAAAGACATCTGTTCCCAAGTATTCCCACGCATAATAGAGCGACATATGATCGTATACAAATGTAAGCAAGGTTTAAAATGATTATGTTTTAGTCAAACATTATATCTGTTTGGGCTTCTTGCGGTCAATTTGCAGTCTACAAATATTTGTAATTATGTTCCGGCCCCCCAACCATCTGGCCCAGAAAAAATCAACCCGCGGCTGAATCTAGTTGATGATCCCTGTTCTAGGGTGTCAGGTAAGGTGGAGGTGATATGATCCTTAACTAGCCTTAAACAGCATAAAACACTTTAAATAGGTCAGGAGCCAGACAGGGAGCCTAAGATGGAACGAAAATGAATTATTTAGGCTATATTATGTCAAGGCTATAGCCTACAAAGAAATACATTGTGAAGCATTTGCGAGTATGACACACTAGGCTGGTAGGGAGTCAGGGACATTAAGCGCTCAGCATTTAAACAACATTTTGTTGTATTAAATCATTATATTCTATAAATTGCGCAGGCTTTGACTTACTTAGAATTAAATACAAATTAAATGAAACTACAGTGCCTGGAGAGCAGGCCAGCAGCTGAAAATATTCTCTCCGCGCTTGCAGAGCCACTGGGGATGCTAAATACCCCTTTGGCCACCCTTGCCAGGCTGGCAGGGATGCAGAGTATGTGTATGTGTATATATATATATATATATATATATATATATATTATTATTATTATTATTATTATTATTATTATTATTATTATTATTATTATTATTATTATTATTATTATTATTATTATTATTATTATTATTATTATTATTATTTTTTTTTTTTTTTTTTTTTTTTTTTTTTTTTCTTCTATAGGTAGGCCTAAAGGTTTTTAGGCAAAATAACCCAATCAAAACGGAAAGCTCCTTGACAGTTGGAATATGCCAGGCCTATTGGGCCAAAATCAATTATGGCCTATTGTGTAGATAATAGAACAAAAATGAAGGAAACTTTTAAGAGATCTTATTTTTAGTTTATAAATACTTTGCTACAATGACACACTTAATTAGCTACCCACCTCGTTCCTTTCTTTTAGCATGTGCACGTAGTAAATAGCCTTCCATATCATGCTTTCGGATATGTATTTTCAGATTCCACAATGATTCTTTAGTTGTGGACACTACATCACCGCACTCCCTCTCTTGCTCTTGGTTCTCATCTTTGTGAGTCACCTTGATTTTGCATGTGTGTTTCTTTATGAAAATATTTAGCTTACTCCATGACAGTAGCTAAAGCAAGGGTCTATAGCAGCATACATTTACATTTTAGTCATTTAGCAGACGCTCTTATCCAGAGCGACTTACAGTTAGTGAAGACATATTTTTTTATACTGGCCCCCCGTGGGAATCAAACCGAGATTGAGAGCGTGCCCAATTTGACTGGAGTGCGGAGCGAGATACCCAAAGGCTGGAGTGTCGGCCTTCTCGCCCACTCCAATAGCGATCCAAAGTAGCGCTCACTTCACAAGCTCATGGCATGCCTGGCCCAGCAGCACACAAGTAGACTACAAATGCATGCTGGGCCAGGCATGCCATGAGCTTGTGAAGTGAGCGCTACTTTGGATCGCTATTGGAGTGGGCGAGAAGGCCGACACTCCAGCCTTTGGGTATCTCGCTCCGCACTGCAGTCAAATTGGGCACGCTCTGAATCTCGCTACGCTTCTCGCTACGCTCACATATACTCTAGCCCAGACATAGCCAAGTGCTTCTTCTGTCTCAAAGACGCCAAAGAAGCCTAAATTGGTTATTTGTGTCCTTTTTATTTCTATGTGTGTAACGTTAACAGAAGAATGCCGCCAGAAACATGTAACTGGTGATGTTGTGCCAAAACAACTGTGAACTTGGAAATCTCCGATTTTGGTGCGTTCAAGACAACTGGGAACTCAGGGGAAAAGCAAGCTCAGACTGGGAAAATCGTTTTGAATGGTCATCCAATTCGAAATTCCAAGTCGGAAACTCTGGCATCTTTTGCCATGTTCAAAACAACTTGGAAACTCCGACTTCCGTGCGCTCAATGCCACGTTCAAAACAGCTGGGAACTCGGAAATCTCAGACTTCCGACTTCATGGATGTTACTTTGAATGTTCAAAATCATAGTGTAAGAACACTTTTTAAAGCCTCAAAGTATAAGACGATCCAACTTTCAAAACGAGTCCTTTTTGGCTAGCCACAGTAGTCAGCTAGGTAGCTGTTTAGCTTTCTAGCAAATTCACTCATTTGTAAACGATTAGCAAGCTAGTTAGCTACCACATGTTTTTGTCAAACTGTCAACAGAGTAGCTAGCAAGCAACAAGATATGCCAAATAAGTCTAAAAACCACTTCACTGCAAATTAATCAGATTTGACCATGGCCAGGAATCACATTTCAAACTACCAAGGTGGTTTGAAATGTGGCTTGAAATATCTGATTCCATGGGCTTTTTGGCTGTTTAGACTGCAGGAAAAAAAATTGATTAGAATCGGATATGCAAAAAAAAATGTGAACATGTATTCATGTATTTTCAGGTAGAGATGCTTTTGGTCATGTAGTGTATGTTGACACCTGCTTGTTGAACATCTCATTCCAAAATCATGGACATTAATATGGAGTTGGTCTCCCCTTTGCTGCAATAACAGCTTCCACTCTTCTGGGAAGGCTTTCCACTAGATGTTGGAACATGCTGCGGGGACTTGCTTCCATTCAGCCACGAGCATTAGTGAGGTCGGGCACTGATGTTGGCCGATTAGGCCTGGCTCGCAGTCGGCATTCCAATTCAACCCAAAGGTGTTCGATGGGGTTGAGGTCAGGACTCTGTGCAGGCCAGTCAAGTTCTTCCACACCGATCTCGACAAACCATTTCTGTATGGACCTCGCTTTGTGCACAGGGCATTGTTATGCTGAAACAGGAAAGGGCCTTCCCCAAACTGTTGCCACAAAGTTGGAAGCACAGAATCGTCTAGCATGTCATTGTATGCTGTAGCGTTAATATTTACCTTCACTGGTACTAAGGGGCTAGTCCGAACCATGAAAAACAGCCCCAGACCATTATTCCTCCTCCACCAAACTGTACAGTTGGCACTATGCATTGGGGCAGGTAGCGTCCTGGCATCCGCCAAACAAGCTCTCCAGGAACAGGGTTTTAGCGATCTCTGCGATGTGCACATTGAGCTTACAGGAAAAAAACAAACAAAATGGAATTCAAATAATTGTGCCGACATCGGTCAATTAGTTGTTTAAAAAACGAAAAATAACCGACATTTTGGTTAATCACTCAGCACACAACCAAAAGGCAAATGTTTTCATGAATTTTTACGATTTTGGCTTAGTGGCTGTGGTAACTAGTGGAAACCGTTTTGCCTGTTTTGGCGAGCTAAGCCAATGGGCCAGGGTTCTGGTCTGGAAGCAGGCTTTTGACTGCACTTACAGTATTGCTTAGGTACTGCTGTTTAACTGAATCATGGCCGAGAAAGACATTTCCCATTGATGGCCCCTTAGAAAGTCAAATTTGAAAATTCCTAATAAGACACTTTAGTCATCAACTTTGTGTACAAAACAAAGGCACTCCTTCGATATAAAGTGGTTTTTAACTAATATAAAAACGTGTCAGTTTGTCCCTTTCAAGAGTTTGGAGTAATAACAGGTTCAACTACTTAAGACATTGGCTTGAATTGGAGAATCGGAGTGGAGCTGGGGTGGATCGAGTTTCGCTGGAGCGGATGTAAATTAGTTTCGAGCTTCGTCCTTCTCTCCCGCTCCAATTCGCTCAGCCATGAGCTCTGGCCATGCTCTGCCCAGCATTTTTCATTTCCTTCATCACTGTTCTTTTAATTAGGCCTTTACTGTCACCAAGAAGGAGAGTGATGGAGTGCTGCATCAGATGACCTGGCCTCCACAATCACCTGACCTCAACCCAATTGAGATGGTTTGGGATGAGTTGGACCGCAGAGTGAAGGAAAAGCAGCCAACAAGTGCTCAGCATATGTGGGAACTCCTTCAAGACTGTTGGAAAAGCGTTCCAGGTGAGGCTGGTTGAGAGAATACCAAGAGT
Organism: Coregonus lavaretus; assembly: GCF_964263955.1. Taxonomy (NCBI): domain Eukaryota; kingdom Metazoa; phylum Chordata; class Actinopteri; order Salmoniformes; family Salmonidae; genus Coregonus; species Coregonus lavaretus. Next base: position 25,972,600 of record NC_140012.1, on the reverse strand, counting down.
GTGCAACGCTGTCATCAAGGCAAAGGATGGCTACTTTGAAGAATCTCAAATATAAAATATATTTTGATTTGTTTAACACTTTTCTGGTTACTACATGATTCCATATGTGTTATTTCATAGTTTTGATGACTTCACTATTATTCTAGCAAAAATAAATAAAAGCCCTTAAATGAGTAGGTGTGTCCAAACTTTTGACTGGTACTGTGTGTGTGTGTGTGTATATATATACAGTTGAAGTCAGAAGTTTACATACACCTTAGCCAAATACATTTAAACTCAGTTTTTCACAATTCCTGACATTTCATCCTAGTAAAAATTCCCTGTCTTAGGTCAGTTAGGTTCACCACTTTATTTTAAGAAATGTGAAATGTCAGAATAATTGTAGAGAGAATGATTTATTTCAGCTTTTATTTATTTCATCACATTCCCAGTGGGTCAGAAGTTTCCATACACTCAATTAGTATTTGGTAGCATTGCCTTTAAATTGTTTAACTTGGGTCAAACGTTTCGGGTAGCCTTCCACAAGCTTCCCACAATAAGTTGGGTGAATTTTGGCCCATTCCTCCTGACAGAGCTGGTGTAACTGAGCCAGGTTTGTAGGCCTCCTTGCTCACACACGCTTTTTCAGTTCTGCCCACACATTTTCTATAGGATTGAGGTCAGGGCTTTGTGATGGCCACTCCAATACCTTGACTTTGTTGTCTTTAAGCCATTTTGCCACAACTTTGGAAGTATGTTTGAGGTCATTGTCCATTTGGAAGACCCCATTTGCGACCAAGTTTTAACTTCCTGACTGATGTCTTGAGATGTTGCTTCAATATATCCACATAATTTTCCTTCCTCATGATGCCATCTATTTTGTGAAGTGCACCAGTCCCTCCTGCAGCAAAGCACCCCCACAGCATGATGCTGCCACCCCCGTGCTTCACGGTTGGGATGGTGTTCTTCAGCTTGCAAGCACCCCCTTTTTCCTCCAAACATAACGATGGTCATTATGGCCAAACAGTTCTATTTTTGTTTCATCAGACCAGAGGACATTTCTCCAAAAAGTACAATCTTTGTCCCCATGTGCAGTTGCAAACCGTAGTCTGGCTTTTTTATGGCGGTTTTGGAGCAGTGGCTTCTTCCATGCTGAGCGGCCTTTCAGGCTATGTCGATTTATAGGACTCGTTTTACTGTGGATATAGATACTTTAGTACCTGTTTCCTCCGGCATCTTCACAAGGTCCTTTGCTGTTGTTCTGGGATTGATTTGCACTTTTCGCACCAAAGTACGTTCATCTCTAGGAGACAGAACGCGTCTCCTTCCTGAGCGGTATGACTGCTGCGTGGTCCCATGTTGTTTATACTTGCGTACTATTGTTTGTACAGATGAATGTGGTACCTTCAGGCGATTGGAAATTGCTCCCAAGGATGAACCAGACTTGTGGAGGTCTATAATTTATTTTCTGAGGTCTTGGCTGATTTTCTTTTGATTTTCCCATGATGTCAAGCAAAGAGGCACTGAGTTTGAAGGTAGGCCGTGAAATACATCCACAGGTACACCTCCAATTGACTCAAAGATGTCAATTAGCCTATCAGAAGCCATGACATCATTTTCTGGAATTTTCCAAGCTGTTTAAAGGCACAGTCAACTTAGTGTATGTAAACTTCTGACCCACTGAAATTGTGATACAGTGAATTATAAGTGAAATAATCTGTCTGTAAACAATTGTTGAAAAAATTACTTGTCATGCACAAAGTAGATGTCCTAACTGACTTGCCAAAACTATAGTTTAACAAGAAATTTGTGGAGCGGTTGAAAAACGAGTTTTAATGACTCCAACCTAAGTGTATGTAAACTTCCGACTTCAAGTGTATGTATGTATGTATGTATGTGTGTGTGTGTGTGTGTGTGTGTATATATATATATATATATATATATATATATATATATATATATATATATATATATATATATATATATATATATATATATATATATATATATATATATATATATATATATATATATCAGCGACCTTTTGGTTACTGGCCCCATATATGCGTGGGCATACTCTTGGAACAGATTTCCTAAATTAAAATCACTTGGAGCTGATTTTTTTTATTTATTTTTGCTCAGAAATCTTGGGGGGCCAAATAAAATCACCCGCCACCAGTTGGGGAACCCTGCCTTGAGTACATTATTGGGCTAGCTAGCTACATACTCTGAAGAGGTCTGTGTGTAACAACAGGGTTGCTGGTTCATGTCTAGCCTGATTCATCAGCCAGTGATAGCTAGCTTAAGCTGACATACCATCTGAGCTATAGCTATACAATCATTTGAAAAGGAGCCTTTTAGGACCTCTACAAGACAATGTTGATTAAAATTACATTTGAACTCTACCGGTTGTCTGGGTGGTTGTTCTTTATGCAGCTGTAAATTTGAGACAAAATAGGCAGAGGCTAGACTTTCACTACCTGATTTATTATCTGGTGATAGCTAGGGGGTAGTGCGTTCAGATTTCTATCACCAGAAAATGAATCAGGCTACCAGTAGTGAAAGTCGCCACTGCCCAGTGAGCGAAGACTGGGAGCCTAGGCTAATTCAATCCCTGTTCTGGCTGTTGCTCCTCAATTACTACACTAGAAATAGGATACAATTTAGTATTGTTGTTTCTGTTGATCCCATTGATAATGTTTTTCTCATCATGGCATTAGTCTCCTTGTTTCAGGAAGGAGCATAAGTCTCATTCACCCAACTGCAACTTCATCTCTCTGAAGAAGAGTGTGAACGAACTGACTGTGGAAGAGAAGCAGAAGTTCCGCATTGTAAGCTGAGCTACGACTAGGTCTTTGGAAATCCAAGGACCCAGATAGTGGGCGCACAGGAGTAGGCGTTTACGTTCCTGAATTTGATGTGCAGATATGTAGAAGACTAACAGATGAACTGTCAGTATACTCAGTTGAATTATTGGCGATAATAGTTGCCCTCCAGTGGGTGGAGGAAGTACAACCTGTTAGAATTATAGTATGCTCAGATTCTCTGTCTGTATTGAATAGTTTATAATCTGGTAAATCTAATAGGCGTGACCTAATATTGGATGTATTAATGTTATTATTGAGAATTGAAAGAATGGGTATATTAGTGAGATTCTACATTTGCTAAAATTTCTAAACCAGTTTTTGCTTTCTCATTATGGGGTATTGTGTGTAGATTGATGGGGGGGACAATTTAATCTATTTTAGAATAAGGCTGTAAGGTAACAAAATGTGGGAAAAGTGAAGGGGTCTGAATACTTTCCGAATGCACTGTATATGGGTAGAACAAGAATGTCAACAACTACATATAGCCTAGTCTAGATGCAGAGAAAACACTCCACATCCTAGGTCTTTACTAGTGCTGAGAATGTTATTTCTGAACAGTCTGTAACTTGTGCGAAAAAAATCATAATGCAGCAGAACACGCATCAGGTGATGTTGAGGCCAAACGTCTCCTATAAATACAGGCATATCTTTGAGTAAAAAATTTATTATCTGAAGATACGTGTGTGTGGACAATTATGATGAGAACACCAGCTTGAAATGTTTTTTATTTTCCACTCACAGAAAAAAACATGCAATGAGGCCATCACTAACTTTGAGTAGGAGGCAAAAAGCAGAAGAGGAGAGATCATCAAGACTGCCATGGATGAGAGAGGAGGAGAGACTGGACCTGTTTGAGTACTTTACAAATGTTTTTCGGCTCTGTTTGGAGTAATCACTGGTAGCGCAGTAGCCTATTGTAAATATTGTCTGTCATCATTATGTTGGTATATTTTTATCAATACATATTTTATTTCCCAATTTGAATATCTCATGTTCCATTTGTCATATATTGTGTTCATTTGTTAGAACTGATTATATAAACTGGGAATGTGAGGATCTACTGGTAAACCTGCTAACAAATTGTAGTAAATGGTGAGGTAGGGAAGCTAACCCGGGTCGCTGGAGTGAAAGGCAAACACCCTACGCATCGCGGATCGCTACAATATTTTTGTGCTTTGCACTAGTTGATGTGCGTAATGGCCATGCGTAAAAGGGAGATAGAGACATGTGCGCCTGGCGCCCATAAAATAAAAGGACCCGCCTGCTTGTACTCTGCTGCTGCGCAGAAAAAATTATTTTATCCCTCAGCGTTGTGGTCAATCCTCGAAACCTCATTGTTTAAGATCTATTGAGCGGTGAACTTGCAGGATATGCCGTGAAAGAGCGTCATCCTGAAGATATGGAAATAAAGATTACCGGTGCGACCTCCCAGTGGAGATGATTTTGATTAGTTATGATATTTTACTTCTAACTTCACTATAATCTGAAGTACTTTCGCCTTTTACTGGCATTAACCCCTCTAGTCAACACAGAAAGAGTGCGTACAAATAGGGCATGTTACCAGTCCCTATACCGGTTGGGAGTTGAATCGAGGCGCATTTTTTTTTATCTGAGCAAATCCTTTACATCAATCAGGTGAGATGAAGCTGTCCTATGGTTCTCTGGTGGTCACCGCCGGCATCTTCGGTATCCTCAGTTTCGCGTTCCTGGCTGCGGCGATCGGGAGTGACTACTGGTACATTATTGAGGTGAACAGAACCAACCGGACCGATACAGACGTTTTGGATTCCCATTCTGGACTGTGGATAACTTATGAAGGTATGCATTCATATGCATGTGGATTTAGTAATTTGAAACCAATGCCTTTCTTAGATGGATGACTTTATAGTATCAGGGGCTCCCGAGTGGCGCAGCGGTCTAAGGCACTGCATCTCAGTGCTTGAGGCGTCACTACAGACCACCTGGTTCGATTCCAGGCTGTATCACAACCGGCCGTGATTGGGAGTCCCATAGGGCAGCGCACAATTGGCCCAACGTCGTCCGGGTTTGGCTGGTGTAGGCCGTCATTGTAAATAAGAACTTGTTCTTAACTGACTTGCCTAGTTAAATAAATAAAAAAATGTATGTCATTTTTCCTGTAGCAAGACACTGTTTTATTGTCACAATGAAAACTGAATAAAATCGGTGGATAATCCATATGGTCCTCTGAATGTGATTATCCATCTTTACAGGTCAGAAGGTGTATTCTTACACATTTAACTCCTCCAACTACTCTGAACCTGAGATGCACATGTTGAGTGAGTTACTTGTCTATTATCACCTTATTAAACAAGACATTATAGAATAAAACATTTACAGCTATTGTTATTTTGGACATTTCGAATAGATTCTCTTATTTATGAAGCATCTGTATCTGTCTCAAATGTTGGAATATTGTCTGTGTGTTTCTCCAGACATGCACAGTGCGATCGTGGTCCTACTGCCTCTTAGCCTGGTCCTGCTGGTGTTCGGAGGCATCTGTGGATTGATCAGTTCCCTGGCCCGGAGCCCCGTTCTCCTCACTGGCACCGCCTCCTATCTCCTCCTCTGCAGTATGTGTGGCCTCCATCATCATCTCTCATCCTTAGGGCCCTAACACCTGGTCTTAGTGCCAGTCTGTCTGTGTTACCATGCCAACTCCTTGTTACTCATTGTCATGTTTGGCATGACAAGAAGTTGACATGATAGCACAAGCAGATCTGGGACAAGGGCAAGGCTACCTAACACCTAAATGCCCAAGTCCAAATTCACTCCTATGCAACATACTCCCATCCATAAAGTCTTTAGAGCAATGTTTCCCAACTCCAGTCCCAAGTAACCCAAACAGCACACATGTTTGATGTAGCCCTGGACAAGCACACCTGATTCAACTTGTCAACTAATCATCAAGCCCTCAATGAGTTGAATCAGGTGAGTTTGTCTCGGGCTACAACAGAAATATGTGCTGTTGGGGGTGCTCGAGGGCTGGAGTTGGGAAACACTGCTTTATAGCCAGCCCATACACTTAGAGTTGTGTGTGTATATCAATCTTACAAAGGAGACAAGAGGAGGCATCAATGTAATTTTAGATGATTGAGATGCACCCATGTAGTTTCACAGTTGAAGTGAGAGGGTGGTGGTGTGGTTAATTGGAGCATAGATACAGAAGGTCTCACACCATCTGGCTCGGCCTCATAGAACAACTGGGAAAGGTCTTGTTATTGTCTGCAATGTTATTTACCTCAATGTCAGTCTCCACACACACTAAACTATCTCCATGTGGCTAGAGCTAGACTGATAATAATGGGTTTGATTTGACCACAGAGGAAAGGAGAAGATTTTAAGATGGCTGTTCTCTCCACTGCTGCCTGTCCATCTCTCTCCTGTGCTTACTGGAAATGTTGGTTTGGTTGCCTCCCGGATAGTAGATGGATTACCAGTATTAGTATATATGTTACTGATCTTTGGGGATGGCCAACACTGCAATATCCCTCTGGTTTCACACACGCACACTGTCCTTTACACACTTTCACTGCCTCATTTCATTTTGATGAAAGGGGACTGCTGAGGAGAGCAATGATTTGGTTCTATCCACTGAAATAAATAAAAGTGATTTGAGTAATAGAGTGAGGAGGAAAAAGGAGTGGACAGAATAGAAAAGGGATGGGACTGGAGAGCAAGATATGGATGGGAACGGCTTCAGCCAGCTTTAGAGGAGGAGAAAGAGGTGGAGGTTATTGGCCTTAAGGATGGAGAACAAGAGAGGTGGGGTTATGGGCTTTAAAGAGGAGGGAGATGAAGAGACGAGTGTTTGGGATTTAAACAAGAGAGATTTGGGTATGGAGAGAGATTGAAAATGTAAAGGTTTGGAGAGAGCGAGAGAAATAGGTTGAGAGAGATGGATGATGATGGACTGACACTGCACACAGATCCCCATTACAAGGCCAGATCACTGGGATGGAACAGACCACAGATGGCTTGATGGCACCCCTGCCTAGCCTGTTGATTACCAATCCAGTTATGAGGATGACCTTCTCAACCGTACAGTATACCCTTTATTATCTTTATGGAGAGGCACTTGGAGCTAGAGTTGTAAAGACCTTCTCTATGGAAAGTGCAAGTACACAGTATTGTATGTCCTCTGAGTGAAACATAAATTAATTGGACAGCACACTTGAAAGTGTTTTCCTTTTCATTGTTGGACAGTATTACCAGGATTTAGCACCTTAATCTTTAGGGGCCCGATTCTGACTTAGGAAATTACGCCTTTCTTGCACACGCCATTCTTACGGTTCCCTTGCACGCGCTGAATAAATGTAATTCAACTGCTGAAAACCCTCCCACTTGCTGGCCAACAGATCTTCGCGTGGAGTTTTCATTCAGTACATTTCTCTTAAGTGATCCCTTTAAATATGGTATACCTTTAATTAGAATTTTGTCGACAGACTTGTAGCGGGTGATGTTGGACGGAGTCAGGGGCATGAGAGGAAATCACGGAATAAATGGTTTATTCAAATAAACAGAGGTACGCAGCAATGCGTAATATACACCAGTGCGGTAAACGGCACCCTGGGGAAGACAAGGCACACGGGTGAATATCCCGGCGATACACAATACAAATCTAGCTCCAACGAGCTATATATCCTCTACAATGAACAATCACACACAAAGACAAGGGGGCAGAGTGAACACTTATACAGGTACTGATGAGGGGATATGAACCAGGTGTGTGTAATAAACAAGACAAAACAAATGGAATGATGAGATGAGGAGCGGCAGTGGCTAGAAGGCCGGTGACGACGAACACCGAAGCCTGCCCGAACAAGGAGCGGAGGCAGCCTCAGAGGAAGTCGTGACAGTGCCAGAACCGGCTGATAACCTAAAACACATTGAAATGGCGATAGGTTAGTGAGGAGTGGCGGAAAGAGTTCTGGGTATATTCGGCCCATGGCAAGAACACCGACCTCTCCCCCGGCCAGTCCTGGCAGTAGGACCACAGGAACCTACCCACATCCTGATTAACCCGTTCCACCTGCCCATTAGACTCGGGGTGAAAACCAGTGGTCAGGCTGACCGAGACCCCCAGACGTTCCATGAACGCCTTCCAGATCCTGGATGTGAACTGGGGACCCCGGTCAGACACTATGTCCTCTGGCACCCCGTAGTGCCGGAAGACGTGTGTAAACAGGGCCTCCGCAGTCTGCAGGGCCGTGGGGAGACCGGGCAGAGGAAGGAGGCGGCAGGCTTTAGAAAAGCAGTCCACAACAGCCAGGATGGTGGTGTTACCTTGAGAGAGGGGAAGATCAGTAAGGAAGTCAATACACAAGTGGACCATGGCCGTTGTGGAACTGGTAAGGGCTGTAACTTACCCGCTGGGAGGTGCCTGGGTGCCTTACTCTGGGTGCACACCGAGCAGGAGGAGACATACACCCTCACGTCCTTAGCCAAGGTAGGCCACCAGTACTTCCCGTTCAGGCAGCGCACTGTACGGCCGATACCTGGGTGACCAGAGGAGGGGGACGTGCGTGCCCAATAGATCAGACGTACTGGACAAGAGCCGGCACCTACCGCAGCCCAGTTGGATACTGAGGTGGAGATGGCTCGGTACGTTACGCCTGCTCTATGTCCGCGTCCACCGCCCATACTACCGGCGCCACAATGCAGGAGGCCGGGAGCATGGGGGTGTTGTCTCTGGGCCTCTCCTCTGTGTCGTACAGCCATGACAGTGCGTCTGCCTTCACGTTCTTAGTACCCGGTATGTAGGACAGTGTAAAATCAAACCGGGTGAAGAACAGGGCCCACCTGGCCTGGGGAGGATTCAGCCTCCTCGCTGCCCTGATGTACTACAGGTTACGGTGATCAGTCCAGACGAGGAAAGGGTGTTTCGCTCCCTTGAGCCAGTGCTTCCACACGGTCAGGGCTCTGACAACAGCCAACAGCTCCCGATCATCAACGTCGTAGTTCTGCTCCGCTGGGCTGAGCTTCTTGGAGAAGAAGGCACAGGGGCGGAGCTTGGGTGGCGTGCCCGAGAGTTGAGATAGGACAGCGCCTATCCCTACCTCGGACACATCCACCTCCACTATGAACGGTAGTGATAGGCCAGGACCGGGGCTGAGGTGAACAGAGCCCTCAGGATACTGAAGGCCCTGTCAGCCTCAGCAGACCAGCGGAGCCGGGACGGCCCACCCTTCAACAGAGAGGTGATGGGAGCTGCGACCTTGCCAAAGCCCCGGATAAACCTCCGATAGTAGTTGGCAAAGTCAAGAAAGCGCTGCACCTCCTTTCACTGTGGTTGGAGTCAACCAATCACGCACGGCTGAAAAGCGGTCTCCCTCCATCTCCACACCTGAGGTGGTAATGCGGTATCCGAGGAAGGAGACGGACTGCTGGAAAAATAGACACTTCTCTGCCTTGGCATAAAGGTCATGTTCCAACAGTCGGCCCAGCACTTTGCGAACCAGGGACACATGCTCGGCGCGTGTAGCAGAATACAACAGAATGTAATCGATGTAGACCACCACACCGTGACCAAGCCAGTCCCGAAACACCTCGTTCACAAAGGACTGGAAGACTGATGGAGCATTCATCAAACCGTAAGGCATCACCAGGTATTCGTAATGCCCCGTGGTGGTGCTGAATGCTGTCTTCCACTCGTCCCCTTCTCGGACACGCACCAGGTTGTACGCGCCCTGGAGATCTAATTTTGTGAAGAAGTGTGCCCCATGCATTGACTCGATCACAGATGGAATGAGGGGTAGAGGATAACTAGAGTTGAAGTCGGAAGTTTACATACACTTAGGTTGGAGTCATTAAAACTCGTTTTTCAACCACTCCACAAATTTCTTGTTAACAAACTATAGTTTTGGCAAGTCGGTTAGGACATCTACTTTGTGCATGACACAAGTAATTTTTCCAACAATTGTTTAAAGACAGATTATTTCACTTATAATTCACTGTATCACAATTCCAGTGGGGCAGAAGTTTACATACACTAAGTTGACTGTGCCTTTAAACAGCTTGGAAAATTCCAGAAAATGATGTAATGGCTTTAGAAGCTTCTGATAGGCTAATTGGCATCATTTGATTCAATTGGAGGTGTACCTGTGGATGTATTTCAAGGCCTACCTTCAAACTCAGTGCCTCTTTGCTTGACATCATGGGAAAATCAAAAGATATCAATCAGCCAAGACCTCAGAAAAAATATTGTAGACCTCCACAAGTCTGGTTCAACGCCTGAAGGTACCACATTCATCTGTACAAACAATAGTACTCATGTATAAACACCATGGGTGTCATGAATGTCTGTGGAATGCGGTAGGCCAGAGTCAAGCGCAGGACACAGAATGAAATGAAAATCTACTTTACTGTATAGTAAAGAAACAAGCAAAACCTCCAACACAGGGAGGAGCAACCCGCTCACAAACGACACTCGTAACAAGTAACAAACACGCACAACACACAGTGGGAGCGAACAGGTTAAATAGGGAAGGACATAATACATAATGGGAAACAGGTGTGCAACACTAGACAACAACCAGATGAACATAAAACATAGATCGGCAGCAGCTAGTACTCCGGTGACGACGAACGCCGAAGCCTGCCCGAGCCAGAAGGAAGGGCAGTCTCGGCAGAATCCGTGACAATGGGACCACGCAGCCGTCATACCTCTCAGGAAGGAGACGTGTTCTGTCTCCTAGAGATGAACGTACTTTGGTGCGAAAAGTGCAAAACAATCCTAGAACAACAGCAAAGGACCTTGTGAAGATACTTTTGTACCTGTTTCCTCCAGTATCTATATCCACAGTAAAACAAGTCCTATATCGACATAACCTGAAAGGCCATTCAGCAAGGAAGAAGCCACTGCTCCAAAACCACCATAAAAAAGCCAGACTACGGTTTGGAACTGCACATGGGGACAAAGATCGTACTTTTTGGAGAAATGTCCTCTGGTATGATGAAACAAAAATAGAACTGTTTGGCCATAATGACCATCGTTATGTTTGGAGGAAAAAGGGGGGATTGCAAGCCGAAGAACACCATCCCAACCGTGAAGCACGGGGGTGGCAGCATCATGCTGTGGGAGTGCTTTGCTGCAGGAGGGACTGGTGCACTTCACAAAAGAAATGGCATCATGAGGAAGTAAAACTATGTGGATATATTGAATCAACATCTCAAGACATCAGTCAGGAAGTTAAAGCTTGGTCGCAAATGGGTCTTCCAAATGGACAATGACCCCAAGCATACTTCCGAAGTTGTGGCAAAATGGCTTAAGGACAACAAAGTCAAGGTATTGGAGTGGCCATCACAAAGCCCTGACCTCAATCCTATAGAAAATCTGTGGGCAGAACTGAAAAAGCGTGTGTGAGCAAGGAGGCCTACAAACCTGACTCAGTTACACCAGCTCTGTCAGGAGGAATGGGCCAAAATTCACCCAACTTATTGTGGGAAGCTTGTGGAAGGCTACCCGAAACGTTTGACCCAAGTTAAACAATTTAAAGGGAATGCTACCAAATACTAACTGAGTGTATGTAAACTTCTGACCCACTGGGAATGTAATGAAAGAAATAAAAGCTTAAATAAATCATTCTCTACTATTATTCTGACATTTCACATTTCTTTAAAATAAAGTGGTGATCCTAACTGACCTAAGACAGGGAATTTTTACTAGGATGAAATGTCAGGAATTGTGAAAAACGGAGTTTAAATGTATTTGGCTAAGGTGTATGTAAACTTCCGACTGTATAACGAATAGTCCCCTTGTTCAGTGCAAGGGCGCAGACCTCAATCCTTCATCTTCACAAAAAAACTTGAGGCCGGCGAAGTGGAGGGACGTATGAACCTCTGGCCCAGGGACTCGAAGACGTATGTCTCCATCGCCTCCGTTTCAGCCTGCGACAGGGGATATACATGACTCCTGGGAGGCACAGCGTATACCCAGAGGTTTATCGCGCAATCCCCCGCCCAATGAGGTGGTAATTTAGTCGCCTGCGTTTTGGAAAACGCGTGCACCAAATTGAGGTATTCAGGGGGGAATGCGCACAGTGGAGGTAGTGTCTGGACTTTCCACCGTGGTTGCACCAACGGAAACAGCCAGACACCTACCCTGACACTCTCGCGACCACCCCGTGAGAACCCTCTGCGGCCATGAAAAGGTGGGGTTGTGTAGTGCTAACTAGGGAAGACCCAACACAACAGGGAAATCAGGAGACTCAATAATAAAAAAGTGACTTGGTCTCTTGTGTAACCATCGTGACTGGGGCTGTAACCTCCCTAACGAACCCTGACCCTAATGGTCGACTGTCAAGTGCTTGGATGAGCAGTGGAATGGATAGGGGAACCAATGTAATACCTAGACTATGTGCTAACGACTTTGTCCATAAAGTTCCCAGCTGCGCCTGAATGGACTAGCGCCTTACACTGGGGAACTACCGTGTAGTCAGGGAAGTGGATGTGTAGGGTACAGTGCGCAGCAGAGGGCTCTGAATGAGTGTTGGTGTTCGATACCTGGGTTGACGTGAGAGTGCCCTGCCTGCCGCCTCCAGACCCAAAAGAACGCCGACGACAGCGTGCAGTAGAATGTCCTCTTGTGACACCAGATCGCCGCACCACCCAGCTCCATCATCTCGTGATCCGGGTTGGGGTTGGAGTTGGGGGGGGGGGTGAAATGGGCAGGCCCCTCTCAGGACGTCCTCTAGAAGCCAGCAGGTTGTCCAACCGGATGGTCATGTCCACTAGTTGATTGAAGGACGACGTGGTGTCCCGGCAAGCTAGCTCCCTTCGGATGTCCTCTCGCAGGTGGCACCGGAAGTGGTCGATGAGGGCCGCTCATTCCACCCGGATCCAGCCGCTAGAGTCCTGAACTCCAGGGCAAAGTCCTGCGCGGTCCTCGTCCCTTGCCTCAAATGGACCAGCCACTCGCTCACCTCTCTCCCTTCGGGAGGGTGATCGAAGACGGCCCGGAAGAGGCGAGCAAACTCCCCGTAGTTGTCCAACGCAGCTCACTCCAGACTGCTTTGGCCCACTCCAGGGCTTTGCCCGAGAGGCAGGAGACGAGGGCGGACACCTTTTCCCGCTCCGAGGGAGCCGGGCTGATGGTGGAGAAATAGAGTTCCGTCTGCAGGATGAAACCCTGGCAGCGTGCCGCTGCCCCGTCGTACTCCCTCGGTCGGGAAAGGTGAATCCCTCTGGTTGTGGGTGGCTGGATCCGGTCGCTCAGCTGGTCTCGAAGGGTCGGGTCCTCTCCTCTCCAGGCGTTGGACGACCTGGAGAACCCGATCCATCGCCTCGCCCAAGCTGTTCCCGGACCCGCTCCACGACTCCAGACATATTCCCGGTTCCTGCTGACTCCATGTTGTTCAGGTGTGTGATTCTGTAACGGGTGATGTTGGACGGAGTCAGGCACAGGAGAGGAAATCACGAAATAAATGGTTTATTCAAATAAACAGAGGTACGCAGCAATGCGTAATATACACCAGTGCGGTAAACGGCACCATGGGGAAGACGAGGCACACGGGTGTCACGACTTCCGCTGAGGCTTCCCCCCCTCCTGGTTCGGGCAGGCTTCGGCGTTCGTCGTCACCGGAGTACTAGTACTCATCTATGCTTCTTCGTCTCCATTTCAGCACCAACTGGTAGATAAAAAAATAATCTGATCTTGTAGATTTAATAAGGTATATTCTAGGGTTAGGAAAGTATGTATGAATCTAAATATCTAAGTTCAATCCATTAAATATTGGAAGGTGGAAAAAAGTGTACAATAGGGGTTGAACAATAGTCCTGTGAATCTACCCTAATTCTCACTAATCATGAAACTGTATGACAACGGTCCAGTCGTCGTGAACCGTGCGCAAGGCTGTGCGCATGTGTGGTCATTCCCATAATGATTCAAATTGGCTACATGTCCCAAATTATTGCACAACGTTAGCCTAATATGATCCACAAATGCTAGCGACCCTCAGGGACAATTTACACGAACGTGACAGAGGAAAGAAAGGGAAACGGAATGGAATGATGCAAAATATAAGCTATAAATGGAAGAAAACGAACACTAAAGTGACAGTTATAAATGTATGTGGGTATTACTGACGGTGGCTCCCGATCGTGGCTAATATTTAACATTATAAACTGGGTGGTTCGAGCCCTGAATGCTGATTGGCTGACAGCCATTGAATATCAGACCATATACCACGTGTAAGACAAAACATTTATTTTTACTGCTCTAATTACGTTGGTAACCAGTTTATAATAGCAATAAGGCACCTCGGGGGTTTGTGGTATATATACCACGGCTAAGGGCTGTGTCCAGGCACTCCATATTGCTTCATGCTTATGAATAGTTCTTAGCCGTGGTATATTGGCCATATACCACTCCTCCTCGGGCCTTATTGCTTAATTATACAAATTTAAAATAAAACTGAGAAAAGCCCAGGCATAGGCTATAATTAAAACATTCTAATGCGCATACATCAACTACAGAAGCCTTTAGCTAGGGTGTCCAAATTTAATTCACGCAAATTGAGGGCACACAATTAATATTCGTAATAAAGGCACAGTTATTGGTAGCCTATTTCACTGTGACATGTCATGTTGATTTTCAGTTTGATTCCATATGGCTGGTTTCACATTCGTCTCCAAGGATCATAATGAAAAATCATTACAAAACAATTGCTATGTGTATTTACAATCCCCTTCTCGAAAAGGATTACTCATTTTCCAGTTCTTATCAATGGCTCTTATCCATTTATAAATTACAGTGCATGGAGAACGCTATTATTTATATCGGGAAAAAGAAAGTACATGGAACCGGCAGGTTCGCTCCACCTTATTCATGGTTTCCTCGCGCTTAAAGGTGGAATTATGAGGGAATTAAGCCAAGGTCAGAATACGGTTTATCTGTAGACACACCTCCACCACACCTTCATTTCTTAGATCTCCACCCGAACAAATAGCGGTTGAATTGCATGCTATTCGCATGCTTAAATTCAAGCTCAGAATACGCATAGCGAGAAAAGTGCATAAAATGGGAATTACGTTTGTTTTACGTGCGCTTAACTCCGGTCCGAAAAGCCTAGAAGAAGGAATTTGAGGGTAGAGCATTGTTTACTGTTTTTACTTAATCAAGAGTGACCAATGCAGCAGCTCCAGCCAAGCTAACTCTCAGCTCCTGACCGATGGGCGTCCCCATAAAATTTGAATGAGTGGAACGAACATTCTAGATTCTACTAATTCTAATTCTACTGGTGCCCTTTCTCTCCCCGTGACCCTGCCAGTTAGGCCTAGAATAACCCTGATAAAGAAAGCCTTGTGATGCAGGAGAACTGAGTTAACAAACAAGACTCTTCATGCCTCCATCCCGAATTAACAGCACATGGCGATGTGTGAAATGGAATCAAGGCTGGAATTATACTGAACAAAAATAGAAAAGCAACATGTAACAATTTCAACTGAGTTACAGTTCATATAAGGAAATCAGTCAATTGAAATAAATAAATTAGGCCCTAATCTATGGATTTCACATGACTGGGAATACAGATATGCATCTGTTGGTCACAGATACCTTTAAAAAAAGAAATAGGGGCGTGGATCAGAAAACTGGTCAGTATCTGGTGTGACCACCATTTGCCTCATGCAGTACAACACATCTCCTTTGTATAGAGGTGATCAGGCTGTTGATTGTGGGGGGATTACAGGTATTTTGTGAGCATCTTTGTATTAGTCACCAGACAGTCCAGTGTAGATGGAGCCTGAGGGAAAAGTGAGGGTCTCTGATGGTCCATTTGAGGATTGTAGGTCAACTCAATAATAACTGACTCTCTCACACACACACACCTTCCACTCCTTCCTCCCTCTCAGCTCATGACACCCTTGGGTGACATAGGGATACATTAAAATTACGCCCACCTAGCCCCCCTGCCAGCAATATGTGGTGATTTGGGCTGCTGGGTGCAGGGAGCCGGATACAAAGACGTTATAGTTTATTGACTTTGCCTATTCCTCTGTTCCGGAACTAAAGACAGGAGGTTCCTCCATGGCAACATAACAGAACTCTGAGGGCTCTTAAACTCTGATGTCATCAGATGGTGCCTGCATCAGTCTACTTCTTGTTTCTCCCGTTCTCTCATTGTGATATGTGGGTTTTATAGTCTTTTTCAAACCCACCTTGTGGCTAGTCTTCCTAGAGTCCATTAAAGATAAAACGAAATACAACATTCAAGTGTTCCTCCCTTTCGCTGGCTGTCCTTTTGATCCTATGCTTTTATGTGTAAGAAGCTGATTAAGTGACTGTGGTGTCTTTGTCCTCCATTGTCACCGCCTTTTAAGATGGTCCTGCTCTCCAAGCCAAGTGTATGGCGTAAGCACTTGTACATACTTTGTGCTTACGTGAACCAGAATGTTTCATCTCCCTCTCCAACTCCATGTGTGCGCATTTGGTATATTAGCAATGCCTTACTGTTATTGTGTGTCTCCCCAGGTTTGCTGACACGCTTCAAAGTGAGCCCCAACTACATCAATTACTCCCGTGTGTGTGTGTGTGTGTGTGTGTGTGTGTGTGTGTGTGTGTGTGTGTGTGTGTGTTTCCTCAGGTGTCCTGACCCTCTCCGGTGTGAGCCTGTACATCAGCTACTCCCAGCAGGCGCTGGCTGAGACTGAGAGGCTGGTGGGGGCTGAGCGTCTGGCCCAGGTGGTCAGCACCTCCTTCGGCTGGTCCCTCAGCTTGGCCTGGCTCTCCTTCTGCCTGGAGGTCCTCACTGGCCTGCTGCTGCTGCTAGCTGCCTGCCCAGCCACCCTGCAGGATGGACCACAAGGCCACGGCTGGCCTCTCCATGTTGTAACCTAACCCAAGAGCCAGAAGTGTCACAAGAACTGGCTAACCAACTGGCCCAGAACTGTACCTTCAATTTTCTAAATATTTTTCATGTGCTCGTATCTGGCACCACAAATGAAGTTCCCTCTGGAAAAATTGTTCTTTAAGTATTTTTTTCATCCAAAATGCCTTTATGTGGCAAAACAGCTGACATTTAGTGCCATCTTGTGGTGTGATAAGTCACTACATTTCAATTGACAAAGGCCCTCAAATACCAAATTGCTTATTGTGGTCCTATAGGATGAGAAATTAAGCATACTAGACCTATGGGCCTCAACTACAAGTCACTCTGAATGGCTGTTAGCTGTCACGTGGTTGCATTTTAGAACATTGGCAAGTGAAGGGCTATAGGAAAGAAGTATGTATCATGAGTGGATGTCCTCAAAGCAAAAGCCATAGTAGGAGGGTGCATCTCAATAGTCTGAAGAAGAGGCTCCCTCTCCTTCATCTGCACTGATCTGAATACATTGAAAGTAGTTGAGAGCAATGAAGTGGACATGTCAGTGGACGTCACGTCAGTGTCCACCTGAAGATTTGTTTTTTCAGTTGTTACTGTGGAAACTACACAGTGGCGATTTTAGCATGTAAATCTTGGTGTGGCAAACTCAACATTTGTTTTTTAGATGCATGCCAGCAAAGCCACTACACAACACAACACTAAACAATACATTAATTGCCCTATAACGGTGACAACAAACTGTTGGGGCCTACATAAAGCTGTCCCAACAGCAGAGCTTTCTTTTCAGCACCATGGAGTGAATCCACTACACCTGGCTATCAGTGGAGCCTTGTCTGGCAGCAAAACAGTACATTCAGCCTCATTTACTGCCTTTAAACAAATGTGGTTTCTACTGACAACTGAGATGAACAAACTATGGGGCATAAGGGAACGATGAGCGGATAAGAGGCAATCCGTAATTTCGATTAAGATATTAATGAGCGAGCTAAGACGGACGTAGTCAATATAACAATTTGTTCAGCACTTTTGAAATGTACAGCGAAAGATTTCAGAACATGGGCCGTTCTTACAGTATTCTCCCTGTACACCAAGTCAGAACCGTAGGATAAATAAAGGGGGCATATAAGCACACAATGAAAGCTCTTACAATATTCGATGATTACATTTCTCTAAAACAGGCTATAGGCTACATGTGCACCACCAGTCAGAACAGTAGGCTAAGTTATGAAGGGGAAAGGGACCAAATGATTAGGGTGAGGCACATGGGCTACTAACAGCTTACTACACAACATGCACAGTACTACAGTACCAGTCAAAAGTTTGGACACACCTACTCATTCAAGTGTTTTTCTTTATTTGTACTATTTTCTACATTGTAGAATAATAGTGAAGACATCAAAACTATGAAATAACACATATGAAATCATGTAGTAACCAAAAAAGTGTTACACAAATCAGAATATATTTTAGATTTTAGATTCTTCAAAGTAGCCACCCTTTGCCATGATGACAGATTTGCACACTCTTGGAATTCTCTCAACCAGCCTCACCTGGAACGCTTTTCCAACAGTATTGAAGGAGTTCCCACATATGCTGAGCACTTGTTGGCTGCTTTTCCTTCACTCTGCGGTCCAACTCATCCCAAACCATCTCAATTGGGTTGAGTTCGGGTGATTGTGGAGGCCAGGTCATCTGATGCAGCACTCCATCACTCTCCTTCTTGGTAAAATAGCCCTTACACAGCCTGTAGGTGTGTTGGGTGATTGTCCTGTTGAAAAACAAATGATGGTCCCACTAAGGGCAAACCAGATGGGATGGCATATCGCTGAAGAATGCTGTGGTAGCAATGCTGGTTAAGTGTGCCTTGAATTCTAAATAAATCACTGACAGTGTCACCAGCAAAGCACCCCCACACCATCACACCTCCTCCTCCATGCTTCACGGTGGGAACCACACATGCGGAGATCATCCGTTCACCTACTCTGCGTCTCACAAAGACACGGCGGTTGGAACCAAAAATCTCAAATGTGGACTTATCAGACCAAAGGACAGATTTCCACCGGTCTAATGTCCATTGCTCGTGTTTCTTGGCCCAAGCAAGTCTCTTCTTATTATTGGTGTCCTTTAGTAGTGGTTTCTTTGCAGCAATTCAACCATGAAGGCCTGATTCACACAGTCTCCTCTGAACAGTTGATGTTGAGATGTGTCTGTTACTTGAACTCTGTGAAGCATCTATTTGGGATGCAATTTCTGAGGCTGGTAACTCTAATGAACTTATCCTCTGCAGCAGAGGTAACTCTGGGTCTTCCTTTCTTGTGGCGGTCCTCATGAGAGCCAGTTCCATCATAGCGCTTGATGGTTTTTGCGACTGCACTAGAAGAAACGTTCATTTTCCGGATTGACTGACCTTCATGTCTTAAAGTAACGATGGACTGTCATTTCTCTTTGCTTATTTGAGCTGTTCTTGCCATAAAATGGACTTGGTCTTTTACCAAATAGGGCTATATTCTGTATACCACCCCTTATAATGACACATGGCGAGACCCAGATGCAGACACAGGAGGCAGATGGTTCGAGTCTCTGATATTTATTAAAATACAAGGGGCAGGCAAGAGGCAGGTCGAGTACAGGCAGAAGTTCATTAACCAGGTCAGAGTCCGAAAGGTACAGAGCGGCAAGCAGGCTCGAGGTCAGGCTGAATGGTCAGGCAAGCGGGCTTAGTGTCAGGGCAGCCAGAAAAGGTTGGAACCAGGAGGGCTCGAAAACAGAGACTAGGAAAAACAGGCGCACGGAAAAACATGCTGGTAGGCTTGACGAGACAAGACGAACTGGCAACAGACAAACAGAAAACACTGGTATAAATACACAGGGGATAATGGGAACAAATGGGAGACACCTGGTGGGGGTGGAGACAAGCACAAGACAGGTGAAACAGATCAGGGTGTGACACCCCTACCAACTGATTGGCTCAAACGAATTAAGAAGGAAAGAAATTCCACAAATTAACTTTTAACAAGGCACACCTTTTAATTGAAATGCATTCCAGGTGACTACCTCATGAAGCTGGTTGAGAGAATTCCAAGAGTGTGCAAAGCTGTCATCAAGGCAAAGGGTGGCTACTTTGAAGAATGTCAAATATAAAATATATTTTGATTTGTTTAACACTTTCTTGGTTACTACATGATTCCATGTGTGTTATTTCATAGTTTTGATGTCTTCACTATTATTCTACAATGTAGAAAATAGTAAAAATAAAGAAAAACCCTGGAATGAGTAGGTGTGTCCAAACTTTTGAATGGTACTGCATCATTTATGCAGCAGCATACAATACATTTTTGGACTCACATAGTTGTGCTTACTTGAACAGGAAGGTGGCGTGGCGGTGCTTCTTGTGGGCAAATTTTGTCATCAAACTTTGTCATCAAAGTCTGCCATTATCTGGATTTATGGTGCTTTCAAGACAACTCGGAACTTGGAAAAAAACAAGGTTGAATCATGACTTCAGTGAGCTTCAGGTCGGAGCTCTAGAAAGAGGCCCAAATTCCCAAGTTGGAATTCCATATTGGATGACCGTTCAAAATGTATTTTCTCAGTCGGAGCTTGTTTTTTTCAGAGTTCCCAGTTGTCTTGAACTCACTGAAGTCTGAGATTTCCCAGTTCAGAGTTTCCAGTTGTTTTGAATGCGGCAGAAGTCATGCTGGATTGACAGCATGGCCAATGTATTCAACCTTTTTTGGCCCATGGTGTTGCATGTGAATGTTTATCCTTTTAAGCTTGGAAAAGAGAGCCTTAAACCCAGACTTGGACCACGCACCCTCTCCACTTAATAGCAAGCTAGTGGTTACTTTGCAATGCTTGCAGTTAGCCACTGATTCCTTCCAAACCACTCATTGTTGAATTTGTGATTTCCAACTTGTTGTGTAATGTTTATGTCCAATGGCTGATGAGCACCAATACGTTTTATCTATAATTTATCTTCATATGACAAGGATTGAAAAGGATTTGCCAGTAGATTGTCGACTTGATTCATGATGATGCTCTGCCCCACCTGCCCTGAATGACGGGTCGGCACTGAAACTACAACATTGTCATCACAAGAAAAGGAAAAGGGCCCGGATGAAATCCAATCAGCAGTTTATCTGCGTTATAGCACGCTTTACATTTAAAGGTAATTTCTGATTGAGTAGACCTATGCCGCAATTACTGTGAATGTGATCTCCGTGGACGCTGAAAAATATTTGCTTTTAAAAGGTGCATAGCTGGCAAAATGCAAACATAATTAATCCCAGCCAAGGACACAGCAGCCTACATACACACAAAATAAAAAATCAAGATTTAAGTGTTCCGGAGGATAATAATAGCAGTGGTTGTGGTGCGCTGTGCGGGGGAGGGAAGGTCAGAGCCGAAAGGCTTTTGAATGACTGCTGCTTGACCTTTATCAACAATGGGTCAGTGGGAGAGAGAGGTAAACTTCTCAGCAGCCCAACCTTGTCCCTGCTTGCCAATAGCTGGCTCTGAGCTGTGCTTTGCTGCTCTACAACAAACCTGGTCTCAGAGCATTTCGAATTATTCTTTATGTAAATCCGAGACACTACATTTAGTATGATGTGTTACGTTTCGTATGGTACGTATTAATTTGTGGTTGTTCATCACCCATTTTGTATGACGTGCTACAAATTAAATTTCACATTATGTTACGAATTTGCAAAACGTAAAATATGTTACGAATGTAAGAATGATATTCATTGACTACAGCTCAGCGTTCAACACCATAGTGCCCTCAAAGCTCATCACTAAGCTAAGGACCCTGGGACTAAACACCTCCCTCTGCAACTGGATCCTGGACTTCCTGACGGGCCGCCCCCAGGTGGTAAGGGGAGGTAACAACACATCCGCCACGCTGATCCTCAACACGGGGGCCCCTCAGTGGTGCGTGCTCAGTCCTGATCACCGAAAACGACCAGACAGCCTATAGGGAGGAGGTCAGAGACCTGGCCGTGTGGTGCCAGGACAACAACCTCTCCCTCAACGTGATCAAGACAAAGGAGATGATTGTGGACTACAGGAAAAAGAAGAGGACCGAGCACGCCCCCATTCTCATCGACGGGCTGTAGTGGAGCAGGTTGAGAGCTTCAAGTTCCTTGGTGTCCACATCACCAAGAAACTAACATGGTCCAAGCACACCAAGACAGTCGTGAAGAGGGCACGACAAAACCTATTCCCCCTAAGGAGATTGAAAAGATTTGTCATGGGTCCTCAAATCCTCAAAAGGTTCTACAGCTGCACCATCGAGAGCATCCTGACTGGTTGCATCACTGCCTGGTATGGCAGCTGCTCGGCCTCCGACCGCAAGGCACTACAGAGGGTAGTGCCTGGGGCCAAGCTTCCTGCCATCCAGGACCTCTAAACCAGGCGGTGTCAGAGGAAGGCAGAAAAGTCTCCAGCCACCCTAGCCATAGACTGTTCTCTCTGCTACCGCATGGCAAGCGGTACCAGAGCGCCAAGTATAGGTCCAAGAGGCTTCTAAACAGCTTCTACCCCCAAGCCATAAGACTCCTGAACATCTAATCAAATGGCTACCCAAACTATTTGCATTGCCCCCCCACCCCTCTTTTACGCTTCTGCTACTCTCTGTTTATTATCTATGCATAGTCACTTTAATAACTCTACCTACATGTACATATTACCCCAATTACCTCGACTAACCGGTGCCCCCGCACATTGACTTGGTACCGGTACCCCCTGTATATAGCCTCGCAATTGTTATTTTTACTGCTGCTCTTTAATTATTTGTTACTTTTATTTTGTATTATTTTATATTGTATTTTTTTGTGATTTTTTGGGGGTATTCTTTCTTAAAACTGCATTGTTGGTTAAGGGCTTGTAAGTAAGCATTTCACTGTAAGGTCTACACCTGTTGTATTCGGCGCAAGTGACAAATACAATTTGATTTGATTTTGAATTTGCAAAATGTACAATATGTTACGAATTTGCTAAATGTATGATACTGTTACGAATTCTAGCTAGGTGACTAATGTTAGCTATGCTAGGGGTTTGCGTTAGGGGTTACGGTTAGGGTTAGCTAACATGCTAAGTAGTTGCAAAGTAGCTAAAACGTAGTAAGTATTTGAAAAGTTGCTAATTAGCTAAAATGCTAAAGTTGTCCGTGATGAGATTCAAACTCGCAACCTTTGGATTACTAGACGTTTGTGTTATACACTCACCTATCCACCCTGACCACCCTTTGTTTTTGTCTTTTAACCATCTGTCTTATGTAACCATACCAAACGTAACATATCATACTAATTTGAGTAGCCCTTGTTTAAAATGTACTATGTTATGTCTAGTCTGAGACCAGGCTGCTACAACAGAATGCAGTGTGTTGTCCCAAAATAAAAACACCACACAACAAATGCCTTTTCTTTTAGATATCCATGGTAACATGTTATTGTGCTTCTTCTGCAAAGTTTTTCAGGGTCTTTTGCCACCTTTTTGGTAAATAATATCCAGAACAGAGCACAGCCTACTTTTTACTTGCAATAATGTAATACATTGCTAATGATATAGAATATCCTCCCCATTATACAGTACACAATAAATAGATTACATAATTTGTCATGTTGTATAACTTTTATTGAATTGGTTTGCCAGGGTAGTTCATGTACTGTATATCACAGTTCTTCCTCAAACAACGACAGCCATTCTGTCTATGTAGCTTAAATGAGCAAGTCAGCCAGTCATGAGAAAAAATAGACATAAAAAACAAACAAAGAAAACAGAGACGTAGGAATTCCATGATACAGTTCATTGACCATAAAAAAGAACTATAAATGCACCATTTTGATAAAATAATGCATTAATGAAAACAAATATTTTTACTCTTTCATGAAAGACTAAAATTGTATAGAATCATTTCTAATTGCTTCCCATCATCACGTGACCCAACAGATTCCCTTCTTTTCATAGTTTCGCCATGAATCTTGAGGCCAGCTTCACCCATAGAACCCAAGACAACAGCTCTGAGGTCTAACTCAACTTCCAACCATATACGTATCATCTACACAATTATGGCTTCATCTTTCCTATTGCCGGCTCCAGTCTTTCTACCACTGTACTTCCCATGGGGCGGAGTGACTTGACTTCCTGTTGTCATGGCCATGGGTGACAGTCTTCCCTTTCAGTATCCTGATGACCCATGTCTGTTTCAGACTCCAGCCACTAACCCTCCTGGGTCTCTTCACGAAGAGAGTGCCTTTTATAAGCTTGTGACATTATATGTGCATATTTTAATAAAACACTCAATTTAAAAGTTGGATCACATACAGTGCCTTCAGAAAGTATGCACACTCCTTGACTTTTTCCACATTTTGTTGTGTTACAGCCTGAATTTAAAATTGATTACATTTAGATTTTTTGTCACTGGCCTAAACACAATATCGCATAATGTCAAAGTGTAATTATATTTTTACAAATGAAAAGCTGAAATGTCTTGAGTCAATAAGTATTCAACCCCTTTGTTATGGCAAGCCTAAATAAGTTCAGGAGTAAACATTTGCTTAACAAGTCACATAAGTTGCATGGACTCACTCTGTGTGCAATAATAGTGTTTAAATGACTACTTAATCTCTGTATGCCACACATACAATTATCTGTGAGGTCCCTCAGTCGAGCAGTGAATTCTAAACACGGATTCAACCACAAAGACCAGGGAGGTTTTCCAATGGCTTGCAAAGAAGGGCACCTATTGATAGATGGGTAAAAAAAAGCAAACATTGAATATCCCTTTGAGCATGGTAAAGTTATTAATTACACTTTGGATGTGTATCAATACACCCACTCACTAAAAATATGCAGGCGTCCTTCCTAACTCAGTTGCCGGAGAGGAAGGAAACCGCTCAGGGATTTCACCATGAGGCCAATGGTGACTTTAAAACAGTTACTGAGTTTAATGGCTGTGCATGTGACAAATACAATTTGATTTGATTTGATAGGAGAAAACTGAGGATGGATAAACAACATTGTAGTTACTCCACAATACTAACCTAACTGACAGAGTGAAAAGAAGGAAGCCTGTACAGAATAAAAATATTCCAAAACATGCATCCTGTTTGCAACAAGGTACCAAAGTAATACTGCAAAAAATCTGGAAAAGCAATTAACCTTTTGTCCTGAATACAAAGTGTTATGTTTGGGGCAAATCTAATACAACACATTAATGAGTACCAGTCTCCATATTTTCAAGCATAGTGGTAGCTGCATCATGTTATGGGTATGCTTGGAATCATTAGGGACTTGGGAGTTTATCAGGATAAAAAAGAAACGGAATGGAGTGAAGCACAAGTAAAATCCTGGTTCAGTCTGCTTTCCACCAGACACTGGGAGATGATTTCACCTTTCAGCAGGACAATAACCTAAAATACAAGGCCTTGAAGAATTTTCAAAAGAATAATGGGAAAATGTTGCACAATCCAGGTGTGGAAAGCTCTTAGAGACTTAACCAGAAAGACTCACAGCTGTAATCACTGCCAAAGGTGCTTCTACAAAGTATTGACTCAGGTGTATGAATATTTATGTAAATTATATATTTCTGTATTACATTTTCTATGAATTTGCTAACATTTCTAAAAACATGTTTTCACTTTGTCATTATGGGGTATTGTGTGTATCCATTTTGAATTCAGGCTGTATGTAACACAACAAAATGTGGAATAAGTCAAGTGGTATGAATACTTTCTGAAGGCACTGTACATCTACACTCTAACTAAACATAAAAAAAATACAATAGTAGTGTGTTTTACATTAAAATACATTGGTTGTTTTCTCAGAAAATCCCAAATTTGCCATGTCCCACATCATGTTTCTCCGACTTAAAGATTTTAACCCACTTAACCCCCAAATTTCTCCAAGTTTACACAATTATTGTAAAGCCCTAATTTAATTTCTTGCTTTGACAAAGTGATTTCTGAAGATTATTATTTATTTCATTTGATTAGTGATTAATGTCCCACAGGTTTATGGTCAACCCCGTTACGTGAACTGAACGCTGTTTAAATACGGTAAAATTATTCCTTTTTAAATATTTTTTTCAAAAGGAGATGGAGATGGGAAAACATGTTTGTTATGACATTAAACATGTGCTCTTTATGACAGAATGTTAAAATGAGGTGAAATAAAAAGTTACACTACCCGAAAAGCCACTCTATTCGTGGAACGAACCTTCTGTGTTCACCGATCTGTGAGGGGGTTGGATAGGTGTCCATTCCTCCCATATCTATGAACGCAGACTGGCTAGTGCCTACTTCCTGTCCTATAGGACCAGGGCTAGGGGCCGTAGAGTCCTGTCATCCAAAGGCGCTCCAGAGAGTTCCACAAACACAGAGAAAGAGTGTTTCTCTCAGTTCCTATTTTTCTCTTCCAGGCGTCCATTTTCAAATGTCTCTGAAGGCATTTCTCTAACTGTAAAGGATGTCATGCTACTTGCTTAGCGAGTACCACTTCCTCCCGATTCGGCCCATAGCTGGCGCAAACTCAGGACCTCTGCCTTACAAACACACGTGGCCGCCCTCCTCAAGCGTCTTAGCCGATCGCACCACCTCAAAAGCTAGCTAATGAGGCGACGCAAGCGGGACACTTCAGGCTGAGGAGGAAGTTTCACACATCCTCATGTGCTACATAAGTACAAGAATGTTTACAAAAAACGAAGTGTCCGATATGTCACCCAGGCAAGCAGACCTTCCCTGCAAACAATAGTCCCACTATAGTGAAAAATATAGATAGAACAAAGAGTACATATGAGGACCCCACCACTGTGTTGTTAGGTAGTTTGTAAGGCTGTCCCCCAACCTCGTCGATGTAAAATCCTATAGGAAATATAAGAGCCGCCATACAGAACAGGATCACTGTGTAGGAGAGAAAACATTTTAGAAACACAGTCTTCTTAAAAACACTATTCACAGTGCATCAAATGTAGGGAGCAATATCGCTTACAACATTGAAAAAGTATGCAGCATCCAGTGTACATGATCTCAGGCTAAATTCTATATTGCGTTTTCATCGTCATTGAAGCCTGACCTAAGTGACATACTGTATATCATGTTCTCATGTAGTGTGAATAGTCTGAATACCTATAACCACACAGTTATATCTAGTCATTATGATCAACAACTCCCAGAATAAACCTACTCAGACATTACTCACCACTCTGATATCAAAATATACTATAGATATTTTAGATTTTTAAAATGTAACACCTCAGCACTCAACAAAATTGATTTACATTGTCATTATTTTGTTATTATTATACATCAAGAGGTTATTTTTGCCCAATAATGATTAGCCTAAAATAACCTCTCGAAGTATAATAATAACAAAATAATGTTATTCCGTCATATCCCTTGGACCACTAAAAATCCCTCCTACTGGTTTTAGCTCCGCTAATAGCAGCCCCATGGTCTCATTCCCTTTTAAAATAGCAACAGGCCCATTTACTGTAGCCTATGTGTTCAAGGAGCCACTCAGCACAGCCACAGTTACCACACAAAATATTTTTCCTAAATGAAACCCAAGTGACATTAATCTCAAATCAACTTGCTAACATCCATTAGTGACATAACAAGAATCTCAAGGTGCTTTGAAGCTGTAGGCCAACTAACGGCTATGCCTCAAATGACCCTATTCCCTAGTCTGTACTACTTTAACCAGAGCCCACATAGGGGATAATAGGGATTCTGTCTGGCCCCACTCATGAATGAAATGATGACTTAGTGTTGGCTATGTTTCTGTACTTATTGTATTGTGGTTTTTGTCTCTTTGCCGTCACTGTAAATGAGAACTGGTTCTCCATTGACCTGCCTGGTTGAATAACCGTTAAATAATTCAAAATTAAACATACTCCCAGTGAAGGCGATCCAGCGGGCGTAACGGGTGGCTTCGCGGTACCAGTGTGACGCCACTAGCAGACCGCAGGTCACCGTGAGGGAGATGATGCCCAGGATGATGAAGAAGAGGGTGGTGACCCACTCTGGGGGCAGCCGCGGGGGGATACAGGTCCGGTCACGACCGTGGATGGTCTGGCACTGCCGCACCAGGCCTACCGTCAGGGAACCTAGAGAGAGAGAGAGACAGAGATCAGTCAGGGTTAGATCACACACGACAAGCAGTCCCGCTGTCAGAGCACCTACAGAGAGGGTGCTTAATCACATAGACACACAGAGGGAGAGTATCTTTCATCACACACAGAGCATACTCTCGCTGTTCAATTGTGCTGTCACACCACAACAAGATATATACATTGTTTTATTAGAAGAAGCATAACCCATAGCAGCAGATTGCATCAGTTATGAAATATCCCTCAACTTGTGATGGTGCCACCATTAGATAAGCTAAGATCTGTATGAGGCATGACGGCATTACATCGCCGTCTGGACTAATGACCTCCCTGGTGACACCGGATTCCACTTCCAGTCCCCTGTGACCACACAAAGTAGAGCTCAAGGAGGGTTGGTATGATAACAAGGCCGAAGAGTGGGACTCTTAGGACCTGAACCAATGGCAGGGGTCCCTGAGGAATCAATCAATGACGTAAGACTCAGATGGCTCAGGACCAGAGCCCTTAACACCACAGAGAGAGATGAGATAAAGGAGAGAGAGAAAAGAGAGAGGGAAGAGAGGCCTTACATCAGAAAGTAACTCACTGCCAAAGAGCCTCTCCTCTCCTGCCTCAAAGCCTGGCGGGTCCAATTATGTCAGTTATCTAGGCCTGCTGAAGACATTACGCTTTCGACAACAACAAGATCATATACGAACTCCATCCTCTCTGTCTGTCCCTGACCCAACACAGAATATGTAAACTCAGCAACACTCAACCCCCTCGTCAGCTATTAAGGACAATTCACCAGTATAGATTTTTATGAGAGAAATGTAAAATTAAATCCTCCCTCTCCATTTTTCCCCCTCTCTCGCTCTAAGTCTCTCATGAGGCGAGGAATTTGCCAGCACCTTGTGTCTTCCAGAGGCTCAGGACAGAGCGGAGAGAGGAACAGAGGATGGAGAGAGAGAGGAGAAAGGAACTGAGGCTGGAGAAAGAGCGGTTAGAGGAGAGAGGAACTAAGGCTGGAGAAAGAGCAGAGAGAGAAACAGTGGGCAAGGCACAACCATTTTTTATCTATTGGATTAGAAAGATGGATGGAGATTAATTTAGTAATTGGACAGATCGGTCTGGCCCTGCTGAGACTTAGAAATACCCCATTATGTCTCTGAAACAAGAACATACATCACTAAAGAGGGGAGGGAAGGAGTATGGACCAATATGATGAGCATCCCTCAAAGATTTAAGGACATAGTATACTGCCCTTGATGTGAGTATACTGGCAAAGATAGGGACTTTGTCCTTAGATGCCAGCATTGAGGCTTAGTACTAGCAATTAGGTAATTTGCCATTCAGTGTTCAGTATGTAAAGCACAGAAGGCTGCTGAGGGGAGGACGGCTCATAATAATGGCTTGAATGGAGTGAATGGAATGGTATCAAACACATAGAAACCATCTGTTTGATGTATTCTATACCATTCCATTTATTCAGTTCCAGCCATTACTATAAGCCCGTCCTCCCCAATTAAGGTGCCACCAGCCGCCTGTGATGTGAAGACACACACGTAGGCCGACTGTAAATGGATGTACAGTGCCTTGCGAAAGTATTCACCCCCATTGGCATTTTCCTATTTTACAACCTGGAATTAAAATGGATTTTTGGGGGGTTTGTATCATTTGATTTACACAACATGTCTACCACTTTGAAGATGCAAAATATGTTTTATTGTGACACAAACAAGAAATAAGACAAAAAAACTGAAAACTTGAGCGTGCATAACTATTCACCCCTCCAAAGTCAATACTTTGTAGAGCCACCTTTTGCAGCAATTACAGCTGCAAGTCTCTTGGGGTATGTCTCTATAAGCTTGGCCCATCTAGCCACTGGGATTTTTGCCCATTCTTCAAGGCAAAACTGCTCCAGTTCCTTCAAGTTGGATTGGTTCCACTGGTGTACAGCAATCTTTAAGTCATACCACAGATTCTCAATTGGATTGAGGTCTGGGCTTTTACTAGGCCATTCCAATACATTTAAATGTTTCCCCTTAAACCACTCAAGTGTTGCTTTAGCAGTATGCTTAGGGTCATTGTCCTGCTGGAAGGTGAACCTCCATCCCAGTCTGAAATCTCTGGAAGACTGAAACAGGTTTACCTCAAGAATTTCCTGTATTTAGTGCCATCCATCGTTCCTTCAATTCTGACCAGTTTCCCAGTCCCTGCCGATCAAAAACATTCCCACAGCATGATGCTGCCACCACCATGCTTCACTGTGGGGATGGTGTTCTCAGGGTGATGAGGGGTGTTGGGTTTGCGCCAGACATAGCATTTTCCTTGATGGCCAAAAAGCTCGATTTTAGTCTCATCTTACCAGAGTACCTTCTTCCATATGTTTGGGGAGTCTCCCACATGCCTTTTGGCGAACCACAAACGTGTTTGCTTATTTATTTCTTTAAGCAATGTCTTTTTTCTGGCCACTCTTCCGTAAAGCCCAGCTCTGTGGAGTGTACGGCTTAAAGTGGTCCTATGGACAGATACTCCAATCTCCGCTGTGGAGCTTTGCAGCTCCTTCAGGGTTATCTTTGGTCTCTTTGTTGCCTCTCTGATTAATGCCCTCCTTGCCTGGTCTGTGAGTTTTGGTGGGCGGCCCTCTCTTGGCAGGTTTGTTGTGGTGCCATATTCTTTCAAATTTTTTTATAATGGATTTAAATGGTGCTCTGTGGGATGTTCAAAGTTTCAGATATTTTTTCATAACCCAACCCTGATCTGTACTTCTCCAAAACTTTGTCCCTGACCTGTTTGGAGGGCTTCTTGGTCTTCGTGGTGCCGCTTGCTTAGTGCTGTTGCAGACTCTGGGGCCTTTCAGAACAGGTGTATATATACTGAGATCATGTGACAGATCATGTGACACTTAGATTGCACACAGGTGGACTTTATTTAACAAATTATGTGACTTCTGAAGGTAATTGGTTGCACCAGATCTTATTTTTATTTAAGGGCTTCATAGCAAAGGGGGTGAATACATATGCACACACCACTTTTCCGTTATTAATTTTTTTGAATTGTTTGAAACAAGTTATTTTTTTCATTTCACTTCATCAATTTGGACTATTTTGTGTATGTCCATTACATTAAATCCAAATAAAAATCAATTTAAATTACAGGTTGTAATGCAACAAAATAGGAAAACGCCAAGGGGGATGAATACTTTTGCAAGACACTGTAATGTTGACCACAGCTGTTATGCCATGGCTATTGACATGGCATCCTAATGTATATAATTACTCATTACTAAACCAAACTACTGTGTCCTGTTCCTCATTCATTATAGAGATCCAGTTTGCTTCCCAATGACCAGAATCACAAATGAATGGAAGACTAATATGTTAACAACCCTGATACAGATCATGTTATAGTACCGGACAGAGATCTGAGTGGAAAACTTCCCATCAATGGTGTTTTTTTTTTATTAAGCTGATTTGTTTTGAAGATATACCCTTTCATTAGTTTAGCTAGATATACAGTAGGATACATGTGTCAACTATGAGGTACCAGAGTGCCAAAAGGTTGTATGAGCCTGCAGCGAGAGAGCATACTGTACTGTAGTGAACTGCTGTACGCTCTCGTTGGCTGGCCCTCACTACATATTCGTCGCCAAACCCACTGGCTCCAGGTCATCTATAAATATCTTCTAGGCAAATCCCTGCCTTATCTTAGCTCATTGGTCACCATAGCAACACCCACCCGTAGTATGCGTTCCAGCAGGTATATCTCACTGGTCATCCCCAAAGCCAACACCTCCTTTGGCCGCCATTCCTTCCAGTTCTCTGCTGCAAATGACTGGAACGAACTGCAAAAATCTCTGAAGCTGGAGACACTTATCTCCCTCACTATCTTTAAGCATCAGTTGTCAGAGCAGCTTACCGATCACTGCACCTGTACACAGCCCATCTGTAATTAGCCCACCCAACTACCTCATCCCCATATTGTTATTTATTTTGCTCATTTGCACCCCAGTATCTCTATTTGCACATCATCTTCTGCACATCTATCACTCCAGTGTTAATACTAAATTGTAATTATTTTGCACTATGGCCTATTTATTGCCTTACCTCCATAACTTACTACATTTGCACACACTGTATATAGATTTTCTATTGTGTTATTGACTGTATGTTTTGTTTATTCCATATGTAACTCTGTGTTGTTGTTGTTTTTAAATCGCACTGCTTTGGCCAGGTCGCAGTTGTAAATGAGAACTTGTTCTCAACTGGCTTACCTGGTTAAATAAAGGTCAAATAAAAAATTAAAATTAAAGTAGTGCACCGTACAGTACTGTATGCACACTATGCTGATTCAACGATCTCTCAGCCCCTCCATTTTATACACAGTATGTCCTGTTCCTTCCCTATACATTCTTTCATCAAAACAAAAGTAAACAGACCATACATAAGCTACCACGACTACACATCTGAACCATTTCATTTCCTTAGTGAAAAGGTCCTGCATCATAGACGGGTTGGTTGTTTAGCAACAACACCAACACGTGCGCAACTATGAGGCAAAACAGATGAGGTTGGCTTAGATCGTTGACATATAAACTATATTTGAAAACATAAATTAATGTGCACAATTAGCACTTGTTGTCTCTCAACTACATTGTTACAGTTGTTGGATAGCTAGCTAGTGAATTTTTGCCATATTAGCATAGACGTGACAGGCAAAACACCTCAAAACAAGACATGGTTTTCAAGAACAAGATAAAACTAGCCACCTACGATTCCCCACATGGTAGCTTCTTGTCATTGTTGCTAGCTATCTGGCCATCCAGAATCACAACAAAACACGG
This sequence comes from Coregonus lavaretus, assembly GCF_964263955.1. Classification (NCBI taxonomy): domain Eukaryota; kingdom Metazoa; phylum Chordata; class Actinopteri; order Salmoniformes; family Salmonidae; genus Coregonus; species Coregonus lavaretus. Next base: position 25,939,981 of record NC_140012.1, on the reverse strand, counting down.
CCTTCTGCCCCATTGAAGCGTGGACATTGTTTTCATGATGTTGTCAGCTAACCCATCTATAGAAGCAGTGTGTCACATATTCTATTGTCAAAGAATCAAAGATACTGATTAAATGTTACAAAAGTGGCGTAACTATATCCTGTCATGACACAATATTTCCCTCTCTTAAGCAAGCTTACACACCCATTCCATAGTTTGACAATGATCTAAATGGTACTTTTTGTTCCTTGGCACTCTTGGAGGACATTTCTAATTCTCGGAACTGTTCAGCAGCTGTTTTATGTGTGTAACACATCAGGCTTGTCTGATAGCCAGGGCTTTGAGACAGAGGGAGGTGTGTGTGTGTGACTGTGTGTGATTGTGGGCCAATGTCTGTAGTTAGTAAACATTCCCCTTGCAGCCCCAGTCAGTCCCCTGCTGCTTCAGACATCACTACAGAATACCTGCGTAACAACCAAGAGTTACGTTAGTATAACACACACACACCTCTATAAACTTGTATAAAGCTTCACATCCTGGATAACTACTTAGAGAGGACAGAGGTTTGCTGTAAACAAATAAACCATCATTATGAATTTCCAGGCTAAACTACAGGTGATGAGAGAGAGCCATTTGTGTTTATAACAACATCTGCCAATCTGATGATGTCACTGTCAACATCTGTTTATCTGTGAGCAATGAGCATCAACATCTGGGTGCTGCCAAAATGCTAGACTGGCAAATGAACTTAATTGGCAGGAACAACTAGGTCTATGCATTTATCCATTTCACATGAACAAAACAATATGTTTGGAGCTCAGATACACAAACAGGGCCTTCCAGTCAAGGCAATTTCCTTGATAATTGAGCTGTGAGTGCTTCATCTGAAAGAATTCTCCCTCCCAGCGGACCTCATCAGGAAAGACTCCACACATCTCAATTTACAAACAACGCTTCTCTCCACCTGGTAATTACTAGTAGACAAATTAGGCTGGAACAAAAGGCTTTTAACCCTACTTGATTTCATACCTTCTCTGTTGTGTGGGATGAAGGGATGAAGTCTCACAAGGGAAGTCTGGTTAGTAATGACTGAAAACACAATATGGGTGGACCTCAAGCATGTTTCTGTTTCTTCTTTGCATCGTATGTTCTACCTGAATGCTACTGGACTGTGTTGTAACAGTGTAATGTAGGCTATAAATTGTACATTTTCAGGTTTGCATAAATTCTCAATGTGCTGAGCACATAAGACAGTTATAACATTGTTATAACCATGTTTTAAAACCTTTGATGAATTATGTGATCTTGTGTGAGGGAAGTGGGATATTATATTACATTTGACATTTTAGTCATTTAGCAGATGCTCTTATCCAGAGCGACTTACAGTTAGTGAGTGCATATATTTTCATACTGGCCCCCCCGTGGGAATCGAACCCACAACCCTGGCGTTGCAAGCACCATGCTCTACCATGTGAGCTACAGGGGACTCGTTTATATCTAGTTTGGTCCTTCCTATGTTTTAATTCTTTGTCCCAGTGTATATGATGTATAAAAAAGAAAAGTATGATCGCAAATCATACCGTTAAAATCTAAACACAGGACTCAATAAATTACATCTCTGTCCTGGTTCCTACCTCACAACAACAAGGGGAAAATGTCACCTATCCCCGTCGGTTATGCAGTAGGCCACAGCATGGAACTACAATCTGCTGGCTCCAGCTGTAGCTAAAGGTCACCAGCTCATTTCAAGTGGCCCGTTTTGTAGCTGTAGCAGTAGCCTAACTTTACTTCACTTTACTGCTGCTCTTCACTTTACCATGTCCTCAAACTGGGTACTGTAGATGAAATACCAATGCCTCAGTCTGTCTGTGTCAGATGCATATAACAGACAGAGAGTGAGTGAGTGGAGAGCTGAACAGACCGCCAAGGGCATAGCTGGATAAGTGGCACTCACTTCACGTCTCTGTCTGACACACAATTTGTCAACTGTCATCCCGCTCAGGGAGGTGAGTTGGTAGCTGGTACAGGAAGGCTTATACGCCTTGAAGGGACATGGGGTATCAGAGCATGTTGGGGCGGAAAAGTAGAGGGCAGTTCATTTATCAGCAGCTGTGGAGGATGATGATGGGTGGTTTGAGGACATGCCCTGAGAGGACGGGGAGAGAGAGAGAGAGAGAGAGAGAGAGAGAGAGAGAGAGAGAGAGAGAGAGAGAGAGAGAGAGAGAGAGAAGTGAATGTGAAGTGAATTCCTAGAAGAATAGTGTGTCAATGCACATTATTGATCATTGTCAACAAAGGCCCTTAAGGGCCAAACAGGCTGTGGTGTGTGCATGGCTGTCAAGTAAATATGTCAATTAAGTTAAATGAGCTCACCTAACTTACCAGCTGCATCTCCTGTGTTGATCCAGTCTGGATTGGCAATACTGGCTATAGCAAATATATCTGCTGCTAGAAAGAGACATCCTGATATGACGGTGAGTTTATCCATTTCTCAGACGTGGATGCTCTCTTCTCTTCTCCCTTATATTGAGTCAAGGTGGAAAGTCTCCTCTATCTCGCCCCCTCCAAAGGCAGATAGGATAAAAGAGAATCAGGCATGGATTTCAACGTCCCATATCAATGTTTTGGTCATGCCCAGTGGATGTATTGTCGTCGTCCTCTTGGTAGAAGGGCAAGCCTCTCATCTTTACCGCGCGTACGCGAAGTCCTGGTGTAGGATTTATGCAAAGCCGTTTCTGTTACCTTCCCACTGCCTTTTAACTATCGACCATGGCCGTGGCTATGAACGCCCGCTGTTTCACCCATTACCATTGCTCAGTATTGCAACCTGGTAGCTTATGGTGTCCGGAAAATATATTTGAAAGATGAGTGGAATGAAAACTCAAATGTTTTGCGACCATTTCGCCGTTATTATGTTATTAAAGAGATGCTTGCAAGCGTGCACACTATACCGCTTATTTCCTGTGTCCCTTTCTCTTCTCCATCTGAGATGTCTTCATTGCAAACAAATGGAAATTCCATGAAATACATATCTTATATGCAATGGTCTGATTTCATAATCTGCCAATATTCCCTTCAATAGAAATATCGTTATTTGTCCCTCATGTTATGCCCGTCAGATGTATCCATTCGAGGTTATAATGTAGCCTAGCAATGTAGTGAAGGGGGGGGGGGGCATCAGTTCAATGGAATCAGCTGTAACAAAACTCGCTGTTCTCTGGCAATGTGAACCTAGCGACATTAAGGTGACGTGATCATACGGCTAAATTTCAAAATAAAAGTCCCCCAGAATGTTTTTGCATGACTGTTAAAGGATGTTTTTCTGATTTAAAATCCCAAAGATTATAGTTTAAACTGACTTAAACATACATTTATTGAGAAAAAAAAAAGAATATATTATTGAAATAAATAAACAAATATCTATTTACTGTCTATATTTTTTACTATAATGATACAACAATAACATTTCCATTTACGTCATTTAGCAGACGCTCTTAATAATAATAATAATATGCCATTTAGCAGACGCTTTTATCCAAAGCGACTCTTATCCAGAGCGACTTACAAATTGGTGCATTCACCTTATAGCCAGTGGGATAACCACTGGCTATAAGGGGGGGGGGGGGGGGGGGATTACTTTATCCTATCCCAGGTATTCCTTAAAGAGGTGGGGTTTCAAGTGTCTCCGGAAGGTGGTGAGTGACTCCGCTGTCCTGGCGTCGTGAGGGAGCTTGTTCCACCATTGGGGTGCCAGAGCAGCGAACAGTTTTGACTGGGCTGAGCGGGAACTGTGCTTCTGCAGAGGTAGGGGGGCCAGCAGGCCAGAGGTGGATGAACGCAATGCCCTCGTTTGGGTGTAGGGACTGATCAGAGCCTGAAGGTACGGAGGTGCCGTTCCCCTCACAGCTCCGTAGGCAAGCACCATGGTCTTGTAGCAGATGCGAGCTTCAACTGGAAGCCAGTGGAGTGTGCGGAGGAGCGGGGTGACGTGAGAGAACTTGGGAAGGTTGAACACCAGACGGGCTGCGGCATTCTGGATGAGTTGTAGGGGTTTAATGGCACAGGCAGGGAGCCCAGCCAACAGCGAGTTGCAGTAATCCAGACGGGAGATGACAAGTGCCTGGATTAGGACCTGTGCCGCTTCCTGTGTAAGGCAGGGTCGTACTCTCCAAATGTTGCAGAGCATGAACCTACAGGATCGGGTCACCGCCTTGATGATAGCGGAGAACGACAGGGTGTTGTCCAGGGTCACGCCAAGGCTCTTCGCACTCTGGGAGGAGGACACAACGGAGTTGTCAACCGTGATGGCGAGATCATGGAACTGGCAGTCCTTCCCCGGGAGGAAGAGCAGCTCCGTCTTGCCGAGGTTCAGCTTGAGGTGGTGATCCGTCATCCACACTGATATGTCTGCCAGACATGCAGAGATGTGATTCGCCACCTGGTTATCAGAAGGGGGAAAGGAGAAGATTAGTTGTGTGTCATCTGCGTAGCAATGATAGGAGAGGCCATGTAAGGATATGACAGAGCCAAGTGACTTGGTGTATAGCGAGAATAGGAGAGGGCCTAGAACTGAGCCCTGGGGGACACCAGTGGTGAGAGCACGTGGTGCAGAGACAGATTCTCGCCACGCCACTTGGTAGGAGCGACCGGTCAGGTAGGACGCAATCCAAGAGTGAGCCGCGCCGGAGATGCCCAACTCGGAGAGGATGGAGAGGAGGATCTGATGGTTCACAGTATCAAAGGCAGCAGACAGGTCTAGAAGGACAAGAGCAGAGGAGAGAGAGTTAGCTTTAGCAGTGCGGAGAGCCTCCGTGACACAGAGAAGAGCAGTCTCAGTTGAATGACCAGTCTTGAAACCTGACTGGTTTGGATCAAGAAGGTCATTCTGAGAGAGATAGCAAGAGAGTTGGCTAAAGACGGCACGCTTAAGAGTTTTGGAGAGAAAAGAAAGAAGGGATACTGGTCTGTAGTTGTTGACATCAGAGGGATCGAGTGTTGGTTTTTTGAGAAGGGGTGCAACTCTCGCTCTCTTGAAGACGGAAGGGACATAGCCAGCGGTCAAGGATGAGTTGATGAGCGAGGTGAGGTAAGGGAGAAGGTCACCGGAGATGGTCTGGAGAAGAGAGGAGGGGATAGGGTCAAGCGGGCAGGTTGTTGGGTGGCCGGCTGTCACAAGTCACAAGATTTCATCTGGAGAGAGAGAGGAGAAAGAAGTCAAAGCATAGGGTAGGGCAGTGTGAGCAGAACCAGCAGTGTCATTTGACTTAACAAATGAGGATCGGATGTCATCAACCTTCTTTTCATAATGGTTGACGAAGTCATCCACAGAGAGGGAGGATGGGGGAGGGGGAGGAGGATTCAGCAGGGAGGAGAAGGTGGCAAAGAGCTTCCTAGGGTTAGAGGCAGATGCTTGGAATTTAGAGTGGTAGAAAGTGGCTTTAGCAGCAGAAACAGAGGAAGAAAATGTAGAGAGGAGGGAGTGAAAAGATGCCAGGTCCGCAGGGAGTCTAGTTTTTCTCCATTTCCGCTCGGCTGCCCGGAGCCCTGTTCTGTGAGCTCGCAATGAGTCGTCAAGCCACGGAGCAGGAGGGGAGGACCGAGCCGGCCGGGAGGATAGGGGACATAGAGAGTCAAAGGATGCAGAAAGGGAGGAGAGGAGGGTTGAGGAGGCAGAATCAGGAGATTGGAGGGAGAAGGATTGAGCAGAGGGAAGAGATGATAGGATGGAAGAGGAGAGAGTAGCGGGAGAGAGAGAGCGAAGGTTGCGACGGCGCATTACCATCTGAGTAGGGGCAGAGTGAGTAGTGTTGGAGGAGAGCGAGAGCGAAAAGGATACAAAGTAGTGGTCGGAGACATGGAGGGGAGTTGCAGTGAGATTAGTAGAAGAACAGCATCTAGTAAAGATGAGGTCAAGCGTATTGCCTGCCTTGTGAGTAGGGGGGGGCGGTTAGAGGGTGAGGTCAAAAGAGGAGAGGAGTGGAAAGAAGGAGGCAGAGAGAAATGAGTCAAAGGTAGACGTAGGGAGGTTGAAGTCACCCAGAACTGTGAGGGGTGAGCCATCCTCAGGAAAGGAACTTATCAAGGCGTCAAGCTCATTGATGAACTCTCCAAGGGAACCTGGAGGGCGATAAATGACAAGGATGTTAAGTTTGAATGGGCTAGTGACTGTGACAGCATGGAATTCAAATGAGGAGATAGACAGATGGGTCAGGGGAAAAAGAGAGAATGTCCACTTGGGAGAGATGAGGATTCCTGTGCCACCACCCCGCTGACATGGTCAGACGAGGAGAGAGCAGTAGGAGTAGCAGTGTTTTCAGTGGTAATCCATGTTTCCGTCAGCGCCAAGAAGTCGAGGGACTGGAGGGTAGCATAGGCTGAGATGAACTCTGCCTTGTTGGCCGCAGAACGGCAGTTCCAGACGCTGCCGGAGACCTGGAACTCCACGTGGGTCGTGCGTGCAGGGACCACCAGGATAGAGAGGCAGCAGCCACGCGGTGTGAGGCGTTTGTATAGCCTGTGCGGAGAGGAGAGAACAGGGATAGACAGAGGCATAGTTGACAGGCTACAGAAAATGGCTACAATAATGTAAAAGGAGATTGGGTGTTACATTTCACTGAAACACCCAAATATAACTCTCCCAACTTCCACCTCAGAAACTATAATTGTTGTAAACTACAGCGGTTCAATGTTTTCTAGGAATAGACTAACTTAGTTTATTCAGCTAGCTAACTTGGTACAGTATTCTTCCGTGAAAACCGTCCAGGGCACCTAGTCATATGACGCCACAGCCAACTAGCATGCCGGACTCCAACAACATGGTTTGTACTACCTGGCCTGACGACTCCTGGCTGTCTCTGTCACCAGTCCACCAGGTTGTACTGCTGCTCCAGTTCTGCCTGCAGCTGTGGACCCTTTCTTTCTCTCTTTCTCAATTCAATTCAATTTCAATTTAAGGGCTTTATTGGCATGGGAAACATATGTTAACATTGCCAAAGCAAGTGAAGTAGATAGTAAACAAAAGTGAAATAAACAATAAATATTAACAGTAAACATTAATCTCTCTCTCTCTCTCTCTCTCTCTCTCTCTCTCTCTCTCTCTCTCTCTCTCTCTCTCTCTCTCTCTCTCTCTCTCTCTCTCTCTCTCTCTCTCCTCTCCCTCTCCCTCTCCCTCTCCCTCTCCCTCTACCTCTGAATGCCTGGCTATGAAAAGCCAACTGACATTGACTCCTGATGTGTTGAACTGTTCCACCCTCTATAGCTTCTATGGACTTTGCCACCCCTCCGAGCCTGGTTCCTCTCTAGGTTTCTTCTTAGGTTCCTGCCTTCTGGGGAGTTTTTCTTAGCCACTGTGCTTCTGCATCTGCATTGCTTGCTCTTTGGGGGTTTTGGCTGAGTATCTGTAAAGCACTGTAAATAGCTTTATAAAATACATTTGATTGATTGATTGATCTACATGTTTGCTTCTGTACCATTTAAACTAAAGAAGTTATATCACTATACAGCTATTTGTTACTGTACTGTTAATTCTATAGAAGTTGTCTCCAATAAAGGGGGTGATTTGGAATCCTCAGAGACAGTACTAATAGGATCCAGTGTCATACCATTCAGATTTGCGTCATTAAGGTATTTTTCCCTCAGAAAGCTAGGGCCACCGCTGACGAAAATCGCCATTTTCAAAACAGACCTCTTTTCCAGCACTATACAGTTATTTGTTACTGTACTATTGGAACTATACACGTTGTCTCCAATAAAGGGGGGTGATTTGGAATCTTCAGACACTCTGCTAATGGGATCTGGTGTCATATCATGAAGATTTGCATCATTCAATCGTTTTTTGGAGGAAAACCTACTGTCAACTGTTACCAAAACCGTCTTTTCATTACAGCACTATACAGCTATTTGTTACTGTACTGTTATTCTATAGAAGTTATCTCCAATAAAGGGGGGTGATTTGGAATCCTCTGACACTCTGCTAATAGGATCCAGTGTCATTCCATTCAGATTTGCTTTATTAGGGTCTTCACTGACATTCACATTCACTGCTCACAAACATACTGGAACATTCTGTTTCAACATACACATCCAGACATTGCAAACTGACTCTCACATTTGTGTAATTGCTAAACCATACTCATGATTTTCTTTATCTTCTCTGCGTGTCCTTTTGCACTCCAGTCTGACATGCTGCGCTCACTATCCACCATGCGACCCACAGTCAAGACGGAGGACTTGTTCAAGGTCAGGAAGTTCACAGAGGACTTTGGACAGAGGGCTGAGAGGTCCTGGTCAGCAGGGGTTTCACGACTCCTTACCCGGTCTCTCCTCTCAAGCCACATTCGTACAACCTCCTGTCAAATAGTACAGTATTACAACACTAGAACCTTGGACTTGTTCGACTAACCTGCATTGGCAAGAATGAAGGAGCATTCTAACTTCATGCATATTCTTTCCCTGTGATCATACACTATTGGACAGTCCTGATGACTGAAAGACTGTTTTCTTTGCCATCCTGCACTTTTACAGGAAGTACAGAGCTCATTGTTGAGTGGGGGAGGTGTTTAAATGTCTGTATTTCTCTGTATTTTGCAGTACAAGAGCCCTTTTCTATTTCTGTATTTGAACATTGAAAATAGTAGTTCCATGACAGACATTATCATATTGTTCCTATACTGTTAGTATTGCTGTCTCTCTGTGTAGTTGGGTATATAGTTGGTATATCGGTTCAGTAATACTGAAGTCAGTTCCGGTCCCAGAGGGGTTCTCAATGCTGTTACACGTAGCCATGATAACCAACTTAACCTGAATAAATGAATTCTGTATACATGAATTCTTAAATAAATGAATAGAATAAATGAATTATACTCTGAATAAAACCTGAATTAAAAAAGAACAAGATGTGCTTGTCATGATTTTATTTTAATTTTACATTATACCTCCTTGTATTTTGCAGATGACTGGTTAATACAGACTACACCCTTCCCTTATTTCAACCCACATTTCTGTTCACAACTTTTGAATCAGGTAATAACTAAACAGATACATGTGCTGTCTGTCCAATTGATGTAAACTTTCCACACAAATATTCATTTTAAAAAGCTAAAGACCTTCACAGTGTAGGTCTGTTGTTTTAACAGTGTAATAACAATATCACGTTATACATGTCTATAACAGTCAATAACAGTGATAATAACAGTTTATAGCAGTGTAACAGAACTGTTTATAACAATGTACAGCACATCTACCAATGCATGGATGCATTTCAAGATCATAAACTATTTTGTTTCTGAATCCTCAGACCCCTGAATTGGATCAGCATGTGGGACAGTGCCATCTAGTGGAATGGAAATGCAACTATTATTCCAGATATTATTTAATGAAGAATATTGAACTTTCAATCATTAATTCTTTTTCAACTCATTAATATTTAACATTGTTGTATAATAAACATTTTGAGGTCCCCTTATTAACATAACGTAAATTACGTTTTTGAACATATTTTATTTCATTTACCCACCTTGGCAGAGTACCTATATAACCACTAGAACCCAACAATAAGCCTCAAAATCTCCTAAAATAGCATGAAAAGGAGAGGGTAGAATCAGAGAAAAAGAACCCATCTTGAAACCGGTCAAATATAGTACTTTTTGTGATCTTGTGTTCAAGTAAACGAATGACTTTTATTTTTGCGCGATTTGGAGTTGTTAATGCCGCTAAATGTCGCTGATTTCACAGAGCTTTGTTCTAAAAAAAAAATGCTAACCTCAGCTCTCGCGAGATTCTATTCAACCGTCACACAAAGGTCAGACGTTGCATGCATCACCCAATGGTTGCGTGCGACGTCATCGACTGTGTCATATACTGACAGATTCAATGGGAGCGTTCCTATGCATATGCCGCGTTCAAAATAACTGTGAACTCAGAAATCTCCGACTTCCGACTTCAGTGCGTTCAAGACAACTGGGAACTCGGGAAAAAACGAGCTCCAACTAGGAAAATTTGTTTTGAACGGTCATCCAACTCGGAATACCAAGTAGGAAACTCTGGCATCTTTCTAGAGCTCAGACTTTCCAACCTGAAGATCACTGACATCATGATTTGACCCCCCCAAAATTCAGAGTTCCCAGTTGTCTTGAAAGAACCATTAGAAGTTGATGACACCCGACAGATCTTACAATGCCTGAATAGGTATTTTAAGTATCAGCTAACCACATCCTGTGTTTTAGCAAGTTTTCAGTCGATGACACAGTCAACTGACTGGTTGTCGCATCTGTGGAACGCGCCCAATGGCCATGTTCGAGAGCATCAAAACCTTGATGTATTATGGGTAAATTGTGACTGACACTTATCTACAAATAATAATGAGTTGTTATTTATCATGGGCATTAATATGGAGTTGGTCCCCCCTTCGCTGCTATAACAGCCTCCACTCTTCTGGGAACGCTTTCCACTAGATGTTGGAACATTGCTGCGGGGACTTGCTTTCATTCAGCCACAAGAGCATTAGTGAGTTCGGGCACTGATGTTGGGCGATTAGGCCTGGCTCGTAGTCAGCGTTTCAATTCACCCCAAAGGTGTTCGATGGGGTTGAGGTCAGGGCTCTGTGCAGTCCAGTCAAGTTCGTCCACACCGATCTCGACAAACCATTTCTGTATGGACCTCGCTTTGTGCACGGGGGCATTGTCATGCTGCAACAGGAAAGGGCCTTCCCCAAACTGTTGCCACAAAGTTGAAGATACAGAATCATCTAGAATGTCATTGTATGCTGTAGAGTTAAGATTTCCCTTCACTGGAACTAAGGGGACTAGCCCAAACCATGGAAAAACAGCCCCAGATCATTATTCCTCCTCCACCAAACTTTACAGTTGGCAATATGCATTAGGGCAGGTAGTGGTCTCCTGGCATCCGCCAAACCCAGATTCGTCCATCGGACTGCCAGATGGTGTAGCGTGATTCATTACTCCTGAGAATGAATTTCCACTGCTCCGGAGTCCAATGGCTGCAAGCTTTACACCACTCCAGCCGACGCTTGGCATTGCGCATAATGATCTTAGGCTTGTGTACGGCTGCTTGGCCATGGAAACCCATTTCATGAAGCTCCCGATGAACAGTTCTTGTGCTGACATTGCTTCCAGAGGCAGTTTGGAACTCGGTAGTGAGTGTTGCAACCGAGGACAGACTATTTTTACACGGTACACGCTTCAGCACTTGGCGGTCCAGTTCAATGAGCTTGTGTGGCCTACCACTTTGCGGCTGAGCCATTGTTGCTCCTAGACGTTTCCACTCCACAATAACAGCACTTACAGTTGACTGGGAAAGCTCTAGCATGGCAGAAATGTCATGAACTGACTTGTTGGAAAAGTGGCATCCTATGACGGTGCCACGTTGAAAGTCACTGAGCTCTTCAGTAAGGCCATTCTACTGCCAATGTTTGTCTATGGCGATTGCATGGCTGTGTGCTCGATTTTATACACCTGTACACAACGGGTGTGGCTGAAATAGCCAAATCCACTCATTTCAAGGGGTGTCCACATACTTTGTATATATAGTTTATGTGAAGACTCATTCGCGCATTGAAGCTAAATTAAGTCGGTTAAGATCGCTTCTCACGGTTACATAACATCAAAGACAGTACAGTTTCAAAGACAGAACAGTATGAAGATAGGCTAAAACTGCTTCTCAAATAGAAATCCCCGATCACGCTTGTAGGCGATGTCATGGCGACGTTGGCTAGCTAAGCGCATGCGCAGAAACATGTAATCGGGTCTAATGGTCGTCTCGCGCCAATCTGCGCATGTGCAAGCTGTCACCTCAAAGGCACTCCTTCGATATAAAATGGGTTTTGACCAAAATGAAAAGGTGTCAGTTTGTCACTTTCATGAGGTTGGAGTAATAACATGTTCAACGACTTAAGACATTGGCTCCAATCTAGGTTGTACCTTTAGATTTCAAGAAATCTGTTTTTCATAGACAAGTATTCTTAGCGTGGTCATTAATATATATATAAAACTCATCACATTTATCTTTTATTTGGAACAATAAGGATATTTTGTATAGAAACAAGTCTATTTTTTAACAACTGGTTTAATAATAATATCCTACTTTTTTATCTCTTTACAATTTCCCTGTTACATCTAGAGAGTTTGCCATAGTCTTTGATGCTATTTCATCTGGAACTCTCATGTTGTTTAGAGGTATAACCAAACATCACCTTCTTGAGGATACCTTCGCTATAGTCCAGTTGACTCTCCAGTAGGAAAAATGTGTTTCTCCTTGCTCCCTCAGAACAACATATCTATACGTGCTTTATTTCAAAGGGATGTTGTATCGATTGTCACAATTTACTTGGAATACATTTACTAGACTTAGTCTCGGGCCTAACAACACCCGTGCCAATATACAGTGAGGGGGAAAAGTATTTGATCCCCTTCTGATTTTGTACGTTTGCCCACTGACAAAGAAATGATCAGTCTATAATTTTAATGGTAGTTTTATTTGAACGATGAGAGACCGAAAAAATCCAGAAAAACGCATGTCAAAAATGTTATAAATTGATTTGCATTTTAATGAGGGAAATAAGTATTTGACCCCCTCTCAATCAGAAAGATTTCTGGCTCCCAGGTGTCTTTTATACAGGTAACGAGCTGAGATTAGGAGCACACTCTTAAAGGGAGTGCTCCTAATCTCAGTTTGTTACCTGTATAAAAGACACCTGTCCACAGAAGCAATCAATCAATCAGATTCCAAACTCTCCACCATGGCCAAGACCAACGAGCTCTCCAAGGATGTCAGGGACAAGATTGTAGACCTACACAAGGCTAGAATGGGCTACAAGACCATCGCCAAGCAGCTTGGTGAGAAGGTGACAACAGTTGGTGCGATTATTCGCAAATGGAAGAAACACAAAAGAACTGTCAATCTCCCTCGGCCTGGGGCTCCATGCAAGATCTCACCTCGTGGAGTTGCAATGATCATGAGAACGGTGAGGAATCAGCCCAGAACTACACGGGAGGATCTTGTCAATGATCTCAAGGCAGCTGGGACCATAGTCACCAAGAAAACAATTGGTAACACACTACGCCGTGAATGACTGAAATCTTGCAGCGCCCGCAAGGTCCCCCTGCTCAAGAAAGCACATATACAGGCCCGTCTGAAGTTTGCCAATGAACATCTGAATGATTCAGAGGAGAACTGGGTGAAAGTGTTGTGGTCAGATGAGACCAAAATCGAGCTCTTTGGCATCAACTCAACTCGCCGTGTTTGGAGGAGGAGGAATGCTGCCTATGACTCCAAGAACACCATCCCCACCGTCAAACATGGAGGTGGAAACATTATGCTTTGGGGGTGTTTTTCTGCTAAGGGGACAGGACAACTTCACCGCATCAAAGGGACGATGGACAGGGCCATGTACCGTCAAATCTTGGGTGAGAACCTCCTTCCCTCAGCCAGGGCATTGAAAATGGGTCGTTGATGGGTATTCCAGCATGACAATGACTGTCATGCTGGACCTTAATCCCATAGAAGACCTTAATCCCATAGAAAATCTGTGGAGGGAGCTGAAGGTTCGAGTTGCCAAACGTCAGCCTCGAAACCTTAATGACTTGGACAAGATCTGCAAAGAGGAGTGGGACAAAATCCCTCCTGAGATGTGTGCAAACCTGGTGGCCAACTACAAGAAACGTCTTACCTCTGTGTTTGCCAAAAAGGGTTTTTCCACCAAGTACTAAGTCATGTTTTGCAGAGGGGTCAAATACTTATTTCCCTAATTAAAATGCAATCAATTTATAACATTTTTGACATGCGTTTTTGTGGATTTTGTTGTTGTTATTCTGTCTCTCACTGTTCAAATAAACCTACCATTAAAATTATAGACTGATCATGTCTTTGTCAGTGGGCAAACGTACAAAATCAGCAGGGGATCAAATACTTTTTTCCCTCACTGTATCCAACAAACACCGGCTTATCGGGCATTATCACTTTTATACAACGGGTTACCAACATATTCAAATAATGATTTGCATATTCTCATTAAAAACGTTATTTTGATTAATTTATTCGTACTATTTCATCCTTCCACAAGATATAGTCCCGACACAAATCTAGGGTTGCTAGAGACGCGACCCAGTCATTCGTTCTTTTTGTTCTGTATCTATGGACGCGACCCAGTCGTTCAGTCTTTCTGTTCTGTATCTATAGACGCGACCCAGTCGTTCCATTACCATTCTGGCTGGCAACGTTCTTATCCCTTGCTTGCTAAACTAGCCAACTACGGCTAATTTAAAGTCACGTCAAAAAGTTCCGCCAGAATAACAGCAAAGTAGCTGCATTTGCATTTGTTTAAACTGTTTTCTAGTGACATTTATTTAGATATATCCATCACAATGAGCTAATGAGGCGCGATTTCGCCTGGCAAAGAAAATGTGCTGACTCGTCAGGACACTGTTGTTCAGAGCGAGTCAACCACACAACAACAGTAACACAATCACTTCAACCTGAAGCTGGAAAGACTGCAAATTAGCTGCGTTTCGTTTGACCTTTTTTCGAAAGACCTTTTTTTGTATATATCCATTAAAATGAAGCCAGCTGATTCATGATTTCGACCGGCTGAGAAACGCTGCCTGTCTCTCTTTCTGTCTCGTCCTGACTCCCGACAAGTTCAATACTATCCGACACCTGTAGATCGAATTTGAATATTGAAACAATGTTGCAAATGTCGGAGAAACAGACATCAAGGTTTATACAAATCTCCGCTGTTGAAAACTAAATGTTAGTCTAAAAGAAATGTGAGATAACGTCTAGATGCTTTTTATAGTTGAGATCAAGTTTATAAAGTGCCTGACTGGGTTGATGAGAGAGTGGATTGCGCAGTCAGATGGAACAGTGTAAATAGACATTTTAATTTAATAGATTTCGCTGGTGGTAATTTATGGAATAGAAACGGCTGGAATGCGGGTTTAACCAATCAGCATTCAGGATTAGACCCACCCGTTGTATAATTGTCACAATTTACTGGAATCCATCTGTCAATAATATCTGTTGGAAAAAGGTATGGTTATTATTACCACACAATGACCTGCTTGTTAGCAAGGTCGGAGAGGTCTGTCTCTCTTTCAGAATGATCCAGAAGTATTACCCTGCAAATCATTACTTGAAGAAACTAAAAAAATACATTAACATTAACTGATTTTTTTGTGTTGAGCATCCAGAAATAGTTTTGCATTTATTTTGGCACTGTCTAAATGTAAAGAGATTATGGCAAGATGTTTGTAGTTTTGTTGATGATCACAAGTTTACTGGAGAACGGAGACCAAGTAGAGACTTTCGGACAAGGTGGATAATTGTATAATATAAGGCAGTTTATTCAGAGGTAAAGATATCTGGAATAGCGTGCACGGACCCGTTCGTCAAACTCGTAGGGAGTTTATCAGAAGAGAGCCCCAAAACATTGTGTGCTGACATTTTATACAATAAAATGAAGTAGGTTGAATCTAGTAGTTCTGATCTTCTGATTGGTCCTGATGAGTTGGGCGAGGTCACCTCCAGGCTAGTGTTACTGTTGCATTGGCTCTGAGTCGGGTTCTCTGTCTTCAGATGTTCAGCCTAAGAGAAGGGGATTTTTGTGTGTGTGTGTGTGTGTGTGTGTGTTTAACAGTGATGATGTGTGTGTGTGTGTGTGTGTGTGTGTGTGTGTGTGTTTAACAGTGATGATGTGTGTGTGTGTGTGTGTGTGTGTGTGTGTGTGTTATCAGTGATGATGTGTGTGTGTGTGTGTGTGTGTGTGTGTGTGTGTGTCCTCAGAGCAAGAACTCGTGAGTTGGAAGAACTGAGAGACCTATGGCGTGGGTGTTGTCCTTGGCCACCTGCTGACAAGGCTGACAAGATAGGACTCTTTTGTCCATTGTATTGAATACAAAGGCCCAACACAAAATGGGTCATGCACAAGATTTTAGTCAGACCAAGCTATAACATTATATATTTACTACGACAGTTTTATAATTTATAATATTCTTGATGACTTTCGTTTATTATGGGAGAATGTGCTGCTCGGTTTCCTTAACTATAATAAGGATAAAGATATATATTTTTTACCTCTTAAATCTAATTGTGCTAATGAAAAAAATGCCATATTTATGAATATAAATCCACACAAAAATAAACACTCTTACTTTCTATAATAAATTTGAGCAGTACATTAAGGCCATTCTACATTCTTCAAATAAGAAAGTTGTTAAAACAATCAATAGGTGCATGTCTTTTAAGGTCTGTATAATCTGTAATTTGTTGTACCCTCTAGCATATGTTGTCCTTGTCTGTTTGTATAAAACTGGTGTTTTCTGCTGTAAAAAAATGCAAAATATATACAGTACCAGTCAAAAGTTTGGACACACCTACTCATTCCAGTGTTCCTCTTTCTTTTTACTATTTTCTACATTGTAGAATAATAGTGAAGACATCAAAACTATGTAGGGCGGCAGGTAGCTTAGTGGGTAAGAGCGTTGTGCCAGTAACCGAAAGGTCGCTGGTTCTAATCCCAGAGCCGACTAGGTGAAAAATCTGTCGATGTGCCCTTGAGCAAGGCACTTAACCCTAATTGCTCCTGTAAGTCGCTCTGGATAAGAGCGTCTGCTAAAAATTTAAATGTAAAAAACGAACACATACGGAATCATGTAGTAACCAAAAAAGTGTTAAACAAATCAAAATATATTTCAGATTCTTCAAAGTAGCCACCCTTTGCCTTGATGACAGCTTTGCACACTCTTGGCATTCTCTCAACCAGCTTCATGAGGTAGTCACCTGGAATGCATTTCAATTAACTGGTGTGCCTTGTTAATTTGCGGAATTTCTTTCCTTCTTAATGCATTTGAGCCAATCAGTTGTGTTGTGACAAGGTAGGGGTGGTATACAGAAGATAGCCCTATTTGGTAAAAGACCAAGTCCATATTATGTCAAGAACAGCTCAAATAAGCAAAGAGAAATGACAGTCCATCATTACTTTAAGGTCAGTCAATCCAGAATATTTCAAGAACTTTTTCAAGTGCAGTCACAAAAACCATCAAGTGCTATGATGAAACTGGCTCTCATGAGAACCGGCACAGGAAAGGAAGACCCAGAGTTACCTCTGCTGCAGAGGATAAGTTCATTCGAGTTACCAGCCTCAGAAATTGCAGCCCAAATAAATGCTTCACAGAGTTCAAGTAACAGACACATCTCAACATCAACTGTTCAGAGGAGACTGTGTGAATCAGGCCTTCATGGTCGAATTGCTGCAAAGAAACCACTACTAAAGGACACCAATAAGAAGAAGAGACTTGCTTGGGCCAAGAAACACGAGTAATGGACATTAGACCGGCGGAAATCTGTCCATTGGTCTGGAGTCCAAATTTGAGATTTTTGGTTCCAACCGCCGTGTCTTTGTGAGATGCAGAGTAGGTGAACGGATGAAATCCGCATGTGTAGTTCCCACCATGAATCATGGAGGAGGAGGTGTGATGGTGTGGGGTTGCTTTGCTGGTGACACTGTTTGTGATTTATTTAGAATTCAAGGCACACTTAACCAGCATGGCTACCACAGCATTCTGCAGCGATACGCCATGCCATCTGGTTTAGGCTTAGTGGGACTATCATTTGTTTTTCAACAGGACAATGACCCAACACACCTCCAGGCTGTGTAAGGGCTATTTTACCAAGAAGGAGAGTAATGGAGTGCTGTATCAGATGATCTGGCCTCCACAATCACCCGACCTCTAACCAATTGAGATGGTTTGGGATGAGTTGGACCTCAGAGTGAAGGAAAAGCAGCCAACAAGTGCTCAGCATATGTGGGAACTCCTTCAAGACTGTTGGAAAAGCATTCCAGGTGAAGCTGGATGAGAGAATGCCAAGAGTGTGCAAAGCTGTCATCAAGGCAAAGGGTAGCTACTTTGAAGAATCAAAAATAGAAATTATATTTTGATTTTTTAAACACGTTTTGGGTTACTACATGATTCCATGTGTTATTTCATAGTTTTGATGTCTTCACTATTATTCTAAAAGGTAGAAAATAGTAAAAATAAAGAAAAACCCTTGAATGAGTAGGTGTCCAAACTTTTGACTGGTGCTGTATATACATACACAAACACACAGGGTCAGTTCCAGTGCCAGAGTAGCAGCAGCGTATATGATGATTGTATGTGAGTGTGTGTGTGTGAGTGTGTGTGTAAAGTCAGTATCAATGTGTGTGCGTGTTATGTGTGTGTGAGCAAATGAAGTGTTTGTGTTGGAGTGTCAGTGAGTGTGTAGTGTGCATAGAGTCAGTGCAAAAATTTGAATAAAATAGAAGGCTCAACGCAGATATTCCAGGTAGTAATTTTGTTAGCTACTTAGCAGTCTTATGGCTTGGGGATAGAAGCTGTTCAGGAGCCTGTTTGTGTCAGACTTATTGCCCCGGTACCACTTGCCGTGCAGAAGCATAGAGAACGGTCTATGGCTTGGCTAGCTGGAGTCTAACAATTTTCCCGCCCACCATTTCACACCACCTGATATAGAGGTCCTGGATGGCAGGGAGCTCGGCCCCAGTGATGTACTGGGCTGTCCGCACCACCCTCTGTAGCGCCATGCGGTCGAGGGTGCTGCAGTTGCCATACCAAGCAGTGATGCAGCCAGTCAAGATGCTCTCAGTGGTGCAGCTGTATAACTTTTTGAGGATTTGAGGGTCCATGCCAAATATTTTCAACCTCCTAAGGGGAAAGAGGCGATGTCTCTGTTTGCATGTGTGTTGACCATTTTAAAGATGCACTATGCAGAAATCAATCTCTGCCATTTCCTGGTTGCTGAAATTCTAATAGTTTGCCTAATTTCAGTTAATGTGATAAAACAAGCAAGTATAGTGTAGAGAATCATTGTACCATGAAATATATTTTCCATAACCAAAAATATTGTATTTCAGCTGTATGAAACTGGTGTACAAAACCAAAAGTAAAAGATGCAAAACCAAAACTTAAGCACGGGAAGCATAGAAATAGTGCACATAGAACAGATCTACCGCTTCTTAGACTTTCTTTCAATTAGAACGACAGATCTACAACTCCCATTTCTATGTGAATTTCGTGACATATTGCAGCTTAAAGTCCTTAGTGATTTGGATACCAAGGAACTTCAAGCTCTCAACCCGCTCCACTGCAGCCTGGTCAATGTGGATGGGGGCGTGCTCGTCCCCCCATTTCCTGTAGTCCACGATCAGCTCCTTGCTCTTACTGACGTTGAGGGAGAGGTTGTTGTCCTGGCACCACACTTCCAGGTCACTGACCTCCTCCCTGTAGGCTGTCTTCGTCGCTGGTGATCAGGCCTACCAGGTCGTGTCGTCAGCAAACTTGATGATGGTGTTGGAATCGTGCGTGGCCACGCAGTCATGGTTTGAACAGGGAGTACAGGATGGGAGTAAGCACACACCCCTGTGGGGCCCATGTGTTGAGGGTCAGCGTGGCGTAGGTGATGTTGCCTACCCTCACCACCTGGGATGATGGAGTTGATGTGTGTCATAACCAGCCTTTCAAAGCACTTCATGATTACAGATTTGAGTGCTACAGGGCAGTAGTCGTTGTGGCAGGTAGCCTTAGAGTTCTTGGGAACAGGAATGATGGTGGTCAGCTTGAGATGTGGGGATTACAGACTGGGACAAGGAGAGGTTAAAAATGACAGTGAATATGCCTGCCAGGTGTTCTGTGCATGCTCAGAGAATGTGCCCAGGAATACCGTCCGGCTCAGCTGCTTTGCAAGTGTTGACCTGATTAAAATCCTTACTCATGTTGGCCTCGGAGAGCGAGATCACCCAGTCCCCTGGGTCGGTGGGGAACCTGATGCACGGCTCAGTGTTGTTTTTGTCGAAGCGTTCATAAAATGCATTGAGTTTGTCTGGTAAAGAGGCATCATTAGGCATATTACGGCTGGGTCTTCCTTTGTAATCCATAATGGACTGTAGCCCCTGCCACATGCGGCGGGCGTCTGAGCCTGTGTAATAGGATTCCACCTTGTTCCTATATTGTCCTTTTGCTTGTTTGATGGCTCTGCGGAGGTCGTAGCGGGACTTCCTGTACTTGTTCCTGTCCTCAGCCCTAGCCTCGGGGTTGGCTGCGATAGCCCTGTGTGCGGTAGCCCTGTCCTTTAGCTTAGTGCCAACCTCTGTGTTAATCCAGGGCTTTTGATTGGGGAAGCAGCAAACCTTCACTGTGGGGACAACGTCAGCGATGCATTTCCTATTGAAGCCAGTGACAGAGGTGGTTAGCTCGTCGATGCTATCGGTGGAGTCCCGGAACATAGTCCAGTCAGCACTAGCTAAGCAGTCCTGTAGTGTAGCCGGCAATTCCTTATTTTTTAAAAACATTTTAGTCATTTAGCAGACGCTCTTATCCAGAGCGACTTACAGTTAGTGAGTGCATACATTTTTCATACTGGCCCCCCATGGGAATCGAACCCACAACCCTGGCGTTGCAAGCGCCATGCTTATAACTTATACTTGTCATAAAGAGTTTAATTTTCAAGATAACATATTCACTTAGACACTCACTTGGTGAAGGCTAAAGGACTGAAAGCCATTGAATACAACAACCATGTGTCTGTCGCTAACAAATACCAGTCATGGGTGGTAACTACAATTCACTCGAAAGACAAGGCACACTGGGAAATATGCAAATAAGGTAGAATAAATTCTCAAGTTGAAAAGTTAAGTGAACATGCAATTCAACTTGAGAATGTATGTTGGTTCAGCCATATGCTCGAATGTTGAGCAAACTCAGAATCCTATTGCAGCTGGTTGCCTTACAATTGTACATTGAAACAACTTCAAAGCTATTTTGTTGAGCAAAGTTACAAACCTATTGCAGCTGCTTGCCTTACAATTGTGGCCTCTAACCCATTTGTTCCCAAAAAATTCTCAGACATGCCACTACGCAAATCTTATGCCATTAGCAACCCTTACATGCAATCCATACGGCTTTTTATTTATTCTTTGAGTGAAAAGTATGTGAAAAAGTATGTTGTTTTATTTTCAGTCACAATTGTGACCGATGAGAACAAGCAGTGCTCTGCCTATAATTAACAATCATTTACGCCTATTCCCCAGCCCCAACATGTATATATACCTCAGCCCAATTACTCACACCCCATCCCTGTTACCCCAATGCCCTAGCCCCAACACCCACATGCCAATACCCCAATATTGATACAATCAAGTCCCGATACACCCATATGCTAGCCCCATTAGCCCTATTTGTTACCCATAGACTCTAGTTCCTTTGCCAAAACACCTCAGCCCTGTTAGTTGCCTATCTTAGCCCTGATACCCAGTTGTCAAGGTATTCCAAGTCACCAACATTTACCTATATCCAGCTATCCCCTGCACACATAGCTACTGTAAACAGCATTACATAGCTTTCTACCTTACGAAATATAGCTTCAAAGGTTGTTGGACCGCAGCTTTTAGCACTACCAAGGGACTCGTGACTCGACTTGGGACTTGAGTATAAAGGACTCGGAATTAGACTTGAATGCTAGGCACTCGGGACTCAACTTGAGGTTTAGTGACTTGACTACATCACTGCCAGAAAGGATATGAAGGGGCTATAGACGTCCATTTAGACCCATTACCTGAATGAGCCTGGTACAGCTTTACATCCTATAACTCATATTCACCAGATAAATTCATGGGCATAAAGCTTGATACTCATATAAAGCAGGTCTACCCCAGTGTCCAAGCCTGAACATTCATACAAACCATGCATGTATACACCTGCACTTCAGCCCTAATATACCCATATGAACCAGGTTAACACCTGTGTGCTGTGGCCATGTCCAATACTCTAATTGAAACAGGTCTGCCCATGTAACTATTTAGCAAAACTCACATCAATCAGGTCTACCCTTGTTCAAGAGACACTGAACAAAGCTATTGACATCAACTATGTGTTATGTTATTACACTACAGGTAGTTGAGTTTAGGGATCTATACATCGCCAATTCCTCCTGAAATAACCAAATTAAACGGTTTACAGTAAATATTGCTGATTTAAGCATATGTTAAGGATATTGTATCAAGTATCCATAACCAAACAATTGTAATCTACTGAAAAAAGTATATGCTATGATTAAATTAATATAATAGGTTAGAGCCACTGTATTGTCCCATTGGTCACAATTGGGAACGCAAAAATATTTTCATATACCACAAGCATCATGAATTCAATGTATTGAATATGAAAGCACATATGTAAACTAGACCCTTTAAACATTATGTTTACAAAGAAAATAATTTAAAATGTCAACAATGTATAGTTTTTTTAAGCTGTTGAATGTAGACTTCTGGTGCAAAATCTGTCTGTAAAAGACAATTTTGAAGAAATCATATGAAACTTCTCTAAATGACACTAGACACCTTGATAATGCATAAAGTACATACGTTTTGTGCGGTGACACATGGGATTAAATGGGTTAATGACAACAATAATACGCAAAGTGCTGGCACTGGCAGCAAATTAGCTTGTTATTTAATTAATCTTCCACAATGAACATGTTTTATACGTTTTTAATTGAGGTCCGACATATGAGGACCATACTTAATTTTTTTAATTGACCCCTTTTTCTCCCCAATTGGTAATTACAGTCTTGTCCCATCGCTGCAACTCCCCTACGGACTCGGCAGAGGTGAAGGTCGAGAGCCATGCGTCCTCCAAAACACGACCCTGCCAAGCCGCACTGCTTCTTGACACACTGCTTGCTTAACCCGGAAGCCAGCCGCACCAATGTGTCAGAGGAAACACTGTTCGGCTGGCGACTGAAGTCAGCTTGTAGGCGCCTGGCCCATCACAAGGAGCGCGATGGGACAAGGGCTCTGGCTCTGGGAGTGTGGTGCCAGGAAAATAACCTCTCACTCAACGTCAACAAAACAAAGGAGTTGATTGTGGACTTCAGGAAACAGCAGAGGGTGCACCCCCCTATCCACATCGACGGGACCGCAGTGGAGAAGGTGGAAAGCTTCAAGCTCCTTGGCGTACACATCACTGACAAACTAAAATGGTCCACCCACGCAGACAGTGTGGTGAAGAAGGCGCAACAGAGCCTCTTCAACCTTAGGAGGCTGAAGAAATTTGTCTTGGCACCTAAAACCCTCTCAAACTTTTACAGACGCACATTTGAGAGCATCCTGTTGGGCTGTATCACCGCCTGGTACGGCAACTGCACCGCCCACAACCGACATCAACCACCCGAGCCACTGCCTGTTTACCCCGCTATCATCCAGAAGGCGAGGTCAGTACAGGTGCATCAAAGCCGGGACCGAGAGAATGAAAAACAGCTTCTATCTCAAGGCCATCAGACTGTTAAATAGCCATCACTAGCACATTAGAGGCTGCTGCTGCCTATTGAAATCACTGGCCACTTTAAGAAATGGAACACTAGTCACTTTAATAATGTTTACATTTTACATTTTTAGTCATTTAGCAGATGCTCTTATCCAGAGCGACTTACAGTTAGTGAGTGCCTACATTATTTTTTAATTAATTAATTTTTTACATATCTTGCACTACTCATCTCATGTATATACTGTATTCTATAATATTCTTCTGTATCTTAGTCCATGCCGCTCTGTCATTGCTTGTCCATACAGTGGCGAAAACAAGTATTTAGTCAGCCACCAATTGTGCAAGTTCTCCCACTTAAAAAGATGAGAGGCGCCTGTAATTTTCATCATAGGTACACGTCAACTATGACAGACAAAATGAGAATTTTTTTTTTTTTAAATCACATTGTAGGATTTTTAATGATTTTATTTGCAGATTATGGTGGAAAATAAGTATTTGGTCACCTACAAAAGTTATAGACGTGCACCAGGCTGGGAAGACTGAATCTGCAATAGGTAAGCAGCTTGGTTTGAAGAAATCAACTGTGGGAGCAATTATTAGGAAATGGAAGACATACAAGACCACTGATAATCTCCCTCGATCTGGGGCTCCACGCAAGATCTCACCCCGTGGGGTCAAAATGATCACAAGAACGGTGAGCAAAAATCCCAGAACCACACGGGGGGACCTAGTGAATGACCTGCAGAGAGCTGGGACCAAAGTAACAAAGCCTACCATCAGTAACACACTACGCCGCCAGGGACTCAAATCCTGCAGTGCCAGACGTGTCCCCCTGCTTAAGCCAGTACATGTCCAGGCCCGTCTGAAGTTTGCTAGAGTGCATTTGGATGATCCAGAAGAGGATTGGGAGAATGTCATGTGGTCAGATGAAACCAAAATAGAACTTTTTGGTAAAAACTCAACTCGTCGTTTTTGGAGGACAAAGAATGCTGAATTGCATCCAAAGAACACCATACCTACTGTGAAGCATGGGGGTGGAAACATCATGCTTTGGGGCTGTTTTTCTGCAAAGGGACCAGGACGACTGATCTGTGTAAAGGAAAGAATGAATGGGGCCATGTATCGTGAGATTTTGAGTGAAAACCTCCTTCCATCAGCAAGGGCATTGAAGATGAAACGTGGCTGGGTCTTTCAGCATGACAATGATCCCAAACACACCGCCGGGCAACGAAGGAGTGGCTTCCTAAGAAGCATTTCAAGGTCCTGGAGTGGCCTAGCCAGTCTCCAGATCTCAACCCCATAGAAAATCTTTGGAGGGAGTTGAAAGTCCTTGTTGCCCAGCGACAGCCCCAAAACATCACTGCTCTAGAGGAGATCTGCATGGAGGAATGGGCCAAAATACCAGCAACAGTGTGTGAAAACTTACAGAAAACATTTGACCTGTGTCATTGCCAACAAAGGGTATATAACAAAGTATTGAGAAACTTTTGTTATTGACCAAATACTTATTTTCCACCATAATTTGCAAAAAAATTGTGATTTTCTGGATTTTCTTTCCTCATTTTGTCTGTCATAGTTGACGTGTACCTATGATGAAAATTACAGGCCTCTCTCATCTTTTTAAGTGGGAGAACTTGCACAATTGGTGGCTGACTAAATACTTTTTTCCCCCACTGTATATGTATATATTCTTAAATTCCATTCCTTACTAGATTTGTGTGTATTGGGTATATGTTGTGAAATTGTTAGATATTACTTGTTAGATATTTATGCACTGTCGGCGCTAGAAGCATAAGCATTTCGCTACACCCGCAATAACATCTGCTAAACACGTGTATGTGACAAATAAAATTTGATTTGAAACCACGGCCGGCAAAACTCTCCCCTAACCCGTATGACGCTGGGCCAATTGTGCGCCGCCTCACCTCAGGTGTAAACCTTTTGGAAGAAAAATGCTAGGTGTTAGCTTTTCTCATTAGAAAACGTCACAATAAGCCACCTGGCTACAAGTCACTTTTTTAAATGATTTTTTTCCCGATTTCCATTTATTACTGGTTTTTCAACCTCTAACGGAAGGAAGATTAATCAAAGTCTGAATCCCATGTCATCATCAGATCCCTCTTTCTCTTCTGCAGCAGCAACGCCAGTTGCAGCAGACCCAGCTGCAGCAGCATCAGCCACAGCACCACCTGCTGACACAAAGGCCAATTTAGAGAGACCCGAGTTCATGACTTCAACTCATTGACAACCTTGTCTAGGTGCTCATCTTCGGCCTCGATTTCTACACTCCCCAAAATGGTCTTGATATCCTTGGAGGGGCTGGTGTTACCACCGAGCACAGCCAGGAGGTAAGCGGACACGTAACGCATTTTTAAGTCTTAACAGATACGAAACGTCAGTCACGCTGAATTTTCCGGAAGGTATCCAGTGTAGTGATAGGCTTTATCGCAATGCTACATCATATCGGCCAAATTTCTGCCTACTTAAATGGCAATAGCGCAGACACACATGAAAACATGAAATTACACAGGGAATTTATAGAACATCACTCAAATGCACAAAAACAAAATAACATTCAAAATGGGTGAATCTTTACTTTAAGGTAGATATACTTTATTCATTAATTTACATAATCTATACAGTTCAAGAAGTGGACAAATGTGGATCTTATTTCCTTATTCACAATCAAGATCCACATAAAAATAGCAACAACTATAAATATTGAGGGTTGGTGTGATGACAACATTATTATTCCTCAGAAGAACAATGGCGAAATGGGGATAATGACTGTTTCAGTCTGTTTGTTTTGAATGGACAGATGGGCTTTTCTTTTGCCTTTTAAAATCACAGGTGAAAAACTGTTGGAAGGGTTTAGATCTCGTCAACAAAGGGCGTCTTGACGAGGTTTCCACTGGAAGCCATGGACTTCTTGCCCGACACAAACTTATTTGCAGCCTGAGAGAAGAAGGAAAACACATCTAAGCACAAAAACAAACAAACTATGAAACACTCCAAATATACTGTGCACGTCCAGAGTGATCTGCAGCAAAGACAGTAATATAGAAATATATTAACTTCCGCTCAAATTTTAACTTAGTGACCAATTGACATCAATGCATGACTAAGTGAAAATGTAACTTCAGTGGAAGTTAATATTCGCCCAAAACTGAATAAACTTACGTTGGCGACATCCGTTGCTGAGACTGAGTCGATCTTCTGTGCGACGGCCTCGGGGGAGTGGTAGGCCCCTCCGGACAGAGCTTGTGAACCCAGGGCGTCTAACAAGCCCTCTGAGCTCTCCAACGACATCAGGTACTCAGCCTTCAGCTGGGTCCTACAGGGGTAAAGAAACAGACAAAACTTAAGTCAACATGTTCAAATTCTTTTCTCGATTATATCTATTCAAATTCTATACTGAAGTATATACAGTACCAGTCAAACGTTTGGACACACCTACTCATTCAAGGGTTTTTCTTTATTTTTACGATTTTCTACATTGTAAAATAATAATGAAAACATCAAAACTATGAAATAACACATATGGAATCATGTAGGAACCAAAAAAGTGTTAAACAAATCAAAATATATTTTATATTTGAGATTCTTCAAAGTAGCCACCCTTTGCCTTGATGACAGCTTTGCACACTCTTGGCATTCTCTCAACCAGCTTCACCTGGAATGCTTTTCCAACAGTCTTGAAGGAGTTCCCACACATGTTGAGCACTTGTTGGCTGCTTTTCCTTCACTCTGTGGTCAAACTCATCCAAAACCATTTCAATTGGGTTGAGGTCGGGTGATTATGGAGGCCAGGTAATCTGATGCAGCACTCCATCACTCTCCTTGGTCAAATAGCCCTTACACAGCCTGGAGGTGTGTTAGGTCATTGTCCTGTTGAAAACAAATGATAGTCCCACTAAGTGCAAACCAGATGGGATGGCATATCGCTGCAGAATGCTGTGGTAGCCATGCTGGTTAAGTGTGCCTTGAATTCTAAATAAATCACAGACAGTGTTACCAGCAAAGCACCCCCACACCATCACACCACCTCCTCCATGCTTCACGGTGGGAACCACACATGCGGAGATCATCCGTTCACCTACTCTGCGTCTCACAAGGACACGGTGGTTGTAACCAAAAATCTCAAATTTGGACTCATCAGGCCAAAGGACAGATTTCCACTGGTCTAATGTCCATTGCTTGTGTTTCTTGGCCCAAGCAAGTCTCTTCTTATTATTGCTGTCCTTTAGTAGTGGTTTCTTTGCAGCAATTTGACCACGAAGGCCTTTTCCAGATTGACTGACCTTCACGTCTTAAAGTAATGATGGACTGTTGTTTCTCTTTGCTTTTTTGAGCTGTTCTTGCCATAATATGGACTTGGTCTTTTACCAAATAGGGCTATCTTCTGTATACCATCCCTACCTTGTTACAACACTGATTGGCTCAAATGCACTAAGAAGGAAAGAAATTCCATAAATGAACTTTTAACAAGGCACAACTGTTAATTGAAATCAATTCCAGGTGAGTACCTCATGACGTTGGGTGAGAGAATGCCAAGAGTGTGCAAAGCTGTCATCAAGGCAAAGGATGGCTACTTTGAAGAATCTCAAATATAAAATATATTTTGATTTGTTTTCCCACCGTAAAGCATGGAGGAGGTGGTGTTGTGCTTTGCTGGTGACACTGTCTGTGATTTATTTACAATTCAAGGCACACTTAATCAGCATGGCTACCACAGCATTCTTCAGCGATACATCATCCCATCTGGTTTGGGCTTAGTGGGACTATCGTTTGTTTTTCAACAGGACAATGACCCAACACACCTCCAGGCTGTGTAAGGGCTATTTTACCAAGAAGGTGAGTGATGGAGTGCTGCATCAGATGACCTGGCCTCCACAATCACCCGACTTCAACCAAATTGAGATGGTTTAGGATGAGTTGGACCGCAGAGTGAAGGAAAAGCAGCCAACAAGTGGTCAGCATGTGGGAACTCCTTCAAGACTGTTGGAAAAGCATTCCAGGTGAAGCTGGTTGAGAGAATGCCAAGAGTGTGCAAAGCAGTCGTCAAGGCAAAGGGTGGCTACTTTGAAGAATCTCAAATATAAAATATATTTTGATTTCTTTAACACTTTTTTGGTTCCTACATGATTCCATATGTGTCATTTAAAAATTGTCATAGTAAAAATAAAGAAAAACCCTGGAATGAGTCTGTGTGTCCAAACTTTTGTGCCTTAGACCGCTGCGCCACTCGGGAGGCCTATACTCAAGTTTCTAAGTCTGTGTGTATGTTAGCTTACTTGGCGCGGGTCAGATCAGCTTCTGAGACCCCCCCTGCAACAGCATTCACCTGGCCAATAGCTGCCTTGATCACCTGGAGAGAGGAGGACAGGGATAGGTCAATCAATTAATCAATGGGAGGTCAAAGATAATCTTCATTATGCTCTTTCCTCATCCTAAATGAATGATCTTACATTACATTCTACGTAAAAGCAACTATCACTCACAGGGTTCATAGGACTACTCAGCAACTGCTTCAGAAAGCAGTTTGAATTAAGCTTTATTAATTCTTATAAAATGTACCTTATTAGAAAGCAGTGGAAATTTAAGAGACATCATACTCACGTCACCAGCTGCTGCAGACTGGGAGATAGTGTAGACTCCAAACAGGCCTGAGTCAGAGTAGTTGACATTGAAAGCAGAGGCCTAAAAGGAGGGGACACCAGAGGAGAATGACATTAGTTTGACAAGTAACTCTAACACAACAATATTACATTTTGCATGACACAATACAATATCTATTCTGCACAAAACACTTCTATCCAAAGATTCCTCCATATATTGCATTCCCATCCTGTATAAAGGCCAGCTATGAAAACAAACACAATCCGATCTGGTGATTATGTCACTCACATCGAAGGGGTCTCCAGTAGCCTTAGCGACACCCTGGATGAGTTTGGAGGTGGAGTTGGAGCCTCTCTTGATGTGTGGCCCCGCCCCCAGGACGTGCTGTAGTACAGAGAAGGCCATGACCTCGTCTGTGCCAACCGCCGCCCCCTCAGACACCACCGCAGAGTGCACCAGGCTGGACCCATTCTGCACCCGCACCTCGCCTAGAGAGAGAGAGAGAGAGAGAGACGCAGGGAGAGAAAGAGAGAGAGGGGAGAGAGAAAGGCGGCGAGAAACTATTAGAATTTAGGGAATTTTCCATGCCAGAGGAAAATTAGGTTTCATGCTCTTCTAGCAGATACAGTGGTCATCTCAGCCCCTCTGGAATAAGAGTCTTACCGCCTCGGTACTGAGCCTTTGTCCCAGCAGTGCCCATCCCACTGCGGATGTTGAGGAACTGCTCTCCCACCTGCTTCAGAAGACCGTGGTCCACACCTGAACACATAGAATGCATGTGAGAATACAATAATATATATACATTTTTTATCCCCTTAACACACAGCTACCTGGATCAAGTAATTTGATTAAAAAATGGTTTTATTATATATACACGTTTAACACTTACCAAGCCCAACCAGAGCCATTCTTGCACTTGTGAAATTGTTCTGGATAAAACTGTGCATCTGGAGAGGCAAACATCAGAGGGTTAGTCAAAAACTCAACCGTAATGCTGTACTTCGTGAAGTAGAGCATGCTGGGTTGTGCATCAGGAGAGGAAGATGAACGTCCATAGCATTAGTCCAAACTCAATGATAGTGCAGGGACCAGGATGTTGAGTGTCTTACATGGTCAGCGTCGACTTGGCCAACCATGTAGTCTGGGCAGTAGAGGGAGTTGGACAGCGTGTTCTTGTAAGCAGCTCCATGTAGACCCTCAATCACACCTGAGGAAAAGAACCGCAAGGCACTTCAGCCGCAGTGTGATGACAATTTGCAATCTTTTGACATTTAGCATAATGTAATCTAGAGCCGTTAACAGAAAGTATATTCAAATAAAGAAACTGAAACAACCACATAACTGTGTGTGTGTGCTAACCCATTTGGGGGGTCTGTGCAGCCAGGGCCTTGTCCATCTTGACCCTGGGGGTGAGGTCAGACACCTCCCACGGCCTGAACTCTGGGGCTGTGGTCACATTGATCAGGTACTCCATCACTGTGTCACTGCATTAGACAACACACAGAAATTATAATAACGATGATTTATTCACCATATAGTTTAGATCTATGTTTGTGTACACATATGTATACGTGAGGCAAGCAACACTTACATGTGGTCTCTGAGACAGTCAACCGAGTAGATCATGTTCTCTCTGGACGACGTCACGCTGCACAGAAAATACACACACACAGATACACTAATGACCAAAAGTATGTGGACACCTGCTCGTCGAACATCTCATCCCAAAATCATTGGCATTAATATGAAGTTGGTCCCCCCTTTGCTGCTATAACAGCCTCCACTCTTCTGGGAAGGCTTTCCACTAAATGTTGGAACATTGCTGCAGGGACTTGCTTCCATTCAGCCACAAGAGCATTAGTGAGGTCGGGCGCTGATATTGGGTGATTAGGCCTGGCTCGCAGTCAGTGTTCCAATTCATCCCAAAGGTGTTCGATAGGGTTGAGGTCAGGGCTCTGTACAGGCCAGTCTAGTTCTTCCACACAGACCTCATCAAACCATTTATGTATGAATCTCGCTTTGTGCAAGAGGCATTGTCATGCTGAAACAGGAAAGGGCCTTCCCCAAACTGTTGCCACAAAGTTGGAAGCACAGAATCGTCTAGAATGTCATTGTATGCTGTAGCGTTAAGATTTCCCTTCACTAGAACTAAGGGGTCTAGCCCGAACCATGAAAAACAGCCCCAGATCATTATTCCTCCTCCACCAAACTTTACAGTTGGCACTATGCATTGGGGCAGTTAGCGTTCTCCTGGCATCCGCCAAAGTCAGATTTGTCCGTCGGACTGCCAGTTGGTGAAGCGTGATTCATCACTCCAGAGAACGCGTTTCCACTGACGCTTGGCATTGCGCATGGTGATCTTAGACTTGTGTGCGGCCACTCGGCCATGGAAACCCATTTCATGAAGCTCCCGACGAACAGTTATTGTGCTTACGTTGCTTCCAGAGGAAGTTTGGAACTCGGTAGTGAGTGTTGCAATCGAGGACAGACGGTTATTTGCGCGCTGCTCGCTTCAGCACTCGGCGGTTGTTGCTCCTAGACGTTTACACTTACAGTTGACCAGGGCAGCACTAGCAGGGCAGACATTTTACGAACTGACTTGTTGGAAAGGTGGCATCCTATGACGGTGCCACGTTGAAAGTCACTGAGCTCTTCAGTAAGACCATTCTACTGCCAATGTTTGTCTATGGAGATTGCATGGCGGTGTGCTCGATTTTATACAACTGTCAGCAACGGGTGTGGCTGAAATATCAGAATCCACTAATTTGAAGGGATGTCCACATACTTTTGTATATATAGTGTAAGTATGTCATCCATGGCAGTGGTAGTCAGTCAGAAAATATGCTAAAGTATTCTCTGGTACTTTTGTATACTTTTTAGCCAGTAGTTGTGAAAGTAGCACTCACGAGCCAAAAGTCACATACATATTGTTCTCTCTCTCTCTGCCGTGTCCATGGAGACGTCTGGCCTGTCCTAGCTGTCACTCAAATGCAAGGGTCTGAAGATCATTAGCTAGAACTCAAATTGCTAGAGGGCTGGTTCACTTGGGGGGAAATGTAGGGAAAATGGCATGGCACAGCTTCAAGAAAACAGCCACTTTCAAACTAGGGATTTCGTGGCTAATTGAGGTAAGACAGTAATTCTTCTCAGATGATGCATACATGAACTACACATTGACACACCCAGCCCAAAGCTGGAGGCTTAAAAAAAAAAGACTGTTAGTTGCCAAAGTAACATGTATTTAAGTATCCCAAACAATAGATATGTGTAATCCTTTTTATGTTTGTATGAGGATGTACACTAATTCACAGACACTGACCCTAGACTGCCTCCAACTGCCTCTACACCACGACAGATCCTGAAGGCTGAAGCACCTTTGGTAGTCTGGAAAAGAGCAGCAGAGATTGGGATTAACCACATTACAAATTCCTAAGCAGTATTGAGTACATTGAATAATCACTCAAGCTCCTGGATACATCATGCTGATGGAGGTTTAATGAACCAGAACCAGGCGTACCAGGTTGGCAGCCAGACGGAGCAGGTGGGTGACTCCCTGGTTCTCCGGGGACTCATAGCGACAGCCAGCTTTCACAAACACACCAATCCTGGAAGCCGGGGAGTAGTTGTCCAACGAGGCTATCACCAGACCGCTGGGCAGTTTAGTCACCTGGAAGAGAAATATCAGTTAGCATCACACCCACAGTGCCTTCAGGAAGTATTCATACCCCTTAACTTATTCCACAATTTCCTGTGTTACAGCTTGAATAATAAAATAACAAAAAATCTCACCCATCTACACACAATACTCCATGATGACAAAGTATTTTATTTTTATTGAAAATGAAATACAGAAATATTTAATCTAATATCTACTTACATAAGTATTCACACCCGAGTCAATACGTTAGAAGTACCTTTGGCAGCGATTGCAGCTGTGAGTCTTTCTGGGTAAGTCTAAGAGCTTTGCACACCTGGATTGTACAATATTTGCACATTATTATTTTCTATATTTGCACATTATTATAATTTTTTATTTCTTCAAGCTCTGTCAAGTTGGTTGTTGATAATTGCTAGACAGCCAATCTCAAGTTTTACCATAGCTTTTCAAGCCGATTTATGTCAAAACTGTAACTAGGCCTCTCAGGAACATTCAATGTCATCTTGGTAAGGAACATCAGTGTTTATTTGGCCTTGTGTTTTAGGTTATTGTCCTGCTAAAAGGTGAATTTGTCTCCCAGTGTCTGTTGGAAAGCAGACTGAACCATGCTTTCCTCTATGATTTTGCCTGTGCTTAGCTCTATTCTGTTTATTTCTAT
The DNA here is from genome assembly GCF_964263955.1 of Coregonus lavaretus. Classification (NCBI taxonomy): domain Eukaryota; kingdom Metazoa; phylum Chordata; class Actinopteri; order Salmoniformes; family Salmonidae; genus Coregonus; species Coregonus lavaretus. Next base: position 25,906,740 of record NC_140012.1, on the reverse strand, counting down.
CCTAAAAAACTCCCTAGTCCTTGCCGATGACAAGCATACCCATAACATGATGCAGCCACCACCACGCTTGAAAATATGAACAGTGGTACTCAGTGATGTGTTGAATTAATTTCTTATTGCAAACAGGATGCATGTTTTGGAATATTTTTATTCTGTACAGGCTTCCTTCTTTTCACTCTGTAATTTAGGTTAGTATTGTGGAGTAACTACAATGTTGATCCATCCTCAGTTTTCTCCTATAAACAGCTATTAAACTAACTGTTTTAAAGTCACCATTGGCCTCATGGTGATCGGTTTCCTTCCTCTCCGGCAACTGAGTTAGGAAGGATGCCTGTATCTTTGTAGTGACTGGGTGTATTGATACACCATCCAAAGTGTAATTAATAACTTCACCCTGCTCAAAAGGGATATTCAATGTCTGCTTTTGAATTTTCTACCCATCTACCAATAGGTGCTCTTCTTTGCGAGGCATTGTTAAACCTCCCTGGTCTTTGTGTTTTAAATTCACTGCTCGACTGAGGGACCTTACAGATAATTGTATGTGTGGGGTACAGAGATGAAGTTGTGGCGAAATCCTGCACGTTCACCGTGCACTGCCACTTTAAGAGTGCATCAACTGTCAGGAAGGAGGAAGTAAAAATGGCTCATCCGTCTCTGTGTGAGAGATCTCGGTTGGTGCAGCAGTTTTGACGGTGTGTGCAACTCTTTGCAGAAGTCTTGTTTGTTTTCGGCGTGCCTAGTTTGTAAAGTTAAGTCAAGTGTTACCGCTCTACTACGTGTTTGGAACCTGTGGGGATTGCTCGTCATTGATTTACTGGGTTACTGGCAACATTGTTGCAAAGCTTTAACCAACAAACCAACAGGTGTATCAACTAAGACCATAGCCCTCTGCCCCTCTCTCTCTCGCTTTTTCTGTGTTCAGTGCGGTTGGGAACTGTAAATGCACTGGTATTGACAATTGTGTTAAAGGGAGTGTGCGTTTGAGTATAGTGATTATATTTTTATTCTCTTTTTGGAGCTGTTTGATTGATTTATTGTCTATTGGCCTAAGAGACGTTGGGGCCATTTAAATAAATGTTTTGTTTTGAACTACACCTACACACACACACACTCTCCCATTAATGTACCCAACTCCCTTTTCACTCTGTGTAAGGAATACAGATATTTGCAAATCATCTAATGATAACTGGGTTCGTTATTGTCTGGTGCCTCTATGAAATTGCCTCCGAGTTGTTCTATTAATGATTATTGTATGAGGTATTATTGGTTGGGTTCCCTCTGTGCTGTGACTTGTGGTCATATGGTGTGTCTTATCCTTTCTCTCAACTGGCTATCTGGAAAACAGGCTACACTCTAGGCAGTCTGTTCTGCTGATGTGTGTGTCTGGTAGTGGTACTCTCTATCCTGCCTATTATTGCACACAGAGTGAGTCCATGCAACTGAAGTGGCTTGTTAAGCAAATGTTTACTCCTGAACTTATTTAGGTTTGCCATAACAAAGGGGTTGAATACTTATTGACTCAAGACATTTCAGCTTTTCATTTTTTATTAATTTGTAAAAATGTCTAAAAATATAATTCCACTTTGACATTATGGAGTATTGTGTGGCTGCCAGTGACACATCTCAATTTAATCAATTTTAAATTCAGGCTGTAACACAACAACATTTGGAAAAAGTCAAGGGGTGTGAATACTTTCCTAAGGCACTGTACATGGTGTGTTTTATGCAGTTAAGATATCACAAAATGTTAACAGAGCAGTGTAACACATCTTAGCTCTAGCTTCTGTTATAGCATGTTCACATAAAAAGGCAACAAATGGGTGGAAAGCAAAGCATCAAATTACAAATATGAAATGCCTTTTTGCTAGTTTTACTTGAACTATTACAAATGTAATCAGCGTGACATTTCACTGGGAGTTTGTAGCAGTACACAGAGATATTCTGTGGTATACTAAAAGCAGACCAATATCTCAAAGGACAAAAGGCCCATGTAAACACACTTTGGTTAGAGTAGGACAGATGACAGAATCTACACCCCCTAAATCGCTCCATCAGACCACCACATACATGGACATCCTGGTATGAGAGGGCAGCCCCTGTGGAGAATTTGAGGCCTGACAGAGGCCGAGTCAAGGGCTGGGCCTGGTTTCCCGATAGTGATGGAATTTAGGCTTGAGTGTTTTAACAATGCATCTTTCCTATAACAGCCAAAGATATAACTTGCGTTTCCCAAAACACCACGCCAAGAGAACAGTCGCAAAGTGAGTCATTGGTGCGTGTTTCGATACTGATAGGGTCGAAAGGGAGCGCTGCTCTCGGATCAGCTTTCTCCATTCAAATCTTACCTTAACATTATAATTATTTCAAAATACTGATGACGGATCAGCTCCTATACTAGGCCTACCACCTACGGCTGCAAATATTGAGGCAGCTTATTCTAATGCTTGACCAATAAAAATGCTCTAAATCACAGATTTGTCACATCATTGTGCACGTTAGGCTACACATCATGGAATATATTGAGACAAATTACAGACAGTAGCGCACAAGTACCAAAATATAACTCGATTGAACATGAAATGTAGCCTATTTTAATATGATTTAATGCATTCATCTCGGTTTTCATTTGAAGCATATTTTTATATGTTGCTTGTTTGTATAAATTGCAAAGACATTGGAAACGTTGTATTTGTAGTCAACTTTGTTCTGAAGTTATCAGCGGTCAGAGAGAGACTGATAAACCATGTGATTCTACGTTTAGCTGAGATCTTCTGTCTCTTTTGTGCATGAAGTGAAGCGGGAGGGCAGAAAAATAATCAAATTACGCACTCAGCTGTTCTTAATAACGATGGTTTTGGGAAACAGCTCAGAGATTTAACGATGCTCCTTCAAAGGTTCTAATGATGAACTTTGCCTTAAGACGCTTTTGGGAAACCGGGCCCTGGTCTGTTCGGGTGGCCGCATAGAAACGTCTCTGTGAGGAAAGAGAAACATGTCAACACCCACTGACCTGCACATCCTGAGGCTGAAACGCTGCAACATCCAACTTACGGGCAGCCTGGGCTGCGTAAAGCCTAGTCTGTAATAGAGAAAAGATACAAGGTGACTTAATATCCTACTAGGGTTTTATGGTGGGTCTGGACTCTGGATAGAGAGAGCCAATTAGATGATTGAGAATCAGAGACAGAATTATGGTTGAATACTGGCTGGACCTTATGGTGGCACAGTGGTATAATATTCAAATGTTTAATAAAAAGGCACATTCCGTAGGTTCTGTTTCCATTCAACAGTGCAGCCCTGTCACTCATTTGTTTTAGTTTTGGAGGACTGTGGAGGAGGGTCATGGCAAGTGCAAAATCAAAGAATAGGTATATTCATCATGTTGGACCAGGATGAAGCTTGAGCTAAACTTGACTGTAAGGGGGAAATTAGCTTCCTAGAAAGTCTGCCTCCAGTTCAACCCATTCATAGACGCCAACTACCTTTAGCGCCTATTGACGATAGTATCTTCTGGCCGGGGGAATTTTGTTAAGAGTCCCGACGCTCATTCTGAACGTTAAAACACATCGCTTACAGTACTGTTTTGGAAACATAAGGAACGTATCAGCGAGAAATAATTTTCAAAAAACTAAAGGTTAAATTACTACACACCTTTAAAGGGTTAGGGTAAGTGTTCAAGTGTTCCCACACGGCCATATCTCCATGTTACAGCGCTTGTTTACGGAAGACATACTGAAGACAGAGTACCACAGTATGAGTCATAATACCCATAAAACCTAGTGGTCAAACAAGGAAATGGTTCCAATCGTTTTTCCACCATTCATTTTTCCCATAGGGGATTTTGGAAACTTAAAATAAGGGCACGTTTTGATAACCGTGTAAATCTCTCTAGGGCAAGGTGACTTTTATCAATATATTTGCCTGTATTTACCCCCCCAAAATGAAATGATAGCTGCAAATGTGGATATCATAAAGAACTACAAATGCAATCATGATCTGGACGAGGCTGCCGAATCGAGGCAAAGGTAAGAATCTCTGGATTAACTAATGTTAGCCAGTGGTGGAAAAAGTACCCAATTGTCATACTTAAGAAAAAGTAAAGATACCTTAATAGAAAATGACAAGTAAAAGTGAAAGTCACCCAGTAAAATCCTACTTGAGTAAAAGTCAAAGTATTTGGTTTTAAATATACTTAAGTATCAAAAAGTAAAAATCATTTCAAATTCCTTATATTAAGCAAACCAGACGGCACCATTTTCTTATTTACGGCTAGCCAGGGGCACACTCCAACACTCAAGACATCAACATCATTTACAAACGAAGCATGTGTTTAGTGAGTCCGCCAGATCAGAGGCAGTAGGGATGACCAGGGATGTTCTCTTGATAAGTGTGTGAATTAGACCATTTTCCTGTCCTGCTAAGCATTCAAAATGTAACGAGTACTTTTGGGTGTCAGGGACAATGTATGGAGTAGAAAGTACATAATTTTCTTTAGGAATGTAGTGAAGTAAAAGTAAAAGTTGTCAAATATAAATAGTAAAGTACAGATACCCCCCAAAAAACTGCTTAAGTAGTACTTTCAAGTATTTTTACTTAAGTACCTTACACCACTGATGTTAGCTAAATGTAGTAATGAATAAATTGGCTTTAAATTGACAATTCTTTGAACTGTCTTGTGCAAGTTTTAAATTGACACAATACTTGTTAGCAAAGGTGTCAGCTAGAGATGAAGTGCAGGAGCTTGCAGGGATTTGTAGTCTTGCACGATGTCTACTTTGATGATTAGCATTTTTGAATCTGAGAGTAAATAGAGCCGAATATATTGATAAAAGTCACCTTGTACGAGAGACATTTACACGGTTATCAAAACTTCCCGCCAGGGTAAGCCTACACGAAACACAGTCCTTATTTGAAGTGTTTCTAAAATTCCCATTGGGAAAAATGAATGGTGGAAAAACGATTAGATCAATTTCCCTGTTTGACCACTAGGTTTTATGGGTATCATGACACCTCCACTGTGGGGCTCTATTGGTGGCCACCTGTACTAATTAGCTATCTAGCATGATCTGAACACCTGTGTGTAAGCATAACTGGGGAGGAAGTGTAGTTCGTCAACTGGAGGCACATAGAGTGTATGGATCTGTGCAAAACTGCTACAGAAAGTATATATTTTTTAAATTTGAAATATGATCTATCGTTGATATGAAAGATAAGCGGCATATCAGCACGTTTCGCAAGCGATGATTATCGATGATTTTAACATGCTGACCACACCGCTCGCATGCGATGCAAAATAAATGTACACATACATGTTATTCAATCATTGCACCCACACTGCTCACGTGCGTCAACGAGCATCTGCATAGCCAGGCACTAAAATAGAACGCCTCTCCCATCTCCTCATTGGTTTTTAAGAGCATATACCCACTTGGGTGATTGAAAGATTAACTGAGGTCCACACTCCAGTCAGTGGTGGTGATGCACCTAAATTGGTTGCCAACCGCCATATAAAGTCCAAAGAAGAAGAACCCTGGAGGAGAGATTACTACAAACAAACTCGGTTTACCCTCTTATCTGTGGATTAATTGTCAGAATAGAGGATGTTGTGCATTTCAGGCAAAATAACAACCCAATGTATATATCCCAGGACAAAATAGCTAGCAACAGCAAGCTAGCTAGCTAAATTGCCATAAATGTTTAATGCTTTTCGACCTGTCCCCAAATTAATATAGTTGCTTCAGAGTTTGTTTTGATATTTCAACCTGCATGTCCTGATTGCGTCTGGTGTGGGTGGACAAAATCAACATGCGCGCGGTCTGTGCAGAATGTAAAAGTTAAAACACAGCATCGGAATTTTAGTTCACGCGCAGCCAAACGTGGGTCGAAGCTAATTGCTGAAATCCCAATGGATAAGAAGGGGTTTTCGAGCGCTACCTCCAGTTGAATTTAGCTGATATCACAGCTATAGAGTGGCCTACATATAGGGGTATTATGTAACCCAGTTACTGTATGTGAGAGCGTGTCAGCAAAGTTTACTAATGTATTAGCTAGCTAGGAAACTTGATATGCATGATGAGAATGTTATGGTATTCATTGATATTGGAACTTTTTAAAACATATCAAAAGTTGTAACCAACATTACCAGTCAACTGAATGTAACGTTATGTCCTGATGAATTGACACGTGTGTGTGCCAGCTACTTTAGACAGGTGGTGAGCCCTATAACTACCCTGGGTGAGACTGATAAACAACTGAACTGTTATCCTCTGCATCAGAGTTTCCCAAAAGGATCAAATCTTGATGATTTTTTGAATAAACTGAGTAGTGCTAGGACAAAAACTAAAATGTGCACCCCTTGGGGTCCCGAGGACCGAGATTGGGAAACCCATCTCTGCATGATCATGATCTTTTGATTGGACAGACCGCGAGGGAAGAATTTGACAACACTTTGACAGCAGGGAAAGAGTAGATGTCTTTACATTTTACATTTTAGTCATTTAGCAGACGCTCTTATCCAGAGCGACTTACAGGAGCAATTAGGGTTAAGTGCCTTGCTCAAGGGCACATTTACGTCATTTAGCAGACGCTCTTATCCAGAGCGACTCACCAATTGGTGCGTTCACCCTATAGCCAGTGGGATAACCACTTGACAATTTTGGGGGGGGGGGGGGGTAGAAGGATTACTTTATCCTATCCCAGGTATTCCTTAAAGAGGTGGGGTTTCAAATGCCTCCGGGTTTCAAATGCCTGTCTTGTAGGTGTACAGATACAATTTGTGGAATATTTTTACGTAACGTTACATTAACCTCCACATTTTTCGACCCACTATCAAACGTTTAGGCTGGGTTTATCATCATCGTGTTAACGTTTGCTAGCCACCTAGTGACATCACACAATTTGTAGCGCGAGCGCTATTCTCGCCAACCAAGCCCTACAATCTACTACCGGATATCAAAAACGTCTCATGAATAATCAACTATTCAGACTTATGAAAATGGCAAAGGAGTTCTTACCGATAACTGACTTATTCCGCGAATCCCCTTCATCTCCCCTCTATCCTTAAACCAGGACAATGAAACAATATGGCTGACACGGGAATGTCCTACCCATAATTCCTAGCGCACCACATTCTTCCTCGGGGGTTTAAAACGTGCACGAACAAGTGTATTTTCCACCACTGTTTTAAATGTGTTAAACAACTTTTTATCTACCCTGCAGGATTCTACAAATATTGCCCACATTTTGTGAAAATGTACAACATGCATCAATGGAAAATACCTGTGGCACAAACCAAAGCAAAAAGAAGAACATGGGCGGGTCAAACAATTAACTTCCTGTCCAGTTTAGCAAGCAAAGCCCCCATGCGTTCCATGCTCAGTCCTACACACGTGTTGTTAGAGTAGCTGCGTGTTGAAGTTCCTCTAGCTTTTGAGAATCTAAACAAGCTGTTGTAGCTACAGAACGATTTATTTTTGGATTTCCCAAAACCTCAATCGCAGACGTATAGTCCTCCGTGAAGCATTCGCCGAGAGGAGAAATATCAGAAATAAACGGAAACAAACATGGTGAGTGTTTTTAATTAACAGCTTCAGTTAGCATTTCTAGCTAACGTTCGCTAACTACCTGAATACCGGTAATAACGTAGCTAGTTAACGTTACCTAATTGATGATAATGATAGCGTTATTTCGTTCTCATCTAGTCTCTACATCTTCTAACTGTTTTTGGGTTTGTTCTCAGACTGAAGCCGAAGTGAATCCCAAGGCCTACCCCCTGGCCGACGCCACACTTTCCAAAACCATTCTGGACCTTGTGCAGCAAGCCTCTAACTACAAACAGTTGAGGAAAGGGGCCAATGAGGGTGAGAGAATCAGACATATTGATAATATCAGTAATGTACTGTAAATATATTTTCTGTGACCACATTATACCAGCTTCTAAGACATCTGGTCCTATGGCACAGTACAGGAGGTTGTGTGTGTCTCTGACCAGAGGTTAGCTGATTCAAATCCTGCTCAGATTACCTCTTTAAACACTACAAAAGTTATCTATGGAGTTCTCATTCTGCGTTATAATCTATCAAAGACATATGTCACTAACCCTTGAATCTTGTCTACCCTCTTCTAGCCACCAAGACATTGAACCGTGGTATCTCTGAGTTCATTGTGATGGCTGCTGATGCTGAGCCACTGGAGATCATCCTCCACCTGCCACTGCTCTGCGAAGATAAGAACGTCCCCTACGTGTTTGTGCGCTCCAAGCAGGCCCTGGGGCGTGCCTGTGGGGTCTCCCGCCCCGTCATCGCCACCTCAATCACCATCAAGGAGGGCTCTCAGCTGAAGCCACAGATCCAGTCTACCCAGATGGCCATTGAGAGACTGCTGGTCTGATCTGGTTGCTGCTCTGTTGTATTGGATAGTCTGAAGGACTTTATCAGGCAGTTGAATTATGTCTTATTTTGGATAGTACAGTTGTCTTTGGAAGATGCATTGTCTACAAGTATCTATTTCTATTTTGTCAGGTACATTAAAATAAAATGATTCATTTCCATGTACTATGTTAAGTCATTAACTCTTATGTTTTGTGATAATAAAACATGTTTCTTTTTACTCATGTGTGTTCTGTAATTGTATTCTTTCATTTTGTAAGTGCCAGAAGACTATTACATTTTACATTACATTTTAGTAATTTAGCAGACGCTCTTATCCAGAGCGACTTACAGTTAGTGAGTGCATACATTTTTCATACTGGCCCCCCGTGGGAATCGAACCCACAACCCTGGCGTTGCAAGCACCATGCTCTACCAACTAAGCTACAGGAGGTATAAAGTATATGTATGCAAGAGAAATTGGTTGAGAACTTTTATGGAGGGATGAACCAACTAGAAAAATGTAAGTTCGTTATGAATGAATAGATCCTGTTTTTCTAGTTGGTTCAGCCCTCAATTTCTCTTGCATACAATATTGTTAGATGTTGAGCAAGTACCACATGTATGTTGCGGAACAGCAAGGCAAACGTTTTTTTGTTTAGGGACCCCTCATAAACTGACTGCAGAGAATATGTGCGCATTTGATGTTCTGTAGAGCGTTTTTAGAAGAATTCCAAGCGTTCACGCAAACATTTGGTGTGGTGTCTTGAACGCAGCCTCGGAGCTGGAATCATTTACCTAATACCGAGGTCACATTTCAGAAAAGTTTAACTTTAAGACTGATCATAAACTATCTGCACGCTTGAGTTGAGCAAAAGCTTTAGCCACCATGGCTGAGCCACCCGTTCTTATACGACAAGATGAGGTTGAAGGATTGTTGGATTATAAAGATTTGATCCCGCGACTTGAAGTAGCACTGGGGACGTTTTCCAAACGGGACAGCGCAGAAATGATCCAGCCCGTCCGTAGTACGGTCCCGTTACAAAAATACAATGGGTATGTTGATTCATTAATTCCCTTATTTATCATTGGTCGGTAATTTAGTAACAATACTGTTTAAAAAATGTCCGCCTAGATTCCTGGGGCTGATGCCTGCATATTTGGTGCATGAAGACATCCTGTGCACAAAGTTGGTGTGTTTTTACAAGAGGGAGAGTGGGTCAACTCTGCCATCAACTCAAGCCACAGTGTTGCTGTTTGATCCTGAGTATGGGAACGTCAAAGCTGTGAGTATGCCTATGACTATTTAACAGTGGCTGTCGTAGTAAATATAATTTGTTGTACTTCCTCTTTTAATTTTGTGTTCACCAACATGGCCATTATATGTTATTTATCAGTTGTGACCACCCAGCCATACAAGCAGAGTCAAATAATTCAAGGATTTAGCACAGCTGGTTATAATAGAGGTCAATTCAGTTATAACATCTGTCTGTGTGGTTGACATCTGCAGGTCATGGATGGGGAGGTCATCACAGCCAAAAGGACAGCAGCAGTGTCTGCTATTTCTGCCAAAGTAAGGCCCTCTCCATGTGGCCTAGGCAAGCATGCATACACTCTTAATTGGGGATTGCTCACTACCTGTCAATAACTCTAACATTGTGCTGTTCTAATTTTGGAATGTTTGGAACCCCCCTTGGAACTGTCCAGCTGTTGATGCCAGCCCAGTCGGAGGTGTTGACCATACTGGGAGCTGGCCATCAGGCCCTCAGCCACTACAACGTCTTCACAGAAACCTTCTCCTTTAAAGAGGTACCAGAGTGATTCAGTGTTTCTGAATGGGTGATTAGAGAGACCCACTGGTGTGTGGCTATATCCTCCAGACATAAGACTTGGTTCTGGTTAGAAATATCTTGTTGTGGGTCATGAGAAAATATCAAAGGCCATTGAGGGATCACATCATTACAGGTCCGTGTGTGGAGCAGGAGGAAAGAGTCGGCGGAGAGGTTTGCCCAGTCCACCCAGGGTCATGTTACAGTATGTGAGTCAGTGGAGGAGGCAGTGAATGGGGCAGACGTCATAGTCACTGTGACTAGGGCCATTGAACCAGTGCTCTTTGGCCAGTGGGTCAAGCCAGGTGCCCATGTAGCAGGTGAGGAGACTCCTGACTGAAGATGATAGTGCCATGCCTTGACATAAGATTTTGATGTGTGTAGATAACATACTGTAATTGCACTGCCATCTCTCTCTTTGGTCTTAATGTAATGTGTCATTGCTGTGTGTGCGCGTGGTAGCTGTGGGAGCCTGCAGGCCAGACTGGAGGGAGCTGGATGATGTGTTGATGAGGCAGGCTGAGGTGTATGTGGACAGCAGAGAGGGAGCTGTAGCAGAGTCAGGAGATATCATCCTGTCTGGGGTAGGTTGTGAGAATAGTTCAAATGGTTATTGGTATTCTGTTTCTGGGTTTCTTCCAGTTGTGCCTACTGAATGCAATCTTGGTTTATGGTAGTAATAAAAGTAGGCATCCCAATTAAAGGATACATATGCTTTAACATGATTTGGTGTGCTAATGAATACTTCATCTCCAGGCCAAAGTGTTTGCAGAGCTTGGAGAGGTTCTCAATGGAACAAGACCTGCCCATAGAGAGAAGACCACTGTGTTCAAATCCCTTGGTAGATCGTCTTACTTTATCCTCTATTCAAATCCTGTAACATGTTCCTCCATTGTACTTAAAAGTTTTATTGATCCCGTTTGTATACAACAGGAATGGGGATTCAAGATGCAGTCTCTGCCAAGCTTGTGTTTGAACAGTGGAAGAGCAAATACTGAAGACCTGTGGAGGATAATGGGATGGCCATGAATGTGATCACTTACATTCCCACCAGTTCTTTAAAGGAGTAGGTGGAAAGATATTGGGAGTTGAAGCACATTCCTACATCTGCACAACAGAATGTAAAAAACAGACAATAGGCAGAGATTTTAAATGAATTTATTGGCTTTAAAAAAAATAATCAGCAGATGAACTACTATATTATCATGTCAAAATAAAACCACATTTAGCCAGAAGAAAAATCAAGTGTATCATTTCTTTCATTGTGCCGTTAACACTGGTAATAGCTCAGAACAACAGCCTCACTCAGTTCAAATTAAAAATAATACTTTGAAAATAGTCACTGGTAGGTATATCACTGAACTACTGTATATTTTAAATACAGCAATTATAAGCTACAGTATAACAGACAAAGAACACATGGTCAGTTCAACTTCTTCTGAATTATTTTAAATTGCTCAGTTTTTAGTGAGATACAGTCATAGGTTAGCATGGTTGCAGTCTCTGTTCAGCTATTACATTCCAGTCATTGCCACTCCTGCCATCGGCCAAATGGAAGGAGTGGCAAGGAGTGGAATGTTCGCTAAAAAGACCGGTTCCCAGACTAGTAATAGGTAGCTCTGATGACGTTTACATAGCATCATGATGTTAATGATGACAAAGCTTAATGTTAAAACGAGTTCACGACAACTACGTTTCGAGTAGCAAACAAACTCCAGATTCTTCACACTAGAACTAGACCTTTGTAAAGGACTGGATAGATGGCAACTGCTGACAGAATCAGTTCTTAAAGGGAATGAAGTTGAATACAAGCCTAGATTCTACCGTATAACAAACAGGGCCTATAACAAAAAAGTTATGACGCACGCAGGTGTTTGGAGTGTAAAGCTGACAGACTACACACTACAGTTCCATTACTAACAATACTCGTACGATGGATGTATTTTGTGTTTATGTACAGAAAACACGGTTTGTGAAACCGTTGTTTAATCCAACAAGAGGGATCCATCTAAATTGGTCTGATAAAGAACCATTCTCCATCCTCTTTCTGACTAACAGGTTCTCCTATACATATTTTCTATAGACACCTGTAGAATGTAAAATACTGGATATTTTCTCAGATCAAGGGGGAGCACCAAGTACTGTAAGTGGATATTTAGCTGGATCTAATAAGCATTTAATCCAACTAGGTATAAAGTGATAGCTATTATCCATTATTGACAGTTGTTTTGACGATTTATTTGAGGATGGATAAAATCCACCTGACGAGAAAAGTTTTATCTAAATTCACTTGATCTACATAGAGTATGACTATAGAACATAGACGATACTACTACAACACTATGCTTTTTTTAATTTTTTGAGTTTACTTCCATTTCTCTTCAACTATTTAAAACGTTCTTTTAAGATTTAGTAAATGATGGTCGCACATCTGGTACAAAAGAGAAAAAACACAAGAATAAGAAGAAATCATTCCATTTAGTGTTCATGGAGCTACTAGAAAGTGATGACCATTATATGCGGTAGGAATTTTGGCAACACCTCAATTCTACACAATTGATTGAAGTCTGTAAACAAACAATATGGACTCTTGAGAAGAGTGGAAAGAGACAAAAATTGAAAAGAGCAATTAGTATTATCTTCCAGGAACATAAAAAAACAAGTACATTTTTTAGAAGGCAGCAGGAATTTCACAAAGCTCTAATTCTAGGATTTGTATAATAAAATCAATCATATTTAAGTACTATGTACTAAAAAAATGACATCTGGATACTTTTTGTAGAATCCTCCCCCTTCCTCCTAAGACACTCCCCCACCCTCTTCTTCTTCCTCCCCCCAACCAACAGGTGAGCTCAGACTGCAGTGTGACTTCCTCCTTCCTGTCTGGAGCGTTTAGAGTAGTGAGCACTTCCTCTTCCTCTTCTTGACGGGCGGGGGACACAAGACCGCCCGGATGGCTTCGTCAAACACTGTCTTAAGGCCACGCTGTGTCAAAGCTGAGCATTCCAGGTACTTTACTGCTCCTGTAGAGGAGACACAGGCCGGCATTCAACGTCACAGCAAATGGGGATTTCATTCATTAAAATCCTAAATTGAATAATAGCTATGACTACCCCATCCGGATCCAAATTAAGCTACCGAGAAACTCCATTGACATTGCTGTGTAGTCCAGTAATAGGCTTACTCTTCGTCCGGGAAATCGGACCCTAAAGTACTGCTAAGAAGCAAGTAAGCCTTGTCCGAGCCAGAACAGCTCATAGGACAGGAGCCTATCTGTTGTTTTTGTAGCGTGAGGCAGCTTGATGTACAAGTACACCTCCTAGACAGGACACTAAAGTACTATTAGTATACTAACCAATCTCTTTTGCCATGGCCAGGCCCTGGGGGTAGGTGATGGGGGTGAGTTTCTTCTCCTTCAGCTTCTCGATGGTGTCCTTGTCGTCTCTCAGATCCAGCTTGGTGCCCACCAGGATGATTGGGGTGTTGGGGCAGTGGTGTCTCACCTCTGGGTACCACTATGGAGGACAGGGACAAGACAGTCAGGATAGGATCAGGACGTTACTGTAGACTAGAGGCCTATCTATCAAAATCCACCCTCACAAGTAATGACCATGTTGATAACTTAATGCTTAATGCATAAACGAAAAAGAAACAAAGCAGAGACTATGGCTCACCTTGGCACGGACGTTTTCAAAGGAGGCAGGACTCACGAGAGAGAAACAGATCAAAAACACATCCTGTTGGGGAGGAAACAACCAGCATTATATATTTGGTCATACGAATACAGCATTACAAGATCAACCATAAAAAATAGAAGGTTACAATTTATGGAGATGAATGTTTTGTAGCTATGAATGGTACAAACAAACCATACATGACAGACAGAGTTCATGAACGTCCTCAATTCACTGCAATACAACTTAACTGTTATCTAGGAGGATAAAGTTTCCCTGAACACTGTCAATTGCCGGGAGGAGTCAGAGTCCAGAATGTGGGGCAGACAGAGCACTCTTTCACTTCCTTAATGTCTGCTCCAGACATTGTTTTAGTACTGTGGACAGAGGGCTGTACTCTCCTCCTCATACATACAGACCTCTGAACCATAATAAATGCTCAATGTTGGCTCATAGTTTTATATGCCGAATATAAATGCTCAATGTTGCCAACACAATGCAATAAGCCTTTCCCTAACACCCTGAAGAACTTGTTATATTATTCACAATGTTGTAGGGATTGATTCTTTATGCAGAGCTGACAGCAATTTTTAGAACGCTTTTAAAACACTGAAGCCAAACGCGGAAACAATGGGTATAACTTCCTCCGTGCTCACCTATTATGATCATCCATATGCGCGCCACTAGAAATCCCTGCATTAGCATGTTTCTGTTAGCCAATACATCCTGACAAAATACACCATATTACTAGCCTGCTAATGTGCCTGGACCTTGTAGGCTAAACTGCAGAGAAAATACCCATAACTGATCCAAATGGTTGTCCAATAAGGCAAGCTAGATGCAGTTATCTTTCTAAATGAATATGCATGCAAAACAACAGGCTTTTGAGCGGTTATTGAAATAACAAATGGCAATTCACGGCAGTTCACAGTCTAGACTGAGTTTTATACCTCACTTGAAAACAAGAATATTCTTCATTACATTGTGTTGTACATTTCTTGTCCCTAAAAAACTGAATCAATAGGGTGTCTTTTGGAGCTGCGTGCCCAGGGACTGGGAGCGCACATCGTGTAGGCTGTGTGCGCTCCCGAGGCTGCGTTATCTGCTAACTTTTTTTTCTTTCACTGTGTAAATTGACTGTATATATTCACTGCAGTATGAAGCCTAACATTGAACTGATGAATTAAGGGCTTCTAACTTAAGCTATAGGCTACATCTTGAGCCGGTCTGTCTTCATTGATCTGTTGCGCAATTACACACCTGGCCCTGCCGCTGCCTCGGCTATTCCTCTTTAAATCTTGTAGAGTCCCTGAAAAAGCCAGACTACAAAAGCTTGGACACTTATTTTCTTTACTAATAGCCTATTGGAGGAGAGATGCATGCTTGCTCTCGCTTGCTGAATGTAAAATAGGCTACAACATTAAGAATGGGCAGGGAGTTGGAAAGGACAAGCCCATATTTTCCTAGTAGGCCTATCTTAACACTGATAGGCTACATCCTGCCAAAATACACATTTCAGTCATTTAGCAGACGCTCTTATCCAGAGCCACTTACAGTTAGTGCATATAGTTTCTTTTGTTTTCATACTGGCCCCCCGTGGGAATCGAACCCACAACCCTGGCGTTGCAAACGCCATGCTCTACCAACTGAGCTACATCCCTGCCGGCCATTCCCTCCCTTACCCTGGACGACGCTGGGCCAATTGTGCGCCACCCCATGGGTCTCCCGGTCGCGGCCGGCTACTACAGAGCCTGGATACACCATATGAGTCGCCTGCTAATGTACCTTTCTAGATCTTCTAAACTGTCGAGAATAGACCCCATCTGATCCAAAATGTTGCATAATCAGGCCTAGGCTGTATGCAGTTATTTCGGCATGAAACAAAACAGGACACTTGAGCGGTTATTCAAATTAGCCTATATCACTGCAGTTTACAGTCTATAGACAATAATTGTGTACTCACTTGATAACAATAATACATTCCTCATTGCACTGTGTTGTTGTAGCCCAGGTAGAATAATTTTGTCTAAAAATGTAGCCCTAATCAATAGTGGAGCTTTGCATCCCCGGGGACCACAGAGGGTAGCCTGGAGGTACCCACAGATCTGCCATTTCATAATCTGTTAATTTATTTTTCTTGCACTTTGACAGGTAAATATTTATCCTATAGCCCTAATATTTAGCTAATGAATGGCCTAATATCTACCTTCTTACTTCGGCTGCACATCAGATATCACTAGCCTCTCTTTTCCAGCTGTTTCCATGTGCAATAGGCTATGCATGCCTCTCCACAATAGCCATTCCTCTTCTCGTGAAATCCCAGGAAAAGCTATAGGATATTTATTTTGATCATTTTTTATACTAGGCCTAACAGCCTATTAGGGGAAAGAAGCAGGCTTACTCTTGCTAATTGCTGAATGTAAAACAGGCCTACAGTTGAGGTGAGGAAGTGCGTTGGAGTGATCACTTTTGGCCATTTATGATAACATTGTTGCACTGACGCATTGCAAATTGTTGCACAGGACAGACAGAGAGATGACCACAGTGAAAAAGAAGACCCAAACGAATTGACAACCGTTAGAAAATTGCCAATCACTTGCAAACCACTTGAGGAACGAGCCAATGACATGCTGTAAAATATGTGCAGGCTAAACGGCATTTGTTGTTGAATTGCTACATTTAAAAATGGCCTACATGTACATTGATGTATTATTTGTAGTTGTCACTATGACAATGAAAACACCCTGAAAGCACTGAATGGTCGTGTTAACATCTTTTTAATAGGCAGCGTGCAGTACGATGTGTTGATCAGTTGATTGACAGTTGTAGGACTGTAGAACGATAAACTTTGTGGGTGCTCACCAATGTTTTTTAGTTATGTAGCCTATAGCTTATCGTTATAGTTATTGGTTTGGTGGATGGCCCTTAACTCTGACACAACTAACGTTATTATCGCAACAGAACAACTAGTAGGTCTAGCTAACGTTAGTGAACTTGAATGAAATATAATATATAAAATTACACTTGTTGACTTTACTTTTATACTCTATAAATTGACTCCTTCAAATAATTTACTCCGCCAAGTTTGCAACCGGCGCACTGCAGCCTATAGGTAGCCTAGCGTCAGGTAGCCTAGCGGTTAAGAGCGTTGGGCCAGTTACGGAAAGGTTGCTGGTTTGAATCCCCGAGCCAACTAGGTGAAAAATCAGCCGATGTGCCCTTGAGCAAGGCACATAACCCTAATTGCTCCTGTAAATCGCTCTGGATTAGAGCGTCTGCGAAATGACTAAAATATAAAATGTAAAGTAAAGCGGAAGTCAAATCCCATCACTTCCGTTGTTTCGCTGTGCCCATAGAAACGCTCGAAAATTAGGTGGATACTTTGAGATGCAAAAGTCACTTGACAATCTTCATTGCTTACACTAGTGACCTAAAGAGGACACAGTACATTTATCCTGTTGTTTTACCGTTTGTGGATAGGACAGTGGTCTGAGTCTGTCGTAGTCTTCCTGTCCTGCTGTATCCCATAGACCCAGATTCACTGGTTTCCCATCTACCATCACATTGGCAGAGTAGTTGTCAAAGCTATAGAGAGAGATACATGTTATACCACATTGACATCATCAGGGATGTGATCAGCACACCACCAGGAAATAAAGGCAACCAGTACATTTCAATGATTCGACAGGCCAAATATAGAACTTCCTGATCATCAGGAAAGGGTTAAACAACCACATCTCTGATTATAAAATGTAAACATTCTATGTTTCTAGTGTGGGGCACCTTCTGCGATGGGGGAGTGGTGGGGGGGAGAGATAGCGAGAGAGTATGTACTTACACTGTGGGGATGTATTCCCCGGGGAACGCGTTGGTGGTGTAGCTGATGAGCAGGCATGTTTTACCCACAGCTCTGGAGGAGAGAAGCATAGAGAGATGGAGGGATGAGGAGGAGAAATAAACCACTTGGTTTTTGTTTTGTTTATGTCAATTTCAAAACTGAAAGTAGAACTTGGATGGTGTGTAACTGGCCAACTTGAGACAATGCATTAAACTGAATAATGTCTGCATTATCCAGTAAGACTGTGGGGAGCTTTGTTGTGTTCCAATGTTGAGGTTTCTCTCTACAAAAGGGACATATTACCAGCATTGCGTGAGAATGACACATTTGAGTCCCAATCACAATGTCCTAAATAAGGTTGGATGGTGGAGCTCATCAAGAACAGGCAGCAGACATTTAGGGTGGGTTGCACCATCATGGATAACTCTTAAACTGGGGTAAATCAAGGTTTATCTATAAATCTTGTTGCACCAAACTTGAAACCTCATTTTAAATTAATTGTAGTTAAATGCTATGCTCCTTCTGAACAAAGTTTAATTTTGACTTTAAACCAAGATCAAATGTAATCTTGTTGCTCCATTGTTTTAAAGTCAAATGTAAATGTAGTTTAGGGATTCAATCTAAACTGCCACTGAAGGATGTTTATGTTTATCAAATGTCAGTGTATGTGCTGTATTTTTGGTGTGAGTAACAATTTCAGCTCCAGTGGCTTATCATGTTTGTAAACTCAACTAGCCAGCTAACAAATCTCACAAAAAATGCAATTAATTGCATAATTTAGTCTGGAAGTGAAAACTCACTTTGCTAGCTATCTAGCAAACTCGCAATGACCAGTGCTGGTTTGTTTCCATATAAATAAAATTAGAACATATTGCTATGTTGAAAGTATTATGACACCTGTCACTAATCATAGATTAGTGATTTAACCTTAGATGAACTAATCAAGGTTTCAAATTAAACATGCACTATGCAGAAATCCATCCGCCATTTCCTGGTTGCTAAATTTCAAGTTTGCCTAATTTCAGTTTATGTGACAAAACAAGCAAGTATACTGTAGAGAATCATTGTACCATATAAACCGCTGTGAAATATATTTTCCATAACCAAAAATATTGTATTTTCAGCTGGATGAAGCTGGTGTACAAAACAGAAAGTAAAAGACAAAAACGAAACTTAACGGGCAGCATAGAAATAGCGCACATAGAACATATCTATCGCTTTTTAGACCTGCTTTCAATGAGAATGACAGATCTATAACTCACATTTCTATGTCGATTTGGTGGGGTTGCCCAAAAAGTTACATACTGCAGCTTTAAGTGGTGCAACACATTAATTAGCTAGCTATAAACCTAGATTTACAAAATCTAAATTAGATCTAATCTAAGATCCATTTAAACCATGTTGGGGCAACCCACCCTAAAGGATTGTTAGCTAGTTAAGCACAATTTAATAACTAATAATCATAATAATAATAATAATAATAATAATAATAACAATAATTTGGTGGGTGCTAATAATTTCAGTGCGTATTAATACGCATGTGTGAATTGGAAATGTGATTTTTCCATATCCCACTCTGAGAAAACAGTGCATACAGCTGCTTTATCTAACTAGCCATAAACAGCAAACGAGAATGCAGAACACTAGTTAAGCTAAGTTAGCATGCCATAACAACTTTACAGACAAATGTGTTAGCAAGCTGGAAACAGTGACAACAGTTGTCACCAGTTAGCTAGCAAGGTAACAAGCAAACTATGGGCTTATAGAGACAATGATTTGATATTATAATTAATATATCATAGCTAACTAGACTAATGTAGGTTCAACTTACCCGTCCCCCACTACAACACACTTGATGGCCTGCATCTGAAGCCTCTCTCAACTAGCAAGCTAGCTAGCTAAAATAGTAGCTTATCGGTTAGCTGGTAAACCACTCTTTTGTTACCCCAACGGGGAAAAACAAGGTTTGAAGCCTCGATTGGAGGCCCCAAGTTACGATAGTTTGTAAATTTGGAGAATTCCCTCAAATCAGTGTCCTCAACAATAACTTGGTGGAATTCCAAACTTGTAAAAACAAGCAGCCACCACCCAAAAATCTCTGGTGCTGAGCTAGAAAAAACGCCCTCAGACAACGGAAGCTGTAGCTCCCATTCCATGCAAGTCATTTCCGTTTTACCGTAGATTGGATAGAGGAATTTTCAAAGGGCTGTCAAGCGACGCCACCTAGCGGTAAATATAATATGTCTACAGCCACTTTTAGGTTCTGAAAGTTATAGGGCAGTATTCCCTCATCATTTGAATGTTGTAAAGATTTAAAGGAGGCAGGCATCATATGAGACGAGACAGTCAAGACAAGTCAAGATGCAAAACTTTGGGTGTTATGATTTCATCAATCCGGAACTTTGTCATGGTTGTCCTGTGTTTTATCCTTAGAAAAAGTATGTGTTTATCCACATTTATATAGATGACAAATTGCATCTTATCTAAATTGGCAATGGCACCATACAGATTAAAAGGGAGTTTATCCTCTGCTGACTGTGGATCCATGTTGTAAGACATCTGAGTAAGACAGTATAAAACCAGTTAAGCTGTAATTTTGAGCTCTCTCTCTCTCGCGCACGCTATCTGTCTCTCTCCCTCCCCTGTCTCTCTCATTCTCTCATCCACCCCCCCCCCCCCCCTTCTCAGCAAAACTATTAAAGTGGCTTGAGTTCATCTTTAATTAATCAGTCTCCATAGTAACTCAAACCCTGTCCCCCCCATCCCCATGTACACTGAAAACAAATATAAACGTCACATGCAACAATTTCAAAGATTTTACTGAGTTATCAGTCAATTGAAACAAAAACTTTACTTATGCAGGAAAATAAAAGTAAGGCATGTGATGTATCAGAAATTGGGTAATGGAATTATAGTAAATCTAAAATATACAGGTTTTATACACATTTTCTGTATAAATTGCCTCTAAAATATATGTAAACAGACCATGAATGGCTCAGCTTTTGTTTTCTTGGAAAGCTGTGAGTGCTATTATATGATACAATATCAGTACCTGTTGCATTTACAACTTTTCTAAGTCCTTTCATCAACTGATTTGAGCCACTGTATGGCTGTGGATTAACTGCATTGTTTGAATGGAATGTTGGTATATTGGCAGTTAATTTGAAAAATTAATGGAATCATTCCTCTAAAACTGTCTGGCTAGCTAAAACACATACAGTGCAGATAAATTCTTCACATTCATTGTTTTACACAATATCTTATCACAGCACTGGCAAACCGTGATTGACCAACTCCCTGACCAACATAATAATAATATAATAATATGCCATTTAGCAGACGCTTTTATCCAAAGCGACTTACAGTCATGTGTGCATACATTTTTTGTGTATGGGTGGTCCCGGGGTTCGAACCCACTACCTTGGCGTTACAAGCACCGTGCTCTACCAGCTGAGCTACAGACATGGCTGACCTCTGGACCACCATAAGAAGGTTCATGTCCATTCTATATTCTAATTCCTAATTCTATGTTTATACCCCTCATCGGAATAGTGCAGGAAGGATTATGTTATTGGGGGATTTTGAAGGGATTGACATATTAATAGGATAGACAACAACATTAAGTGGTGGGTAAAAGCAGAGGAAAGGGATTAATGCAGGATAAACATGCTTGTCACAGAGACTAGGGGCCAGCACTAACACACAGATGTGTCCCAATGGAAATGTGGAGCCATGGAGCCATGGAAGACACTCAAAGAGTAATTGTGTGGGGTTTGTGTAGAATCAGTGGGTGTTAGTAACTTGTTTAATGAAGACCTGTTAGATGCACTACATCACAGAACATCTCTACCTCTGCATATAGATATATTTATTTATACTGTAAATTGTATATTCCTCACTGTAAATTCGCTCATACTCTACAGTTCTATGTCGACTTATCTATTTTGTATATAATATCCGTAAACTTTGTGTACATTTCTCTGTCTGTTTCTGCGTCTATATGTTGTCAATTGCTAGCAGCACCATATCATAAGTAAAATTCTGGGTATGTGAATAAAAGTGATTCTGATTTTGATCCTGATGCAAAGATAGGCTTCTCTGATAAATCTTTGGAAAGCTACTGAATATATCAAATCAAATCAAATCAAATTTTATTGGTCACATGCGCCGAATACAACAGGTGCAGACATTACAGTGAAATGCTTACTTACAGCCCTTAACCAACAGTGCATTTATTTTTAACAAAAAAAGTGTTGAGAAAAAAAGAGCAGAAGTAAAATAAAATAACAGTAGGGAGGCTATATATACAGGGGGGTACCGGTGCAGAGTCAATGTGCGGGGGCACCGGCTAGTTGAGATAGTTGAAGTAATATGTACATGTGGGAAGAGTTAAAGTGACTATGCATAAATAATTAACAGAGTAGCAGCAGCGTAAAAAGGATGGGGTGGGGGGGGGGGCAGTGCAAATAGTCCGGGTAGCCATGATTAGCTGTTCAGGAGTCTTATGGCTTGGGGGTAGAAGCTGTTGAGAAGTCTTTTGGACCAAGACTTGGCACTCCGGTACCGCTTGCCGTGCGGTAGCAGGGAGAACAGTCTATGACTAGGGTGGCTGGAGTCTTTGACAATTTTGAGGGCCTTCCTCTGACACCGCCTGGTATAGAGGTCCTGGATGGCAGGAAGCTTGGCCCCAGTGATGTACTGGGCCGTACACACTACCCTCTGTAGTGCCTTGCGGTCGGAGGCCAAGCAGTTGCCATACCAGGCGGTGATGCAACCAGTCAGGATGCTCTCGATGGTGCAGAATTTTTTGAGGATCTGAGGACCCATGCCAAATCTTTTCAGTCTCCTGAGGGGGAATAGGCTTTGTCGTGCCCTCTTCACGACTGTCTTGGTGTGTTTGGACCATGATAGTTCGTTGGTGATGTGGACTTGAAGCTCTCAACCTGTTCCACTACAGCCCCGTCGATGAGAATGGGGGCGTGCTCAGTCCTCTTTTTTTTCCTGTAGTCCACAATCATCTCCTTTGTCTTGGTCACGTTGAGGGAGAGGTTGTTGTCCTGGCACCACACGGCCAGGTCTCTGACCTCCTCCCTATAGGCTGTCTCATCGTTGTCGGTGATCAGGCCTACCACTGTTGTGTCGTCGGCAAACTTAATGATGGTGTTGGAGTCGTGCCTGGCCATGCAGTCATGGGTGAACAGAGAGTACAGGAGGGGACTGAGCACGCACCCCTGAGGGGCCCCCGTGTTGAGGATCAGTGTGGCAGATGTGTTGTTACCTACCCTTACCACCTGGGGGCGGCCTGTCAGGAAGTCCAGGATCCAGTTGCAGAGGGAGGTGTTTAGTCCCAGGATCCTTAGCTTAGTGATGAGCTTAGAGGGCACTATGGTGTTGAATGCTGAGCTGTAGTCAATGAATAGCATTCTCACGTAGGTGTTCCTCTTGTCCAGGTGGGAAAGGGCAGTGTGGAGTGCAATAGAGATTGCATCATCTGTGGATCTGTTGGGGCGGTATGCAAATTGGAGTGGGTCTAGGGTTTCTGGGATAATGCTGTTGATGTGAGCCATGACCAGCCTTGCAGAACACATGCATATCAGGGAGTGAGATAAAGCATGCAGATCAGCTACACTATAGTATAGCCCAGATGCAAATGTTCTGCTAGAGCTATAGAAAGTAGTAGTCTCCTTTTCATGGTACATAACAGCAGTGTGGAAATGATATAAGTTAATTAATGCAAATAGCTCTGTCTCTCTCTCCAAGCTCAGGATATGAGTGTTTTTGTCACCTGGTCATTATATTTCCCATTATGTCTCTGAATCATCTCTCGACTACCGCATACATAATGCAAAGTGCATTTGCATAACAGTCTGATCACCCGTCTGTGGGAATCATCATGTAAATGTGTGCACGTGTGCAGTAATTGACTCCATGCTAGACCATGGATTGCCTGGATGACATTTTAGAATGCTGGAAGAGTCAATGAGGGAGTTCGATTAATCTCGCCCGGGCACCGGTGTAGGCGTGTTCTGCGTCAGCTGAAAGTTGATTGCATTCGATTTGGAATCAAGCTGCCTGCCGGGCGTGAGCCAGGTGCCCTGTTCAAAGCCCACAACGAAGATGGCTTCAAAACAAAAGTGACGTAATTAAGCACGTGTAGTAATTAGTAGGATTCTGTGTTTTCCCATGTAAAAGTGATTGCTTTTGATAAAAACGCTTTATCTGCCTTCCCAATGAAAAATAGAATAGAAAATGTAAACATTTATTTTATGGAAAAGATGTGTTGTATGTTTCTGGACGAAGCACCATGCTTGACAACATAACCTAGTGGCACAGATTAGCCTACTGTTTGATTTGAGAATGGTGCTCCTCCCTCCCTGCTTTCGCCCGATAACGTGACGGGCCTTTGCCGGGTGCCCCGCATAATCGAATCCGCCCATTGGAACTATCCAACCTTCTGATGGATACAGATTGTGGTGAAGATATTATTCCGTAGGAGAACTGAACCCTCTGCCATGGTGTTATTTAGTTCATGGAGGTCATATGGTTGCTCTCTTGCTTTTCCTTTCCGCTAAGTGTTTTGAAGCAGAACTGGATTGTAAACTCATCCAACAGCTGAGCTGAGCTCAGTTGAAGCCTTCCTAGAGTGTGTGTACATGTGTGCGTGCTGTTTTTTTACTTCACTTACATTGGCTCTCAAAGATCACAGTGTGGTATGATGTATACAGTGGGGAAAAAAAGTATTTATTCAGCCACCAATTGTGCAAGTTCTCCCACTTAAAAAGATGAGAGAGGCCTGTAATTTTCATCATAGGTACATGTCAACTATGACAGACAAAATGAGAAAAAGAAATCCAGAAAAATCACATTGTAGGATTTTTTATGAATTTATTTGCAAATTATGGTGGAAAATAAGTATTTGGTCAATAACAAAAGTTTCTCAATACTTTGTTATATACCCCTTGTTGGCAATGACACAGGTCAAACGTTTTCTGTAAGTCTTCACAAGGTTTTCACACACTGTTGCTGGTATTTTGGCCCATTCCTCCATGCAGATCTCCTCTAGAGCAGTGATGTTTTGGGGCTGTCGCTGGGCAACACGGACTTTCAACTCCCTCCAAAGATTTTCTATGGGGTTGAGATCTGGAGACTGGCTAGGCCACTCCAGGACCTTGAAATGCTTCTTACGAAGCCACTCCTTCGTTGCCCGGGAGGTGTGTTTGGGATCATTGTCATGCTAAAAGACCCAGCCACGTTTCATCTTCAATGCCCTTGCTGATGGAAGGAGGTTTTCACTCAAAATCTCACGATACATGGCCCCATTCATTCTTTCCTTTACACGGATCAGTCGTCCTGGTCCCTTTGCAGAAAAACAGCCCCAAAGCATGAAGTTTCCACCCCCATGCTTCACAGTAGGTATGGTGTTCTTTGGATGCAACTCAGCATTCTTTGTCCTCCAAACACGATGAGTTGAGTTTTTACCAAAAAGTTATATTTTGGTTTCATCTGACCATATGACATTCTCCCAATCCTCTTCTGGATCATCCAAATGCACTCTAGCAAACTTCAGACGGGCCTGGACATGTACTGGCTTAAGCAGGGGGACACGTCTGGCAATGCAGGATTTGAGTCCCTGGCGGAGTAGTGTGTTACTGATGGTAGGCTTTGTTACTTTGGTCCCAGCTCTCTCCAGGTCATTCACTAGGTCCCCCCGTGTGGTTCTGGGATTTTTGCTCACCGTTCTTGTGATCATTTTGACCCCACGGGGTGAGATCTTGCGTGGAGCCCCAGATCGAGGGAGATTATCAGTGGTCTTGTATGTCTTCCATTTCCTAATAATTGCTCCCACAGTTGATTTCTTCAAACCAAGCTGCTTACCTATTGCAGATTCAGTCTTCCCAGCCTGGTGCAGGTCTACAATTTTGTTTCTGGTGTCCTTTGACAGCTCTTTGGTCTTGACCATAGTGGAGTTTGGAGTGTGACTGTTTGAGGTTGTGGACAGGTGTCTTTTATACTGATAACAAGTTCAAACAGGTGCCATTAATACAGGTAACGAGTGGAGGACAGAGGAGCCTCTTAAAGAAGAAGTTACAGGTCTGTGAGAGCCAGAAATCTTGGTTGTTTGTAGGTGACCAAATACTTATTTTCCACCATAATTTGCAAATAAATTCATAAAAAATCCTACAATGTGATTTTCTGGATTTTTTTTTCTCAATTTGTCTGTCATAGTTGACGTGTACCTATGATGAAAATGACAGGCCTCTCTCATCTTTTTAAGTGGGAGAACTTGCACAATTGGTGGCTGACTAAATACTTTTTCCCCCACTGTATATCTATCTATACCAGGGTTTCCCAAAGTCGGTACTGTGTCCCCCCCTGGGTCCACGTTTTGGTTTTTGCCCTAGCACTACAGAGCTGATTCAAATAACCAACTCATCATAAAGCTTTGATTATTTGAATCAGCTGTGTAGTGCTAGGGAAAAAAACAAAACATGCACCCAGGGGGGGCCACAGGACCAACTTTGGGAAACCCTGATCTATACAATGACTCACTAAGCAGTCGTGTAGGATTTCTGATGGATTCTCATAGAAATTCTATGTAAGAGAAGGCTATTTGTGATTGGCTCACTGATTTTTATCCTATCCCTAGTCAACGGCAGATGTCCACCAGATGCATATGCGTTTTGTTGGAGGTCTAGCTCCATATTTTCCATACTTTACATTTTAGTAATTTAGCAGACACTCTCATCCAGAGCAACTTACAGTAGTGATTGTATACATTTTTGTATGATGGGGACGTTAGCTAATTAGAAAAGAGGAGCATGTGCATGGACCATAGGATGACAATGCTCCCATCCACAGAGCACGAGTGGTCACTGAATTTGATGAGCATGAAAACGATGTAAACCATATGCCATGGTCGTCTCAGTCACCAAATAATAATACCTGCCAGTCCATGAGAGCGTGTCCAGCCAAGCCAAGCATCTCAGCAGGATACGCGCTCACGCTCGCACACACACACACACACACACACACACACACACACACACACACACACACACACACACACACACACACACACACACACACACACACACACACACACACACACACACACACACACACACACACACACACACACACACACACACACACACACAGACACACACAGACACACACACACACACACACACACACACACACACACACATGGACGCACACATGCATACACACATTCACAAATACTTTCTCTATTCCAGCGCTGCCTGCTGGAAAGCTGTATACAGCTGTGTCAACACTTTGAAGCTCTACAGTGCAGTAAATGTTGTCTTTGCTTCTCAAATTAACTTCTATCATCTCTATTTTTTCTTCCTCTAACAAACCCCCTCTAGCTTTCCCCTTCCCTGGTTAGTTCATAATGGGATTAAAGTCATAAACTGTATCTCGCTCTTCTATGATGGTGGCAGAAGGATTCCCTACTGTGTATATAACCTCAATGTTGTATGTAAGCCAGAGGTTCTTGCTGTGAGGCTGCCTGCATGAAAATAGACCTACTAATGAAAGTACATGATCATTAGGCTGTTTGTGTGAGAAACATATTTTGTAATGAGTTGTTTGACGTATGGAAGCACATTCATCAACCAGCAGCAGAGTTCTTTGGTGTTGCATTATAAATCAGCAAACAGGACACTTTCATTGAGAAAATATTAACCATAACCAGCAACCACCGTTTCAGTGATGTGTCCTGCTCAACTGTGTACTGTATCGTTTAACAAACACTTCTCAAATACAAATCAGATCAGAATTCAATTGTACAGCAGAATAAATGTTCCTGTTTGTAGAGGGATGGGAGGTGTCCTGTCCAGCAGCCTTGCTCTACTTTAGGTCTAAGGTCATCACATTGCGAGAAGGAAGGATGTCCCCCACATTTCCCTTTTCCTCCAGCTCTCCCACTCCCTCGTCTGACCGCTTCTCCCTCTCCCTCCCTCTGTGAGAAAGGAAGCTTAACACATTCACTTCACTGTGTATTGTGTAGTGGGTACACTACAGCTGTTTTAATTTGCTTTAGAACTACGGTGGAGTACAGTAGTTCTTGGAGAGTAGATGGGCATGCTTTTCCCCATGTCCGATGAGCCTGAGCTATGAGAAGACGAAAACACACTGGTTACTGTAAAAGGGCACTGATCTAATGAGTGTGGATGTGGATGGCTGATCTGTGATCTGTGACAAGATGGGTGGTTTATCCTTAAACTAGGCTGACTTAGTGGCTCATCACATTCCACATTTGTTACAAATATATCACAATATTCCCACACTGCCGTGAATCACTGCCATGGGTTTCAATCTGATTTCTCTGTCAATGAACCGATTCTCACAACTATTCAACCACAGTTGTTGAGTCTGCTGCCAGTCATGGACATGCTGTAGCGGACCTCAGTTCAGCTCCCAGGCAGGGTGGCAGATGAATATTATCATATATGACGGCTCAGCACAGCCTAAGTTAACTCGCACACACACACATACACAACCACACACACACATTGGCCCATGTTAACTCGGTCAGCTTCCCACCATTCCCCAGGACTGATGCCTTAATCTGGCAGGCATATGCTGCCTCAGGGAACTTGCCTGCCTCCAGCTAAATATGGAATGAAGAGCATCATGTGGATGTTCCTTTAGCCTCTGATTGTGAACAAAAAACACAACATTAAGTTGGACAGTTTGGCTGGGGGTGGGGTGGAAGGAGGCTCATTGTAAATCTAAATGACTAAATCCAAGACAATAAAGTCATTTGAAAATGAAAAAAGGTGACAGAAATGTCATGGGGGATGGACTACAGCTGTACCTTAGCAACGACAATGCATTGAGACCCATTACATTAGTCTTTATTGATTTCAAGAAAGAGCAGGAATTGTGTCTGATTGAGAGTGCTTTTCATTACTCCACCCTTCCCCAACCACACACAGCAACCTTTTTAAAGGGAGTAAAACTGGGGGGGAAACAGAGCCTTTCCTGGACCAGGCCGGACATCTGTTCTCAACACAGGAAATCATTCCCCAAAATGGAGGCCCCACACTCTCTCCCTGTGTGTGTGTGTGTGTGTGTGTGTGGGGAGGGGGGGGGGGGGGGGGGGGGGGGGGGTCTATTCTCGCTCTCTGTTCTTCTCCCCTGATGAGTGGTCCTCAGTGCATCGTTTAAACCAGCTAGCATTACTCTCTGTATCACAGGCAACCTCTGTTGTAGCTGAGATAAAACAGCTGTGTCACAGTGGAAGAGAAGGAGAGGGAGAGAAATAGAGAGATAGATAGAAGGAGGGGGAGAAAGGAGAGGAGAAGTGGAGCAGAAGAAGGGGAGAGAGAGAGAGAGAGGAAGCGGGAGAGAGGAAGAGAGAGAGAGAGAGAGAGAGAGAGAGAGAGAGAGAGAGAGAGAGAGAGAGAGAGCGAGAGAGAGAGACCGACTCTCTGTGTCCCCTATCCTCCCGGCCGGCTCGGTCCTCCCCTCCAGCTCCGTGGCTTGATGACTCATTGCGAGCTCCAGAACAGAGCTCCGGGCAGCGGAGCGGAAATGGAAGAAAACTAAACTCCCGCCGACCTGGCATCTTTTCACTCCTCCTCTCTACATTTTCTTCATCTGTTTCTGCTGCTAAGGCCACTTTCTACCACTCTAAATCCAAGCATCTGCCTCTAACCCTAGGAAGCTCTTTGCCACATTTTCCTCCCTCCTGAATCCTCCCCCCCCCCCCCCCCCCTCCCCCCCTCCTCTCTCTCTGTGGATGACTTCGTCAACACTTTGAAAAGAAGGTTGACGACATCCGATCCTCGTTTGTTAAGTCTAATGACACTGCTGGTCCTACTCACACTTCCCTACCCTATGCTTTGACTTCTTTCTCCCCTCTCTCTCCAGATAAAATCCTGCGACTTGTGACTGCAGGCCGCCCAACAACCTGCCCGCTTGACCCCATCCCTCCTCTCTTCTCCAGACCATCTCCGGTGACCTTCTCCCCTACCTCACCTCGCTGATCAACTCATCCCTGACCGCTGGCCATGTCCCTTCCGTCTTCAAGAGAGCGAGAGTTGCACCCCTTCTCAAAAACCAACACTCGATCCCACTGATGTCAACAACTACAGACCAGTATCCCTTCTTTCTTTTCATTCCAAAACTATTGAGCGTGCCGTCTTTAGCCAACTCTCTTGCTATCTCTCTCAGAATGACCTTCTTGATCCAAACCAGTCAGGTTTCAGGACTGGTCATTCAACTGAGACTGCTCTTCTCTGTGTCACGGAGGCTCTCCGCACTGCTAAAGCTAACTCTCTCTCCTCTGCTCTTGTCCTTCTAGACCTGTCTGCTGCCTTTGATACTGTGAACCATCAGATCCTCCCTCTCCACCTCTCCGAGCTGGGCATCTCCGGCGCGGCTCACTCCTGGATTGCGTCCTACCTGACCGGTCGCTCCTACCAAGTGGCGTGGCGAGAAGCTGTCTCCGCACCACGTGCTCTCACCACTGGTGTCCACCAGGGCTCAGTTCTAGGCCCTCTCCTATTCTCCCTATACACCAAGTCACTTGGCTCTGTCATATCCTCACATGGCCTCTCCTATCATGCTACGCTGACGATACACAACTAATCTTCTCCTTTCCCCCTTCTGATAACCAGGTGGCGAATCGCATCTCTGCATGTCTGGCAGACATATCAGTATGGATGACGGATCACCACCTCAAGCTGAACCCTGGCAAGACGGAGCTGCTCTTCCCTCCCGGGGAGGACTGCCCGTTCCATGATCTCGCCATCACGGTTGACAACTCCGTTGTGTCCTCCTCCCAGAGTGCGAAGAGCCCTTGGCGTGACCCTGGACAACACCCTGTCGTTCTCCGCTAACATCAAGGCGGTGACCCGATCCTGCAGGTTCATGCTCTACAACATTCGGAGAGTACGACCCTGCCTTACACAGGAAGTGGCACAGGTCCTAATCCAGGCACTTGTCATCTCCCGTCTGGATTACTGCAACTCGCTGTTGGCTGGCCTCCCTGCCTGTGCCATTAAACCCTACAACTCTCCAGATGCCGCAGGCCCGTCTGTGTTCAACCTTCCCAAGTTCTCTCACGTCACCCCCCTCCTCCGCACACTCCACTGGCTTCCAGTTGAAGCTCGCATCCGTTACAAGACCATGGTGCTTGCCTATGGAGCAGTGAGGGGGAACACGGCACCTCCGTACCTTCGGGCTCTGATCAGTCCCTACACCCAAACGAGGGCATTGCGTTCATCCACCTCTGGCCTGCTGGCTCCCCTTCCTCTGCGGAAGCATAGTTCCCGCTCAGCCCAGTCAAAACTGTTCGCTGCTCTGGCACCCCAATGGTGGAACAAGCTCCCTCACGACGCCAGGACAGCGGAGTCACTCACCACCTTCCGGAGACATTTGAAACCCCACCTCTTTAAGGAATACCTGGGATGGGATAAAGTAATCCTTCTACCCCCCCCCCCCCCCCCCCCCCCCAAAAAAAAAGTGTAAAGTGGTTATCCCACTGGCTATAGGGTGATTGCACCAATTTGTAAGTCGCTCTGGATAAGAGCGTCTGCTAAATGACGTAAATGTGCCCTTGAGCAAGGCACTTAACCCTAATTGCTCCTGTAAGTCGCTCTGGATAAGAGCGTCTGCTAAATGACTAAAATGTAATGTAATGTAAATGAGTAGGAGAAAGAAAGAGGAGGATCGTCAAGGGTAATCTGGAGGTTTGATTTGGTGTGTAAAGGAGGATGGGATTGCTTCTATATCGGCCTAACCTCTGCTCACTGTCTTCTGATACAAACCTCATCATCTCCCAAAACTGACACATCATTCAACTGGCAGATTCTCAACTGTGCCACAAAATAGTTTTCTCCCCTTAAGTTCATAATATTGTGTGATTTGAAATCTAAACTGCTTTGTGCTTCAAGCTAAGGGAGGTCTCTGCATATCAGTAGGACTCTATGGGGTCTTTCTGTGAAGTAGCTGTAACCATCCACGCTCGAAAGCAGTGAGGAATCTTCATTCATTTACCCCTGCAACCTTCGTGAGAAGACCATACATTTTCTATTCCAGTAAACGATTGTCGCATGTTCATTACAGACAGATGTGGATATCATGATCCATATCATCTTATGGACTGTACACTACATGACCAAAAGTATGTGGACACCTGCTCTTCGAACATCTCATTCCAAAATCATGGACATTAATATGGAGTTGGTCCCCCCTTTGCTGCTATAACAGCTTCCACTCTTCTGGGAAGGCTTTCCACTAGATGTTGGAA
The DNA here is from genome assembly GCF_964263955.1 of Coregonus lavaretus. Lineage (NCBI taxonomy): Eukaryota > Metazoa > Chordata > Actinopteri > Salmoniformes > Salmonidae > Coregonus > Coregonus lavaretus. The sequence continues at coordinate 25,874,749 of NC_140012.1, read as the reverse complement.
CATTGCTGCGGGGACTTGCTTCTATTCAGTCACAAGAGCATTAGTGAGGTCGAGCACTGATGTTGGCCGATTAGGCCTGGCTCACGGTCTGCGTTCCAATTCATCCCAAAGGTGTTCAATGGGGTTGAGGTCAGGGCTCTGTGCAGGCCAGTCAAGTTCCTTCACACCGATCTCAACAAACCATTTCTGTATGGACCTCGCTTTGTGCACAGTGGCATTGTCATGCTGAAATAGGAAAGGGCCTTCCCCAAACTGTTGCCACAAAGTTGAAGGTACAGAATCGTCTAGAATGTCATTGTATGCTGTAGCGTTAAGATTTCCCTTCACTGGAACTAAGGGGACTAGCCCGAACCATGAAAAACAGCCCCAGACCATTATTCCTCCTCCACCAAACTTTACAGCTGGCACTATGCATTCGGGCAGGTAGCGTTCTCCTGGCATCTGCCAAACCCAGATTCGTCTGTTGGACTGCCAGATGGTGTAGCGTGATTCATCACTCCAGAGAACGTGTTTCCACTGCTCCAGAGTCCAATGGAGGCGAGCTTTACACCACTCCAGCCGACGCTTGGCATTGAGCATGGTTATCTTAGGCTTGTGTGTGGCTGCTCGGCCATGGAAACCCACTTTATGAAGCTCCCGACGATCAGTTATTGTGCTGATGCTCCCAGAGGCATTTTGGAACTTGGTAGTGAGTGTTGCAACCGAGCACTGATCCCGTTCTGTGAGCTTGTGTGGCCTACAACTTCCCGGCTGAGCCGTTGTTGCTCCTAGATATTTCCACTTCACAATAACTGCACTTACAGTTGACCAGGGCAGAAATTTGACGAACTGACTTGTTGGAAAGGTGGCATCCTATGACGGTGCCACGTTTAAAGTCACTGAGCTCTTCAGTAAGGCCATTCTACTGCCAATGTTTGTCTATGGAGATTGCATTGCTGTGTGCTCGATTTTGTTCAACTGTCAGCAATGGGTGTGGCTGAAATAGCTAAATCTACTAATTTGAAGGGGTGTCCACATACTTTTGTATATATAGTGTATGTGTATTCAATGTGCATGTGCATTCGTATACAATGTAGGACTAGCCTAAATATCATGATATGATAAAGAGAAAGAAACTAATGAAAAAATAAAGGTAAAACATTATAAGGGTATATTGCCTTTGTGTAAAGGAACTTTCAACGTGGCACCGTCATAGGATGCCACCTTTCCAACAAGTCAGTTCATCAAATTTCTGCCCTGGTCAACCATTGACTTCCTGTAAAATAAAAAAAAAGACATGTTTTTATTGTCACATAAACCAGATAGGTGCAGTGAAACGTGTTGTTTTACAGAATCAGCCGTAGAAGTACGTCACCCCTGTAGCAAATTAGGGTTACGTGCCTTGCTCAAGGGCACATCAACAGTTGTTTTACTTTGTCAGCACAGTTATTCGAACCAGCAACCTTTTGGTTACTGGCCCAACACTCTAACCGCTAGGCTACCCGCCTTCTTCATTTCAGTATGTAATAGTTATGTCATGGCCGTTCTACTGTTAACACGCGTCAGTGTGGAAATTATGTAAAGGGTGTGGTGAAGTGAGGTCAGTTTCCCATAATTGTTACGCAATCCTTTGGCAATCCATGACACGGGAGGGAATCCAATGTGTTCCAATCCTCACAGTATGGTTCATGGGATAACAGTCATTGTGTACTTATCAGTAACTAAGGAGAGAGGGGAAAAGGCTAAAGTAGTGTAAGCCAACAGTATGGGGCCAAATTTGAATTGTTATACTCTAAGGGGTGGATCTCTCCCAGTACTTGGTTGTTTTTCCTTGGAAATCCATTTAGTTCTCACTGTATGCTGTCTTTCATCCTATCCACTCCCACCCCCCAAACACATTCCTCCAGAAAGATGAATATATGAATGTCATATCACCATTAAATGACTGCGTAGGCACGAGTGGGCCTGGGTGGGTGCAGGCCCACCCACTGGAAAGCCCCCCCAATCAGTGTTCAGTGTTCCAAACAGGACATTATTTGTTCTTTTACCTAAGTACAGTACATGACTTGGGCAGGAGCTCACTGGAACCAGCACCTCAACATTTATTCTGATTGAGTTCCTGCACCTCCTATAGAATATTAGTGCAATAGTATTGAGGAGCTCCTGCACATAAATATAAATGGTACCTGCACCCAAAATGAGTCCTGGAACCTATTTCAATCCAAGTCAAGCACTTTCCTAAACATGCATACACCATCAGATATAATTCATAGCAAGCAGTAAGGAGGGGGTGGGTGGGAGAATGAAAGGGATATATACTGGCAATAATAATAATACATTTTATTTGGCAGATGCCTTTCAGGACACTCAAGGACATCTTACATCAAGTCTAGTGCTGTACATAAAATATATCATTTAGGCCTATGTTATGAATTTGAATTATGCTTGATTATTTACTGGGAAAAAAACAATAACAACAAATTGTAAAAAAAAAAAATCATCTTATCAATTTCAAAATAATGGGCAGGTTCTGGCACTTGTCACTTCACGCTGATACCATGTGCAGTAAACAGTAGCTATCACTGTGTAGGCTAGGCTACACTGTGTAGGCTAGTTACCATTTTCTAGCTAGCTAAGACTCACTAGCCAACTTGGCTAGCAAAAACAAGTAAAATGGCTAAACATAGCTCACTGTTAAAACATTTTTTCAAGAGACTGTGTATAGAAGAGGATGTTGGAGAATTTGCCATGAAGGGCCTCCAGTCCCTCTCTATTTCAATCACTGATTACATTGATCTAATAAAGGGCCTTAAAGACAGTTTCAGTACATTCAGAGACAATGATCAGCACTACAATGCTGTTTTCTCTGCTACCGGATGGCAAGCGGTACCGGAGCGTCAAGTCTAGGTCCAAAAGGCTCCTTCTACCCCCAAGCCATAAGACTGCTGAACAATTAATAAAATGGCCACCCGGACTATTTGCATTGACCCCTCTATGCATAGTCAATATATCCCTACCTACATGTACAAATCACCTCGACTAACCTGTACCCCCACACATTGACTCGGTACCGGTACCCCCTGTATATAGCCTCATTATTTTTTTTAATTTTTTTTTACTTTAGTTTATTTAGTAAATATTTTCTTAACTCTATTTTCTTAAAACTGCATTGTTGGTTAAGGGCTTGTAAGTAAGCATTTCATGGTAAGGTCTACACCTGTTGTATTCAGCGCATGTGACGAATACAATTTGATTTGATTTGATTTATGAAACACTTTCAGAAATCATGAAACACGCTTCACTTCGACTCGAACTTAATTTAATTGGAAATATAACTTTACCCTATGCTTCTCCACCCATGCACTATAGTTAGGCCCCTATAGGCATTTAATTGATATCACACAATACAATGTAGGTGCACTTGATCTCCCGCGCTCAGCAGAGAATTTCACTCGGCTTGCATTTTGACTCATAAAGTGATCTTGACTAAGAAAAGGTTGGTGACCACTGTTCTAGTCTATATAGGCTATGGCTGCCTAGTGTGATTATTACTGTTATATCAGGGCATTATGTTCTAGTCTCATAGTCTATTAATTATAGGCCTATGGTTTATTATGTTTAGGTCTATGTGAGTCCTATGTTAAACGCAAGAGTCATGGTAGCTGGTAGCTTAGTGGGTAAGAGCGTTGTGCCAGTAACCGAAAGGTCGCTGGTTCTAATCCCCGAGCTGACTAGGTGAAAAATCTGTCGATGTGCCCTTGAGCAAGGCACTTAACCCTAATTGCTCCTGTAAGTCACTCTGGATAAGAGCGTCTGCTAAATGACCAAAAAATAAAAAATGGATTTATGTAAGCCTACAAGACTATTTGGTCTGTAATGCTAAATCACACGTTAGAAGGTTTGTTGTGTGCGATCGATTACAGTAGGGTATATGGTAGGTTTTTATGATGATTTGAGTGCCCAAATTTTGGACCATCTACATTTTTGCTGGCCCTGCCATCAACTGATTTCTGCCTACATTACTGAAGGACAGTTGAAGCTTGTTGCACAAAAAGAGACTCTTTATCTTACATCACCGCAATTTTTCAGAAGTTTTGAATATGTTTGAAATAGGATAGTATGTATATATACAGCACCAGTCAAAGGACTGGACACACCTACTCATTCAAGGGTTTTTCTTTATTTTTACTATTTTCTACATTGTAGAATAATAGTGAAGATATCAACACTATGAAATAACACATATGGAATCATGTAGTAACCAAAAAAGTGTTAAACAAATCAAAATATATTTTAGATTTGAGATTCTTCAAATAGCCACCCTTTGCCTTGATGACAGCTTGGCACACTCTTGGCATTCTCTAAACCAGCTTCACCTGGAATGCTTTTCCAACAGTCTTGAAGGAGTTCCCACATATGCTGAGCACTTGTTGGCTGCTTTTCCTTCACTCTGCGGTCCGACTCATCCCAAACCATCTCAATTGGGTTGAGGTCGGGGGATTGTGGAGGCCAGGTCATCTGATGCAGCACTCTATCACTCTCCTTCTTGGTAAAATAGCCCTTACACAGCCTGGAGGTGTGTTGGGTCATTGTCCTGTTGAAAAACAAATGATAGTCCCACTAAGCCCAAACCAGATGGGATGGCGTATCACTGCAGAATGCTGTGGTAGCCATGCTGGTTAAGTGTGCCTTGAATTCTAAATAATCACAGACAGTGTCACCAGCAAAGCACCCCCACACCATAACACCTCCTCCTCCATGCTTTACGGTGGGAAATACACAATGCGGAGATCATCCGTTCACCCACACTGTGTCTCACAAAGCCACGGCGGTTGGTACCAAAAATCTCCAATTTGGACTCCAGATCAAAAGACACATTTCCACCGGTCTAATGTCCATTGCTCGTGTTTCTTGGCCCAAGCAAGTCTCTTCTTATTATTGGCGTCCTTTAGTAGTGGTTTCTTTGCAGCAATTCGACCATGAAGGCCTGATTCACACAGTCTCCTCTGAACAGTTGATGTTGAGATGTGTCTGTTACTTGAACTCTGTGAAGCATTTATTTGGGCTGCAATTTCTGAGGTTGGTAACTCTAAGGAACTTATCCTCTGCAGCAGATGTAACTCTGGGTCTTCCATTCCTGTGGCGGTCCTCATGAGAGCCAGTTTCATCATAGCGCTTGATGGTTTTTGCAACTGCACTTGAAGAAACTTTCAAAGTTCTTGAAATCTTCAGTATATATTGATCTTCATGTCTTAAAGTAATGATGGACTGTTGTTTCTCTTTGCTTATTTGAGCTGTTCTTGCCATAATATGGACTTGGTCTTTTACCAAATAGGGCTATCTTCTGTATACCACCCCTACCTTGTCACAACACAACTGATTGGCTCAAACGCATTAAGAAGGAAAGAAATTGCACAAATTAACTTTTAAGAAGGCACACCTGTTAATTGAAATGCATTCCAGGTGATTATCTCATGAAGCTGGTTGAGAGAATGCCAAGAGTGTGCATTAAGGCAAAGGGTGGCTATTTGAAGAATCTCAAATATATAATAAATTTTGATTTGTTTAACACTTTTTTGATTACTACATGATTCCATATGTGTTATTTCATAGTGCTGATGTCTTCACTATTATTCTACAATGTAAAAAATAGTAAAAATAAAGAAAAACCCTTGAATGAGTTGGTGTGTCAGAACTTTTGACTGGTAGTGTACATAGGTTAAATGGAATTAATGAAACATTTTTATGAGGGGGATGGGTTGTCTGTCACCACCGGGGCGGAGCGAAGTGATGACGTATGGTAAACGTTTAGCCATGTAGAGAATCCGCGATCCTTCTTTGCATTGCATTGGACTGCATTGGAGTAGGCTGGCTAACCTGGATAGAGAGGGATGGTAGTGGCAGGATAGCTATTCTCATCGGATTTAATACACCCAATTCTTGGAAATATTTCTTATACACTTACATTTTTATTTGTAATACATTGATGTGTATTTGGTGATAGCCTAGATTTCTCATGAAGGTAGGCTGCTTTGTTATTAATATATTCCCGCTGTTGCATTTCGACTGTGCACAGCTCAGCTCCCTGTGAGTCTTCGGTCTGTCGTTACAGGCTATAGATAGTAGCCTATCTACCGTTTATAGCCAGTAATAAAAACACGTCTACCTTGACATCTCAACTTGACCCACCGATCTGATTTCTGGACTGTCTCATCACGGAATTCACGAGATGGACGAAGACAATCACGGTAAGACGCACGATGATGATTCAATCACCGTCTCTCTTTCCCTCTCTCTGTTCCATCATCTGCTGTGGTGTGTACATGGACTGATAGGGGCTATATGTTATGCGCCGTAAAGCATGAGTCGAGGCATACAACTGTAACCACCAATGCATGCATTTAATCATCAGCAATGTATCTTTATTTTCCTTCAACACTAAGGTATTAAGAAATGCAACGGTATTTTTATCAACTGTTGTCAGACATGGGGTTACATCTGGGGTAGGGTATAAAGAGGGTATATAGTAATTGACCTCAGTGTGAGGAATGCATGAAAACGCATGCAGCAATGTTTAGTGCTTCTTCGACAAAATTCGTGTGTGTTTAATGTTGCGCTGAGTCGCTTTGAAGTTTGTGCTGGAGCTCAAGCTAGGCTACGCTTCTTTCCATTATAAAGCAGTTATATTGAAACAGCCGCTCAAGGCCCTGGACGGGTGAAAAAGATAAGATAAAGGTATATTTTTTAAAACCAGGAAAGCCGACTTTTGCGGTTGGAAGGCCTTCAAAACAGTCTCATTAATTACATCCTTCATAGTGGTATCCGTTCCAAATGGTTTTATTTAAATGACAGTGCTAAACTACAGCCTGTGGCATCCAATAGTCCTACTGCTTGCATGATGCAAGAGAAGACACACACAATATAGTTTGATAACCCCCCCCCCCCACACACACACACACACACACAGTATAGTTTGATAACCCCCCCCCCCACACACACACACACACACACACACACACACTTACACAATCTCACACACACACAAACACCAAATCTTCCAACCCCATCTCAAGGCAGGGGGCGAAGGCCATGTAAATGTGTTGTAAACATTTGTCTTGAGAAGAGAAGCAGTTAAACTGTGAGAGATTAGCAGATGCTGAAGAGGGGACCCTCTACATATCTCACCCCTCCTCAGCCCACACTGGTCCATCCTGTTGCTGTAGCATTAACCCTTTTCATGCTCTACATAACCCCTGTCTCAATAGATTTGTCCCTGGTTAAATGAAGGTTTAAGGGCGGAAGGTAGCCTAGCGGTTAAGAGCGTTGGTTCGAATCCCGGGCCGACAAGGTGAAAATGTGTCAATGTGCCCTTGAGCTAGACACTTAACCCTAGTTGCTCTGGATAAGAGCGTATAGTAAAATGTGTGTGTGCTCAAACCATACTGTACACTATGTTGGCATGCTAAATTTACCCCTGATAGTCAGAGTAGCGCTGGGTAAAATGCCTTTTTAATTCAAGCCAAAACCCTTCAACTCAAATCAGTGCAGCGCAGTGTAACGCTTCATAAAGTCATGGAGCTGTACTATACTGTGCAGCATATGGTCAAAGTTGGGGTATAATTTGTTCCACCTCCATTTACTGCCTGCTAACAAGGAGAGGAAAAAGGCCATGATATAGGATAAGGTAATGTTCTTATATGGGCTGATAGTGAGCATGCATACTGCCTCTCATAGGAGAACAAACCGAGATAATTACACAGAAGAGCACACACAGAAGAACACAACACACACACACACACACTCCGGCACGGTCTGAGAAACTAGGACAGTGAGTAGAGTAGAATATGGAATTAATTAATGCGTGTTTACTCCTACTTCTACACACTTGGCTCACTCCTCTATGCTGTTTACATGCCACAAGACAGACGTCTGCAATCACATTGTGTAAAACAGACCCTAAATCACAAGTGTTGTATGGCACCAAGTCTATTTTATAGTCTCATTGTGTAGTTAGGCTGGTAGAGTGAAAGCAGAAATGAAATACAATGTAGGCCTACAAATTGGCCAGCACTCACTTGATGCTGGTTGTGTGTTTTTAGATCCTCTCGTTCCTCTAGTTTCTGCAGCGATATTTTCAGCTTTGCCTTTGTCAGGAAGGAAAGTGCTCTGTTTGAATGGTGTTTTTACTAAGTGCTCTGGTTGAATGGTGTTTTTACTAAGTGCTCTGTTTGAATGGTGTTTTTACTAAGTGCTCTGGTTGAATGGTGTTTTTACTAAGTGCTCTGTTTGAATGGTGTTTTTACTAAGTGCTCTGTTTGAATGGTGTTTTTACTAATTGCTCTGTTTGAATGGTGTTTTTACTAAGTGCTCTGTTTGAATGGTGTTTTTACTAATTGCTCTGTTTGAATGGTGTTTTTACTAAGTGCTTTGTTTGAATGGAGTTTTTACTAATTGCTCTGTTTGAATGGTGTTTTTACTAATTGCTCTGTTTGAATGGTGTTTTTACTAAATGCTCTGTTGGAATGGTGTTTTTACTAAATGCTCTGTTGGAATGGTGTTTTTACTAAATGCTTTGTTGGAATGGTGTTTTTACTAAGTGCTCTGTTGGAATGGTGTTTTTACTAAGTGCTCTGTTTGAATGGTGTTTTTACTAAGTGCTCTGTTGGAATGGTGTTTTTACTAAGTGCTCTGTTGGAATGGTGTTTTTACTAAGTGCTCTGTTGGAATGGTGTTTTTACTAAGTGCTGTGTGTCTTGTCAGTGTTTCTTGTGTCGGGATCCTGATAACCCTAGTGACTCCCTCTCTCTTTCAACACAATTTTTTCTATTTGACCGTGGGAAACACCAAATGGGAAACCCCTTTCCTTCCATTCTCTCTGGGCAGAAAGTGTCTGTGTGTTTGTGCATGATTTGTGTGTGTGTGTATTTGTTCTTTGGCAGTGTAGGTTTGCGTTGTTGAGGGGCAGTTGAATCTGTCAATAGGTTTTTCTTATCAGAAATGGGCACCTTGACAGAAATTATTTTTGCAAATGAATACTTTATTATTTTATGTTGAATTCATGGCCATTTTACTGTCAAGTCCTTTGGCTTTCATACTGTATCTTGGGGACTGTAATTACGCCATTTATAAATCTCACTGGGCATGGAAACATACATGTTCTTTGAGAAGAACATCAATACAAACTGCTTGAGTCTTTGGGGTGTTGAAGTTTCATATGAATCCAGACATTAGTGGTTTCCTGCCCTGAATCGACACTATAGGTCTATTTAGTTGGCCAGCAGTCTTTGTTGTGGCGCTAGGATGAGGGGTGTGAGGGAACATTAGAGAGTCATTATTGCCATGCCGTGGACGCCTTGTGGCTGGTCTGTAGCTCTAACACTGCCTGGAGGGCCTTCTGGCTTGCACAAAGCATGCAGTAGCTACAGCCATAGGCTATATGGCTACATCAGATACAGCCAGTCAGCTAACTAGCCCCCCTACGCAGCTGTTTCTCTCTCTGCATTCTGGTTTGTCGGAATAAGTCCTGTTCTCTTTCTCAAGTTTTCTTTAGCATCCTGTGTCTTACTGTCTTCCTTCCCCACTGTATCTTTAAGATGACATATTTCTACTCTGTGTGCCATATGATACATTTTATATTTAAAGCCCAAAATAGGCTTTGACTTGATTCTTTTGAGATTACCAGAATGAGAATATAATCTGTTTTTCCATCCTTAAGGTAGCCTTTATGAGGCCTCCTACCATGTTGCCTTATTGAAACAGCTTAAAAGGAGATTTAGAAAAAAGAATTCAGTTCATTTTGACTGTTAAGATTGACTTTAGTGTATTGTGGGACAACATTGAAGGATTAGGCTAGACAATACACACACACACTGTTTAAGGGGTGAGGCATCTTTGGCACTGCACAGACTTGGTTTAAGGAGGGATTGAGAGGGACTCTTAAAGGATTCCAGTACTGCTGCCTCGTCTGTAGAGAAACACCACATATGGAATTGATTATGGGGAATACTGAGGGGGCTTCCCAATGTGTTTTCAGTGCCATGGAAGAGAAGGTAGCAGACTAGCACGTACGACTGTCTGGAAGGGTTGGCATGTCCCACAGATGATTTTGTTTGGATGCAGTATATTGCCTTGATTGTTACTGAGTTATGGAATGAGGAAAGAGACAGACAGGGACGGAGTTCAGATAGAGGGGGAGAGAGTAGAAGAGATGTAGAAGAAAAGAGAATGACTGAGAAATAGCAAAAGAGAGCGAGACAGAGACCGTACTTTCCTTGAGTAATATGCATCTTATTTCACTAGTAGGGGAACTAAATAGAAGTAGATCCAGTATTAAGAGGGTAGTTAGAGGCTGGATAGAGGCTGGAGGCTCCAGGGGTTGTGTGCATTTCTTGGCCAGGCTAGGTAAGTGCTGCTTTCTGGTAGAACTGGGCGATATGGACAAAAATCCATATAATGATAAATTGACTGAATTATCACGATAACGATAAATTGAACGATAAGTTTACAACATTAATGTGCACCAGTTACTTTTTTTTACATTACCCTTAAAACTACTACTACTACTTTGAATGTTGTGGCTATCAATTGTCCCGTTAGCAATAGCCTATATTAAGACTTATTTCATTTCAAATGTCACATTCTTCTAGTAAAGGCTACTTATCGTTATTGTCGATATCAGTAAAATGTCCTCGATAAGTGGTTGTTTCGGTCGGTATGGATAATTATCGGTTTATCGTCCCAGCTCCACACTCTGGAGCCCTCAGCCCTGTGGCCCTGAGAACACAAGAATGTAGAACCAGAACACCTATTCAGAATTCACAGGCATTCTAAAAGGAAGAAGTGTGCTGTGCTTGTATTTTCAGAGATTCTAAAAGGAGGTGTGCTTATAGCTAGTAACTACGCAAGATGTACAGGTAGACATCAAAGGTGTGCTTATAGATTGTACAAACGCCCATCCTAACTACACAATATATATCACAGAGATCAATAAACTTCGTAGGTGTTCTGTGACTGTTATTTTGAAGTGCCCTGTGTGTCTTTCAAGCCTCCAACAGGTCAGCCAAAGACAGCGTTGCTCCGCCCGGTCAAAGTAGACAAGCATCAACATCCTGGACCTCCAGGCAACAATCGCCAGGCAGTAGTTTGTCTTCAGTCTTCAGTCACTCAACCCCCATCCAGCTCTCTTATTAGAAGTGGGTGCCAGAAACAGCATCAATCTCATTCCAAGGAGTATCAAATCTACAGAATATGAATGCTCTGGCAGCAGGCATATGGCCGTGGAGTATCAGGCCCTAGTTGATATAAGGCCCCAGCACATCAAATCAAATATTTACATTCTAGTGGTGATCCTGAGCAGATGTTGGACATGAGGGGACATGATGTCTGGACAGACCAGGATGGAGGGAGGGACCACCCGGATGGATGGATCACCCCCTAGCAGGGGTCCGCTCCCCGCTCCCTAAAACAGCAGATTAAACAATGCAATCATTGGATGGCAGTTTAGTTTAGCCCCCCAGTACTAGATCCTAGATCTCTCTAAATCCTAGTACTAGATCCTGATCCACAGAGGTAACTAAACCCCAAGATATTACCCTCCAAAATCTTTGCTCTCCTTTCATGCAAGGATGTGAGCTACTGTAGTTACTGGAAAAGAATGGTATAGTTATCGCTCCTGCATAGTCGCATTCATAGATGCACATTTATAGTATTTTATCAGGATCCACAAAGCAGTGAGGTGCAACATACCCAACTATTGAAAAGGCCAAACAGAGGCCGGATCTTACATTCATGAAAATAAAACACTTCCATTAGCTACACTGACTAACATAGAGAATACAGTACACACTCTCATCATAACCCATTGCCCTTTGGCTTGCCCTGTACTAATCATTCCGCACAATTAACTGCCAGGTTGCATCTCCGTACAGCTAAACAAGACTACATATGTTTATTACTGTTACTGTGTCTGTCCGTGTTGTCACTGCCAAAGTAGGTTACAGAAGAGAGAGAAAGAGTGGCTGGCTGGCTGGCTGGCCATTGGAAACAACATCTGTGTGTGCACTGTATACATCCCACTTCCACTGTGGCCGTCAGCCCCATGGTCAGATTGGGATTAAGAGCTGTGGGGGTGGGTGTTAGCGGGATTAAAGCCAGCTGGCAGCACGAGCATGTGTCTGTGTGTGCTACAGTTTGCATGTACAGGGCTGTGAGAAAGTATTTGCACGCTTTTCTCTATTTTTGCATATTTTTGATACTGAATGTTATCAGATCTTCATCCAAAACCTAATATTAGAACCTGAGTTTACAAAAAAAAGGATACTTATTTTATTTATTTAATTAACAAAGTTATGCACCACCCAATTCCCCTGTGTGAAAAAGTGATTGCCCCCTTACACTCAATAACTGGTTGTGCCACCTTTAGCTGTAATGACTGCAACCAAATGCTTCCTGTAGTTATTGATCAGTCTCTCACATCGCTGTGGAGGAATTTTGGCAAAGCATCCCCAAACCATCCCAATACCACCACAATGCTTGACCGTTGGTATGAGGTTCTTACTGTGGAATGCAGTGTTTGGTTTTCGCCAGACATCATATAATATAATAATAATATGCCATTTAGCAGACGCTTTTATCCAAAGCGACTTACAGTCATGCGTGCATACATTTTTTTGTGTATGGGTGGTCCCGGGGATCGAACCCACCACCTTGGCGTTACAAGCGCCGTGCTCTACCAGCTGAGCATCATGGGACCCATGTTGTCCAAAAGTTATACTTTTGACTCCTCTGTCCATGGAACATTATTCCAAGAGTGTTGATGATCATCCAGGTGCTTCCAGGTGCTTTTTGACACACTTGAGTCAGCTTGAGTCACACTTGAGTCAGATTACCTCATACCAAAGGTCAAGCATGGTGGTGGTAGTGGGATGGTTTGGGGAGGCTTTGCTGCCTCAGGACCTGGACGACTTGCCTTAATAGAAGAAGCATGAATCCTGCTCTGTATCAGAGAATTCTACAGGAGAATGTCAGGCCAACCGTCAGTGAGCTGAAGCTGAAGCACAGCTGGGTCATGCAGCAAGACAATGATCCAAAACACACAATCAAGTCTACATGAAAATGGTTAAAAAGCACGTTTTGGAATGGCCTAGTCAAAGTCCAGACCTAATCCCAATTGAGATGTTGTGGCAGGACATGAAACGAGCAGTTCATGCTTGAAACCCTACAAAATAAGTATTCTTTTTTTTTGTTATGTGTAAACTCAGGTTCCCTTGATCTAATATTAGGTTTTGGTTGAAGATCTGATAACATTCAGTATCAAAAACATGCAAAAATAGAGAAAATCAGAAAGGGGTCAAATACTTTTTCATGGCCATGTATGTATGTATGTATGTAGGTAGGTAGGTAGGTAGGTAGGTAGGTAGGTAGGTAGGTACAGTTGAAGTCGGAAGTTAACAAACTATAGTTTTGACAAGTCGGTTAGGATATCTACTTTGTGCATGACACAAGTAATTTTTCCAACAATTGTTTACAGACAGATTATTTCACTTATAATTCACTGTATCACAATTCCAGTGGGTCAGAAGTTTACATACACTAAGTTGACTGTGCCTTTAAACAGCTTGGAAAATTCCAGAAAATGATGTCATGGCTTTAGAAGCTTCTGATTAACATCATTTGAGTCAATTGGAGGTGTACCTGTGGATGTATTTCAAGGCCTACCTTCAAACTCAGTGCCTCTTTGCTTGACATCATGGGCAAATCAAAAGAAATCAGCCAAGACCTCAGAAAAATAATTGTAGACCTCCACAAGTCTGCTTCATCCTTGGGAGCAATTTCCAAATGTCTGAAGGTACCACGTTCATCTGTACAAACAATAGTACGCAAGTATAAACACCATGGGACCACGCAGCCATCATACCGCTCAGGAAGGAGACGCGTTCTGTCTCCTAGAGATGAACGTACCTTGGTGCGAAAAGTGCAAATCAATCCCAGAACAACAGCAAAGGACCTTGTGAAGATGCTGGAGGAAACAGCTACAGAAGTATCTATATCCACAGTAAAACGAGTCCTATATCGACATAACCTGAAAGTCCGCTCAGCAAGGAAGAAGCCACTGCTCCAAAACCACCATAAAAAAGCCAGACTACGGTTTGCAACTGCACATGGGGACAAAGATCGTACTTTTTGGAGAAATGTCCTCTGGTCTGATGAAACAAAAATAGAACTGTTTGGCCATAATGACCATCGTTATGTTTGGAGGAAAAAGGAGGGGCTTGCAAGCCAAAGAACACCATCCCAACCGTGAAGCACGGGGGTGGCAGCAGCATGCTGTGGGGGTGCTTTGCTGCAGGAGGGACTGGTGCACTTCACAAAATAGATGGCATCATGAGGAAGGAAATTATGTGTATATATTGAAGTCAGGAAGTTAAAGCTTGGTCGCAAATGGGTCTTCCAAATGGACAATGACCCCAAGCATGCTTCCAAAGTTGTGGCAAAATGGCTTAAGGACAACAAAGTCAAGGTATTGAAGTGGCCATCACAAAGCCCTGACCTCAATCCTATAAAAAAGTTGTGGGCAGAACTGAAAAAGCGTGTGCGAGCAAGGAGGCCTACAAACCTGACTCAGTTACATCAGCTCTGTCAGGAGGAATGGGCCAAAATTCACCCAACTTATTGTGGGAAGCTTGTGGAAGGCTACCCGAAACATTTGACCCAAGTTAAACAATTTAAAGGCAATGCTACCAAATACTAATTGAGTGTATGTAAACTTCTGACCCACTGGGAATGTGATGAAAGAAATAAAAGCTGAAATAAATCATTCTCTCTACTATTATTCGGATATTCTCACATTCTTAAAATAAAGTGGTGATCATAACTGACCTAAGACAGGGAATTTCTACTAGGATTGAATGTCAGGAATTGTGAAAAACTGAGTTTAAATGTATTTGGCTAAGGCGTATGTAAACTTCTGACTTCAACTGTATGTATGTATCAGAGGAGGCTGGATTGGAGGAGCCATAGGAGGACTGCTCATTGTAATGGATAGAATGGAATAAATGGAACAGAGTCAAACATGTGGTTTCCATATATTTGATGTGTTTGATACCATTCAATCCATTACATGTGCACGTCCTCCTATAGCTCCTCCCACCAGCCTCCTCTGGTATCTATGTATGTATGTGCACCACATGAGGTTGGTGGCACCTTAATTGGGGAGGACGGGCACGTGGTAATGGCTGGAGTGGAATGGTGGAATGGTATCAACTACATCAAACAGATGGTTTCCATGTGTTTGATGCCATTCCATTCACTCTATTCCAGCATTATTAGGAGCTGTCCTCCCCTCAGCAGTCTCCACTGATGTGCATGCATCTGTGTATGTGTGTTTGTATCTATGTGCGTATGTCTATGTGCTCCTGCATCTGCATGTGTGCATGACGTGTGTTCCTATAAATGTGTGTTTGTGCGTGCATGTAAGGCCAGTGAGTGGAGCCCAAGTGGTATAAAGTTAAAGGGATTGGTGACAGCAGGCTTCAGATGAGGGGTTAGAGCCAGAGGTGGCTCTCAGTGACAGCCTGTCTGGCCTGTCTATCTCATCCCATCTCCCTGCTAGGGCCAGTGGGGTGACTGGGTTCTCCCATGCTCCAACACACAGACCAGGCTAGCTATGGGTCAGTAAAGATAACCCGCCAGGCTGTGCCCATTACCCAGTTTAGCTTTTAAAATGGGAAGTTGGCCTGTCAGTGAATGAGTATGGGATTTGGTGAGAAGTTGGCCTATGTACAGTAACAGAGTATGGGATTTGGTCTAAGTCCCACTCTGTTCCACTGGTCAAGCTGGGATGAGTGGGGGTTTTAATGATATGAGGGTCACTAAGGGTCTGACTTTAAGGATTTATCACACTGTCCATTCCAACAAGTGGCAAAAATGTGGTGAAATGGACAGTCTGTTTCGTGTCAATTTGAATGTGTATCATGTGCAAGGCTATTTTGTACTGTAAGTGGACTAAACATAACGAGGCAGGCTTTCGTACCCCCAAATGTATCCCATCCTATCAGATATTCTGCAGAGTAATGTGCACAGATCTCAAGTCAGAATTAGTCTCTGTTCCTGTATCATCAACTACCCCAGTTGCAGAGGGAGGGTAGTGAACAGTTGGTCGTTTTTGGGTGAGGACCTCATCGTAGGAGATTGAGGGGATTTATTTTTGGGGATAAATTGCTAGAGGCTCTGCTCTGTGGTGCGCATGTTTGAGTTTATTTAACCCCTGCCCCCTGGCACCAGCTTTGCACCTGCTCAACCCAACCCGTTGCTCCACTCTCTGGAGTAGATTTGACTCAGTAGAGTAGATGTGTAGCTATTTCAGTGGCACTCAACTGCAACTCTCAAATCAAATGGGATTCAGATAAAACTTTGTTGACATACCTGTGGCACCTAGACGGTGTAAACGGGTGGAATACAGACTGGTGAAGAGACATTAATAACTGAGAAAAATAAGACTGAGAAAGACTGGTTTTGTTGATAAAGGAACCATTCAGTTGTTGTGACTGTCAGAGCTCTGGACCCTGCTAGTTTCAGAAATGACTCCTCCTCTGTCTGCCAACTGGAGACTCTACTAAACTAATTTCCTGGATTAGTCAGAGGGCAGTTGCCAGGGTGGATTGTATTAGCAATCTAATTTGTAGACCCCTACCCTATCTTCATGTTTAATGTCCACTACCAATGGACCAGAAGGGTCCATTTATTACCCATTTAAATGTTCCTTCCCTGCCTTTGCCTTGCTTGTTTCCCTGTTGATCTGATAAATGAAGGTGTGTTTTGTAGGGTGATGTAATGGTCAGAGCAGATGTGGTGTAGGGAGGCTTCTGAAGGGAGCTCAGCCTCACATCTAGGCTGCTTAAACCAGACGGAATGCTGCACTCATGTGGTGTGCTCAGTCTGAGCAGCGTTCAGTCTGGTTTAACCAGGCTAGCTCCGATTCACCTTCTCATTAACATCCATGATGAATCAGATAATAATCAGCCAGATGAATTTACCCAGACGGTCCTATTAACCAGGATACATATTAGAGCCTCTGGTCTCAGGCAGGGGGAAAAACCAGGCTACGTTCTCTCTATGCAGAATATCATCAATCCAACAAGCAAATTATGAGAAATAACAGAAGTCTAAAATATTTGCTGTAAAAAGCAATAATCTAATTTGCGTTGAGTTGATGACACACATTATTATAGAAATAGACTCGAATGGGTTTCTGGTAAACAGGATTCAAGATTTCTTGTGATCTTGGTAATAATAAGAAAATTCAGTACATTGCTGCTTTGAAATAGAAAATAGAAATATACCAAATTGAAATTACCATACATTTCCTATCATAGATAACATTGTGCCACTTTAAAGAAGAACTTTGGTCATTTCTCAATTGAGAGCTGTGTCAACTTGAACTTGAAACTAATTGCATCACAGTCACAGTTCCACTTAGGTTGTATAACCAAAGTGAGGTTAACCCAGAGGTTAGCCAGCTAATGAACGTCTCTATTTTGATGTTGAACTCCAGTCAGTGATTATTGTAGCTCCACATCCCCTCTATTGTCATAGAGCAACACAGAGGGCAGCACAGTGAACCAGGAGGAAATCCTTAACTGGCTCGCTGTCTCACTACCTGACCCCCAGACACACAATGCAACATAGGATTACAAAGATAGTTAAGGGAACAATTATTTTGACTTTACACAGGCTTTTGTTTAATTGTTAGTCTTATTAATATCATTGCTGCGATCAATGTTTAGACCCCTGAGCACCTCTTGTACGAACTCTAGTTGCCAACTACTAAATTAGTTCTGGGCCTCTCTTGAGCTAGGCTCCCATGTTCACTTTTAATTGGCAAGACATGGCTTTAGTTCAGTAGTAATGTTATTCAGTTCTGTAAAAAGGGAAACTGTGAAGTAAATACTGTAACTAACTGGCGGTTAGAGAGGGCGATGGTTGCGTTAATTAACCAAATTCACTTTTAATGAAAGGAAACTTAATCTGGATTGGTTTAATTAAATAATATTCCCGAGCATTAAAAAGGGTCAGAAAACACTTTCATGTGGAATAATTAAGTCCGTACACTTTTTTTTCACTAATTAAGACGAATGTATCTGCTTTGATGTGTGTGACTCTGGATAAACTAGGTGAAACGGTCATAGTACTGTAGCAGTGTTAGTTAGTGTGGTGTCACGCAGTGTAACAAGATGCATCGGCGGTAAGACTAAGTAAGTTTCTCTCTCTGTGATCTCTCTCTTCTAGTACCTGAGGATCTCTCTCTGGAAGAGAGGGATGAGCTGTCAAACATCCGGCGGAGGAAGAGAGAGCTGCTGGATGATATTGAAGTGGGTAGCATTGAAGTTGCTTTGCCTCGGCTTAGTAGCTGCAAAGCTTTGAGGAAGAGTGTATTGTATTTTTCTGACGTGCTCATGTACAGATGTAGGATCTTCATTTTATTATCCTGTTGTTGCAAGACATTTACTGCACAGCAGGAAATGCACATTTGTAGTGTATTCAACATTTTTAAAAAGGCTTCTAAAGTTTGTAATTTCCACTTTAAAATGTCAGACAAAAAAATTATCAACCCCTACAAAAATGTCCATTAATTATAATCCACACAATAATTATCAGGTCCGGTTGGTGCAGGATTATTTTCCTGCTGTTCATTCAATTTATGTTCTAGTACAGTACTGCTTTCACTCAGAATAAAGCCTATTCCAAGAATCCAATTATATTTCATTTTCTTCCCCTCTCAGCGCTTGAAGTTTGAGATAGCTGAAGTCATGACTGAGATTGAGCAACTAACGTGTGTAGGAGAAAGGTGAGTGAACAGCCCATGGTCTCATTCACTGGTGCTTGCATTTGTTTTTCACTGTTCTAACTAGAAGAGTGAAAAATTCTGTGCAGTGCTTTCAATCAACCTTAGCCGATTAACCATATCTAATTTCCATACCCAAAATGTGACAGAACTACTTTATAATCTCATCTATCACCATCAGCCTGCTCAGTTTCCCGTCATTAGTGGATCACTAGTGGTATCTCTGGTGAGAGAGTACATGTCTTAAATCTGGCTCAATGTATACAACACTAATGGGTCACAGGTGTCTGAACAGCTGAAGGTTAAAAAGGCACCTGTGGCTTTTTACATATCAATAAATATGTATGTTTTTGTAGGAGAAGTTGCTTGGTTGTATTGTAGGTTTTTCATGGCTTTCCTTCCATGTCATGTCTCACAGCAAAACAACACAGAGGAACAAACAGATCGCCATGGGGAGGAAGAAATTCAACATGGATCCTAAGAAGGTATTTTCACGTTTATGTGCATGACCAGAGCCTCAGGGTTCAGGGATGGCCACGTCTTAAGTCTTTTATTCCGCCTTGGGATAGCTTTTTGCGGTGTTGTGTCCAGTATATTGAAAAGCTATGTTCACGTTTGCATGTATGACCCAGGCTTCATTGGTGGCCTCAAGTCTTTTATTTCAGTCCTGGTTTTCTGGGTGTTGTCCAGTAATGGAATCCTGTGATATGCTGCTGCTCTACTAGAATCATTCACCCTTGATTGAGATAAACAGCCCACTGTCTGTCGTCCATCTTGTGTTCCAGGGGATCCAGTTTCTCCTGGAGAACGACCTTCTGCAGCACACCCCAGAAGACATCTCTCAGTTCCTCTACAAGGGCGAGGGCCTGAACAAGACTGTCATCGGAGACTACTTAGGGGAGCGGTAAGCCATCCCATCTATCTGCCTAGCAGGGAAACAGTTTTCCCTCCCTGTCGTGCTCCTAAAGCCGCGCTGCAGATTTATGTCCACTGCGTGATTAGTCTGTTTGCTCGCCGAGTCTGAGGCCATCCTCACGGGATATTATGGTCTGCATTTATTGATGAAAGCGGCCACCAGGTTCCCTCGGAATACAAATCACCTTGACAACGAGTCGTCTTGAGTGTCTCGGGTCTCGTCTCCCCCGCTTATGCCACCCCACTGTGGATACCTGACTAGCAATAAAAAATACTTAATTCTCCACAACTCAACCCAGAAACACACTGTCAGGTAACAGAGGAGGGGGGTCGACTTGGGACTAGAGATACAGCAGCTTATTTGACTTAAAGACAACACTGTTGGCAGCTTCAGATGATATCTGAAGGGAAAGACCAGGAGGTTACGTTATATGAAAAACAGGAGTAATAGATTAATGGAGAGAGAGACGGTCTATGTATTGAAAGAGATGTGCAGTGTGACGCAGACTGTGTGTGTTTGCATCAGACGTGTGTGTGCCAGTGTGTGCCAGACGTGGGTGTGTTGGAGTCAGTCATCAATATTAAGAGTCTAGATGTTAAATCTATGATCCCCATACGTCCTCCACTGTACCCGCCTCGAAACCCAGAGGGAATGATCAAAGAACCAGCCCACTCAGTGGAAAGAACTGTAAACATAGGTGGGGCGGCTATACTTAGCATTTAGTCCTAATTGAGTTTACGGGAGGATCTGGAACCTATCATTACACGCACTGTAATTACAGATTTAATGGAGAGAAAGAGAGCGAGAGAGGGATGGAGAGAGAGAAAGAGTGGGTGAATCTGTCTTAAATGACACAATCAGACAGGATCTTTGGTAATGTGTTAGTAATCCTGTCCTGCTTTCCTAGCTCTTCTTATTACTCCTGTTGATACAATACAAGGTTGGATTTTTTCACAGATAATAGTTTTAAGTGATTCAGTAGTAATACATCAGTAATAAAACTGTTTTTTTATCAGCTTCTTTCTCAGATATTTCTCTCTCTGTACACACAGCAACTCTTATTTACTTGGAAAACTTTGTTACAGAAACATTTCCTGAGTTTGGTTGCCTTCTGAAGGTTATGAGTGATACATAATACAATGAGTGTTCAGGCTCAGGAACATTAAATTGGATGTTAAATAAACAACATCAGAGGACCACAGGCCACTAAGCTTCAAAGGTGATGTTGACTTTCTTCAACAAATCTCTCTCACAAAAGACTCTTGTGTGTGGATTCTTGACCATGCCAAGCTTCAATAGCCCAGCACCTCAAGGTATTGGGATCAATTTCAATAGGCCAGCTGTTAAGATTGCTTCCAGACTCTTGCAGAGTTGTTTTGTATATCAATGAAGGCAGAACATTTTCTGGAATTCAAAGGAAAAGGCATCTGCTTGGGCAAAATAAAACATTCGCAGTGGAAATATTGTTTTTCCCTTCTGGGCTCAACCTGCATGTGTGGAACTATTCAATCTCTTCTCCAGGAAATGTTTTGGATATTCCCTTGATAATATTCCCATTCCTTGCTTTGGAAAAATGCCTTGAGGAAAAAAAACATTTCCTGATGGGAATACCTGTCCTTGTGTCCCCAGAGATGAGTTTAACCTCAAGGTGTTGCAGGCGTTCGTAGAGCTCCATGAGTTTGCTGACCTCAACCTCGTCCAGGCCTTAAGGTGAGCTGCATGTTTCTATCATCTAACAGGGAACAAACTACACAAAACTGGTTTTATAAGGGACTGATGGAGACATGTCTATATAAAAATAGACTCCATATGGTATACACTCAATACTGATGATGAAAGTTAATTGTGTTAATCTGTGTTCAATGAGGAGCTAAGTGTCCGAATGTTTCTGCTCTCTGTCTGTTGCAGGCAGTTCCTGTGGAGTTTCCGTCTGCCTGGTGAGGCTCAGAAAATTGACCGGATGATGGAGGCGTTTGCCTCGCGGTACTGTGGCTGTAATCCCGGGGTGTTCCAGTCAACAGGTCAGATCCTCAACATTCAACACTAAGTCTGCCTAAGGGTGACCTAGACCCACAGGGATCAAAACGCTGCTACATTGAAACTTGACATTCACTATCGGTAAGCCCCATAGGGGCTTTGGTCAAAAGTAGTGCACTATATAGGGAATAGGGTTCCATTTGGAACTTACTGATAGTGAATGTCTGTTTACTGTTTTAGATTAGTTCCTATGAGTTGACCACCGTGGGTCTAGGTCACCCTCAGCCTTGCATTCTTCTTATGCGGAAGTAATTCAATTATCACTAATGAATACTTCCTGATCTTGATTGGAGACCTTTGCCATTGCCATCTGTCCTGTGTCAAAAGTTCACATGTGGAATCAACAACAAGTAGTTAGCCACCAAAACATCCGACCATGTAAGCATCTCTTAGGTGGATGAAATACACTAGGACTGGATGAGACAACTTCTTATCCCCACACAATCCAGAATTATTTAGGAAAAAGAGCTACGGTAAGGATATTATTTCCACAATAGGTAATAAATAGTTTATAGTTCATTTTCTATGCCTGTCATGGCTCCATCCAGAGAGGGAGGGACTGTGCAGTGAATCTGTGCTCTCTTCACACAAGACACATCCCACTGGGCACAGAAGTCAATTCAACATCTATTCCACATTGGTTCAACGTCATTTCATGGAAATAACGTTGATTCAACCAGTGTGTGCCAAGTGGGATCTCTGCTCTGAATAAACCAGGGCAGAACAACAGTACTGTACCAGAACTCCTAGCACACTCAGTGGGGGCATCTATGGTAGAGACAGACAATGCCCTCTGGATGGACGAACGGACAGAATGACAGACAGACAGGAGTGTGTCAGAGGGAAACAGAGAATCATTATTTATATCCAGACAGGGACTGGTATGTGTCAGCAGGGCATTAATATACCATCAGTACAGTAGAATGTGTTTTTATAGAAAAGGTCTACTTTCTACTGACTCCGGGTGTCAGTGGGCGTTAATCCCAAAACTTAGTGCAGGAGTGTCATGGATGCAGGAGAGCAGAGGAAAATAAAAGTTGTTTATTGTTTATAGATCAATATTCAGATATGATCGATATATTGACAACACCAGTCTTCCCAAAACATGAATTGACTCTAGTGTCTAGTATCCCTGGTTAACCTCAGTGAAAGGCAGAGAGGTGTTTATTACTACTAAATATTAATTACTTATCTCCCTCCTGCAGACACCTGTTATGTGCTGTCGTTTGCCATCATCATGTTGAACACCAGCCTGCACAACCCCAATGTCAGAGACAAGCCCCCTGTAGAGAGATTCATCTCCATGAACAGAGGGATCAACGAGGGAGGAGACCTGCCAGAGGAACTACTCAGGGTAAGACAGAGATCGTGTGTGTGTGTGTGTGTGTGTGTGTGTGTGTGTGTGTGTGTGTTTAAGTGTGTGTGTGTGTGTGTGTGTGTGTGTGTGTGTGTGTGTGTGTGTGTGTGTGTGTGTGTGTGTGTGTGTGTGTGTGTGTGTGTGTGTGTGTGTGTGTGTGTGTGTGTGTGTGTGTGTGTGTGTGTGTGTGTGTGTGTGTGTGTGTGTGTGTGTGTGTGTGTGTGTGTGTGTGTGTGTGTGTGTGTGGAGAGTAAATGTTTCTTCCATTACTCAACCTTTTGTATTCTGTTTTGCAGAATTTATTTGACAGCATCAAAAATGAACCCTTCAAAATCCCAGAGGACGATGGCAACGATCTGACACACACGTTCTTCAACCCCGACAGAGAGGGATGGCTACTGAAACTAGGTGAGTGACAACCAAAGAATCCACATCTTAGTACTTGGTTCACCAACATGCCTACAAATATACTATATCCGTATTCGCCACATTTAGGGCAGATGGAAATGACCTCAGGATATCATCAAATATTAGCAATGTGAAAAATTTTGCGAACTTGTGAAGCAACTCTTTCGTCTCGTATTGTGTTTCTGCACTACTGTCTCGTCCTCTTTTCCCCCTCTCTCACTCCAAGCATGGTCTGTGTGATTCAGCTGCTCCTCTCTCTGTCCTTGGTTTTATGTCCTTACTGGGTTGTTGTTTTCTCTTTTGAATTTTAAATGTGCCCTCTTGTTTTCCCTCACAACCTTTGACCTGTCACCTTTCTGTTCTGTTCTGTGACTGGCTGTTTCTTCTTACTCTGCGCTAGGAGGTAGGTACCCCCTCTCGATCCCAGTAGAAGTTACACCTAACCACTGATACAGGGTCAGATCTTCCCCATCCCCATTAATGGTTATGGTTAGGATTGAGGGTGGCGGTAAACTGATCCTAGATCTGTGGTTTAGGACAGCTTCTACTCCTCCCACCCCTCTGCTTTACCACATCCTGAGGTCCCATGCTAACAACATTTAGCTCTTATCTTCTTAGTCAACCGGCCCTGTGTAGCTCAGTTGGTAGAGCATGGCGCTTGCAACGCCAGGGTTGTGGGTTTGTTTCCCACGGGGGGCCAGTATGAAAGAATGTATGCACTCACTAACTGTAAGTCGCTCTGGAGAAGAGCGTCTGCTAAATGACTAAAATGTAAAATGTAAATCTACATATTGGCCCCGTGTAGCTCAGTTGGTAGAGCATGGCGTTTGCAACGCCAGGGTTGTGGGTTCATTTCCCACGGGGGGCCAGTATGAAAAAATGTATGCACTCACTAACTGTAAGTCGCTTTGTATAAGAGCGTCTGCTAAATGACTCAAATGTAAATGTAAAATGTATTAGCTGCTAGCTGGTTAGTGGTCATCTATTAGCTTGTTTGTTGCAGAGATGTGTGTGGAACTGTGACTTATGGTTGTCGGGGGTGACAGGGTTATCTAGAATGGGTTGTGTGATCTCTTTGATCTTGGATGAGGATCCACCCACCACATTCCTCCTCTGACTGGCCAACGTCTCTGTCTCACACAGCTCCCATTTATGTTAACCATAACAACATGTTATTTCACTTTTGGGGAACGGTGTAGGGCCAGGAGTTTTTCCAGCCCTCATTACCTGACCAGGAAAAACTGAGGACTAGTTATTATAGGCTTGTAGCTAGAGTTTAAAAATAGGGCCCCAGAGTGATCAGGTAAAACTCCTGGCCCTAGGAAGGGGTGCATTTCCTTCATTTAGGTCATGGGTTTGCGCTATGAGAATGTGTTCTGTATGCTAGCTACATTATGTGCTGATCCTGTGGTGTTCTGAGTTCCTCCATCCTGCTGCTGCTGCCCTCCAGGCCTGAAACACCTCCTGCTGCTGCTGCCCTCCAGGCCTGAAACACCTGCTGCTTCCTGGTTCCTCCTATCTGGTTGCGTGTCAAATGGCACCCTATTTCCTATATAGTGCACTACTTTTGACCAGGGCCCGTGTATTTCACTATATAGGGAATAGGTGCCCTATGGGATGCAACCTCTATATATTCACTTGGGATCCCCCCCCCCCCCCCCTTTCCATCCCACCGGCTGCGCTTGCTAGATCATTTTAGTTCCAGTTTTCCTCTCTCTGAGTTGCATTACGTCTGTATGCTAATTTTAGCATCCCTATGGAAGGAGCTGCCTGATGGAGACGCTGTGGTTTTTATGATGTAGTTAAATGAGTCATTACAGCAGCCTGTCAGGTAGTTAAATGAGTCATTACAGCAGCCTGTCAGGTAGTTAAATGAGTCATTACAGCAGCCTGTTACAGCAGCCTGTCAGGTAGTTAAATGAGTCATTACAGCAGCCTGTTACAGCAGCCTGTCAGGTAGTTAAATGAGTCATTACAGCAGCCTGTTACAGCAGCCTGTCAGGTAGTTAAATGAGTCATTACAGCAGCCTGTCAGGTAGTTAAATGAGTCATTACAGCAGCCTGTCAAGTAGTTAAATGAGTCATTACAGCAGCCTGTAGTTAAATGGAAGAGACTGAGCTGCCTTAACTGAGGTTAGAGCTGGAGCGCTCTGTGTACACTGTTCTGAGTCTAGTATAGCTCCCCTCTATTTGGAACATCAGCATAAATACATAAACTGCAGGGGCCCCCATATACCTATTTTAGAATGTCAGCATGTTTATACGACATGTTAACAATGCATTTCACATAAAACTCTAGGATTCTATAGCACTCTATAAGTAAACTAATATAGTATTATAATAATAATAATAATAATAATAATAATAATAATAATAGTAGACTGAGTGTACAAAACATTGGGAACACCAGCTCTTTCCATGACTTATACTGACCAGGTGAAAGCTTTGATCTGTTATTGATGTCACTTCAAGTGTAGATGAAGGGGAGGAGACAGGTTAAAGAAGGATTTTTAAGCCTTGAGACAATTCAGACATGGATTGTGTGTATGTGCCGTTCAGAGGGTGAATGGGAAAGACAAAAGATTTAAGTGCCTTTGAATGGGGTATGGTAGTAGGTACCAGGCGCACCGTTTTGTGTCAAGAACTGCAATGCTGCTGTGTTTTTCACACTCAACAATTTCCCGTGTGTGTCAAGAATGGTCCACCACCCAAAGGACATCCAGCCAACTTGACACAACTGTGGGAAGCATTGGAGTCAACATGGGCCAGCATCCCTATGGAACGCTTTCGACACCTTGTAGTTCAATGCCTCAACGAATTGAGACTGTTCTGAGGGCAAAAGGGGTTGCAACTCAATATTAGGAAGGTGTTCTTAAGGTTTTGTACATTCAGTGTAGTACAATTTATTATTATTATTACTTATAATTACATGGATTATTGACCGCTTGCATAATTTTGCTTAAAATAATCCTTATAATCTGGACAACTGTAGAGAATGATCTATCTGGATTTATTGAGGCTTGACTCAAGGAGAGAAGGGTTAACGTTAAGAATATCGTGAGGAGATATTCTTCCTGAAAAAAATGTCTGAGAATTGTATCTTGTTACTCATTCTGTTCCTCACACTACCTGGTCGGTCGGTCGGACAGAGAATGGTTTTGGCTGCCTTCACGGTACAGAGAGAGGGATTCGGCCAATGGAAAAAGAGCTGAGTTTAGACTTTGGTGAATGCTTCTAGAAATAGGCCCAACGTACCAATTTGTTATTGTTAGTACTTGAAGTATACTCATTACGGCAAGCACTTGAAATTGTTTACCTTGGTTACATTGTATTGTTACGGAAATGTGGAATGAGTAATTGTCCCTCTGTAGATATTCATAAAATAATTAAATAAATTCAGATGTATCACTAAATTTGAGAGGCAAATGTCTTTATTATGTAGTGGGTTGGGTATAGTGTGACAGTCTAAATGCTTAGCCACCCCTGACCAATGAACCACGCTCCCCAGCTCCGGCTGAACCAACGCAATAACGTCACACGTGAAAGGCTGCTTTTCTGGGATTCTCCCCAAATTGAACCCACATTTTGACTGTTTTCACAAGCAATACCTCGCACTACTCAGGGCCCTCTGGGGAGGGGGAGGGGAGGCTGGGGGGGAATATTGGACCCCTGATTGAATCAGCCTAATGGGCAGAATGCTGATCAGAACCAGATGTGGCACGTGGAGGGGTAGGGGTGGAGGGAAGGGTGGGGTGTAGGAGGGTTAGGATAGGATAGGGTTAGGGCACTCCTCCTAAGGACTATGGGCTGGGCTATAGGCTAGTCTGTCTGTCTCAACATTGAGTCTCAATGGAAATATGCATAATTTCTGTTGCAGTTTGCATTGAAATGTGTCTGTGAGAAAGGCTTTGCTGGTTGCTTAAATGTCGACACTAAGCAGCCTGCATCTTACACCCTTGTAGTTGCTTTTCTATAGTATTGTATAGGCCCAAGTGATTAGTATCCACATGTAGCGCTGGGGTCTATTCAGGCGGTGGCAACATTACAGAACATTCAGATAGAAATGTATTGCGTATGTAGAATATAGGGAATCATGCCAACTCTAAACATTACATTTCTATCTGCAATACTAACAGTATCACCTCATTGGCTGTGTAGCCTACAACACTGCCTCTCCGCATGGCTTGGCCATTTGCTCTTCTCTCTCTCTGTGAGGATGTTACTATGTTGTTACTCAACATGTCTGGTATGTTTCTCTACAGGTGGAAGAGTGAAGACCTGGAAGAGACGGTGGTTCATTCTGACTGACAACTGCCTGTACTACTTTGAATACACAACAGTAAGTTAGCGTGTGGTTTTATCAATACTGTGGAAACCCTTATCTGTATGAGAGAAAGAGAGACTTAAAGAGAAAGAGAGAGACATCATAGGCAGACAGTCAGAGAGTGGCTATTGTATGCCCTTCGTAGCCAGTCAGCCTCGCCACAGCCAGTCTGTAGAAGATGCAGCCCGGACCTTTGACCTAAATGCACTCCGGTCCAGCAATTAACACGATGCATGGAAAACATCTGGGAGGTCTGTTGCATATCTGGCCTAGCCCAGACCCCTCCCCCATTACCCTACACATAGACACACACACACGTTGACACACACACGTAGACACAAACCAACACACACACACTGCTTAGAGCCCACCCCCCAGCACTGAGCCCCCAGCCCAGTCCAGTCCCCGGGCATCCCATCCCTGCTGTGTTCTCTCATTAAGAGAAAGACTGGGGACGACAGGGGGGCTGTTCTGTTCTGTTCTGTTCCTCAAGGTCTCCTCAGCTTCCAGACTACCCCCAGACTCCCATCCTGCAGAGCCTCCCAGACACAATAGAAATCCACTGTAGGATTGGGTTACTTCTCCCCTAGGTACTCTACTCTGTGTGACCTGTGTGTGAACAATAACAGTATTGTCACGATCGTCTAATGAGGGAGACCAAGGCGCAGCGTTGCGAGTGAACATATTCTATTTATTAAATGCTCACACGAACAAAACAATAAACAACGAATGCGTGACGTCTATGGTACAACACGAACACACACGAACAAAATCCCACAACCCGAAAGAAAAACAGACAGATTAAATATGGCTCCCAATCAGAGACAACCAGCCGACAGCTGACACTCGTTGCCTCTGATTGGGAGTCACACCGGCAAACATAGAAAATAGACAACCTAGAACACCCACCAAAGAAACAGAAAACATAGAATGAACACACCCTGGCTCAACATAATGAGTCCCCGAGCCAGGGTGTGACAGTACCCCCCCCTAAAGGCGCGGACTGCGACCGCGCCTAAATACGAGCAAAAACAGGGGAGGGCTGGGTGGGCATTCCTCCTCGGCGGCGGCTCCGGCTCCGGGCTTGATCCCCACTTCCTCTCCAACCCCCCAAAGTACCCCTGGTCCTGTCTAGCCCCGCTGGCCGGAGCCGGACTGACGACACGCGCCCCTGGCTTGGTGCGTGGAACAGGAACGGACCGGACCGGGCTGACGATACACACCCCTGGCTTGGTGCGTGGAGCAGGAATGGACCGGAATGGGCTGGCGACGCGCACCACAGACTTGGTGCGGAGAGCAGGAACGAGCCGGACAGGGCTGACGAAACGCACCACAGACTTGGTGCGGGGAGCAGGAACAGGCCGGGCCGGGCTGGCGACGCGCACCACAGGTTTGGTGCGGGGAGCAGGAACAGGCCAGGCCTGGCTGGCGACGCGCACCACAGACTTGGTGCGGAGAGCAGGAACGGGCCGGACCGGGCTGGCGACGCGCACCACAGGTTTGGTGCAGGGAGCAGGAACAGGCCGGGCCGGGCTGGCGACGCGCACCATAGGCTCGGTGCGGGAAGCAGGAACAGGCCGGGCCGGGCTGACGACACGCACCACAGGCTCGATGCGAGGAACAGGAACAGGAACAGGCCGGACCGTACTGGGGACACACACCACTGGCCCTACGCAGGGATCAGGAACGGGCCGGACCGGACTGGTAACACACCCCAGTACCTCTCGCCGTGCCTCCACACTTTCCCTCTCCTCTGTGACCAGTGGCCCCCTTAACCTGGCGGCCTCCTCTTCACACCCGCTGGACCGCTCCCTCGCGGCCTCCTGCTGCCCCGTCGTCCACGTCGTGAGCCCCCCCCTAAAAATGTTCTGGGGGTCTCTCCTCCCCGTGGGCCAGGCCTCCATCGTTCTCGCCCACCTCTCGCTCCTCTGTCTCCAACCCTCGTCACTCAGCTCCTCAATGGGCTTGACCCAGTCGAAGCTCTTGATCCATTGCTCCATAGACCAGCCTCTCTTCTCTTCACTTAGCGGGGCCCAGCCGAAACTCCTACTCCACTGATCCCAGGTCCTTCCTCTCTCCTCCTCACGCTGCTTGGTCTGGTACTGGTGGGATTTTCTGTCACGATCGTCTAATGAGGGAGACCAAGGCGCAGCGTTGCGAGTGAACATATTCTATTTATTAAATGCTCACACGAACAAAACAATAAACAACGAATGCGTGACGTCTATGGTACAACACGAACACACACGAACAAAATCCCACAACCCGAAAGAAAAACAGACAGATTAAATATGGCTCCCAATCAGAGACAACCAGCCGACAGCTGACACTCGTTGCCTCTGATTGGGAGTCACACCGGCAAACATAGAAAATAGACAACCTAGATCACCCACCAAAGAAACAGAAAACATAGAATGAACACACCCTGGCTCAACATAATGAGTCCCCGAGCCAGGGTGTGACAAGTATAGTACAGTTGTAACGTGTATAGGCTACAGACTGTGTACAGTTAGGAAGTTACTTAGGCCTCCTGTCCGAGTATGACTGATTTATACACCCTTATGTGTATAAAACATTGTTTGTACTTATTGAACCACCCTTACCAAAAAAACTGGCTTCTGGCAAACAGTTGTGGCACACAAATTTGCCACAAACTTGCGGGAAGTTTGCCACAACAAATTTGTTTATGTAAGGGCAGCTGCACAAATCAATTGACCTTTAACTATATGCAGTGTGTTTACATATTAAATCATGTATTGAATAATGTGTTCTTTGTGTTGTCTGCAGGACAAGGAACCTCGTGGGATCATTCCTCTAGAGAACCTTAGTATAAGAGAGGTGGATGAGCCCAGGAAACCTGTAAGTTCCCCAAAATATGGAAAGAAAACAATTCCTGAAAAGGGGCTAATAAAATGAACTGGATACTTAAAGTCTCTGTGTACTTTCCATTTGAATATTCACCCTAGCTAATTATTTCTCTCTTTCTCTTTCTCTCTCCCTCTCTCTAACCCTGTCATCCAATCAGAACTGTTTCGAGCTCTACAACCCCAACCACAAGGGTTCGTTGATCAAGGCGTGTAAGACGGAGGCGGACGGCCGGGTCGTCGAGGGCAACCACACAGTGTACAGGATATCAGCGCCCACCACAGAGGAGAAAGAGGAGTGGATCAAATCCATCAAGTACGTTTTCGCTGTAACCCACCTAAGGTTTTTGCCCACCATGTAAACACAACCAAGAATCTGCTACGAGACACCAGTGGCTCTCAACTCACCATGATTCAATGACAAAGCTAGGTTTACACCAGTATGTATGTATTCACTGACGCTTCTTTGAAGATACATTTGTCTTCCCACAAATACCACTATGACCATGTGTTTCTTCCCATGTGTGAACGCTTTGATGTAACTGTGTGACAGTCCCACACTAACGCATATGGCTGAGAGGCTAACTTTCTCACAGTGTGCGGTAGATAAGACTGGACTCTCTGGGGGTTAAATGGGTTTCCGTTTGATAAAGCCCTCTAGATTAGCCTATAGACATGAGAGCTAAAAGACAAGCACGCACTACACTCTCTTTCTCTGGCATTCTGCCTCAATTCGTTCCACTTAGTGTTTTTGCCAAATCCACACTATTTATCATACACAAATGCTGTCTAGTTAAGGAGAAAAATAATTATAGAAGTGCTCTGTTAAAATGGATCCAGAGGGTGATTGATCATAGCTCCTCTCAGCTGAGCTTTCCAATGATCAATATCTGAGGCGGAAATCATATTATATGATACTCTAATCAGGCATGACGATATAGCAACACCATTAGCAATTGACGGCTCGGTTTCCATTAGAACCAACAAAATGGATTTTTCTGCTCGTTCCACAACCTTACTGGCAAGCTTGTTTGGATGAAGTGAATGCCATACAGTTAAGGAGATTTGACAGGGAGACATGATAATGTCAACTTCAGTTCTACAATTATCATAACTTTAGATGGGGTGTTGGAAAGGGAGTTTACAGTGGGAAACCAGTGCCTATCCTAGTGCACACCAGTCCTGTATGAAATCACAGCTGTAGGTGAAGTTTATAGAACTCTTCATTGTGTTGTTGTAGCTGTGAGACTGTGGGACAGGGTGACAGACTGTGTGCAGAACAGGCCAGGGTTGCTTTAGCTCACACACACTCTCTGTACCCTGACTCAGCTTTAGGTAGTCTCCTCTGTGGTCAGCATGAGACACACACAGAACGGCCATCTCAGCATGTCCTGTGTTCCTACTGCCGGGAAAGCAGTGAATTACTCAACCCTATTACTGTCCCGTTGGGGTTTGTGTGTGTGTGTGTGAAAGAGAGAAAACAACAACCCACTCAGACTGGACGCAAGGCTTTTCTCAGTAATTTAATGGACCGCTATGGCTTTTCCCTCTGCAGTCTTCAAGGGAATATGGGGGTGTATCACAGTCTACAGAGTCTGCACTAATGTACCAAAGAGACAGCTTTATTGTGTTACATCTCTGTTGATAGAGGTACTCCTTCAGAGGAGGCTGAAAAATATGAAACCAATTGCAATGTTTTCCTTGGATGACAATGTAGGTTAGAATGTGAACTGATGATACTGAATATAGTAAAGCTGGGGAAACTATTCCCACACCTGCTCATGAAGGCCTACACAGACTACTGTAATATACAATAACCATTGTTTATTTTTCATAACCAATCCATCTCTCTTTCTGCAGAGCAAGCATCAGCAGGGATCCTTTCTATGACATGCTAGCCACCAGGAAGCGGAGGATAGCCAATAAGAAGTGAGGAGGAGAACCTGACCACACCAACCCTATCATAGACCCCTGTTGGGGGGGGGGGGGGGATGTCTCACACGCTCAGCCCAGGGACAGGAGACATGGCTACGTTACCACAGCAGAGACAAGGGGATCCAGATGTAGTGGGGAATTGACTTTGCATACAACACCTCTACACTTCATCAGTATGGATAAAGGACAAGATGGGGAAGGGCACTTGACATTTTGGTTATGTTTCTTTTCAGATGCATCTGTGAATGCAATGCACATAACTGTACATTCTATAAAGTATTAATGTACTGTATTGTGAAGGACACACAATGAGAAACAGCAATGGTCTGTGCATTATGTATGAAGCTGTGTGTTTGCCTCCCCAATATCCCCATACAGACTGAGCTTTCCCCAGCCATCTAAGCAGGCTGGAAGAAACATGGCCTTCGTGGCTAGCTCCACATTGCCCTCTAGTGGGTGAGTTGAGTATGATTTCAATGTCAGAACAGCCTCAAACTTGATGAATCAGCTGGTCAGATTTTCACCCCGAAACAAATACTGTACAATAAGGATTTGTTTTCATTCCTCTTTGTTTTACAAATGGGATACCCGGTTGTAGTCAGTTAATGTTAGAGATATCACTATGGTCTATGTAAGGTCAATGTGAATTCCTGAAGAGCTATAATATACTGTATTAATAATACATAGTCAAGTTTGTCTGACAGTTATTCAAAGCTAGTTTATGTATTGATTCGAAGTCCACTGCTATACATTTGTTTTTCATATTTATTTTCTCTAATTACAAAAGTGTTTTCCCCTTTACATTATATATACACTGTACATAGTTTGTTTCTGTAGCATGTAAAAGGTTATGTATGGCTAGCCTACACCCGTTTGTTCACATTTCAAAGTTGAGCAATGAGCATTACAGATTACATACTGCAGTGGAAGAAACCCTCAACTCCAACAAAACAATTCCTCATTTCTAAAATAAACAGATAAATGTAACAGCCAAGCCAGCTGGGTTTTGCATTGGAAGGTGTCAAGTTGAAAAGTCCTCACTAGTGGCTCTATTCAATCTGTATCTCGGAAGTCAGCGTTACAGCGTGATTTAAATTAAATGGCAATGTTCCTGCGTTAGCAGACTGCATTCACGGTAAACGCTGCATATGTCGGCTCAATTGGAAATGACCTCAATTTATAGAGCGCAATGTCTAACGCTTCAGCGATACTGATTGAATAGAGCCCTAAGGTTTGGATCTACAACGCCCCGTTGTGAGACTGACAGATGAAACTTTAACAAGTCAAAAGTTGTGTAAAAGCGCAAGAAAATCTCAATGTTACAGCAGCCTTTGAAATGTTATGAGGATTTTGAATAAAATATGACCAGAGCTTCTCCTGTGTAACTGACCAGTCTGATACCTACCCACCAATCTAGTCTTTAGGTTATAGCTTCACTGTCTGTATTGTGTGTGGAAAAGAAATATGTACCCAGGTCCTGTTTTGAACTCCCACACTGTCATTGTGTAACCTGGAAACAATATGAAAAATTACCTAACCACTGTTAGCCCTGAATCCACAAAGTTTTTCAGTTTATCTAAGCAACCAATTAAACAATCACTCATATGCATTCTTTTTTTACCAAAAGTCAGAAATTACTCCATCCGTCCAATAAAATAGTGGAAACTTTTCCCATCTGCGTGTACATGCCCAATCAATCAACAGCATTCACTCCAACAAACAAAATATGGAAACAAAAATAATAACAATGACATTAACAAATGTATTAAGGCGTTTTATATACCTTGTACAATGTATACATTTGACATGCTATTGTAGAACTAGAAAAGGTATTAACATAACCATTTACATTTTTTGGTCTTTTTAGGTAGAAAAAAACGAAGCCATCCAAGCAGACCAAAAGCAAACCATCATACCCATTTTACTGACTTATGTCCATAGAACAAGGTCTAAATTATGTTGTGGGAATTCTAAAACAAAAAAATAAATTCTCTATTGGTATTCCTGATACAGGACTGTTTTAATGTATAAAAAAATAACTGATAGTACAGTTCAAAATTAAATTCACAGTACTCTTTTGGGCGCAAAAAAACAAAATAAAAACTAACAGGTCCACAGCCATAAGCGATAACATGATTATTATTATCCTTTTTAAAATCCTTCAATGAGTTAAGGATAGAAATGATATCTCAGTGAAAGCGAGTAAAGAGGAGGATGCAGAGGGAGGGAATCTTCTCCAGTGACGGGTTGAGAGAGAATTGTAGCCTTTAGAAAGAGAGAAAAAAAGTCAATCGAAAGCAACAAAGAGCTGGCAATGTCCTCATGTCTGTCAGGGTAGATGTGGTGGTGTTAAGTGCACACGTAGTCACAACCGCCCAGCCGCATGGGGCCTGGGCCAGCTCATTCTCTTCCAGACGGTACTCACTCCTCCATAACGTTTCCCTCCATTTTCTTTTCATCAAAGCGAAAACAGTTTGGTACCAACAACTCCAGCCATAAAGATATGTGGATAATGGTGATAAACTTGCAGCCAACTGAAGTCATATCAAAACAGGTCATTACCTAGGCAACAAAAACAGTTTCCCCCCCCTTCAGTTCTTATTCGATTATTTAACCAAGTGGATCAGTTCTCTGAAGAGGAATAAGTCTCATTTTAACAAAGTCCTGAGTCTTCCACTGAGCAGCAGTTGAGATGGTTAAGCTCCAGGCTTCTTTTTTGTTTACACGTGTATATATTAATTATTTATCATAAATGTCCATTGAGTGACAAGTGTTTACCGAGAAAAAACCCAGAACTCTTTAAAAAAGAATCTAATAGAATCTTTAAAACATTTAGTGTGGTAAAAATACAGTATATTCCCAATAAGTCAGCACCACGTTCAAATATTTGGGATGACATTCCTGTTGCATTTCACTTTTCCATAAAGGTTGATTTTTACAGTATTCCAAGTCTGCAATGGGAGAGAGGGGAGAGATGTGTTATGTTTGCATACAGTCCCATTACAGTATGTAGACAATGAAGAAGATAAGTTGAAACCGGCTACTGTTTCCATTCATAAGCACGCATAGTCAAGCATAGAGATTCTCAGAGTAAGACAGACATAAAAGAAAGATACTTACATTGTTCTGTTGCTCTCCGGTCAAAACAGAGAAAATCTAATGTCTAAGGTAATTCATTGTACAGTCCATTGGTAGAACATCCGTGGGAGTTTCCATTGGGTCGACTGAAGCAATTACCTACAACAGAAAAACATTATGGTCAAAATTATTGATGAACAGTGACAAACTGAAAAGAAATGACTGGACCTGATATCTATAGAAACCATTGTATGGTCCATCATCTAAATCAGCTCTTTTCTTACCTGTGTGCCCGTTGAGGTTGTGGTGTGATGCGTTGTGAGGGGTTGCTGTTGGTGATCCATTGCGAGAGGAGGAGCGGTCTTTTTCGTGGTCATCAGAGCGATGGCGTTTCTCGGGGTAGCTGTTGTCATAGCCATCATCGTCCTGGTAACGTCGCTTCCTGCTCGCCCTCTCCTTGTCGCTGCTGTTCGCCCTGCGACCCACCCAGGGGGCGTTGGGGTCGCGGTGCCCCTCGGAACTCTGGGTAGAGCGGGTCTCACCCCCCGACTTCTCGTCCTCCGTGTCGTGCCTCCTCGTCCTTTTCTTCTTCTTGTGTTTGGAGTACCTGCTGCCGTCAGCAGCCCTGTCAGAGGAATCCACGCTAGAGGTCCTGGAAGAAAGAACACCCAGGTCAGGGTTAAAGTAACAACTGAACTAATTTCTCTGGCACCTTCTCTATTATTGTGGAGGCAATAAAATACACTTAGAAAGAAAAGACGGCCTTACCCATTCTCTCCATGCCTCTCTTTGTCCTTGGACTTCTTCTTCTTGCTCTTCTTATGTTTCTTGTCCCGACGCTCCTCAGAGCTGTCCTCTCTCAGAGGCTCGGGTCGTTTCTCCAGGGCTGGTCTGGCTGGGGAGAGGTCTGGGCGAGGGGGGGACTGACTGGCCTTGGTGATGGAGCTCAGTGGGGTCTCCTCCTGTGAAGGGTAGTAACCCCTCTTACCTTCACCCCTCTCCTCCCTCCACCTCGAGCGTCCGTGAGGCTCCTCTCTGTGAGGAAGGCTGTGCTCCCTCCTTTCCCTCTCCCTGTTCTCTCTGGGTCTGTGGTAGTGGTGGTGGTGGTGGCAGCGGTCCCTGTCCCGGTCTCTGGGGTGGTAGGCGTTCCTCTCCCAGCGACGCTCACACTCCCAGTCCCGGTGTCTGTCCCGGCTGGCCGAGCGATCACGGTACGACCGGTGGTGTTCTCGGTCTCGGTGGTCCCGCCGGTGTCGATAGCGGTCTGAGTCACGGTCCCAGTTGCGTTCACGGCTCCTGTCACGGTGGTACCTATTCCTTTCTCCGTCTTTATCCCGGTCAGAAGAGTAAAGCCGCTCTCGATCCCTATCACGGTCCGAAGAATATAGTCGGTCTCTCTCCTTATCTCGATCAGAAGAGTTCAACCCGTCTTTCTCCTTATTCCGATCGGAAGAATACATCCGGTCTCTTCCCTCTCTGGAGCTGGTCTTGCCGTCCAGCCGTCCATCCACCCCTGCTGCTGGGCTGTTCTCGATCTCCCTGACGTCCTCCCCAGATCTGCTGTGTGGTGCTCCTAGGCCTTTTATGGCCCCCAGGCCTGGTCCAGAGAGAGGCTGGGAGGAGACTGGGGTGCTGAGGGAGCGGGGGTTGGGCTGGAGGGGTAAGGCCCCAGGGTTGGAGGTGGAGCTGGATTCCCTCAAGGCATCGGTAGGTGGCTTAGCGCCAACATCTGCCAATGAGGATGGCGGGTTAGCAGCGGTTGATGGTGCGTGGTGAGGGAGGGGGTCAGAGTGAGTTTTAGTCCTTTTCTCTGGTGTCGGGGAGATGTGGCTGTCGCTGTCTGCACTCTGCAGGCTCTGAGAGGTGCTGGCCTGGCTGGGGTTGGCGCTATACACCTCATTGCTGAAAAAAAAAAAAAACAAGTACATCAATAACATTCTTTAACAAAGTGTATATCAAAATGATCATGAGAGAATCTGATAAAACAAAATAGGCAAAACATAATCTAACGCTGCGTGCACACAGGTTATTGCCGTACGGTACATCTTCCCAATCCATGCGCCGCATCACAACAAAAAGTATCACGCTACACATTAGCAACTTCTTTGGTGGTTTACTACTGGTACCGCACGGCAAAGCAACACGTGTGACACATTGCACACAGTCCCATGCACCGCAACCTAGTCCGGCAGATGAGTCGCAGCAGTGCAGATTGCCTCCCAATGAAATGAACAGACTTCTGCCAGAACGCATAGTTTGACGCAACCGGTGTGCACGAGGCATAACACTCACCTTGGGCCACTGTGGTGAGACTCCGCCCCATTAGAAATGCTGGGACCCAACCCAGGAGACATTACATGACCGCTGCCGTTGACCTGCACAACAGACACACAGATAATACACAGGTGATTATGTGTGTGAATCCTTCTGCAAACGCAATGTGATTTGTGGATTCAAGTAAAGTATTTAAAATATG
Organism: Coregonus lavaretus; assembly: GCF_964263955.1. NCBI lineage: Eukaryota > Metazoa > Chordata > Actinopteri > Salmoniformes > Salmonidae > Coregonus > Coregonus lavaretus. The sequence continues at coordinate 25,836,534 of NC_140012.1, read as the reverse complement.
TTTGTGTGTCTTGACTGATTATAAGTACCTTCTCCAGGTGTTTGATGCCATTGACTTTGTGGTGTCCGTTCTGATGTCCAATCTGGCTGAGTTTGGAGAAGCCTTTAGTCCCGTTGGCCTCGGACCCATTATGGTGCATGGTGGCCTGGCTGTTACTGATGCCGTTGGTCTTGAGGGCCAGAACTCTGGGGACGGGGCCGTAGACGGTTCCTCCCTTCCTCCCGTTAACGTGAGGCTTGGCCGTGCCGTTCTCCAGACCGCTGCCTCCCTCCTGGTCCGACTCCTCCGATGACTCCTGGCCGTACGGCACCAGGAACGAGGCTCCGTGACCGTTGCCGTTACCGGAGGGCGTGCCGTTAACGTGAGGAGCCCGGGGCGCGGGCATGTCTGAGGTAAACTGTGACGAAGAGCAGGAGGACGGCTTGGCGAAAGAGGAGGAAGAGGATGATGAGGAGGGGCGGCTCTGTTTGCCCTGACCGATGAAGAAGGAGAGCTTCTGACGCTTGGCAGTGTCAGGGATGCCTGTGGGATGGCTGAGAGGATGAGAGGAGGAGGAGGAGGAGGAAGACGACGAAGAGAGCAGGCCGTAGCTAGTCTTGCCCATGCTGCTGCTGCTGACGCCACTGCTGGTGCTGGGCTTAGAGCCAGAGGGGTAGTCCCTTAGGGAGCCGTTCCCATTGATGTGAAAGGTGTTCTGGGGAAAAAATACAGTTATTACACATCTTACTTTTGAACAGACGATTGTGCAGAGGCTGGTGTGTGTGTGTGTGGAGGCTGTACCTTGGCCATGTGTGGGGGCAGCTGTGGCCCTATGAAGCCAGTGTTGGTGTGTCGTGGCCCAATGTTGACCCGGGGTGTGAGGATGGGGCGGGGGGAAGACTGTCCGGGGGGCCGACTCATGTGGTTGTAGTCCCCTCCGTTCTTCAGATCAGGTGACCTGGTGGCCAGAACAGGCAGCACCCATCACAGAAGAAAAAAACTCAACCACTAAAAGACATCTTTCTAAACAAAAAAGGGAAAACCTGCACAGGACTATTGCATCGTCAAGCAGAATTCATTTTAGAAACAGACGTAATGCTACAAGGCTCAGATATATTTTTCACCATTCAAACGAGTGAATGGGAGCTAGCTACTCACCTGATGTAGAAGAGGACGTAAGCCTGCTGGTTGAGGACTGATCTGATGTCACTGACCGACACAGAGGAGTCATTCATCTGGTGCCACTGGCCGTTGCTAGCCTGACAGAGAAAGAAGGGAAGGAGAAAGAGGAGAGAAACTATTATAGACATGCATCCCACAAACATACAGTACGTCACACTGACACCATAGTAACCATTACCATCACCCCCTGTAGAAGACAGGTGTAATCAAATACATCAGGCTTACATAGAAGTGGTGAGAGGCTTATTCGCTTGGGGGTTTTAATCAAGCTCTCTCATTGATTGATTGTGTGTTTGGGAGCAGTCTTAACAGTGGTTTTGTGTCTATGTTGGGGCTTACCTTGACGTAGCAATAGTAGTGTCCAGCGTGACAGCTGAAGCCAGAGTGCACCAGGACAGCGTAGAGCACATAGACCTGAGGCTCCCCGTGGGACTGAGACATGAATGGACGCAGGTCCAGGCACTCAGGATACCTCACGTCCTAAGGGAGAGAGAGCAAGGCAATGTCAGATGAGATCTACAATTAAAGCTTTCAGTAAAAATGTGACCTGTACAACTGTTTGTCTTAAAGAAGTGGTTAATGTTTCTGTTACTAATAATGTTCTCTGAACTTACCTTAGCAATCTTGCCCCCGTTGTAGTTGGCGAAGCGCTTCAGTGAGATGGTGAGCACGTTGGAGCTGCGGTGAATGGTGAATCTCTTAGAGGCTGGAACCATCTTCTTACACCTGCACAAACACAGTTGGAGCAGTTATAAAAACCATGAAACGAGGAAACTAAACACGCAGTTCACTAGGTTGCAATAACACTGGTTTAGGCAGCACTATGCTGAGATTACCAATAAATGAATACAGATATACTCACTTAGTGCATTTGTAGGCATTCTCTCCATCTAGCTGCTCAGGCTTAACAAACTGCTCCAGAGCTTTGGTGATACTGGGAGCAGTCTGAAAGGTAACATGGATGACAACTGTCAATGATGCATTCTTAGAAAGACACCAAAAGGTTTGACTGGCTTCCCCATTGTACAGCATGAAAGGTAGTTCACTGTTACCTTTATTTCCAAAGCGACATCCAAATAAGGGTCAAACGTGTCAGAGACTGCTTTGCAGTTTAAACATTTTACTGTAAAAAGACAGCATAGAGACAATTATTAGATAATCTTACCTATTAACAAATATGACAAAGTCATCTAAATGGTGTTCTAAATGGTGTACAGCAGCAAACAAAGTATATCAATCAAATGTATTTTATAAAGTTTCTTTACATTAGCAGTTGTCACATAGTGCTTTACAGATACCTAGTCTAATACTCCAAAAAGCAAGCAATGCTTGTATCTGCGTCAGTAAAATAAATATAGACAGGGTTCTGATTAAAATATATATATACACACACACACAGCAAAAAATATTTAAACTCAGCAAAAAAAGAAATGTCCCTTTTTCAGGACCCTGTCTTTCAAAGATAATTCGTAAAAATCCAAATAACTTCACAGATCTTCATTGCAAAGGGTTTAAACACTGTTTCCCATGCTTGTTCAATGAACCATAAACAATTAATGAACATACACCTGTGGAACGGTCGTTAAGACACTAACAGCTTACAGACAGTAGGCAATTAAGGTCACAGTTATGAAAACTTTGGACACTAAAGAGGCCTTTCTACTGACTCTGAAAAACACCAAAAGAAAGATGCCCAGGGTCCCTGCTCATCTGCGTGAACGTGCCTTAGGCATGCTGCAAGGAGGCATGAGGACTGCAGATGTGGCCAGGGCAATAAATTGCAATGTCCGTACTGTGAGACGCCCAAGACAGCGCTACAGGGAGACAGGACGGACAGCTGATCGTCCTCGCAGTGGTAGACCACGTGTAACAACACCTGCACAGGATTGGTACATCCGAACATCACACCTGCGGGTCAGGTACAGGATGGCAACAACAATTGCCCGAGTTACACCAGGAACGCACAATCCCTCCATCAGTGCTCAGACTGTCCGCAATAGGCTGAGAGAGGCTGGACTGAGGGCTTGTAGGCCTGTTGTAAGGCAGGTCCTCACCAGACATCACCGGCAACAACGTCGCCTATGGGCACAAATCCACCGTCACTGGACCAGACAGGACTGGCAAAAAGTGCTCTTCACTGACGAGCCGCAGTTTTGTCTCACCAGGGGTGATGGTCGGATTCTCGTTTATCTTCGAAGGAATGAGTTACACCGAGGCCTATACTCTGGAGCGGGATCGATTTGGAGGTGGAGGGTCCGTCATGGTCTGGGGCGGTGTGTCACAGCATCATCGGACTGAGCTTGTTGTCATTGCAGGCAATCTCAACGCTGTGCGTTACAGGGAAGACATCCTCCTCCCTCATGTGGTACCCTTCCTGCAGGCTCATCCTGACATGACCCTCCAGCATGACAATGCCACCAGCCATACTGCTCGTTCTGTGTGTGATTTCCTGCAAGACAGGAATGTCAGTGTTCTGCCATGGCCAGCGAAGAGCCCGGATCTCAATCCCATTGAGCACGCCTGGGACCTGTTAGATCGGAGGGTGAGGGCTAGGGCCATTCCCCCAGAAATGTCAGGGAACTTGCAGGTGCCTTGGTGGAAGAGTGGGGTAACATCTCACAGCAAGAACTGGCAAATCTGGTGCTGTCCATGAGGAGGAGATGCACTGCAGTACTTAATGCAGCTGGTGGCCACACCAGATACTGACTGTTACTTTTGATTTTGACCCCCCATTTGTTCAGGGACACATTATTCCATTTCTGTTAGTCACATGTCTGTGGAACTTGTTCATTTTATGTCTCAGTTGTTGAATCTTGTTATGTTCATACAAATATTTACACATGTTAAGTTTGCTGAAAATAAATGCAGTTGACAGTGAGAGGACGTTTCTTTTTTTGATGAGATAGTCAAAAGTTTGGACACACCTACTCATTTTTTTTTGTACATTGTAGAATAATAGTGAAGACATCAAAAGTATGAAATAACACATATGGAATCATGTAGTAACCAAAAAAAGCGTTAAACAAATCAAAATATATTTTATATTTGAGATTCTTCATAATAGCCACCCTTTGCCCTGACAGCTTTGCACACTCTTGGCATTCTCTCAACCAGCTTAATGAGATAGATCATTAACATGTGTGCCTTCTTTAAAGTTAATTTGTGGAATTTTTAATGCGTTTGAGACAATCAGTTGTGTTGTGACAAGGTAGGGGGGTATACAGAAGACAGCCCTATTTGGTAAAAGACCAAGTCCATATTATGGCAAGAACAGGTCAAATAAGCAAAGAGAAACAACAGTCCATCATTACTTTAAGACATGAAGGTCAGTCAATACGGAACATTTCAAGAACTTTTAGAGTTTCTTCAAGTCCTGTGTAGCTCAGTTGGTAGAGCATGGCGTTTGCAATGCCAGGGTTGTGGGTTCGAATCCCACGGGGGGCCAGTATGAAAAAAAAAAATGTATGCACTCACTAACTGTAAGTCGCTCTGGATAAGAGCGTCTGCTAAATAGCACTAATAAGCGTACCTCTGGACCTTAGATACCCTCCAAAGACTTGATGGATGAAACTGGTTGCCTGCGTTTGCCTGTCCAATCTGTTGAAAAAGGAAACGTCAAACCATTAAAGATGCTAATCAGCGACTCCCAATAGCTTCAAAGGAAATTGCCTGCTATGTGTACACACGGGATCATTTAAATCAAGATAGCCTTAATTTAATTTCTCATTGGGACACAATGTCCTAGCCCTTTGAGGAGGAAGAAACAGCAGAGGAAATAGAGCAAAAGTAATTTGCAGAGTGTAGGGTCAACCTGTTGGAGGGCAGAATAGCCCTCCACTCTACATGGGAGGAGGGCGTCCTAAAGTCAGTTAAGGGTCCCTAGTGTATAGGAGATGGTCACTGAAACATGATTTATTAATCATGTCTCACTCTGTGCTGTAAGTGAAATGTGGGTCAGATGATATGTGAGTTTCAGTGAAACACCTACTTGCTTCCAGGCAGGCAGGACTTTTGCATAGCGTCCAGTGTGTACCGCAGGAACTCATGGGCGTCCTCTTGGCTGCCGAAACGGAAATGCTTTGCAATCCCTGCACAGGTGTGATAGAGGTGTAGACAGGTGAAGAAGCTGCATAATAAATGACAGACTTTGACCCTGTCAGTTTTCCCTCCAAAAAATACAGCATCAACTCTATATTTTTGGGAGGGAAAACTATTTTGCTGACTAGGTTTCCCAGAATTCTGCACCTGTGACGCAGTCCCAACTCTCCATCGAATTTTGGAGGGAAAACTATTTTGCTGACAGGTTGGTTAGCTGTAATGGCTTTCAACACGTTTGCACAAAGACTAATTCCTATCCACATTGTGCAAAAGTGTTCACCCCCTCTGATTCCAAAGTAAATACCACTCACGTTTGAGCTCATTGAGGACTCCGATGGGCTTGATGACATTCCCAGAGTTGGCAAAGACCTGGGTGATGTGATTCTGCATGGTGCACATCATACAGAATCCAGGTTCGTGACCTGAACATCAACACAGAGGCGGTCAATCAGGAAATAGGCATTAAAAGGTCTAATGCAGCCATTTTTATCTCAATTTCAAAGCATTTCTGGGTAAAAATTATGTATCTTACTGTGATTTCTCAAGCAAGAAACTGGGGAAACTGAAAACTAGCTGTTATTGGCAAAACGGTTTGGAACTGTTTCTTATTGGTCTATTAACTAATTTACCGCCTGGTCGCCAAAACAACAGCCCACCAAAACAGGCAGATATTCCAGGCAGTCTTTTCAAACAGCTCTTACATTAAAAAGGGAATTATCATAATTTTCACAATTTCACAGTATTATTCCAAGTTCATAGTGTGGAAATGTATATAAAACACAGGGGAAAACTTGACTGCACTGGGACATTAAGCAAAGAACCAACATACACTTTGATCAATTTGAAGCCGCTCTTCTTTGTCTAAATATTACTTTTGTTTATTTTATTTCTCTTTCTAACCTTCTCCTGCTATGCGTGTGCATTACGAAAATGTAATATGAATAAAAGAGCCCCTGGTTCTATTCTCCACATACATGTTTTAGAGTGCTCCCGGGACAGCATGTAGTTGCTGAGGGGAGCTGTGTAGGTGAGACACTGCAGAGCCGAGTTGAGGAAGCAGGTGTTTCCCAGGTTCTGGAGACCTGATCCGATGCGGTGGACCTGGTTCCACTTCAGGCTGAGCCGCTCAGCGGGGAACAGCACCTTCTGGGGCAAGGCGATGCCGTCCCCACTGGTCATCACCACTGCAGAGGGGAAAGGGAAACCAATGGCAAAATACATACTGAAAGCCATGACAAAAGGAGTGTTGCCTGGTAGATAAACCAGTGGGAATACATCTCTGAAAGTGGTCTTAGGAAAGGTCTTTTTTTTTACTGCTTCCAACTTCAAGGCACTTTCAAATTGACAATCCATTTCTTTGAATTGAAAGCTAGGGCATATTTGATGGATGGGTGGGGAAGGCAGAAAGATGCTGTGTTTCTTGTTTACTGACATAACATGTACCCTGAACCATAGATCCTGTGGCACCACATCAGGCTATTGATTTATACCCCTCAACGAACAATATGGTTACATAACTGGGCCAGTATAATAGAAACACCTAGGGGAACCGGTTCAGGCAGTCACTTATAAGAAGACATCTGGGAAACCACAGCTACTCAACTCAGCACTCCCTGTTTGGAATGTAGTCTTGAAAGATTTCATTCATTACAATCTGGCATGCATTACATTTTTCAATACTATTTTCCAATGAATGAAGGTCCTTTCCTTCTGTCATTTTATGCATTTGGAGCCCTGCACCCAAAGATACCGGGCAATTCCACGGTAACGGAATTATGCTTTGACTCAGTTTTTTCCCACTTTAAATTGTATGCCAAACAACAACCATTGATTTGAAAGTTTAACAAACATACAGCCCCACCTTCCTGGCTATAATACCAGGGCTTGCATTCATTTCCTCAATTCAGTTCCGCTCTTCAGCGAGCACAAATCCCCTGATGGCGCAGGGCCAAAATATGTTATACCTAATTCCCTCCTTCAGGGAACAGTAGTTACAGTGGGGCAAAAAGTATTTAGTCAGCCACCAATTGTGCAAGTTCTCCCACTTAAAAAGATGAGAGAGGCCTGTAATTTTCATCATAGGTACACGTCAACTATGACAGACAAAATGAGAAAGAAAAAATCCAGAAAATCACATTGTAGGATTTTTAATGAATTTATTTGCAAATTATGGTGGAAAATAAGTATTTGGTCAATAACAAAAGTTTCTCAATACTTTGTTATATACCCTTTGTTGGCAATGACACAGGTCAAACAAGTCTAAGTCTTCACAAGGTTTTCACACACTGTTGCTGTTATTTTGGCCCATTCCTCCATGCAGATCTCCTCTAGAGCAGTGATGTTTTGGGGCTGTCGCTGGGCAACACAGACTTTCAACTCCCTCCAAAGATTTTCTATGGGGTTGAGATCTGGAGACTGGCTAGGCCACTCCAGGACCTTGAAATGCTTCTTACGAAGCCACTCCTTCGTTGCCCGGGCGGTGTGTTTGGGATCATTGTCATGCTGAAAGACCCAGCCACGTTTCATCTTCAATGCCCTTGCTGATGGAAGGAGGTTTTCACTCAAAATCTCACGATACATGGCCCCATTCATTCTTTCCTTTACACAGATCAGTCGTCCTGGTCCCTTTGCAGAAAAACAGCCCCAAAGCATGATGTTTCCACCCCCATGCTTCACAGTAGGTATGGTGTTCTTTGGATGCAACTCAGCATTCTTTGTCCTCCAAACACGACGAGTTGAGTTTTTACCAAAAAGTTATATTTTGGTTTCATCTGACCATATGACATTCTCCCAATCCTCTTCTGGATCATCCAAATGCACTCTAGCAAACTTCAGACGGGCCTGGACATGTACTGGCTTAAGCAGGGGGACACGTCTGGCACTGCAGGATTTGAGTCCCTGGCGGCGTAGTGTGTTACTGATGGTAGGCTTTGTTACTTTGGTCCCAGCTCTCTGCAGGTCATTCACTAGGTCCCCCCCGTGTGGTTCTGGGATTTTTGCTCACCGTTCTTGTGATAATTTTGACCCCACGGGGTGAGATCTTGCGTGGAGCCCCAGATCGAGGGAGATTATCAGTGGTCTTGTATGTCTTCCATTTCCTAATAATTGCTCCCACAGTTGATTTCTTCAAACCAAGCTGCTTACCTATTGCAGATTCAGTCTTCCCAGCCTGGTGCAGGTCTACAATTTTGTTTCTGGTGTCCTTTGACAGCTCTTTGGTCTTGGCCATAGTGGAGTTTGGAGTGTGACTGTTTGAGGTTGTGGACAGGTGTATTTTATACCGATAACAAGTTCAAACAGGTGCCATTAATACAGGTAACGAGTGGAGGACAGAGGAGCCTCTTAAAGAAGAAGTTACAGGTCTGTGAGAGCCAGAAATCTTGCTTGTTTGTAGGTGACCAAGTACTTATTTTCCACCATAATTTGCAAATAAATTCATTACAAATCCTACAATGTGATTTTCTGGATTTTTTTTTCTAATTTTGTCTGTCATAGTTGACGTGTACCTATGATGAAAATTACAGGCCTCTCTCATCTTTTTAAGTGGGAGAACTTGCACAATTGGTGGCTGACTAAATACTTTTTTCCCCCACTGTATATTCATAACTGTATGTTCCCTTTCAGTCGGTCACTCGGTATAACATACTATGGGGACTTAGAATCACGCCCCAAGCCTGCTCAGAGTGTACCAAACTAGGAGGCCCACCAACAGCCCAAGCACACACAGATCCCACCGGCTCCAAAAAGGGGTTACAGAAGACACCTATTCCCCAAACACTTATCGGAAAAGCCTGAACTGTCAGAGCCTCACGAGGCCTGAACTGTCAGAGTCCCATATAGGGAACCAGAACCTGCTGTAACTTGGCTATGGATATTGACACGCTGCCACTGCAGCCCAAATCCATAGACCCAAAGGTTCCAAGAACAATACTTACAGTGCGAGCCTGAAATGACAGAACACGTACAAGGGACCGCAAGTCCAAAACAGAACATCTGTCGTGACTTGGTAAAGAACACACGCGCACTGCATATCATTGACCAGAGTCGATGAACCACGGCAGCCCGAGGCTCAAACCCACAGGAAACCTGCAGGAACCCGTCTACTTGCGCGCTGCCAAGGCAGCCCAAGGCTCAAACCCACAGGAAACTGTGCTAACCTTGATATTGCACACTTTACGCGCTGCTGCATCCCAAGGCAGCCCAAGTTTCAAACCCACAGGGAATTGTGGTAACTCAGATAAAATGCGCAACCTGTGCGCTGCCTAACACACACTCCCGGACCCAGCCATAAGACTATGAGCCACACTGGGAGCAGTTACATCCAAGCGATAAAACCACAAAGCGGAACAACAACTCGCTGCAGCACAGATATCACCAATCATCATGCCCCTAAACAATGCCCAAGCAGCCGCCACACCCCTGGTGGAGTGAGCACGCACACCGCTAAGCAACCCTTGCCCTTTGCTGTAAAGATACTGCTTAGAAAGCGACCTATCCCGAGCTGGATCAGCAAAACTGACCAGCTTTTTGTCTCAAACGTGGATATCCTTGGTCATATCCATATACACCGAGTGTACAAAACATTAAGGATACCTGCTCTTTCCAAGACAGACTGATCAGGTGAATGTTATGATCCCTTATTGATGTCACTTGTTAAATCATTTACATTTTAGTCACTTAGCAGACGCTCTTATCCAGCGTGACTTACAGGAGCAATTAGGGTTGAGTGCCTTGCTCAAGGGCACATCAACATATTTTTCAGCTAGTTGGCTCGGGATTCTAACCAGCGACCTGGCCCAATGCTCTTAACTGCTAGGCTTCCACTTCAAATCAGTAAAGGGGAGGAGACAGGTTACAGATGGATTTTTAAGCCTTGAGACATGGATTGTGTATGTGTGCCATTCAGAGGGTAGGACAAAAGATTTAAGTGCCTTTGGATATGGTAGTAGGTGCCAGGCGCACTGGTTTGTGTCAAGAACTGCAACGCTGCTGGGTTTTTCCACACTCAACAGTTTCCCATGTGTATCAAGAATGGTCCACCACCCAAAGGCCATGCAGCCAACTTGACAACTGTGGGAAGCATTGGATTCAACATGGGCCAGCATACCTGTGGAACACTTGACACCTTGTAGAATCCATGCCCCGATGAATAGAGTCTGTTCTAGGGGGGGTGCAACTCAATATTAGGAAGGTATTCATAATGCTTTGTACACGTGCATAAAGCGCCCACTGGACACAGGCCATGCAACCTCTGGAACAGCTTTCCCAGTTTGACAACAGATGCCACTCCGGCGGGAGAAATCAATAGGCGAATATCTCAGCCAATCACAACACTGGTGGGTAAGTAATACTGTGAAACACTATCATTCCACTATTAGTGCCAGATATATTATGGACATTTTCTGAAATTACAAAGCAACAATTTAAAAAATCTCATATGTAGCACCTTTAAAGATATGTGGGTTTTTGGAAACGGAATTACAAGACAATATAACTTACAGAAGGCACACAATTTCAATTACTAAATACAATTGTTGATATTAGTTTATGTCAACATTATTGTGTTTTGATGCATTTCTGATATCTTTTAAGACTTTTTCTGGTAGATGTTTTCTAAGACCCCTTTTCCATCTGTTTATCCAGAAATCAAAGCCTTTACTTATGCCAAATTTTTAAGGTGGAAAATGGTTGAAAGATGCATCTATGCCTTCATTTCCCAAAAATATAGACTCTGCCATTTGACACTCAATTTGATATGCTGCTATAAACGTCACGTTGGTGCTCATGGGTCCTTTTCGATGGAAATGCCCTACGTTTTCTACTATATCAGTTAGCGTTAAAAGACTTCCAAATTGAGCACATCAACCCTCCTCACCTTGCTCCTTGGGCCTGTCTGCGGTGATGGCAGCACTGCTGCTGTAGACAGTGGCTCCAGGGGTGGGGCCCATGCAGCCCCCTGTCTTCACCCTGGGGGTGTCGGAGGACGAGGGGCCCCCCGCCCCCCAGCTGGAGCAGCCGCCGTCCATCCCGTTCCCGTCGCCACCAGGGAAGGTCAGCGATCCGGAGCGCTTGCACCCGACTGACTCGTGGTCAGACTTCTCTGAAGCTCTGTCAACTATGGTCATTGTTCATTGCTGTTGGACAAAAACAAATAAATACAGAGGATGTTAGATAATGCTGTTTCTTTAGCTACTACAATTAACCTAGATCCTACACAGCAACAATGGATTGTCTGTAATATCATCATGTCACAATGTGACTAACATGTTTCCAGTGCCTAAATCAACTGAAATTGTTTGCTTTGCCGGGTAGGATTTCAGTGCGTAGGTAGCCCCAATCACACAGAGCATCTACCAGGATTGACCCACTAAATGACCAGCAGGTGGTCTGTCTGGTGGTGTAAATGGGTCATATAAGTCATGTAGACAACACATGGCCATGGGATATAAAAGCAAAAGTAGCCTCTCTCTCAGAGGGAAAATGAGTTCTGCAGACAGTGTAATAGCTTCAAAGGCATGCTCTGCTTAGGTTTTGCATTGAATTTACATGCGACACAGAGCTCACTTTCAAGTTAGGTTTAGTGATACGTTTAGTGACTGCAAGTTGTAACAAAACATTACAACAAAGTGAACAGCATTTGCTCCAGGGACTACAGCCCAATCCCAAATGGACCCTATGCTCCAGTGGAGATCGGAGAAAATTTGAGAAGTGCGAACAATATGGAAATAGCTCCACCTTGTCCTCTGATAGGTTAGGTAGAAGTTTCACCATATTGCGACTAATTAGATCCTTTCAGACCGCCACAAGTGTATAGGGTGTAGGGTCTAGGGGTCAGCGTTTGAGTTGCATCTGGGACACACTGGTTCCATATATGGCTAGTAGATACGTTTGAGACACACAACTTTACTAAAATGCCACCAAATGATATCACTACACTAAAAGTCAGTAGTCTAAACTATATTTGCTTGTTTCGTCACATAAACTGAAATTAGGCTAAGTATTACAATTTTAGCAACCAGGAAATGGAGGAGTGATTTTTAAGAGTAAGCAAAGTAATCGTGTCAGGTGAAAATGATATCAAACATTTTACCATTGCAACATTTGACAGTCACATTCACTGTGGTTGTCTGAAGCATGCACAGCTAGCGATGCCTCATTGCGATTTCTCATTGCGATTTGTTAGTCCCCATCATTTCCAACAATGTCAATGAGCGTCATCACTATTTATATTTTACGGTACCTCAAACTGTTTTGATTACCTGCTGAGATAAACTTATGAGTTGATTTTACACCGGGCTCAGACTTTGTCTGGGCAGTGTCTTAACATGATCCTAAAACCTACTCTGACCTGGGAGTTTTTTTAGTCTTAGAAAACAGGTTTTAACAGGATTCCTAGGACCTTTTCTGTGATGCTTTGTGGATACGGGCCCTGGTCTCGTCTCCACGCAACTGGTGAAGTTCATCATAATCTTCATTCACCATGGAGTGGAGTTTAGTCCACTAGTAAGGTCCTTGGACTATAAGGAGTATTTTAGGCTCCTTTAGTCCATTATTAGGGTAAGGTTTAAAGGTGAAATGTGCAGAATCGCAATGCCAGTTCCTGGTTGCAAAAATTATAATAGTTTGCCTGATTTTAGTTCAGTGGGGCGGCAGGTAGCTTAGTGGTTAAGAGCGTTGTGCCAGTAACTGAAAGGTCGCTGGTTCTATGCCCTGAGCCGACTAGGTGAAAAGTCTGTCGATGTGCCCTTGAGCAAGGCACTTAACCCTAATTGCTCCTGTAAGTCACTCTGGATAAGAGCGTCTGCTAAATGACTTTAAAAATGTGATAAAACAAGCAATGTAGAGCAGGGGTATTCAACTCTTACCCTACGAGGTCCAGAGCCTGCTGGTTCTGTTGTACCTGGTAAATTATTGCACACACCTGGTATCCCAGGTCTAAATCAGTTCCTGATGGGAAAACGCTTCGAGGTTACAGAGTTCAGTCTGAGGGGTGTAGAGAATAATTGTACCATTTAAACAATGGGAAAACGCTTCGAGGTTACAGAGTTCAGTTTGAGGGGTGTAGAGAATAATTGTACCATTTAAACCGCTTAGAAATATATTTTCAATAACAAGAAAACATAGTATTTTCCACTGTTCAGCTGGTGTACAAAACCAAAAGTAAAAGAAGCAAAAACGAAACTTAAGGGAAGCATAGAAATATCGCACAAAAAAGATCCACCCGCTTCTTAGACTTGCTTTCAATGAGAATGACAGATCTATTACTAACACTTCTATGTGAATTTGGTGGGGTAGCACCAAACGTTATAACGAAGCTTTACGGTTAGGTACATCCCAAGGATCCCGGCTAGCACTATCGTTAACCAAATCAGAAGAGCGCAGACTTAGCTAGCCAATTAGCAAATAAATTGGCTTTCTCGGAGGTCCCAATGATTCAACCAGCATTTCAAGCATCACCATCTGCACAGCCAGTTGCCTGTGCAAGAAGCTAACTAGCATTACCACATAGAAAGCTAACAGTTAGCTAGCTGCAGTAGTAACGTTACTACCAATTAGAGACGCAATTTCCCCATTGCCGTAGTAAACTATTACTACATCACACAAATAAGCAAAATTACAACGATTAAGCTCTTAAATAAAAGTAGTATTCGTTCGATTTACAAGTGGCAGTCGTTTCAAACAAATAATGTTAACTAACTAACCAGCCATTAAAGGAATGACATTTTACAAACGCACGTTTACGACAACTGTTCCCTCCCACCTCTGCCTGGCAGTCTGGCTGGTTGAGGCTTTAACAAACGAGATAGGCCTCTAACACGCAATTCAAAAGGAGGTCAGAAAATAATTTCAAACTTTCTTACCGTGTTTTTTTAACAAATGTTCGGAAAGTAAATCATGTATTTCTTATTAACACGTTCAGAATGTCTAATTCGGAGTTGTGCGCGCATGGTAATCACAAACGCCATGGTAACGGCGAAACGTAGTTAATACTGCGGAAACATACTATGGCGTTGAGCATTGTGCTAGTTCCAATGCATGCTAGCTGGCCTTTTCAGTTGTAAAACAAATATGGTGTTTATATACGCTTTTGGGATAAACCTAAGATTTGAACGCCGAACCATTTTAGCATTCACAGGTTTATCTAACGGGAAAGATGGCTAGCAAGTTAGCTGCTAGGCTAACTACCTTCTAAAAGGAGGGGCTCGAGATTTAAAATTCACCGGTGGTTGAGCGCTTGCCTCCGACATGACACTCAGTGAGCCGCCCGGTGTAAGCCAACTACAGCAAAACCCAATGGGTTAAGTTGTTTAGAATTCTCCGAATAGACAAGTAAAATGTTCAGTATTTAATACAACAGAAATGCACTTACCTGTAATTTTTCATAAATGTATTATTCGTGTAGGTCCATTTCTTATTTCCAGCGGTAGTCCGTCGGTGAACAATGACGTAGCTATTTTCCCCACGGGTAAATCCGGGTACTACCGAAGAAAAGCAACTCTTGATTCGCTGAGGCTCGGTGTGGAACGTGTTCATAGGAGTCGTAGAAAGCACGTACACGTCTGACCTTTGTGTAGTGGATACCGTGCTCGATTTGTCTTTATACTATATTTTAAAACACAGTTGATGGGGAATTTGTATGCACGCATTATATTTGGTTCGTTTTCAATCCGTAGGTGTGTGTGCTATGCCTGTTTACGTCGAAAGCAAAGCTTATACAACTGTACTCCCAGATTATTCATGACTGTCTGAGGCATGCATAACAATAATTAAGGCAAGTGAGTGTCTTAACTAAAATTAAAGTGTGGTCAAACAAATAACCCAGCCTTATTGGCTTGATTACCTTCATCATATGAGTATGTTGATCTCAACCACAAATTATGTAAATTAATCTTGACCTGATACTCTGTCTGCAGTGTAATCCACAGACTCTCAGACGAGTGTAAATTATTTATTCTACAGTTTTAAAAAGTTAAATAATGTCACATTGTTACATCCAGGCAAAGAGACCACACATATTCAACCATTTGCACCAAATTATTCACATTTGGTAAGGTAAAGGAGTTCAATATAGCAGGCAGAGATGGTTGACTTCAGGTCTTGTCCATGGAATGAGATGCTTGTTGCGTGCTCGTGAATCTGTAGCTGACTGATCTGTCGCCTGAGTTGTGGTCCTCTGTAGCTCAATTGGTAGAGCATGGGGCTTGTATCGCCAGGGTAGTGGGTTCGATCCCTGGGACCACCCATACGTAAAAATCTATGCACACATGACTGTAAGTCGCTTTGGATAAACGTGTCTGCTAAATGGCATATTATTATTATTATTTTGAACTATCTGCTCTTCAACCCTTCTCTGCAAGCCATGGATTGAGAGCATCCTGTCGGGCTGTATCACCGCCTGGTATGGCAACTGCACCGCCCGCAACCGCATGGCTCTCCAGAGGGTGGTGCGGTCTGCCGAACGCATTACCGGGGGCAAACTACCCGCCCTCCAGGACACCTACAGCACCCGATGTCACAGGAAGGCCAAAAAGATCATCAAGGACATCAACCACCCAAGCCACTACCTGTTCACCCGCTGTGTATTGGGTATTAGGCATCCTGTAGCTCAGTTGGTAGAGCATGGCGCTTGCAACGCCAGGGTTGTGTGTTCAATTCCCACGGGGGGGCCAGTATGAAAAATGTATGCACTCACTGACTGTAAGTCGCTCTGGATAAGAGCGTCTGCTAAATGACTAAAATGTATATGTTGTGAAATTGTTAGATATTACTGCACTGTCGGAGCTAGAAGCACAAGCATTTCGCTACACCCGCAATAACATCTGCTAAACACGTGTATGTGACAAATAACATTTTATTTTATTTTATTTTGGATAACCTTGGAAGGAGAAGAGGGACATTGGCGATGTTTGATCTACCAATGTGTAACACTCTTCGCCTGATATTTACTGTCAGTAGTTTGGTACCAGATAAACATTGTTGCAGTGGCTGAAAGTGACCCAGGTCAAACAATTATAGCCAAGCAATACGACTAGCATTTGGCTCATGTGTGTTTGAGCTTGTACAATAGCAGCGTAAATATCATGGCAAGCTGAAATTCAACAAGTACATCAAACACATACAGTATCTATCACACACCCCAGTCACAAGCTGTTCACTCCTTAACGGTCGGGCAGACAGTATCGGAGCATGAGGTCTGATACCAACTGGCTCAGAGACAGTTTATATATTAGCCAGAAGATTCCGATATTACCGTTATGCTTGTTTACACTGGGATCTGAACTCCATCATGGTTAGATCAAAACACGGCGGAGCCGGCGCGAGATATGGGTTGGAAAACGTACCTCAATGCAGGGATGGGATATGCCGCTGTACTCCAAATTTTACCTTTATCCAAACTGATACATCGAAAAGATTGAAACACTGTTAGTTTTCCCAGAAAACTGTATTTTCGTCCTCATGCTAGCTAGCAGTAGCCACCACAGTCATTCTGGAATGGCAGGGTCAGCCAATCAGCTCCTTTGTTGTTTAATGCGATGCTTGCATGAGGACGAAAAGGGTAATCTTCTCGATGTATACGTTTGGATAAAGGTACAATTTCTGCATTGAGGTACATTTTCCGACCCATTTCTTGCGCCAGCTCCGCTGTGTCTTATCTAACAATTATGGCGTTCCGACCCCAGTGCAGCTCAGTGTAAAATGTAACGGTAGGCTAGTTTCTATTGGCAAGCCATCAGACTGATGAACACTTGAACTGGACTGACCACCTGCACTTACTCTCCGCATCTTAGCACACATGCACTCACTCACGCCCACACACACACATCACAATTGCTGCTACAAGACTCTTATTTACTATTGCTAATACTGCACAATTTAAACACTTGCCCCCTAAATCAAATCAAATCAAATCAAATTGTATTGGTCACATGCGCCGAATACAACAGGTGCAGACATTACAGTGAAATGCTTACTTACAGCCCTTAACCAACAGTGCATTTATTTTAAACAAAAAAAGTAAAAATAAACCAACAACAAAAAAAGTGTTGAGAAAAAAAGAGCAGAAGAAAAATAAAGTGACAGTAGGGAGGCTATATATACAGGGGGGTACCGTTGCAGAGTCAATGTGCGGGGGCACCGGCTAGTTGAGGTAGTTGAGGTAATATGTACATGTGGGTAGAGTTAAAGTGACTATGCATAAATACTTAACAGAGTAGCAGCAGCGTAAAAAGGATGGGGTGGGGGGGCAGTGCAAATAGTCCGGGTAGCCATGATTAGCTGTTCAGGAGTCTTATGGCTTGGGGGTAGAAGCTGTTGAGAAGTCTTTTGGACCTAGACTTGGCACTCCGGTACCGCTTGCCGTGCGGTAGCAGAGAGAACAGTCTATGACTAGGGTGGCTGGAGTCTTTGACAATTTTGAGGGCCTTCCTCTGACACCGCCTGGTATAGAGGTCCTGGATGGCAGGAAGCTTTGCCCCAGTGATGTACTGGGCCGTACGCACTACCCTCTATAGTGCCTTGCGGTCGGAGGCCAAGCAGTTGCCATACCAGGCGGTGATGCAACCAGTCAGGATGCTCTCGATGGTGCAGCTGTAGAATTTTTTGAGGATCTGAGGACCCATGCCAAATCTTTTCAGTCTCCTGAGGGGGAATAGGCTTTGTCGTGCCCTCTTCACGACTGTCTTGGTGTGTTTGGACCATGATAGTTCGTTGGTGATGTGGACACCAAGGAACTTGAAGCTCTCAACCTGTTCCACTACAGCCCCGTCGATGAGAATGGGGGCGTGCTCAGTCCTCTTTTTCTTCCTGTAGTCCACAATCATCTCCTTTGTCTTGGTCACGTTGAGGGAGAGGTTGTTGTCCTGGCACCACACGGCCAGATCTCTGACCTCCTCCCTATAGGCTGTCTCATCGTTGTCGGTGATCAGGCCTACCACTGTTGTGTTTCTGATACATGTGTAAATATTGGATTATAAACTGTGCCTTCCCATATTATACACTGAAACTAAATATAAACGCAACATGTAAAGTGCTGGTCCCATGTTTCATGAGCTGAAATAAAGGATTGGGGGTGCAGAGGAGTATTTCTCTCTGTAGTAAAGCCTTTTTGTGGGGAAAAACTCATTCTGATTGGCTGGGACTGGCTCCCCAGTGGGTCGGCCTGGCTCCCAAGTGACTGCGCCCATGCACAGTCGTGAAATCCATAGATTAGGGCCTATTTAAATTATTTAAATTGACTGATTTTCTTATATGATCTGTAACTCAGCAAAATCTTTTAAATTGTTGCATGTTGCGTTTATATTGTTGTTCAGTACTTTTGCTAAAATGTTTATTCTTATCTACTGAGCCGTTTACTTTGTTTGTATTCTTATCTTTTATTATTTCTTATTGTTGTTGCATTGTCGAGAAGGAACCTGCAAGTAAGCATTTCAGTATACTATGTGTATCCTGTACATACAACTAATAAAACTTGAAACTATCAAAGTAGTCTCGTTCCTAGCCAGCCTAGTCATCCATACCATGTCTTTGCTGCTGAACAGCTCGCTCTGCAGCAGCTGTGTGGTGCTGGGTTGTAGAGTGGGGTCTCTGCTGGTCATCAGTATGATGTACTTGGCCAGGACAGGCCAGCTTTGGGAGAAGGAGTCTGGGACCTTCCCCTCACGGAGGTCCCCTAGTGTCTGAACATGCTCCATCTCTGTCCCAAAGGGCTGGAACAGCTCCTGGGCCACCACTCCTTTACTGTACATGTCTGACTGCAGAGGAGAAGAAAAAGCATAATTATAAAAATATTTGTATTTACTGTGTATCAATTACTTTATAAATAAAAACGTTATATTATCATCATTATAATTCAATAAAAAATTGTTTTATGTAGAAAAATCACACTGATTGTGCCCAGTAATTTTTGTGTGTCAAACATTTCTGACATTATGGAGATGACTTACCCTTGAATCATAGTGGGAACCCTCCAGTTGTTCAGGTGCGGTGTAAACAAATGTCCCCACTCCAGTGGTGTGAGAGGAACCTGCAGAAAGATTACAAGCGTGTCAAGAATACACACAGGACCAGAGCCAGCCAGGGGAAATGTGTGGGTCAAGTTCAGCGCTATGCCATAAAAGTGATATGGTTGCACAAACCCATAGTACCATCTACTGGTGATTTCAAGAATTACACATGGACAGAAGTGTACAATGTATCTACTTTGATTTGATACATTGTATACATCTCTGAGATGTTAAATGTTTACATATATATTTTAACAACTTTAACAACGATTGAGCTTGTGGTGATAGAGAAAGATTAGAAAAAGAGATTCAATCAGTTTTTCACCAGTGTTCTGTGAGGTGGAGGGTGGCTTTTCCTTGTTTTTCACCAGTGTTCTGTGAGGTGGAGGGTGGCTTTTCCTTGTCATTCATTATTATGTCCCTGCAAGCCAGTCCAAAGTCTCTAATCCTCACATGGCAGTCTTGTCCATGCAGGAAAATATTCCTGGGCTGTAAAACAAAATGAAACAAAAGCATACAAAATGTAAAACATTCACATAATATTCCATTTGTATGTTGAGTGTGAGGTCATAATGCTATAGAATATTCTAAAATAATTCTACTATAAAATGCGTAATTCTATTTTGTCATTACCTCTAGGCCACATGTTACTGCTTTAGTATATTGTTTAACTATTCTTTTTTATTTAAAATGGGTAATATTAGTAACAAACCATGCCTTAGTCCCTATTGCATGCATTATAAACTACAGCTTAATAAGAAAATCAGATTCAGCGATGGAGTCCCCGGTGAATTTGATCATTTGCAGTTTAAAATTCATGAAGCAATAGTCAAAGGAGATGTGCCTAGTATTATCAAGCTTTTAAGATCGCACCCTGTCAACGAGCCTGTTCAGATTTGGAAATACTGTACTGTTTTTTCTACACTTCAAAGACAGGTAAGTGTTTAAAAACATGTCATTTTCGCTAGCCTAAATATATAGGACCCTCATAAAGTTCTAAATCGGTCACAGGGAATAACTATCAGCTGCAGTAAGAATATATGGTCCGTCTATGCGTTGTTTAAAAAGCACTTTACAAATAAAGTCATTATTATTAACATAATATAGCTCAGGTAGGATATGCCTAAGTGTAATAGAACATATGGGTTGCTATTTTCGTCAGCGCAATCAGCCATAGGAGAGGCACCAAAATCATACCAATATTGACAGGTGTCACCAGCGATGAAGAATGATGACGTTTCCAAACGTGCTTATTCTTGCCTTCTTGAGAAAAAACATCAGAGCACTGACAGAGCACAGCGCTGTAATTTATTGTTTGCTCCGAGGCTGCTGAGGCTGAAAACCAGAATTTCACAATAACTGACATTTACAAAGAGCCTTACAACTTGCAAGTTTTCAATAATGTAGAGCAAAGCAAACGCACACTTTAGTAGGACTTGATCTTCTACCTATGGGGTATGGATACGAACGTCAACTTTACAGATGCTGAATTATACAATGCGATCTTGATAGAAGACCTGTCGCGTATTGACGATTTTACCCAAAAACGGGGGTCCAACTTTTACATCGATTTAAGAACCACGGGCCTTCTTCATGAAATCCTTTCAAAGGTAACCCACAATAAAAACTTCAGACATGTTATTCTCTAACGGTATGGTACAAAAGATTTGCTGCAATTTGGAGTTATTAACCAAAACCTCCCAGACCTCCAAAACCATTGAGCATAATTGATGCATAATAGCCACGTCATTTAGTTTACTCACAGATTATCCATTATATTGACTAGATACTCAAGTGGGGCCATTCTAGCCAATGAGAGGGCAGATCCGCGTGTGAACAACAGGCACAACACCAATATAAAGTGTTTTTCTAAACATTGCCAGGATGTCAAGTGTCCTACTTATATCAGTACACTCATAACAAGCTAAGCATTACGTAACTTATATTCGATCAAATAACCCACACATAGCAAAAAAGCCATTTTTTGTTTACCAAATTCACATAGAAAATAAGCCATTTTTTGTTTACTAAATTCAACACTCTCATTGACCTCCATACAAAAAAACTCCTTGCTTGGTGAGCGAAAAAAATGGGAAAAAACGCCACCTGCTAGAGAGTACAGATTTTGGGCCCAGCTATCCCTCTTGCTTCGCCTCATTTAAAAAACTTTAAGTTGAAGTTGAAATATCCATTGCAAAATCTCTTTTGCATACAACATACATAAAATACAATACATAACAAGTTAGGGAACAGCAAACTTCATGCATTCCAACACATTCACTAAGCTAAGGACCCTGGGACGAAACACCTCCCTCTGCAACTTTATCCTGGACTTCCTGACGGGCCTTCCCCAGGTGGTAAGGGTAGGTAACAACACATCTGCCATGCTGATCCTCAACACGGGGGCCCCTCAGGGGTGCGTGCTCAGTCCCCTCCTGTACTCCCTGTTCACCCATGACTGAATGGCCAGGCACGACTCCAACACCATCATTAAGTTTGCCGATGACACAACAGTGGTAGGCCTGATCACCGACAATGATGAGACAGCCTATAGAGAGGAGTTCAGAGACCTGGCCGTGTGGTGCCAGGACAACAACCTCTCCCTCAACGTGATCAAGACAAAGGAGATGATTGTGGACTACAGGGAAAAAAATAGGACTGAGCACGCCCCCATTCTCATCGGCGGGGCTGTAGTGGAACAGGCTGAGAGCTTCAAGTTCCTTGGTGTCCACATCTCCAACAAACTATCATGGTCCAAACACACCAAGACAGTCGTGTAGAGGGCACGACAAAGCCTATTCCCCCTCAGGAGACTGAAAAGATTTGGCATGGGTCCTCAGATCCTCAAAAAGTTATACAGCTGCACCATCGAGAGCATCCTGACTGGTTGCATCACCGCCTGGTATGGCAACTGCTCGGCCTCCGACCGCAAGGCACTACAGAGGGTAATGTGTACGGCCCAGTACATCACTGGGGCCAAGCTTCCTGCCATCCAGGACCTCTATACCAGGCGGTGTAAGAGGAAGGCCCTAATAATTATCAAAGACTCCAGCCACCCTAGCCATAGACTGTTCTCTCTGCTACCACATGGCAAGCGGTACCGGAGCGCCAAGTCTAGGTCCAAAAGGCTTCTTAACAGCTTCTACCCCCAAGCCATAAGACTCGTGAACAGCTAATCATGGCTACCTGGACTATTTGCATTGCCCCCCCACCCCACCGCAACCTCTTTTACGCTGCTGCTACTCTGTTTATTATTTATGCATAGTCACTTTAACTCTACCCACATGTACATATTACCTCAATTACCTCGACTAACCGGTGCCCCCGCACATTGACTCTGTACCCCTGTATATAACCTCCCTACTGTTATTTTATTTTACTGCTGCTCTTTAATTATTTGCTATTTTTTATTTTTTTCTTAAACTGCATTGTTGGTTAAGGGCTTGTAAGTAAGCATTTCACTGTAATGTCTACACCTGTTGTATTCGGCGCATGTGGCAAATAACATTTTATTTGATTTTACCATGAGGCATAGAGAAAAATGTTAAGTTTTATGTTGTGGTCCTCTGTAGCTCAGCTGGTAGAGCACGGCGCTTGTAACGCCAAGGTAGTGGGTTCGATCCCCGGGACCACCCATACACAAAAAAAAAAAAAAAAAAAAAAAAAAAAATGTATGCACGCATGACTGTAAGTCGCTTTGGATAAAAGCGTCTGCTAAATGGCATTATTATTATTTATTATTATGCTATTCTACAAATGTTGTTATGAGGCTGAGAGATACTTTTGCAGTTTTAAAGCAACAATTCTGCAATTCTACACATTTTGCCATGGGACAGAGAGAAAAGGTGCTGTTTTATAGCTTATGCTATTTTTCACATTTTTCCATGACAATGAGAGAAAATTGTGCAGTTTTAAAGCAAATTTCCTGCAATTCTACACATTTCGCCATGAGGTGGAGAGAAAATTGTGCAGTTTTAAAGCTAAATTCCTGCATTTATACACATTTTGCCATTGTTTATGACGTGTTCATATGCTATCTGGGGGCCCCCGACCTCCAGAGGGTAATTCGGTAATCCAGCCCTGCATGTAACATACATTTAGCATTCCTAACATGTCTTTCAACAAGTTCTCTCTCGCTCATTGCCTACAGGGCTTGGCAATTCTCCCCCTCCACCTGGCTGCATCTTACAGGAGAGTGAAGAGCCTTGAGAGCCTTCTGTCTGCCGGGGCAGACCCGGAGATCAGGTAAGCCTATATCAACAGGTTCCACTGGTTTAAGTAATACACTGAAAAGGTATGACCATATTAGCGCTTTAGAGCGATGGTGCTGCTCTGTATAACTAAGCAACATTAGACTATTGAGCTACACCCCTAAACTCCAGCATGACCATTCCAAATGTCCTAAAACATTAAAAAAGCTCTATGAGTAATGCCAGTATTTGGAAGTAATCTCCTTTTATGTGGAAAACAAATCACCACCAGTAAAACAAAACCATTCTAACATGACCATTTCCCCCATAACCTCCTCCTTGCGACCTCCAGGGACCAGCGAGGCCACAACGCCCTGCACCTGGTGATCACCCACTGGCCCACCATCCTGGCCTCCTGGTCCAAGCCACGTACCAAGTTTGAGACGGCCATGATGTCCATGCAGCACCGGGCCGAGGCCTGCCTCAGGGTGCTCTGCAGCCACGGAGTCAACATCAACGCAGAGGTAATTGATTGGTTGATTGGGTAATTGATCATTTGAAGATACTTCTATCACTATGTTGAAAAAATAATGCATACACTTACCCAATTATCAAGGGTAAACACAAAGCATGATGAGTTGCCTGTAGAGATGCTGATCTTATTGTCAGTTTTGCAATTCCACCCAAGGGTTCAAGATGATCCAAGGTCTGTGCGTTTACACACGCAGCCCAATTCTGATATTTTCTTCCTCTAACTGGTCTTTTGACCAAATCACATCAGATCTTTTCACATTAGATCTTATTCAGAGCTGATCTGATTTGTCAAAAGACCAGTTACAGTTAGTGAAAAAGAAGATCAGAATTGGGCTGCCTGTCTAAACGCAGCCGAGTGGAATTAAGCCAGAAGTCATAAAAAGGTTTTTTTCTGCATAGAAAAGTATTGGGTGGTCCAAAGAGTAAAGAAAAAAGAAAAAAGAAAAAATGTTTTTGTGGATGGAAAAACTGAAAAACTTTTTCAGTGTAGACTTAAACGACTAAAACCAGATAAAGTATGTAGAAAATATAATGGACCTACATATTTTTTAAATAAGATCATCTTTGAGAACTAACAATCACCCAAATCAAAGCTAGACAGTCAGGGAGAATCTAAAAGTAAAACAATTATACATTCAGGATTATTTCTCAAATAGCATAAGGGCAATTCCACTGTAACGGAATTACGCTTTGACTCTGTTTTTTCACTTTTAAAAGTATGCCAAACAAAAACCATTAATTTCAAAGTTAAACAAACCATACAACTCTATGCACTTAGTTTACAAAAACAAATTTAGTGGAATAACTGTGCAGAATTACTTTAGAATTACTTTAAAATCTCCTCCAAAAAGTATTAAATATCTGCTCTGAATTAAGATTCAAAGATGTCTGCTGAAAGAACAGGGTGTCAGCTATGACAGTTAGAAAAACATTATTTTGGTTATTGAACTACGCTAAGTGAAGTGGACTCCCAAGTGGCGCAGCGGTCTAAGGCACTGCATCTCAGTGCTAGAGGCGTCACTAAAGACCCTGGTTCGATTCCAGGCTGTATCACAACCTGGCTGTGATTTGGAGTCCCATAGGGTGGCGCACAATTGTCCCGGGGTAGGCCGTCATTGTAAATAAGAATTTGTTGTTAACTGACTTGCGTTGTTAAATTAAATAATAATTTACACCCGGTAATGGAATTACATTAACAGAATGTCATTCCCCTCATGTTCATAAGTTTGGAGACTTTGGACATCACAGAGCACAGAAGAGTACAATACAAAGTAGGATACAGTACAGTAAATTATAGTAGAGTACAGTACAATATACTCTACTTTTCTTTACTGTATTGTACTCAATGTACTATGCTATCCAAACTTGTGAAACATACGTCTATGATAGGTTCAGATTTGGTCCAGTCCGGTCCGCCTGTGGACGTTAACATCAAGGCCATGGTGGACTGACCAAATTTCAACTACTTTCCAACATCCATGGATGTCCGGAGTTGGCCGGTGCTCAGGGGTGAGGATGCTGGTTACAGTAAATGAAGAGAGGGGGCTCATGGGTAGGTGTCAGTAAGAGCTGGGAGAGGTGACATTAACTGGAGAGTGAGAGAAGAGAGGCAGAGAGAAAGAGAGAGAGAGAGAGAGAGAGATAGAGAGAGAAAGAGAGAGAGAGAGAGAGAGAGAGAGAGAGAGAGAGAGAGAGAGAGAGAGAGAGAGAGGAGGGGTTGTCCAGACTCAGACTGTTTTAACAATCTTGGTTTGACCAACAGACAACAGAAAGACAAAGAACATAATAGTATGCCACTGGAAGGGAGGACAGTAGCATGTGACCCAACTGTGGTTTGTGACTGTTATGATTTCCGATTGTAGCCAATTCAATTGCAGTAAATCCGTTACAGATTTTTTTGGTTTTGAATGATTTAATAATTCATAAACAAAATTGATATAAGTAAAATCACTATAACTAATTGGTAGGTCTACCATTACTTGTTACTTTTGTTTACTTTCATTATCCTCCCTCCTCATGAGGGCGAGAAATTAGAAAATATTTTAAAGATATGTGAGCTTTTGGTAACAAGGCAATATTTCTTAAACTTACAGAAGGTATACAATTTCTCCAAAACGAAATATGAAAGTGTTGATATTAGTTGGCAGGGGTCTTCTTTACGGCAACATTATTGTATTTTGATGTATTGTTGATAACTTTTAAGACTTTTTCTGGTAGATGTTTTCTAAGAAATCAAAGCTTTTACTTATGCCTAATTTTTAAGATGGAAAATGGTTGAAAATGTTTTTCATTTCCCAAAACTATAGACTCAGCTTTCATTTGACACCCATTTTGATATGTTCCTATGAACTTCACATGTTGGTGCTCAGGGGTCCTTTTCAATGGGAATTCCCATAAGCCAAGCCCCCCCGATAAACACGATCAACATATTTTTTCCATTGATTGTGTTCTTGAAAAATTGTATGGTTGAGAGGGATGAAGCAAAATATTGGCAAGTGTACTGCAAATTGAGAAAGTAATGTGACTAAACTGAATAAAAAGAAGGAGAAACTACACTATGAAACAAAGATAAATGATATAAAGAATGATAGTAAAAAGCTTTGGAGCACCTTCAATTACATTTTGGGAAAAAAGGCAAACTCAGCTCCATCATTCATTGAATCAGATGGCTCATTCATTACAAAACCGACTGATATTGCCAACTACTTTAATGATTTTTTCATTGGCAAGATTAGCAAACTTAGGCATGACATGCTAGCAACAAACGCTGACACTACACATCCAAGTATATCTAATTGTATTTTGAATTCCGTAAAGTGAGTGTGGAAGAGGTGAAAAATTATTGTTGTCTATCAACAATGACAAGCCACCGGGGCCTGACAACTTGGATGGAAAATTACTGAGGATAATAGCGGACGATATTGCCACTCCTATTTGCCATATCTTCAATCTAAGCCTACAGGAAAGTGTGTGCCCTCTAGGCCTGGAGGGAAGCAAAAGTCATTCCGCAACCTAAGAATAGTAAAGCCCCCTTTACTGGCTCAAATAGCCGACCAATCAGCCTGTTACCAACCCTTAATAAAGTTTTGGAAACAATTGTGTTTGACCAGATGCAATGCTATTTTACAGTATTTTACAGTAAACAAATTGACAACAGACTTTCAGCACGCTGTGATGAGTGTGATGAAAGGAGTCAGGCGCAGGAGGGTAATCACCGAACACAGCGTTTAATCCTTCGTTGACACACAAATGCGCTCAAATAGCGATCAACGAAACAGGCACAGGGGAAACTCTCATCCCTGGCAAATACACTGTAGCGGTAGAATTCAATAATACATAGGCACAGGAGAAAATACTACCCTGGCAACAACAAGGTAAGGGTAGCTCAACCAAGGGTCTTAGGAAAATTGCAATTGGCTCAGAACAGGGCAGCACGGCTGGCCCTTGGATGTACACAGAGAGCAAACATTAATAATATGCATGTCAATCTCTCCTGGCTCAAAGTAGAGGAGAGTGACTTCATCACTACTTGTATTTAAGAGAGGTATTGACATGTTGAAAGCAGCGAGCTGTCTGTTTAAACGACTAGTACACAGCTCAGACACCCATGCATACCCCACAGAGCTCAGACACCCATGCATAAGTCCAGAACAGACTATGGGAGGCGCACAGTACTACATAGAGCCATGACTACATGGAACTCTATTCCACATCAGGTAACTGATGCAAGCAGTAGAATCAGATTTTACAAAACAGATAAGAATACACCTTATGCAACAGCAGGGACTGTGAAGCAACACAAACATAGGCACAGACACACGATAACATACACACTATACACACACGTACACATGGATTTTGTGTTGTAGATATGTGGTAGTGGAGTATGGGCCTGAGGGCACACACTTAGTGTGTTGTGAATTCTGTAATGAATGTATGGTAACGTTTTTAAAATTGTATAACTGCCTTAATTTTGCCGGACCCCAGGAAGAGTAGCTGATGGGATCCATAATAAATACAAATACAAAATTCTAGGTGGAGAGTGACGGCCGCCACACCGCGCTTCACCTGGCCGTTCGCTACAGAGCGCTGCCCGCTATCAGCATCCTGGCGAGCCACGGCGCCAGAATCAACACCATCGACCACTTTGGGATGATGCCCCTGCATATGGCTGCCGGGATCCTCAATACAGAGATGACAGCCAGCCTGATCAAGCTTGGGGCTGACGTTAACAAGGTTTTTAGTTTCTTTGTTGTTTGTGTTTTACATAACCCATTTTCAACTCCTGCTGTCAAGCTTTGAGGAATGTTTCCGGTGAAAGCATACTGATGTTTAGAAGTGCACATTTTAAATATAGTTTGCTTTGAAGGTGATGAATAATTCGGGTAACAGCCCCCTCCACCTGGCTGCCCTGGCGGCGGCTAACAAGCCAGTGAAGGCCCTGGGAGTGGACCTGAGCTGTATCACTGAGCTGCTGGACCAGGGGGCTGACCCGAACATAGTGAACCATGCAGGCCGCACGGCCCTGCACGAGGCCTGTAGCGGGGGCCACGAGGCCGTGGTGGAGCTCCTCCTGAAGTATGGAGCCGACATCAACCAGCTGACCACCGCAGGGGGAAACTGCCTCTTCCTGTTCCTGGATCAGAAGCTCAACCTGAGGCACACCTCTCTGCTGTGGAAGCTCCTCACCATGACCTACCCCCTGACCATCAGCAACAGAGATGGCCACCTGCCCAGCTCTTTAATGCTCCCGGAGTACTTCGACCAGAGGGACCAGCTGCTGAACCTGTGCCAGCAGCCTAGGAGCCTCATGGACATATGTAAGTTCCACATCTACCAATGCTATGGGAAGAGTCATGGTAGAGAATGCCTGAAGCAGGTTCTGCCAGACATGGTGCATGACTTTGTGTTTAACCATTGGGAAAACGCATGTGATGTCACGTTTGTTAAGGAGGGTGATGTCATCCCACCTCGGTTCCCCCGTTTTCCCAATATGGAGGACTTCACCATGCCTCAAGGAGTCTAACTCCTCCTGTCCAAGGAGATGAAAGCTATAGCATTTTACTTTTACATTTTAACACACATTACCTCAACACATTCCATGAACCTCCAGAGATATGGAGAGGTTCACACGTGATCGACCTCATCAGAGAGCGGCAAAACCTCCTTTGTTATCATTTGATGGTGCACTTCTTTTTCTTATGAAATTAAATAATATACACTTGCAAAGAACACACCTTCAGGTCTCTGTGCATGATTCTTCTAGAGTGAATGTATTATACTCCTTCAAGTATTTTATATAGAATACTGAGGGTTTGTTTCGTGTCCACAGCCACATAAGGATCTGAAAAACAAAAGCCAAAACATACTCATTAACAAATTCTGCATAATGTAAACCTAATCAAAACATTGATAATGTTGGATGAAAAACGAAAGCAACAAAGGGGTGCATCTCATTGTGCAAGTTATATACAGTGCCTTGCAAAAGTATTCATCCCCCTTGGCGGTTTTCCTATTTTGTTGCATTACAACCTGTAATTTAAATTGATTTTTATTTGGATTTCATGTAATGGACATACACAAAATAGTCAAACTTGGTGAAGTGAAATGAAAAAAATAACTTGTTTCAACAAATTCTAAAAAATAAATAACGGAAAAGTGTATGTATTCACCCCCTTTGCTATGAAGAATGATGGATGGCGCTAAATACAGGGAAATTCTTGAGGGAAACCTGTTTCAGTCTTCCAGAGATTTGAGACTGGGACGGAGGTTCACCTTCCAGCAGGACAATGACCCTAAGCATACTGCTAAAGCAACACTCAAGTGGTTTAAGGGGAACATTTAAATGTCTTGGAATGGCCTAGTCAAAGCCCAGACCTCAATCCAATTGAGAATCTGTGGTATGACTTAAAGATTGCTGTACACCAGCAGAACCCATCCAACTTGAAGGAGCTGGAGCAGTTTTGCCTTGAAGAATGGGCAAAAATCCCAGTGGCTAGTTGTGCCAAGCTTGTAATTGCTGCAAAAGGTGGCTCTACAAAGTATTGACTTTGGGGGGGTGAATAGTTATGCACGCTCAAGTTTTCTATTTTTATGTCTTATTTCTTGTGTGTTTCACAATAAAAAATAATTTGCATCTTCAAAGTGGTAGGCATGTTGTGTAAATCAAATGATACAAACCCCCAATAATCCATTTTAATTCCAGGTTGTAAGGCAACAAAATAGGAAAAATGCCAAGGGGGGTGAATACTTTCGCAAGCCACTGTACATGTATGTTCACTTTGTGAGGTGTGTTCGGTGGTTCTCTCTAAGATCCAGTCTTTGAGCGAGCGTTCACACAGCTGCATCTGGATATACAGCATGAGGTGGAACTGTACCTGAGGTAGCCATAGAATAGTATCCAATAAAATCAGAGTTTAACAAAAAATCTGTAAAATAATCATCTTTATCAGGCAACTTTGATGTGGGTGGGGGCCACAAAAAATCTGAACTCATCATGAGGGGCCGCAGTTTCTCACGGGTCTGCGTACCCACATCCATACTCCACCCCCACATTGTGAGCAAACGTCTGACATGCTCCATTCAGGCAGTGTGGTAGCCCACTACATTGATGTGCTGAAGACTGGATAACACTTTCACCTCTCTGAGAACATGAAACAAATACAGGAAAATACTCAATGACTGATAAATTCACTTGTGTCCATTAATACTTCACTGAAGTATACTGCATTTTTGGAACATTAAAACTCAATACATTTGAAATACCTTCATGCAGTCTTCCCTTGAAACATTCTTGATGAGAATTTTCTTCACAGCATACTTCTGGCCATCCAGCTTGTTTGTTACCCAAAGAGCAAATGACAAAAAATTAAGAGGGGAAATGTATTCCACTGTAGGTTTTATTAATGCATTGGTATGATATCTATTTTGACTAGACAGTTCCGTACCTTGAAGACCTTGCCATAGGATGCTTTTCCAAGTCTAGAGAGCTCTTCAAACTTTAGGTAGCGAGACGTCTGTGCCTGGAACAGACCCTCTTTTGGTCTACGGAAAATGAGTAAAGAAACAGGTCCTCAAGTTCCTCTCATAACACAAAGTACACAGCAGTACGTTTATTTAAATTTTAGTCATTTATCAAAATTACTAAGCTTACCTTAACGTAAGACTCTGGGTGTCTGTATTCAATAACCTTTGACCCTGAAATGGCAGGTAAAAACAGGTCAGTGAGTGAACATCAATGATAAACAACAAATCTGACCATGCATGTCCCGCATTACATTATCACTAGATGGCCACATCAAGTGTTACCTGTGGGAACAAGGAGGTGATTGCTCTGTTGTGTTGGAGTCTGACCGTGCTGAACTCATCACTGATGGCCAATGGGGAGAGGAGGTTCATTGCTGCTAAATGCTGACCAGTGACTGGAGAGGACAGCAAAGACAAGGAAGTCATTCACTGTGTGTTGTTGTTCACAAGTTCTTTTTTACACAAAATAATTATCTTTCCTGAAGTCAGCGATGCAAAAGTGTTTACTGAGTTACTTAGTTTAAAATAATCATATCCTAACCTCTCTCTACACAACAACCAGAGAATGTTCATGTTCTACTGACAGAGAGAGAGAGAGTTTAGTCGATCCTCTTTACCTTTGAACAGCATATGTGAGCTGGTCGGGTTGCTCTCGTAGACAAAACACAGGTGTTCCAGCAGGGACCCCAGCAGCAGGTGGTTGGGGATGGCTGAGGCAAACTCCTGGATGGACGGGTACTATTTGCCTGCCATCAGAACCTCACAGTTGTTATCTGAGTCTGATGCTGTGTTTACATAGAGAATGAGAAACAGAACAGAGGAGAGCGTGGTAAGTGTTTGTAACAAGATGATAGATTATGTAATAGATGGATAAGAGCAAAGTTGTGTGTTTCAACAGTGAACCGTCCCCTCCAAAACTTCCTTGTAGCCAGGAGATGAGGCCCAACATATTTTATTTAATTTTTTTATTTAACCTTTATTTAACCAGGTAAGCCAGTTCTCATTTACAACTGCGACCTGGCCAAGATAAAGCAAAGCAGTGCGATAAAAACAACAACACAGAGTTACATATGGGGTAAAACAAAACATAAAGTCAAAAATACAACAGAAAATATATATACAGTGTGTGCAAATGTAGCAAGTTATGGAGGTAAGGCAATACATAGGCTATAGTGCAAAATAATTACAATTAGTATTAACACTGGAATTATAGATATGCAAGAGATGATGTGCAAATAGAGATACTGGGGTGCAAATGAGAAAAATAAATAACAATATGGGGATGAGGTAGTTGGGTGGGCTAATTTCAGATGGGCTGTGTACAGGTGCAGTGATCGGTAAGGTGCTCTGACAACTGATGCTTAAAGTTAGTGAGGGAGATAAGAGTCTCCAGCTTCAGAGATTTTTGCAATTCGTTCCAGTCATTGGCAGCAGAGAACTGGAAGGATGGCGGCCAAAGGAGGTGTTGGCTTTGGGGATGACCAGTGAGATATACAGTGGGGAAAAAAAGTATTTAGTCAGCCACCAATTGTGCAAGTTCTCCCACTTAAAAAGATGAGAGAGGCCTGTAATTTTCATCATAGGTACACGTCAACTATGACAGACAAAATGAGAAAAAAAAATCCAGAAAATCACATTGTAGGATTTTTAATGAATTTATTTGCAAATTATGGTGGAAAATAAGTATTTGGTCAATAACAAAAGTTTCTCAATACTTTGTTATATACCCTTTGTTGGCAATGACACAGGTCAAACGTTTTCTGTAAGCCTTCACAAGGTTTTCACACACTGTTGCTGGTATTTTGGCCCATTCCTCCATGCAGATCTCCTTTAGAGCAGTGATGTTTTGGGGCTGTCGCTGGGCAACACAGACTTTCAACTCCCTCCCAAGATTTTCTATGGGGGTTGAGATCTGGAGACTGGCTAGGCCACTCCAGGACCTTGAAATGCTTCTTACGAAGCCACTCCTTCATTGCCCGGGCGGTGTGTTTGGGATCATTGTCATGCTGAAAGACCCAGCCACGTTTCATCTTCAATGCCCTTGCTGATGGAAGGAGGTTTTCACTCAAAATCTCACGATACATGGCCCCATTCATTCTTTCCTTTACACGGATCAGTCGTCCTGGTCCCTTTGCAGAAAAACAGCCCCTAAGCATGATGTTTCCACCCCATGCTTCACAGTAGGTATGGTGTTCTTTGGATGCAACTCAGCATTCTTTGTCCTCCAAACACGACGAGTTGCGTTTTTACCAAAAAGTTCTATTTTGGTTTCATCTGACCATATGACATTCTCCCAATCCTCTTCCGGATCATCCAAATGCACCCTAGCAAACTTCAGACGGGACATGTACTGGCTTAAGCAGGGGGACACGTCTGGCACTGCAGGATTTGAGTCCCTGGCGGCGTAGTGTGTTACTGATGGTAGGCTTTGTTACTTTGGTCCCAGCTCTCTGCAGGTCATTCACTAGGTCCCCCCGTGTGGTTCTGGGATTTTTGCTCACCGTTCTTGTGATCATTTTGACCCCACGGGGTGAGATCTTGCGTGGAGCCCCAGATCGAGGGAGATTATCAGTGGTCTTGTATGTCTTCCATTTCCTAATAATTGCTCCCACAGTTGATTTCTTCAAACCAAGCTGCTTACCCATTGCAGATTCAGTCTTCCCAGCCTGGTGCAGGTCTACAATTTTGTTTCTGGTGTCCTTTGACAGCTCTTTGGTCTTGGCCATAGTGGAGTTTGGAGTGTGACTGTTTGAGGTTGTGGACAGGTGTCTTTTATACTGATAACAAGTTCAAACAGGTGCCATTAATACAGGTAACGAGTGGAGGACAGAGGAGCCTCTTAAAGAAGAAGTTACAGGTCTGTGAGAGCCAGAAATCTTGCTTGTTTGTAGGTGACCAAATACTTATTTTCCACCATAATTTGCAAATAAATTCATTAAAAATCCTACAATGTGATTTTCTGGATTTTTTTCTTCTCAATTTGTCTGTCATAGTTGACGTGTACCTATGATGAAAATTACAGGCCTCTCTCATATTTTTAAGTGGGAGAACTTGCACAATTGGTGGCTGACTAAATAATTTTTTTCCCCACTGTACCTGCTGGAGCGCAGACTACGGGTGGGTGTTGCTATGGTGACCAGTGAGCTAAAATAAGACGGGGATTTGCCTAGCAGTGATTTATAGATGACCTGGAGCCAGTGGGTTTGGCGACGAATATGTAGTGAGGGCCAGCCAACAAGAGCGTACAGGTCACAGTGGTGGGTAGTATATGGGGCTTTGGTGACAAAACGGATGGCACTGTGATAGACTACATCCAATTTGCTGAGTAGAGTGTTGGAAGTTATTTTGTAAATGACATCGGCAA
Source organism: Coregonus lavaretus (assembly GCF_964263955.1). NCBI lineage: Eukaryota > Metazoa > Chordata > Actinopteri > Salmoniformes > Salmonidae > Coregonus > Coregonus lavaretus. The sequence goes on along the minus strand of NC_140012.1, from coordinate 25,802,158 downwards.
AGTCAAGGATCGGTAGGATAGTCAGTTTTACGAGGGCATGTTTGGCAGCATGAGTGAAGGAGGCTTTGTTGCGAAATAGGAAGCCGATTCTAGATTTAACTTTGGATTGGAGATTCTTAATGTGAGTCTGGAAGGAGAGTTTACAGTCTAACCAGACACCTAGGTATTTGTAGTTGTTCACATACTCTAGGTCAGACCCGTCGAGAGTAGTGATTCTAGTCGGGTGGGCGGGTGCCAGCAGCGTTCGATTGAAGAGCATGCATTTAGTTTTACCAGTGTTTAAGAGCAGTTGAAGACATGAAGGTGTTGGCCCCAGGATGCTCCCGTCAAGCCTTTGTGGGAATGCTTGACGGAAGAACAAAGCACTTTGGCAGGGTAAGTGTGTATATACGAATCAAATGATAATTTGAATTAATTAGTGGTTAATATTTGTCCCTAATATAAAAATTGCTTCTTACTTATACCTCTGTTTTGCATGTTATTAGAGTGAAAAGATATGTGGCGACACATTCCAGAAGGCATTCCTCAAGTGGACGTATGGGCGGTTTGAAATAGACAAGCTTTGTGGAAGCGATCTCCTCCATTGTCCTGCCTGCTCACAGGAGATGCATGCTATATCAGTGGATGGGAATCGCAAGCAATACCGCTTCCGGAAAGCCTCAGGGTTTGTACTACCTTCTTATGTGTTGATGTTTTGTTCAGGGTATAATTATACCTTCTTAAAGTGCATGCTGGTCTTCTTTTTGTAATGAAGTATATGTTTGTGATGTTATATTGCAGTTGGTCTTCTTTTTAGAAGAAGATTAATTGTCAACTAGAAGGTCATTTTCCATTAAGGAAAATTGTTGTACAGGGATTTGTCTTTTTGCTTTATCCAAATCCCTCCGAGACACACACAGACACAGACACACACACAGAGAGGTTGGAGCAACACGGTCAGATGTCTGGGATTTGAACCAGCAACCCACCTCTCTAGGCTACTTGCCACACCTTGGCGGTTTGGTTTTATGTATAATTTTGTGATGTAATCTTACAGTCTGACTCTCTATTTAGTGTTGAGAAGGGCTTCTATGATGGTGTCTTCCTGGTGAAAGACGATGATGTATCATCCTTCGTCAAACTTGTCCATACAAAGACAAATCATGTAATTATTCTCACAGTTTCTATAACATAGCTTAATGTCACCCAGTTTAGAACTTGTTTCTTTTAAATTCATCTCTGCACTTCACTGTGATTTTCATGTTGTAGACGCCAGGCAAAGGAGTGTGTGGCACGTCAGAATGGACAGCGGCCAAAGAGACGTCAGGAAAATAATCTGCCAAAGTAGGGCCTTGAGATTTGCCGACTCCGGGATGCTGACCTAGGCAGAGTTGCAAAGAAAAAGCAATATCTCAGACTGGCCAATAAAAAGAAAAGATTAAGATGGGCAAAAGAACACAGACACTGGAACACAGCAACTCTGCCTAGAAGGTCAGCATCCCGGAGTCGCCTCTTCACTGTTGAGGTTGAGACTGGTGTTTTGCGGATACTATTTAATGAAGCTGCCAGTTGAGGACCTGTGAGGCGTCTGTTTCTCAAACTGCTCAGTTGTGCACCGAAGCCTCCCACTCCTCTTTCTATTCTGGTTAGAGCCAGTTTGCGCTGTTCTGTGAAGGGAGTAGTACACAGCGTTGTACGAGATCTTCAGTTTCTTGGCAATTTCTCGCATGGAATAGCTTTCATTTCTCAGAACAAGAATAGACTGATGAATATCAGAAGAAAGTTATTTGTTTCTGGCCATTTTGAGCCTGTAATCGAACCCACAATTGCTGATGCTCCAGATACTCAACTAGTCTCAAGAAGGCCAGTTTTATTGCTTCTTTAATCAGCACAACAGTTTTCAGCTGTGCTAACATAAGTGCAAAATGTTTTCTAATGATCAATTAGCCTTTTAAAATGATAAACTTGGATTAGCAAACGCAACGTGCCATTGGAACACAGGACTGATGGTTGCTGATAATGGGCCTCTGTACGTCTTTGTAGATATTCCATAAAAAATCAGCCGTTTCCAGCTACAATAGCCATTTACAACATTAACAATGTCTACACTGTATTTCTGATTAATTTGATGTTATTTTAATGGACAAAAAAATTGCTTTTCTTTTGAAAACAAGGACATTTCTAAGTGACTCCAAACTTTTGAACGGTAGTGAATGCCTATGCAATGTACTTGCAGAAGGAGCTGTCTTCTGCTGGCACAGTGGGCTTTTTCTGCTGCGATGTTGCATGCAAATACTGGCCATATTTGCAGAAAGTTGTGCAGGCGTGCCCAGAGTTGGAGAAGCTTCTAAAAATGCACCCTTTCCTTCTTGACTGTTTTTGTGTTATGCAGAAAGGATATTGTAATGCTTTTAAAAATAATAGAATGAATACATGATTACATTTTTTTAGTATTTGTTCATTTATGGCATTATAGCTCAAATGCCGGCAACACAACCGGAGAGGAAGTTGAGCAGGTGATAGTTTTATATCCAGAGCTGCTGCCATTACAAAGTACATGTCCAAGGCTGGTAAGTGTATTATGATAACATAACTAATGCTGAAGAAGGTTTAGGATTGCAACATAAATCCTTTAATAATGTTTAACTATTAAGTGGTCCTTTATATTTGAGCTTTAGCACACTTCAATTAATAAGATCAACCTAATTGTCCCTCTCCTAGACTGTCACCTTGCCACGGTGGAGAGGCTTGCGTACTCCAATGACCCTGAGCGCTAAGCCAGAGGGGGTTTATACTCCCGGCAGGTGCAGTCCAGCCGGCCAGGTTGAAGGGTAGGAGGCAGACAAAGCAGTCCATGGTCCTCCATGTTGGGGGTAGGGCGTGGGGCTATCCACCCCACCCCGGAAAAAAGAGAAACATTGACGAATGGAAACCAAATAAATTGCCCCAAAACAGGACATTTTCTTGGACACATGTTACTGCTGAAGGGAGAAGCTGACATTGAAGGACATTTTCTTTTTGGGCTTAATTGATGATGTTATGATGATGTTATGTAATGTTACTGATTTTTATTTTTTATTACCTTACATGACTGTAATTGCAATATTTATGTTGATTGGTTAGGCACACAGTAGTAAATTATTAGAATAGCTGACTGAAGATGTTTTTCCAACAGTACGGACAGACATTATCACACTATTGGCAATGGGCTGGAATAAGAGGAAGTTTGCCAACATGGATTGCATGTTGGCAAAGAGATATGTGAAGGTATGTTTTTTTTGGGGGGGGGCTTTCATAATCTTTTTTTTTTTTTTTTTTTACCTGTATCTGCTTTCTCATTCTTGTTTATCTATTTCTACATGTCTGATCTTCTGTCTGAAATCCTGGCTCAGGTTTTTATTATTTTATTAGTCATCTTGATGTAGGAAAACATCAAGATGACTGTATACATTAAAGTCAAATCTTTTAGTGTGATTCACTTGAAAAATTAGAACCTTCACCTATGTTATTCCTTAATTGAATTGTATTTTTTCAGAATGTCAAAAGACTGAAGGAGGAGACCAGCCTCCTTGAAGAAAAGCGGGCAGAGCTGGACATCAACGACGCTGTGCTTCAGGAGTTGGTTGCTGAGGTCCAGCAGGGGCCTGAAGGTATGTTAGGTTCTGAACAAATAGAGCAAAAACTGAAACGGACAACCAGAAAAAGCTCAAACCAAATGTATTCTACCCACAATAATATATTTATACCTTCCGACTAGGCGGAGTCACCGCCTTGCATGTCTAAGATAAACACTCCTTCTCTGTTAGGCAGAAACACAATAGGTTCCTCTCACTGGTATTGTCATAGCCTGCCTAAGTCTAGGACCCTCATGGGCGTAGAAGTGTGTGTGTATGGGATAGGACTGTAGTCAGATGGTTTTCGGGGTGGGTCCCTATGGCCCCCCTCCCAGCTGTGTCTTCTCTCTTTAACTGTTGACCTTATCTCGAGTTGAGTTCCACATGCCTTCCTTATCAGGAACTGAAACCAAACTCCTACCCTTTGCCTCCTTCCTTAGAAATATTAATATTCAGCAATAACATGTTTGAACAGAATATGAACTTTCTGCACTTCCCCTTGTCTCACTTTCCATACCCAAAGTTCCTATTCACCCTTCATTGACCCCTAACATATAAATGTCTTATACATGTAAAGTAATCAATATGTTCTAATATGATGACAGGAATAAGTATATTTCAAGCCAGAATCCAACAGGTAGAACAGTGAATGTTTCTCTGTCTCTCAACTTCATAATTGTGGAGTCATGTTTGTAACTTGCCCTATGTTTGACAGCACACTTCAGGCAGGGCAGACGGGGCATCTCCAGAAGAAGATTGAGGGGCTTTACCTCAGTGTGAAACAGAGGAAACACTACCTCTACCGTTTGACAGGTAAGCCCCAACAACAATATGACCTCAAACACATTATTAATCAAGCAGTAAAACTGATTTGTGAAAGAACATGCATTAGTCGTACACATCAGACCATGTTTATGATCAAATGTAGGCATGACCTATGTTATTAATTGATCTAAGGCAAAACATTTCATTAAACTAAGAAATTACTTGACCATAAACAGCAGAGTATCTTGTAAGCCACAACTCTGCATGCCTTGAATAATGTTATAACTGCATGACAACACATGCTTTAGAAATGAGTTGATTGCTTTGTACTCTCTTTGTTTGTGCCTCTATAGTAGCTCTATAACTTATAGTCATGTAATATAATATATCTGAATATACAGTCCGTTTAATCACCCCTTTTTATTCAGACGGTAACAAGAGGAGGCATCAGATTCAGAGAAAAATTGTTGAGGAGAAAGCAGCCTTGACAGCTGCCATTGTTCAACTTCACGAGCAGCAGGCAGAGTTTAGGCTCTCCACAGTGGATGAGCTGCTCAACACTGACAACTTTGTGTGGCCATGGGAGAGACTTGGCACCAGTAAGTATATGATTGCAGAAGTTGTGATTGAATGTTTACCTTCAGCGTAGGCTGCAATCATTGCTGTTGTTCTGTTATATACCTCTGTGAGTTTACATCTCACAGGCAACAGCCATCTTGCCATCAAAAAGGCAATCTTCGACAGACTGATGTTGGTGAACAGACTGCAGGAGGAAGAGAGGATCCTGGTGCAGGAGATGAAGAGGCGCTGGGGGAGCCTACAAAGGGCAGCGGGAACTCTGGAGGCACTGTCCCAACAGCTGCAAGATCAGAGTAAGTTGAGGTTTATACTATAGCTTCACGTTGGTTCTATCACTTTAATTTAAGACCCTCAACTTAGCACACACCGATACTGGCAGAATGTACATTTACATTGACATACAGTATATTCATCTTATATTTCAGCCGATTAGAGGGGGTGTTGAGGTTCACACTGTTCTTGGTCAATTTATCCCTTCCATGCATCTAGACACCATCTGTGGTCACCTTCGCCATAACCTTGAGAGAGGACAGACCAGAACAACAGTTTAGTTTAGGGCATTTCATGATTAGTTATTTACTGTATGACAAATTATTACTACTACCTGATTCAGGAAATCCAGGCAAATTATTTACTGTATGACACATTATTACTACTACCAATATTCTTAATACAGATTTCTAAAGCAAATGTCAAAGAGAATAACAACACAATTGGCTTATACTCCCCTATCATCTTGGCGATCTCACTGCAGAGCTACAGGTCAGGGAGTTAGAGGGTTAATCCCTTAGGGAAAAATCATGACCATCCAGCAGGCCCAATCTGGTGAGAGTTGTTATTGAAGCAAGACAAAAACAAAGAAAAGAAAAGAAAACAACAACAGCAATACACATATTGTCATGGACATTGAAGGACGGGTCAGACCAAGGCGCAGCGTGAAATGCATACATGTTTATTGTACTGAATAAACATACAAAACAACAAAAGGCAACGAAACGTGACATCGGAAGGCTATACACTCTAACAAGCCAAACTCACCGAACACAAACAAGATCCCACAACACAGGCAGGAAAACTGGCTGCCTAAGTATGATCCCCAATCAGAGACAACGAGCGACAGCTGCCTCTGATTGGGAACCACACCCGGCCAAACATAGAAATACAAACCTAGAATATTCACACCCTGACCAAACTAGCTAGAGTTCTATAGGCCAGGGCGTGACACATATATCACTCGAGGTGGGGAAAACTTCAATCATTTGGAGTAACTGTCAACCATTACCAACATATATTTCTTCCTTTTTAGTCAGGCATGTGAACAAAATCAATTTGCATATTTACCAGGGCCAGGGGACCAGTAACTCCCCCTTTGGACACATGACTCACATCGTGATTCATGCGTCCAAAAAAACAACACACTGCCTGTTAAAGCAAAAATAAACAAATTAGAATAACAAATCAAATTAGAATTACAACTCTTGATAACTCCATAAGGAAATAATTGTATCCCATAAGGTAATGCTAAAATAGACTAGAGACAGGTGTCCCTCATTCAGGGGCAGCGCTCTCTCTCTGTCCTTCTCGTGGTCCAAATCACACATAGGACTATTTGATAAACTATAAACTTCTTCTTAATCATTAGTGTTTACATAGCCCATTTAAATCTCACCCAATGTCTCCAGTCTTTCTAGTGAGAGTGATCAGGCCTCACCAAGAAGTCAGAACAGAGGTCAGAGGTCAGTCAGCCCTATTAAGTGAGTGTTTGTTTTCCTGTACCTCAGACATTATTTAAAGATATTTCAAACATTTTGTGTATCAGGTTTACATTGGGCTTTCAGTACATTTCTTATCAAGAGAATTTACATGTGTTCAACCAAAACTCTTAAGATAGAAACTTCAGGAAATGTCATTTGTGTACCCTTTAACTCTTAAGATAGAAACTTCAGGAAATGTCATTTGTGTACCCTTTAATCCTTTCCCGTGAAAAACCCACTAAAACCAAATAAACGACCCCACACCATAAATCAGTATTAACACCACTAACAAATATTTATAACAGGTGGGTTGTGTGTGGGTGCTGGCGTGTATATAGTAAAAATCATAGGGTAAAAACAAACAAAATGGCCAGGCCTTACTTAATTTGGGAGCTGCCTTAACAGCTGGATCCGGGTACCTTAAACTGCTCTCCCAAGGCACTTGCCTTAGGAAGCCTTTCAAAGGGAGAGATACAGAATCATTGATAAACATGAAAAATAACTTGGTAGCGGACATTCCGTCAGTCGTATACAAGTGATAAGAGGATGGAATGTGATAAGAATGTTATGTTGATGCTTTTCTATTTATACATTTCTATGTTCTCTGTTTGTGCTTTTCTATAAACCAATTTCTGTGTTCACGCAAGTGACTGATTGAACGAATCCTCACTATCAGTGTCTGCAATTTGGCAGTACGCCCAGAACCTTGTTTAGAGAAAGGGATATCTCAGTTTCAAGGTCTCAGCTTAGAGAGAAGAAGCCTTGTGAGGTACTGGTCTGTCACATGCATGACCCAGTAATGGTCGGTCACATGAATTAAGCAAACGTTAATTATTTATTAATTATGAATAAGCTAAATCATGCAAATATGACTTGTCTGCAGTATGTATAGCATAAAGTGCACTAGGTGCTATTCTATATGTATAGTGAAGAAACATATGGTGCATAGGAAGTAACGACAGAGAATCGTTGAAGATGCACATGGGGTAATAAGGGAGATTACCAGGCCTTACTTAATTTGGGAGCTCCCTTAACAGCTGGATCTGGTACCTTTAACTACTCTCCCAAGGCACTTGCCATAGGAAGCCTTTCAAAGGGAGAGATACAGAATCATTGATAAACATGAAAAAAACTTGGTAGCGGACATTCAATCAGTCGTATACAGAATTATACTTCAGACACATCGGATGATACAGTGTCCCGTCAAGCTGAATAGGCACCTTCCAAAGTAAACAATCCCAGAGCCCCAATCTTGTAATCACTGTCATTTGACCTGTTGCATTGACATACACTTCTGTACAAACTGTCCCAGGGACATAAACTTAGCCAAAATATAAAACCTGTTGTTTAACAAATCTGCTAGGACCTTCATAAAGTTGGTGCTGGTTTATCAGCTCAATATTCTGTACTAAAACATTTACTTGGATCTACTTCGTTCTGGACACAGTTCCATGTATTGGAAAAATATTATTGTTTTAGAAGACATTACTTACTTAAATCACTGGAGACAGTTCCACGTAATGGAAACAGATTTATTGATTTACATGACATTACCTTCTTACTTAAATCCCTGGTGCTACCCAAACAATACAATTGAGAAATAAATGGTCAAAAACGTGTCTTATTCAATTATTCACCTCTGTCCCAAATTTCCCAACTGTCTCTCTTACAGCCTGTTTGAGTTCAGTGTGTACTGGCGGCTATCTCTAACCCAAACAACAGATGACACGAGAGCAGTCGACCAGGTCTTGAAGAGTGAGCTGCCTCTAATTTAATATCAGTCCCAATGCACAATCCCTCTTGTTCATCCTTATATTGAAACATTTACTTCTTCAAATTACTAAAACATTGCATTATTAAAACGCTATCTGAAAGCCAATTACCATTCACTTTGTTACTTTCACTAGTCTCAATATATATTTCCTTCAACTAGGACTCCCTTCTTCCCAATAGGAAGACCTTCTCAATCTATTACTTATACACACAGATCACTCTCAAACAACATTCTGCTTTTCCCCCTATTGCAAGGTTTAAAACAAAACAAACATGACAACTTTCTCCATACAGTGGCTTGCAAAAGTATTCACAGCACTTGGCATTTTTCCTATTTTGTTGCCTTACAACCTGGAATTAAAATATATTTTTTGGGGGTTTGTATCATTTGATTTACACAACATGCCTACCACTTTGAAGATGCAAAATATTTTTGGGTGTGAAACAAACAAGAAATAAGACAAAAAAACAGAAAACTTGAGCGTGCATAACTATTCACCCCCCCCCCCAAAGTCAATACTTTGTAGAGACACCTTTTGCAGCAATTACAGCTGCAAGTCTCTTGGCGTATGTCTCTATAAGCTTGGCACATCTAGCCACTGGGATTTTTGCCCATTCTTCAAGGCAAAACCACTCCAGCTCCTTCAAGTTGGATGGGTTCCGCTGGTGTACAGCAATCTTTAAGTCATACCACAGATTCTCAATTGGAATGAGGTCTGGGCTTTGACTAGGCCATTCCAAGACATTTAAATGTTTCCCCTTAAACCACTTGAGTGTTGCTTTAGCAGTATGCTTAGGGTCATTGTCTTGCTGGAAGGTGAACCTCCGTCCCAGTCTCAAATCTCTGGAAGACAGAAACAGGTTTCCCTCAAGAATTTCCCTGTATTTAGCGCCATCCATCATTCCTTCAATTCTGACCAGAATCCCAGTCCCTGCCGATGAAAAACATCCCCACAGCATGATGCTGCCACCACCATGCTTCACTGTGGGGATGGTGTTCTCGGGGTGATGAGAGGTGTTGGGTTTGCGCCAGACATAGCGTTTTCCTTGATGGCCAAAAAGCTCAATTTTAGTCTCATGTGACCAGAGTACCTTCTTCCATATGTTTGGGGAGTCTCCCACATGCCTTTTGGTGAACACCAAACGTGTTTGCTTATTATTTTCTTTAAGCAATGGCTTTTTTCTGGCCACTCTTCCGTAAAGCCCAGCTCTGTGGAGTGGTCCTATGGACAGATACTCCAATCTCCGCTGTGGAGCTTTGCAGCTCCTTCAGGGTAATCTTTGGTCTCTTTGTTGCCTCTCTGATTAATGCCCTCCTTGCCTGGTCCGTGAGTTTTGGTGGGCGGCCCTCTCTTGGCAGGTTTGTTGTGGTGCCATATTCTTCCATTTTTTTATAATGGATTTAATGGTGCTCCGTGGGATGTTCAAAGTTTCGGATATGATTTTATAACCCAACCCTGATCTGTACTTCTCCACAACTGTGTCCCTGACCTGTTTGGAGAGCTCCTTGGTCTTCATGGTGCCGCTTGCTTGGTGGTGCCCCTTGCTTAGTGGTGTTGCAGACTCTGGGGCCTTTCAGGACATGTGTATATATACTGAGATCATGTGACAGATCATGTGACACCTAGAGTGCACACAGGTGGACTTTATTTAACTAATTATGTGACTTCTGAAGGTAATTGGTTGCACCAGATCTTATTTAGGGGTTTCATAGCAAAGGGGGTGAATACATATGCACGCACCACTTTTCCGTTATTTATTTTTTAGACTTTTTTTATACAAGTTATTTTTTTCATTTCACTTCACCAATTTGGACTATTTTGTGTATGTCCATTACATGAAATCCAAATAAAAATCCATTTAAATTACAGGTTGTAATGCAACAAAATAGGAAAACTGTCATTGGAATGTTCTATCCATAAGGTTTCTGGCATCTGAGAAAAAATGGACTGGGATGCAGTGTCAGACCCCCACTCCTCCTGGGGGAGTGGTTCAATTTGCCTGCTTACTCATTGGTTTAATATCTTACTCATTGGTTACTCATCGTCTCGCGATCAGACATTGATTAGTACTGTTTGGCATCGAGAAACTAGCAGAGAAAACAGAGCAAGGGAACACAGGGAAGTGAGGGCATAAATACACAGGTGAACAGGTAGACACAGGTGACACCAATAGGATAATAATTAGTCCAGACTGTGAGTGAGGAGGTTCCTAAGGTTGTCGGAGGATGACACCTAGTGGGTCGCTTTATATAGTCATAAATACTATGGTCTCTATAGACTCTATGGTCTAGCCACTTCCCATACATATAGAATATCACCTTGTGATATTACTTAAGACTAGTGGTACCCTCCTTCTACATCTTTATGTTTAGTTTTATTGGTTTGATAATATATATTTTAAAATGTTTTATACAAAGTCATTTAAATTGACTTACTAAAATCAGTTGCCATCCCTCAATTGTTCGCGGATGATGTGTCTCCTCCTGGGTCTGGTCTGGGCGGCTCTCGTCGTCTTTTGGTCAGACAGGAATTTCCCTCACGCTTCATAAAATGCCCACCAGTTTTCCTTGCAGACCCCCACTGAAAAGCTCCGCAGGCAGAATCAATCATCCTGTTTGTTGACGCCAAATTGTTGTGGAAATTCTTACACAGGGACACTCAAAGTCAATCTTAAATGAATCATTGTTTATTATCAGCACGAGGGAGAGGTTCCAACAAACTCAATGCACCATATGTACACGTCTGTCAGGAGCTCTAACGGGGCAGTCCGGTTAGTTCCCTTATATACTGAAAAGTTATATTTGCATGATGTAGCTTATTCATCATTCATAATTAATGTTTGCTTCATTCATGTGACGACCAATACTGGGTCATGCATGTGACAGACCAATACCTCACGAGGCTTCTTCTCTCTAAGCTGAGACCTTAAAACGGAGATATCCCTTTCTCTAAACAAGGTTCTGGGCGTACTGCCAAATTGCAGATACTGATTGTGAGGAATCGTTCAATCAGTCACTTGCATGAACACAGAAATTGGTTTATAGAAAAGCACAAACAGAACACAGAAACTGGTTATTAGAAAAGCACAAACAAAATATTAACAGATATGCTTGTGATGACAATATTTTCACTCACACGGATGTATGCTTTATCTACAGTCTTTGACGAATTCAGCGTCAGTCCTGGACCCCGTTGTTTGATTTTTTCCCCCAATTTTTCCAGCCTCTGTTTTTTTATTTCTTTGTAGGGCTGTGGGGCTCCACAGAACTTAATTTTTTTAGCCTTCACCCCAAGGTTTTGGGCACAGTTTGGACACATTTTTGTTGTTGATCCCAGCATTTCTGAAATTGAGGACAATGTGCATCTTTATAATCTGTCAATATGCACACAAAATCATAGGCTAATTGTTTAATATCATAATAATTCCAGAATGAGGTAGTAAGTAGAGGGTTATTTTGGATATTAAATTGTCCATATCAGGAACAAGATCAATAAACTGATTAAGAAGGCTGATTCAGTTATTGGGAGTTAGTTATTGGCCAGGACAGAGCAGAGAACCCGACTGAAACTGGATATCTGTATAGTACTTCCAATGACCTTAGGAGTACTTTTAACAACGTCTTGTAATGCCAAAGTGCTCAACAGAAAGATTTAAGAGGTCCGTTTGATCTAATGCAATCGTTTTTTTATTTGATTTCTTTAGCCGTACTTGAGGGGTAGCCTACTTAGACTGGGTTCCTCCATGATTGTAAAATGTTGTAGGCCTATATTTTATTGTATAGTTGCTATATATTGATAGTAAGATAGGATTATTAGGCTCCCACTTCTGCCCTACAAATGTAAAACGCAGGAACTACTCAATTTACTTTACTGCAAAATCTGACTTCAAATAATTTTTCTAGACAGCCATTTCTGATAATCCATGATACATTCTGATCAACTCGATTGTTCTTGTGTCAGGAAACCATTACAACAGATCAAATATGTTTTACCAAATTCATAGTTACTGCGTTTTGCCTTTGTAGGGCAGTCTTGCCAAAGTAGTATAGTTTTATCGATTGAACTATTGCCGGGTCACATCCCTGGTGCCCTTGTAGACTTGGACAGTAAGCCTTCCCAGTCTAGTCCACTGATGCAGTCCCAGCGCACAAACTTAGGCTACAACAGTCAATCTCTGTTTTACCTGATCGTCAATAAAGACAGTGATCTGTGTGACAATAAATAATCTACACTCTCAGAAAGAAAGCGTTTTATCTGATCTTAAATGGTTCTATCTGGAACCTTTTATTTTAGAGGGTTCCCCTACAGGCACAAATGGTGCCCCAAAGCACTCTTATTTTTCTGAGTGTACTGTGAATAACATCTCAATATACTGTCAACAATGTTGAGCAACTACTAAGGCTCAAAGGATTTTCTCATTTTTCTCTCTGATCATTTTAATGGTTGTGCAGACAGGACATACCAGTTTTTTTTTATTGGACAAATGCAGGCCAATAAATAAACTAGCTACACTATCACAGATCTAATTAAAACGCAAAATACAATTGTTTCTTCTATTATTATACATTATATGCAGAGTAATATATGCAGAGTAATTGTTTTTTCTTAAATTTGGTGCGGAATACAACAAATTGATTAATTATATGGTCAGTTCCGGTACTACGGAATCATGGGAGTTTGAGTTTCACAGTCCGTCACTCACAGCCCGCCACTTAAATCATGAGTCTGAAATAAATAAATAATTCGCTAAAATGTATTTCCATGTGCTTATACGATTTATTTTATTGATTGTCTTTTTACATAAATGATAACAACAGGGAGTAGATTTTTAAACAGCTAGCTAAAAGGCCTACACGCTCCCGGGAACCAACAAGCTAACATTACATTACAACAACAATGTTGGCCAGAGTGAATAAAGATCACTTCCAGTATACAAGATGATAAAGCAATATACATAACTGATTAAAATAAAATAATATTCTAGAATTATGCGAGCCGAAATACAGAAACTATTAGATTATTGGTCATATCTTATCCGATAACTTACCTCGCTTTCACTTTAAAATAGCTAGCTAGCTATGTCCAAATAAGCAGTTATGTTTATTTGTACTAATAGCACAAACTCGGAGAGCATCGAGTTAAGGGATTCAGAAGGGGCATGGCATTGATGGAGTTCGATGCGCCAAGAGTTTGTGCTATTAGTACATAAAAACATTGTGCTCATTTGTACATATAGTACATAATTAATGAGAGACTGGGTTGCAACAGGTGGCAGCACAGAGACCCTGAGGTATGACGTCGCAGCTGGACCCTATTGCAGGTAGGTTCAGTGGGTAGGTTTGCTGTCAGCAGGATGACTCCACCCACAGCCCCACACATACAGTACCAGTCAAAAGTTTGGACACACCTACTCATTCAAGGATTTTTCTTTATGTTTACTATTTTTTACATTGTAGAATAATAGCGAAGACATCAAAACTATGAAATAAGTATATGGAATCATGTAGTAACCAAAAAAGTGTTAAACAAATCAAAATATATTTCATATTTGAGATTCTTCAAATAGCCACCCTTTGCCTTGACGACAGCTTTGCACACTCTTGGCATTCTCTCAACCAGCTTCACCTGGAATGCTTTTCCAACAGTCTTGAAGGAGTTCCCACATATGCTGAGCACTTGTTGGCTGCTTTTCCTTCAGTAGGAATGGAGGGAAAAAGAGAGGCAGAGGAGGTCTAAGAGAGAGAGAGAGGGAGGAAGAGGGTGAGCTTGAGTCAGTTAAAAATAGTGAGAAAAACGGAGATGGTTTGTTAAAGAAGAATGGTAGAAAGAGTAAGCAGAGTGAGCTGAAGATAGGAGGAGAAATGGAAGTGAATGAGGGCAATGTATCGGAGGTGGTAGGTGTGGTGAAGTTCTTGGCGCCAGAGGCTTGCACCGAGGGTCAGGATAAAAATGAGTCTGTGATAGTAGGAGTGACGTTTTTGGAAAAAGTGGACCCTTGCCTTTTGGCTGATCCATTCGTGGTTTCAGGGTGGGTGAAAACAGAGTTGGGTGCTGTGGAATCGGTGAGGGTAACCAGAAGTGGTCTTGTGATAATTGTTTGTGTTTCTGCTGGTCAGAGGGAGGAGGCGCTCCGTGTTAAATGAATGGGGGCAAGAGATGTGAATTGTTTTGCTCTCAAGAAAAGGGCGCCATTGAAAGGAGTGATTACTGGGATAGCGGTAAATGTGAAAGCTGACCAACTGAAGGGGAAGATTCCCGGTGTTTGTGATGCTCGTCGTTTGGTGCGACGCAGACAGGGTGGCGTGAGTGGTGAAACAGAAGAGACATTGTCTGTTCTTTTCAGTTTTGATGTTGAGTCTTTGCCCGACAAAGTGATGTTAGGATATATAAGTTATCCTGTACGAGTTTTGTGCCGAATACATTACGTTGTTACAGGTGTCAAACTTATGGGCATGTGGCAGCAGTGTGTAGAAGGGAGGTTCCAAGGTGTGAGAAGTGTGCAGAAGGGCATGAGACAAAGGAATGTGTAGCATTGGGGAAAGTAGTGGTATGTGCTAATTGTAGGGGTGCCCATGCGCCTGGGGATCAGAAATGTCCCATGAGAGAGAGGCAGGTTGAGGTTTCCAGGGTAAGAGTAGTGAAGAAGTTGTCATATGCTGAGGCAGTGAATAAAGTAGAGGAAGATGGGTCAAGGGGGAGGAGTGGTGAGAGTAGTAGATATGTACCAGTACAGAGGGATAGGCCAACAAGTGATATACAGCTCTGGAAAAAATTAAGAGACCACTGCAAAAATATAAATTTCTCTGGTTTTACTATTTATAGGTATGTGTTTGGGTGAAATTAACATTTTTGTTTTATTCTATAAACTACTGACAACATTTCTCCCAAATTCCAAATAAAAATATTGTCATTTAGAGCATTTATTTGCAGAAAATGACAACTGGTCAAAATAACAAAAAAGATGCAGTGTTGTAAGACCTCGAATAATGCAAAGAAAATAAGTTAATGTTCATTTTTAAACAACACACTAATGTTTTAACTAAGGAAGAGTTCAGAAATCTATATTTGGTGGAATAACCCTGATTTTCAATCACAGCTTTCATGTGTCTTGGCATGCCCTCCACCAGTCTTTCACATTGATGTTGCGTGACTTTATGCCACTCCTGGCGCAAAAATTCAAGCAGCTCGGCTTTGTTTGATGGCTTGTGACCATCCATCTTCCTCTTGATCACATTCCAAAAGTTTTCAATGGGGTTCAGGTCTGGAGATTGGGCTGGCCATGACAGGGTCTTGATCTGGTGGTCCTCCATCCACACCTTGATTGACCTGGCTGTGTGGCATGGCGCATTGTCCTGCTGGAAAAAAAACTATCCTCAGAGTTGGGGAACAATGTCAGAGCAAAAGGAAGCAAGTTTTCTTCCAGGACAACCTTGTACGTGGCTTGATTCATGCGTCCTTCACAAAGACAAATCTGCCCGATTCCAGCATAGCTGAACACCCCCAGATCATCACCGATCCTCCACCAAATTTCACAGTGGGTGCGAGACACTGTGGCTTGTAGGCCTCTCCAGGTCTCCATCTAACCATTAGACGACCAGGTGTTGGGCAAAGCTGAAAATTGGACTCATCAGAGAAGATGACCTTACTGCACTCCTCTACGGTCCAATCCTAATGGTCTTTTGCAAACCTCAGCCTGGCTCTTCTTTGCTTCTCATTGATGAAGGGCTTTTTTCTAGCTTTGCACGACTTCAGCCCTGCCCCTAGGAGCCTGTTTCGAACCGTCCTCACCGTGCACTTCACCCCAGCTGCCGTTTGCCATTCTTTTTGTAGGTCACTTGATGTCATCCTACGGTTGTTGAGTGACATTCGAATGAGTTGGCGGTCATCCCGGTCAGTAGAGAGTCGTTTTCGCCCTCTGCCGGTCTGTAGCTTTGTTGTCCCCAATGTCTGCTGCTTGACCTTGTTCTTATGAACCGCCATCTTTGAAATTTTAAGGATGGAAGCAACCTGACGCTCACTGTATCCCTCTGCCAGTAAAGCCAGAATTTAACGCTTCTTTTCCTCACTCAAAACTTTCCTTTTCAACTCTTTTGGCATGGTCAATAGTTATTTTTTTATTAATATTACTTTTGAGGTACTATTAGCACTGTTTTTGCCATCCAGCTGGTCCTATTGCAAGAGGATAGTGATGACCACAGCAGTGGTATGTGGTTTTTATACTTTTCCTCGTTAAATAAGATTAGGTTCGTGTGATCACCTAATCAGTACCTAATTCAGTAGAATGAGGTGTGCATGTGTTGGAATTCAACAGACACGGGAATGGAATGGCTGTCATACATGTAGAGATGCTGATTTAAGAAAAATTTGCAGTTGTCTCTTAATTTTTTCCAGAGCTGTATGTTTCAGTAAGATTGAATTTTTAGCATTTATAGCAATGGTTATTAATTGTACTGCAGGGATGGAACGTAAGTCGAAGAAAATTGAGGTTGTGGTGGCAGCGGCAGAGAGGTATTTGGGTGTGCGAGTCTTGACATCAGAAGAGTTACAGAGAGTGTTAAGTGGTGATGTCCCATCATTTCAGGTCGAGGGCATGAGGTAGGAATGAATATATTTAAATAGTGGAGTAGGGTGGTGTTAATTATTAATAATATTTTTGAATTTGTGAGTGTAGTGTTAGATGGTAGAGTATTTCTTTATTTTTCAAGCAAAATATAAGGGAGTTGTACTCCAGTCTAGTAGGTGGCGGTAATGCAACAAATTGGATGCCAACCGCCGTTAAACCTCATCGAAAAAGAAGACGGACGTCAACATCAGGAAGAAGAGGACAACTTTTGTTTTCATTGCAGCCGTTTCAATCTAAATCACGGTTTAATGCTTTTTTGTTGTTGTGATAACTGAATTCTGTGAACTTAGTTTTCTTACTTGCTGACAACATGTATGACTAACGTTAGCTGGTTTGTCAGCCGCTAGCCCACCTGGTGATAGCTAGTTGTAACCGGAATTTGATTTGGTGAAATGGTGCTACCAGAGAAAGCAGAATAAACAAACAGAATATAGTCGATACACATTATACAAACAGACAGTACACCAGCTAGGGTGTTTTCTTCAAACAGTCGAGATGACGGATGCAAGGTGAGTTGAGTACCCAGCTACATGTTTCCTTGTTCATTGATGTTACACTCAACTGCAAGGAACCATAATTGTGTAGAATGAAAACACCTGCATACATGTACCAAAGCCATTTGTGTCATGATGATTATATTTCATAACAGCTCTGAACCAGCTGGAACCATCAAGGCCATTGACAGGCACTCTGTGCATCAGATCTGCTCTGGACAAGTTGTGTTGACCCTGGCCACAGCTGTCAAGGAACTGGTTGAGAACAGTATTGATGCAGGGGCCACCAATGTAGGTAAGTGCTTTGCAAATACTGTACTGTAGATCAACTGTGGAGGTAGTATGGTTTTTGTTTTGGAAATGCATGTTGTTGATGTTGCACAGATCCCTAATATGGAGAGTTGTTTCCACATATTTGTAGACATTAAATTGAAGGACAGCGGAACAGAGCTTGTGGAAGTGTCTGACAACGGCAAAGGAGTGCAAGAGGCTAATTTTGAAGGACTAAGTGAGTAACACCATTTATCTGCCAATTGTATGTTTGTATATTGCATACTGTAATATACTGTATTTATAGGATACTGTACTCAGGCCCTTGATTTCATCCTCCTGCCCACAGCCTTGAAGCACCACACATCGAAGCTGAAGGATTTCTCTGACCTTATCCACGTGGAAACATTTGGCTTCCGAGGGGAAGCCCTCAGCTCTCTATGTGCCCTCAGGTAAAGCTGTGTTCTATCTCTATATCTCCTGGATGGATGGAGAGTATAACGTAATTGTCCTTATTCCAAGAGTCAGATGCAAGTTCCCAACTCTCCTCTGCAGTATTATCAGCTGACCTCCTCTCTTCCCTCCCCAGTGACCTCAATGTTGTGACCTGTCATGAGGCTGCCCAGGTGGGCACCAGGCTGGTGTTTGACCACAACGGTCACCTGACCCAACGGTCGCCCCACCCCAGGCAGCAGGGCACCACGGTCAGCCTGTCGCAGCTCTTCTACACCCTGCCCGTCCGACACAAGGAGTTCCAACGCAACATCAAGAAGGTCAGTTATTATTAGTCACTAGTCAGTCATATTCGTTTTAGTCTAGACTGAGTGGTGTGTCATGCTGTGTTTGGACAGTACATTACTCAACCACAACAACACAGCTGACTAGAAGAACAACTCTCCTTTAAAAGGAATGTTCAACACACTACTTTAACTGGTTGTATTCTACTGGTTGTATTTTCTTCAGAACTGGTGTAGGGAATGCATAAAGTATTGTGCTCTCTCTTTGTATGTGTGCAGGAATACACCAAGATGATTCACGTGCTCCAATCCTACTGCATCATCTCTACAGGGGTTCGTATCACATGCACCAACCAGACGGGACAGGGCAAACGCACCCCGGTCCTCTGCACCAGCGGCAGACAAAGCATGAGGGACAACATTGGAGCCATATTTGGCCCCAAACAGTTGCAGAGTCTGCTTCTATTCCAGCAGCTCTCCCCTACAGACAACATCAAGGAGGACTATGGACTGAATAACGCAGACCTACCCAAAAACCTCTTCACAATCTCCGGTTTTGTGTCGCGAGGGGATCATGGTGTCGGGAGAAGTGCCACAGACAGACAGTTCTATTACATCAACAACCGACCGTGTGATCCTTCTAAGGTGTCCAAGGTTGTGAATGAAGTGTATCACACGTTTAACAGACATCAGTATCCATTTGTTGCATTGAACATCACTGTTGCCTCAGAGTGTGTGGATGTGAACGTCACTCCAGACAAGCGTCAGATCTTCCTCCAGGAGGAGAAGCTCCTGCTAGCAATCATGAAGAGCTCTCTCATCGCCATGTATGAGACTGAAGTCAACAAGATCAGCCTCAACCACATGTCCTTCTCCACCACCAGTAAACACACTTTACAAGATTCCTACAGACTAGCAGAGCCTCCATCTGATATGGAAGGATGCCAGGTTCCATCATCTGAGACGGGTCCTGAAGCTGGAGATGATTCAGAGTCTGTGATACCAAGCCCCCGGTCATCTCTCAACCTGGCTGAATTAAAGGCTGCTTTCTCAATGCACAACAGCCCAGGCAGTGGGTCCAAGTCGAACACTACTAAAGCTGCCAACACTGGTCCAACGCAGAAGAAGCTGCAGTCTTTCTTCGGAGGCTCTGAGAAGAGTCAGAAAACACACAGGCCAAGTTTACAATCTCCTTTGAAATCCAGTCAAGGTGCAGTGAAATGTTCTCCTGTGGGGAGGTCTGTGCTGGAAGGGTTCCGGTATGGAAGGACGCAGGACAGCGACGTAGACTCTGGCAGAGAGAGCGTCCTGTCGGAGCACAGCTCCCCCACAGCCACCCCAGAGAGCCTCTATGCTACTACAGGGTCAGAGTTGAACTCGCCAGACATCACAGTAGATGACGAAGCCAGTATAAAAAGCGAGGCACTCGATGAACCTTTGGACGAGGAAAGCACAGTTGCTAGGCACTTTGACCGGCAGATTGAACCACATGTTTCAGAGAAGTCTGAGGAGATGAGCTTCAGTCCCAACACCAAGAAGGCCAAACTAGAGGATGACCAGTTCTCCTCAGAGAACAAGACCACACATTCAGCTGGTTCTGAAGGATCCTCTGGGTCTAATGTGGACGCCCCATTCTGTGTACAGAAGAGGGCAGTGCCACTGCAGTTCTCTGTACAGGAGCTGAGTGGGAGGGTGAGAAGGCTGCAGGAACAGCGTAGAGAGAAGGCTGAAGACGGTCTGCGCTACAGACGCTTCAGAGCCAAGATCAGCCCTGGAGAGAATCAGAGTGCTGAGGATGAGCTGAAGAAAGAGATATGGTGGGAATTGAACTGCTATTTTTGATTATTGTTGGTTAATTGTAAGGACTATTTTTTCCTGACTACTATGTCTGACCAGGAAAAACTAGCTTCATAAAAGCAAGTGGCACAATTTCATCTTATTTTTTAATTGCATTTCTGAACCAATTTTTAGGTGCACGTTGCCTTTGTCAGGGTTGACATAACATAACAATATGATTATATCCCGTTTTTAAGTCTGTTGAAATGTTCCCATCTGTAATCCCCACAGCAAAGACAGTTTTAAGGACATGCAGATAATCGGCCAGTTTAACCTGGGCTTCATCATAACTAAGCTCAACTCTGACATCTTCATGATCGACCAGCACGCCACTGACGAGAAGTACAACTTTGAGATGCTTCAACAACACACCGCACTGCAAGGACAGAGACTCATTGTGTAAGGAATCACTGACGTTCACCACCACTTTTATATAGTTAACTTACTCATTTTGTGTTATAAGTATTTTTTTTATGGTGTTTTCAGTCCACAGAATCTCCACCTCACAGCAGTCAGCGAGAACGTTCTCATGGAGAACCTTGAGATCTTCAGAAAGAACGGCTTTGATTTCCTCATAGATGAGGAGGGTAAGTAAAATAGAAAACAACACGCTCACTCAGTCCTATATTTAGTGGGGTAAAATATACCCTGCCATAAGAAATTAGAATAGCACTCTTTCAAAATAGCATGCATGGGTATGGCTCCTATCTGTTTTCTGATTCTGAATTCCATTGCGCTCTGTGTTCCAGCCCAGGTGATGGAGCGGGTGAAGCTGGTGTCCCTGCCCACCAGTAAAAACTGGACGTTTGGTCCGGGGGACATCGAGGAGCTCATCTTCATGTTGAGTGACAGCCCGGGGGTCATGTGTCGGCCGTCTCGTGTCAGGCAAATGTTCGCCTCCAGGGCCTGCAGGAAGTCGGTGAGTGTCTGTTTATATGTTTTTATAATGTATTCATGTGATTGATTTGTTGTCCATGACTTGTGATTTAATGAGCTATATGATTTCAGCACTAAATAAGAAGTGTTAGTACAAATGCACCAGTTATAATGTATGTTATGCAGTGATTGAAAGTGTAAATGTTTGTTTGGTATTTTAGACATACTTTTGCACTAGTTTTCCAGCGACACAATTTTCATTT
Source organism: Coregonus lavaretus (assembly GCF_964263955.1). Classification (NCBI taxonomy): domain Eukaryota; kingdom Metazoa; phylum Chordata; class Actinopteri; order Salmoniformes; family Salmonidae; genus Coregonus; species Coregonus lavaretus. Next base: position 25,780,593 of record NC_140012.1, on the reverse strand, counting down.
GAGCTCTGGTCCAATGATGCTATGTACTCTGTCTCCCACGTAAGGTGATGATCGGTACTGCTCTGAGCACGAGTGAGATGAAGAAGCTTGTGGTTCATATGGGGGAGATAGAGCAGCCGTGGAACTGTCCACATGGCAGACCCACTATGAGACACCTTGCTAACTTGAACATCATCTCACAAGACTGAAGTTTACATTGGTTTCTCAACTCAGCTGGACCGGCTCAAAGAGATATACTGAATACCTCTCTAAACAGTGTTGGCCTGCTCTTATATATCTGAATAGACACAAGGTTGCTAACTCATTATGTAAAATCGAGCACTGTTAGATTATTTTTATTGTCAAATAAATATGGACTGAAGAAAAAAATAACGTTTTACCAATTTAACACTGCATGTTCATGTTCAGCCTTCATAGTTTTATATTTCTACAAATTTCATTTTTAAGTATGCATTCAATAAAATAATCTAAACACAAATACTCTGACATTATAATTTCAGTACATAAACCCAACTTGAATAGACATTTATTTTTGTGTTTGTAAATACTTTTTTGACATACTAAGGATTCCGTACCGAGCTCCTTAGCAACAGGCGCCTCGTTTGCTAAGCATGGTATGTTTACGGAACTGCATCGGCTGGATGACCAGGTGAAATGGCAAAAGGGGATAAACAGAAAAGATCTGAGAAAATGACTCCCGAACAGTCATTAAGTCAACTTTTGGCAAATAGCTCCCATGCTGGTGTTGTCTTGGAACCACACGTTGTAGATCAGGGGTGTCGAACTCATTCCATGGAAGGCCTATGCCGACTTGCTAATTTGTTGAACACGGCCAACCAAGTCGGACATTTGAGTTTCTGAGTTCCTTTGCCAAGATAATCCATCCACCTGACAGGTGTGGCATATCAAGAAGCTGATTAAACAACATGATCATTACACAGGTGCACCTTGTGCTTGGGACAATAAAAGGTCACTCTAAAATGTGCAGTTTTGTCACACAACACAATGCCACAGATGTCTCAAGTTTTGAGGGAGCTTGCAATTGGAATGCTGACTGCAGGAATGTCAAACAGATCTGTTGCCTGAGAATTTAATGTTAATTCCTCTACCATAATCCGCCTCACAACCACAGACCAAGTGCACCTATGCCCTCCCAGGCCCACCCTTGGTTGCGCCCCTGCCCAGTCATGTGAAATCCATAGATTAGGGCCTAATTGATTTATTTCAATTTACTGATTTCCTTTTATGAAGTATAACTCAGTTAAATCTTTGAAATTGTTGCATGTTGCGTTTATATTTTTGTTCAGTATATAACATGCATTACATTACATGATGCCTAAAATGAAATAGCAAACATGACATCAAATCAATAAGCTTTGTTTTTCTTCAAAAGGGTATGTTTTCAGAAGGATTTATGCATGGACGTGGTCTGTACACCTGGGCAGAGTGAAATAAGATGTATTTTGGTCCACCATCTTTAGGAGATACATAATTTCTTAGTTAATCTTAAACTGCAGATGTGATCTGTGAACCACTGATTCTCATAAATTCTCAAACGGGGAGTTTGCATTAAATGTGCCCATGGGTCATGGGACTGTGAGTGTAAAAATGACCTGCTTTGTTTTATATTAATAGTTAACAATTATATGCTTAACATTGGTAGATTTTGATAACTTGCAATACTGTGCTTCTGAGAAGGGATGGTTCCACTCTGCTCCCTGTAGCTGGTCTGTGCGTATCGTCAAGGACATCGGGCAACTCAGAGAGTTGTTATTGTTTTGTATCTTTGCTTCTGAGTAACTTGGTCACACGGCATAAGACAAAGAGCCTCTGAGAAGTGACCACAGTGTCTCAGCTCATCCTGTTCTTCTGTTATCTTTCAAGGGCACAGCTGTGTAAGGATATGAGGTGAACAGGCTGGCTTGAACGGAGGGGAGTGACGGAACTAACGTTATCACTTGTTTGTGCGCTATGAACCGATACACATAGCCACGAGAAGAAAACTAGGTAGCTTGTTTTCTTCTGAGCTGATGTGGAGGGGTGGAACCAGCCATGACTAAGCATTTTTAGGACCACTATATAAGACGTCTGTTTATCTTTGTATGTCAGAGCTCTCGGCCCAACACTCAAGACTGTTGGGTCGACCAGACTCATTATTGCAGAGCACTCACTCTATTCACTTGTGTATGTGATGTGACCTGCTCCCTTATTAATAAGTTTTGAACAAAGTAATATCCTAATTGGTGATTGACCTGGTCTCTCCTCAATGTTAAAGTAGAATTTCCACGACAGGACATACACCTGGCTGGACAGTAGCTGTTATGAGGGAGAGGTGTGCAGTGGAATCCGCCATGGTGTCGGGACATACAGGTGTGCTAATACCTCGGTAATATACACAGGGCAGTGGCATCATGGCAAAAGACACGTAAAGGTATGATCCTGTTGAATTCTTGAGCAAGTCAAATAAACCTGCACCTCTTCCGCTGTCTTTTTAATGCGGGTTTGTTGCTTAATTTACAGTATTTGTTTATTTTATTAGGGCGCGATATACTATAACCAGGAAGTGACATCCTGGTATGAAGGAGACTGGGTGAACAATAACAGAGAGGGATGGGGAGGCCGATGGTAGGTGAACTTGTGTTTAGACAGTGTGTTACACGTGAATGATCTCCCATAAATGTGTTCTTATGCTTAAATTATATCAGTGTTATACACATTGCATGTGTTCTCTCTGCTGCCAAAGTTACCCCTCTGGGAAGCTGTATGAGGGCCAGTGGAGGAACAATGTGAGACATGGAGAGGGCAAGAGGAGGTGGCTGCAGCTGGGTCAGCAGTACAGAGGGACATGGGAGAATGGGGTCCAGGTAGGTCAAACCAAATCATCCCCATCTGCCATGACATGATAGATGAATAAACCCATTATTTTGCTTTGAGAAAGAAAACATGGTTGGAGTAACTTCACGTAAAACTGATAAATTACTGTTAAAGCATCCTCTGTCGCTCAGCATGGACAGGGGACCCACACATGGTTCCTGAGGAGAGTGCCTGGCTCTCAGTACCCCCTGAGGAATGAGTACACTGCGGACTTTGTCCAGGGGCTGAGGCATGGCCAAGGCAGCTTCTACTACGACAGCGGGATCTTTACAAAAGAGAGTGGAAGGACAACAAAAAACATGGACAGGTGAAGGGGGAAAAAACACTTCCTACTTCCATAGAGCAATCATTCTAATTGAATAGATGTTAATGTAGAGTGGAAATAATAAGATCTCTTTGAACATTCTAGGGAAAGTTTATTTTCTTTAATGGGCACATATTTGAAAGGGAGTTTGTGGACAACCACATGGCAGAGTTCCCAGCGTTCTGCCTGGACGGTTCAAACACCCCTGATCTGAGTGGGATAAGAACACACACTCCCCGTTCTGAGGACGGTAAGCACACCAAGTCCCTCTGAAAATACATGTCTGAACAAATGAATCATCTGACATCAACTCCCTGGAATGGTCCTGTATTTGTCATGTGATTATACAGTATAGTAAAAGTAAGTCCTGTGTTTGTGTTTCAGGTGAATCCCCCAGAAGAGCACCAGGAGGAGACTCAGGCAGTGGTCCAGCCCTGCTTGGGCCTGACATGGCTCTGGACATCACTGCTCTACTGGAGAACCTCCCAGAGAACCAGAGACCTGAAGCTCAAACAGGTCAGTAGACAGACCACAACAGCATATGAAAATCCATTTCAATTTGTGTCAATTCAGTTGTCAAATAAAATTCCATATATTATAACAATCCCATAACTAAGTTATGATAGCCTCAACCCCAACTCTGCGCTGAGTTGACAGTCAGGGTGCTGTTATGTGTGCTAGAGGTCTTTATGAATCCACCTGTACCCGAATACCCGAGACCCGATCCGGGACCCTAGCGGGTTGGGATCCAGAATTCTAAATAATGTCATGGGTCTGGGTCAGATCTGATATGATTGTCACGGGTCTCGGGTATGTGTAATTTTGACTGACTTGTCTGGAAGGGCCCGTACAGATCCGAACGCGACTGCTGCAGTAAAGAGAGAGAGAGAGAAAATGTATAAATAATGCTGCTGCTCTTGCTTTTCAGGAGTGGAGCATGTTGCGTGTAACTTGTTGTTGGCCAATCATACAGTCATATAGCCTCGCTCCATGTGTGACAAAAGTTAGGAGATATCTAATCAATAGAATATGGAATGAAAATGACGGAATGAAAAGTTAAAGGAGAAGGATAGGCTACAACGACCAAGAGCCAACAGGTAGGCAGGCTGCTACGTAATATCCTGAATGGAGTTGTTGTTATTTGTAACTGTAGCCTGAGTAACGTTAGCTAGCTTAACTAGCTTCTCCCGGTTTGATGCAGTCCAAAACAGGTACTACGTAATCATATTTGATGATAAATAACCTAGCTATGGCAGCTATTAGTCTACTATAGCGCGAGTCGGCTTGGTTTGTTGCTGTTTCTGGTCTCTCCCTCCCTCCTCCCTGCTCCCCGCTCCCCATGTCAATCACACAGTACGGCCCCTCCCCGGCCTGCTAGAGCGGCACCCCTCTCCCTAGCTTAAAAAACGTTTCTGCTGCTTCCCTCACTCGGATCGGACAGGGTCTGGATCCGACCAGGTATATACGGAACGTGTCTAGTTGTCCTCGGGTCCATTTGGAACGTTTCTCTATATTAAAAAAAAAGTATTTATGCATATCGTGTCCTGGTGGGAGAGCACCAGGTCCATTTCGGCATCACCCTGGCCCAGGTCGACAGCTACATATGTGGTAAGGCCAGGGAGAATGAACCACTTCATCTACTGTACCTCCCTTCATGTTTGGCCAATTCTTCCAGTTTTGTTCATTTGCTTCATTCGCATCAGAACTGTTAACTTAACATTAGAGAGAATAACATATTGTAGTGAATACAGGGGGTAACCTGAGCAGGACATGAACCTACATTGTTACATTTTTCCATTTAAGTCTGGTTTTGTGAACTCATTTCAAAGCAGATGATGACCCTTCAGAGGAGATCCACTCTCCCTTCAGCACCATGCTGCTCAGAAAGTTCCTCCGCTGTGTTGTGATCTTGACCTACAACACCTACCATAAGGACATACAGTAAGGACAAAGTTGCTAACCCTTACGCTCTTACTCTTGTGTAGTAACACTGTAATTACTGTAGTAACAACCTTGTATCAACACCACATACTCCTGAGCCTCTCTCCTCTACTTCCCAGGCCCTCTGTATCATACTGGTTGCATGTTTCTCCAAGCTGTTGAGGAACAAGAATGTAAAAGGTACACGTACGCATGCATACACACACGCCATTGTTTACTCATTATCAAGTGTAGCCCATCGCTCTCTCCTTGTTGTGAACTCCGAATGCAGAGTTGTTGTTCCCCAACCCTCTGCATGCTGTGATTGCTGTCAACTACATTGAGAGGTGATGGGAGATCTACAAGGCCTTCTGCAGAGTCCCTCTAGCTGACCAAACCATGACTGTCAGGCACTTCATATGTGAACTAATGTGACCACACACTGATGTTGTGTGATGATGGGTGCTCATATTTAGAGCCCTGAGTTTTTCCTGACCCTCACAACCCTAACTTTACATGATGTAAAGTTGAATGTTGAAACTTGGTTGTCTGTCCCACCAACAGGACCTTGGTCTGTTTGATGCTCAGCTGACCACAGAGAAACTCCTAGAGATCCTCTCTGCAGAGAACCTAGCTGCTTACGACCGTTAACACTGCAACCTGGACCTATAGGTCAGCTAAACGCCATTTTATTCATTCCTTTGTATTTGTATGGTGGAGCAGGTTTCTGTACTATATACAGTTGAAGTCGGAAGTTTACATACACCTTAGCCAAATACATTTAAACTTATTAGGTCAGTTAGGATCACCACTTTATTTTAAGAATGTGAAATGTCGGAATAATAGTAGAGAGAATGATTTATTTCAGCTTTTATTTATTTCATCACATTCCCAGTGGGTCAGAAGTTTACATACACTCAATTAGTATTTGGTAGCATTGCCTTTAAATTGTTTAACTTGGGTCAAACGTTTCGGGTAGCCTTCCACAAGCTTCCCACAATAAGTTGGGTGAATTTTGGCCCATTCCTCCTGACAGGGCCTCCTTGCTCGCACACACTTTTTCAGTTCTGCCCACAAATGTTCTATAGGATTGAGGTCAGGGATTTTTGATGGCCACTCCAATATCTTGACTTTGTTGTCCTTAAGCCATTTTGCCACAACTTTGGAAGTATGCTTGGGGTCATTGTCCATTTGGAAGACCCATTTGCGACCAAGCTTTAACTTCCTGACTGATGTCTTGAGATGTTGCTTCAATATATCCACATAATTTTCCTTCCTCATGATGCCATCTATTTTGTGAAGTGCACCAGTCCCTCCTGCAGCAAAGCACCCCCACAGCATGCTGCTGCCACCCCCGTGCTTCACAGTTGGGATGGTGTTCTTCGGCTTGCAAGCACCCCCTTTTTCCTCCAAACATAACGATGGTCATTATGGCCAAACAGTTCTATTTTTGTTTCATCAGACCAGAGGACATTTCTCCAAAAAGTACGATCTTTGTCCCCATGTGCAGTTGCAAACCGTAGTTTGGCTTTTATATGGCGGTTTTGGAGCAGTGGCTTCTTCCTTGCTGAGCGGCCTTTCAGGTTATGTCGATATATGACTCGTTTTACTGTGGATATACAGTGGGGGAAAAAGTATTTAGTCAGCCACCAATTGTGCAAGTTCTCCCACTTAAAAATATGAGAGAGGCCTGTCATTTTCATCATAGGTACACGTCAACTATGACAGACAAAATGAGAAAAAAAATCACATTGTAGGATATTTTATGAATTTATTTGCAAATTATGGTGGAAAATAAGTATTTGGTCAATAACAAAAGTTTCTCAATACTTTGTTATTTACCCTTTGTTGGCAATGACACAGGTCAAACATTTTCTGTAAGTCTTCACAAGGTTTTCACACACTGTTGCTGGGATTTTGGCCCATTCTTCCATGCAGATCTCCTCTAGAGCAGTGATCTTTTGGGGCTGTCGCTGGGCAACACAGACTTTCAACTCCCTCCAAAGATTTTCTATGGGGTTGAGATTTGGAGACTGGCTAGGCCACTCCAGGACCTTGAAATGCTTCTTACGAAGCCACTCCTTCGTTGCCCGGGCGGTGTGTTTGGGATCATTGTCATGCTGAAAGACCCAGCCACGTTTCATGTTCAATGCCCTTGCTGATGGAAGGAGGTTTTCACTCAAAATCTCACGATACATGGCCCCATTCATTCTTTCCTTTACACGGATCAGTCGTCCTGGTCCCTTTGCAGAAAAACAGCCCCAAAGCATGATGTTTCCACCCCCATGCTTCACAGTAGATATGGTGTTCTTTGGATGCAACTCAGCATTCTTTGTCCTCCAAACACGACGAGTTGAGTTTTTACCAAAAGGTTTTATTTTGGTTTCATCTGACCATATGACATTCTCCCAATCCTCTTCTGGATCATCCAAATGCACTCTAGCAAACTTCAGACGGGCCTGGACATGTACTGGCTTAAGCAGGGGGACACGTCTGGCACTGCAGGATTTGAGTCCCTGGCGGCGTAGTGTGTTACTGATGGTAGGCTTTGTTACTTTGGTCCCAGCTCTCTGCAGGTCATTCACTAGGTCCCCCCGTGTGGTTCTGGGATTTTTTGCTTGTGATCATTTTGACCCCACGGGGTGAGATCTTATAATATAATAATAATATGCCATTTAGCAGACGCTTTTATCCAAAGCGACTTACAGTCATGCGTGCATACATTTTTGTGTATGGGTGGTCCCGGGGATCGAACCCACTACCTTGGCGTTACAAGCGCCGTGCTCTACCAGTTGAGCTACAGAGGACCACAATCTTGCGTGGAGCCCCAGATCGAGGGAGATTATCAGTGGTCTTGTATGTCTTCCATTTCCTAATAATTGCTCCCACAGTTGATTTCTTCAAACCAAGCTGCTTACCTATTGCAGATTCAGTCTTCCCAGCCTGGTGCAGGTCTACAATTTTGTTTCTGGTGTCCTTTGACAGCTCTTTGGTCTTGGCCATAGTGGAGTTTGGAGTGTGACTGTTTGAGGTTGTGGACAGGTGTCTTTTATACTGATAACAAGTTCAAACAGGTGCCATTAATACAGGTAACGAGTGGAGGACAGAGGAGCCTCTTAAAGAAGAAGTTACAGGTCTGTGAGAGCCAGAAATCTTGCTTGTTTGTAGGTGACCAAATACTTATTTTCCACCATAATTTGCAAATAAATTCATTAAAAATCCTACAATGTGATTTTCTGGGAAAAAAAATCTAAATTTGTCTGTCATAGTTGATGTGTACCTATGATAAAAATTACAGGCCTCTCTCATCTTTTTAAGTGGGAGAACTTGCACCATTGGTGGCTGACAGATAGGACCACTTTCTCTAGACAGCGCCGGAGAAGATGGCTGCCGTTTTACAGCCCTCTAACCATTTGTACATAATGTTTCTGCCATCGTCTCTTATCACCAAAAATAGCTTCTGGATATCAGGACAGCGATTACTCACCTCGTATTGGACGAATATTTTTTCTTCAACGAGGCGGCCGCGAAGGATATCATACAGACACCCGACAAGGCCCAAATCCCCGTCATTCGCGTGAGGAAGAGACGGAGATATCGTGGACGTAGATCGGGGTGCCTTGTAAGGATCCGACGGCGAGCGAGTAAACTGCCTCTTCCATCAATCCTATTAGCTAATCTTCAATCATTGGATAACAAATTGGATGACCTAAGATTACGGTTATCCTACCAACGGGACATTAAAAACTGTAATATCCTATGTTTCACCGAGTCGTGGCTGAACGACGACATGGATAACATACAGCTAGCGGGCTATACGCTACATCGTCAGGATAGAACGGCTGACTCCGGTAAGACAAGGGGTGGCGGTCTGTGTATATTTGTAAACAACAGCTGGTGCACAAAATCAAATACTAAGGAAGTCTCGAGGTTTTGCTCGCCTGAGGTAGAGTATCTTATGATAAGCTGTAGACCACACTATTTACCAAGAGAGTTTTCATCTATATTTTTCATAGCTGTCTATTTACCACCACAAACCAATGCTGGCATTAAGATTGCACTGAATGAGTTGTACAAGGCCATAAATCAACAGGAAAACGCTCATCCAGATGCAGCGCTCCTAGTGGCCGGGGACTTTAATGCAGGGAAACTTAAATCCGTTCTACCTAATTTCTACCAGCATGTTAAATGTGCAACCAGAGGAAAAAAAACTCTAGACCACCTTTACTCCACACACAGAGACGCATACAAAGCTCTCCCTCGCCCTCCATTTGGCAAATCTGACCATAACTCTATCCTCCTGATTCCTGCTTATAAGCAAAAACTAAAGCAGGAAGCACCAGTGACTCGGTTAATAAAAAAGTGGTCAGATGACGCAGATGCTAAGCTACAGGACTGTTTTGCTAGCACAGACTGGAACATGTTCCGGGATTCTTCAGACAGCATTGAGGAGTACACCACATCAGTCACTGGCTTCATCAATAAGTGCATCGATGATGTCGTCCCCACAGTGACCGTACGTACATACACCAACCAGAAGCCATGGATTACAGGAAACATCCGCACTGAGCTAAAGGGTAGAGCTGCCGCTTTCAAGGAACGGGACTCTAACCCGGACGCTTATAAGAAATCCCGCTATGCCCTCCGACGAACCATCAAACAGGCAAAGAGTCAATACAGGACTAAGATTGAATCGTACTACACTGGCTCTGACGCTCGTCGGATGTGGCAGGGCTTGAAAACTATTACAGACTACAAAGGGAAGCACAGCCGCGAGCTGCCCAGTGACACAAGCCTACCAGACGAGCTAAACCACTTCTATGCTCGCTTCGAGGCAAGCAACACTGAAGCATGCATGAGAGCACCAGCTGTTCCGGATGACTATGTGATCACGCTCTCCGTAGCCGATGTGAGTAAGACTTTTAAGCAGGTCAACATTCACAAGGCCGCAGGGCCAGACGGATTACCAGGACGTGTTCTCCGAGCATGTGCTGACCAACTGGCAAGTGTCTTCACTGACATTTTCAACATGTCCCTGACTGAGTCTGTAATACCAACATGTTTCAAGCAGACCACCATAGTCCCCGTGCCCAAGGACTCTAAGATAACCTGCCTAAATGACTACCGACCCGTAGCACTGACGTCTGTAGCCATGAAGTGCTTTGAAAGGCTGGTCATGGCTCACATCAACACCATTATCCCAGAAACCCTAGACCCACTCCAATTTGCATACCGCCCCAACAGATCCACAGATGATGCAATCTCTATTGCACTCCACACTGCCCTTTCCCACCTGGACAAGAGGAACACCTACGTGAGAATGCTATTCATTGACTACAGCTCAGCATTCAACACCATAGTGCCCTCTAAGCTCATCACTAAGCTAAGGATCCTGGGACTAAACACCTCCCTCTGCAACTGGATCCTGGACTTCCTGACGGGCCGCCCCCAGGTGATAAGGGTAGGTAACAACACATCTGCCACACTGATCCTCAACACGGGGGCCCCTCAGGGGTGCGTGCTCAGTCCCCTCCTGTACTCTCTGTTCACCCATGACTGCATGGCCAGGCACGACTCCAACACCATCATTAAGTTTGCCGACGACACAACAGTGGTAGGCCTGATCACCGACAACGATGAGACAGCCTATAGGGAGGAGGTCAGAGACCTGGCCGTGTGGCGCCAGGACAACAACCTCTCCCTCAACGTGACCAAGACAAAGGAGATGATTGTGGACTACAGGAAAAAAAAGAGGACTGAGCACGCCCCCATTCTCATCGACGGGGCTGTAGTGGAACAGGTTGAGAGCTTCAAGTTCCTTGGTGTCCACATCACCAACGAACTATCATGGTCCAAACACACCAAGACAGTCGTGAAGAGGGCACGACAAAGCCTATTCCCCCTCAGGAGACTGAAAAGATTTGGCATGGGTCCTCAGATCCTCAAAAAATTCTACAGCTGCACCATCGAGAGCATCCTGACTGGTTGCATCACCGCCTGGTATGGCAACTGCTTGGCCTCCGACTGCAAGGCACTACAGAGGGTAGTGCGTACGGCCCAGTACATCACTGGGGCCAAGCTTCCTGCCATCCAGGACCTCTATACCAGGCGGTGTCAGAGGAAGGCCCTCAAAATTGTCAAAGACTCCAGCCACCCTAGTCATAGACTGTTCTCTCTGCTACCGCACGGCAAGCGGTACCGGAGTGCCAAGTCTAGGTCCAAAAGACTTCTCAACAGCTTCTACCCCCAAGCCATAAGACTCCTGAACAGCTAATCATGGCTACCCGGACTATTTGCACTGCCCCCCCACCCCATCCTTTTTACGCTGCTGCTACTCTGTTAATTATTTATGCATAGTCACTTTAACTCTACCCACATGTACATATTACTTCAACTATCTCAACTAGCCGGTGCCCCCGCACATTGACTCTGCACCGGTACCCCCCTGTATATAGCCTCCCTACTGTTATTTTATTTTACTTCTGCTCTTTTTTTCTCAACACTTTTTTTGTAGTTGTTTTATTTTTACTTTTTTTGTTAAAAATAAATGCACTGTTGGTTAAGGGCTGTAAGTAAGCATTTCACTGTAATGTGTGCACCTGTTGTATTCGGCGCATGTGACCAATAAAATTTGATTTGATTTGATTTGACTAAATACTTTTTTTCCTCACTGTAGATACTTTTGTACCTGTTCCTCCAGCATCTTCACAAGGTCCTTTGCTGTTGTTCTGGGATTGATTTGCACTTTTCACACCAAAGTACGTTCATCTCTAGGAGACAGAACACGTCTCCTTCCTGAGCGGTATGACGACTGCGTGGTCCCATGGTGTTTATACTTGCTTACTATTGTTTGTACAGATGAATGTGGTACCTGCAGGCGTTTGGAAATTGCTCCTATAGATGATTTTCAAGTACATATGTTGTAGAATTAAACACCTATATGCCTTAAAATGTTTATGGATTGAGAACCAGTTGAAGGGTTAATACAGAGCAGAGACATTTATGTGTTTTTCATAAACTCCCTGCAGCTGGTCTGGGTATGTCAATGACATGTGATGGAGATACAACTCCTAGTGATGGCTGTGTGGAGATTGGAGTAACAATGGAACTAGTGTTATCATTTGTTTGTGCTTATGACCTTATGACCTGACACATGGCCACATGCACATAATCTCAAGGGCCAGGGAGGATGGTAAATGATAAATGCTTAAATGTATGTGGTTGAGAATGGGTTATGGATGACATGTTTAAACCATGTTTAAGTATTAATTGATATGTTTTATAATGTGTTATGAAATGATAAAGGTAAAACAGAATGAACATGATTGATACTTTGTACTCCAGATGCATGCCTGGATAGTGAATATAGTCAATACAGAGTGTGATTGTTCTTTAACGTACGTATGTACATAATTTTTTTAGTCATGCCACTAATAAGATACAGAGGCCCCACTTAGAGAAGCGCAAGTAGCCCTTGTGAGTAGCCAACATGTGATACTGAAAGATGTTATTCATTCACATAGGGAGGAGTAACTATCAGTTGTATCAGTGTGACTGTATAAAAGGAGTGCTCTGGTTCAGGGCAAGCAGTTGCTCCATGGAGCAAGCTCGGCTTTGTTATGCAAATAATAAAAGTATAATTTCTGAATTCACAAGTTCCAGTCTCGAGAAATATTTTTAAGTTTACTACTTTTTGAGTCAAATATTTCTACGACATATTTGGCGAGCTTTGCCAGGAGTTGACAACAGGGGCCAGAGACGGTGTACATCTGCAGTTATGAAACGGCTTGGACGGACCATACAAACAAAAGCGGCCGCTTTTAACAGGTAAGCCAAGTTCTTACTTATATAGTATAACGTTTGTGTGGTCCGATCCGGGGCACGGCATCAGCTGCAGAAATACCAAGTAGGTCTCTCCAAATTTAAGAACCAGAAAATTAGAGACTAGGAGTTTTTGAATTTAAGAATACATGTCGATGTCACTCTGTTGTTCGTCTGAACCGTCTGTTCAATTGATTTGATTCATCCTGCTGATCGCTTTGTCTGGGTCATTTCAGCACGGGCGGTTGTCCATCTGATTGAGCGATCAGACAATAACATGTTAAGTCCTGCGAATACCGCTATAAACGTGTCGAGGAAGTCTGTCGTTTATAGGCTGCTTAGGTAGGCAGAAATCCTGTGTAATACCGCTTATTTTCTGTGTCGAGGAAGTGTATCAGAAAAAAAAAATAGGGCAGAATTTACAGGTCGCTTAGGAAAGCGTAGTAGAAGTCCAGGTGTGTCGAGGCAGTGTATCACCTAGGGGGCTAAATAAATAGAAATCCTGTGGATACCGCTTTGGAGAGCTAAAATTAGCGCTCCAGAGGGCTGAACGGGCAGGTGGCTAGCTAAATTTGGGACCTACGGTTACCGCTCTAATGAGGAATTCATTGTTAGAGGTCTGCTCGGGTAGGTGGGGCATCATCCTGTGTTGTGGTGATGCCAAAGTTAGGCAGGGTCGATCAGGTAAAAAAGTTAGGTCATCCTGAGTAGGTGAACGGGTTAAATAGCCACAAGGGCTTCAAAATATAGAGAAAGTGTTAAATAGAGTAGGTCTGCTCATCTCGTATGGGTGAATGGTTTGCTTGGGCGGCTGTGAGTCATTCAACTGTCTGATTCATTTGGGCACAAGTGGCTGATCATCTGTGTGAGTGAGAATAATAAGAAATCCTGCAAGTAAATAGCCTTTCTGTAAGGAAAGGAAATATATTTGAGGTCGTTTGAAGCTTCTGTCTGATGGAGAAAGGACGTGCCCAATCTCACTCAGAATAAATGGTGCGTGGATATTCATTGACCAACTGAGTGTAGAAAATTCACGTTACCAGGAGGGGTAGAATAAATCCTGTTGGAGGAACAGGTCACGTGTACCGGTGTGATCATATGACATCTATGCATTGTATTTTGATCAATCTTTTAGGGTATGTTTCTGACATTATATTTGGAAACTTTAGAGGTGATGTAGTATTATGATAAATTGACTACAGTAAAAATAATAACTAGGATAGGGTTAACATTCCAAATTTGGGCCCTTTGATAGAATAAAATATTCCTGTAGGTTATACAAATAGTAATTAAGCGCGTTTGAGAACAACATTGTATAAATATGGAATAAGAGTGGTATAATGGTGTAAATTAGTCGCACTCTGAAGTTTGAATGATGAGATATAGAGGTGTGTATGATAATTATATATACGTTGGAATAATAAGCTTTTCTTGTAAATGATATCTTGGAGTTTCGTACAACAATGCCTGTCATAGAATTTTGTAAGATCAGGGAATAGTTACCAGCATATATGATTCTGGGAGGATTCTATGACTGAGGGGAAGGATTTGGGTAATTTGTTGTCCGTTCCGCTGAGACTAGATTGTGATTAACTGATTTGTGGCAATAAAGAATCATTAGAAACATGAATGGTTTGGTTGATGTGAATATATTAGAATATAATGAATTTTATGGGAGTGTAATTTATTACAAGTCATTGGATAAAATTATAGGTGTTGACTTGCACGCCCAAACACGTACAGACCTACGTGGGGATGGGAGAAAGTACATAGAGCATGTGGTGGAATTAAGCATTATAATAAACTATCTATTATTTCAGAAGCAGAGGTGATATAGTCAAGGAATTTTAGTATATTAGGGGGAAAATATAATTCATTTGGTTAGGTCGTTAGATCTGTTTCCAAATCAATGAATGTGGGGTTTGACTCGTTGACTGCTAAGTTGTTTACGTTGAGCGTGTGAGATCTGTGTTCTTCAAAGCTATTTTCTGATAAAGTGTGGTATGTGCCAGATACTAAAACTACTGACCATTATCATTGAAATAAAGGAGGATTAACTTGTCTTTTCAATAAAGCATAGATTCTGCATCGCTGATCAGAGTCTAGGTTTTCTAAGTATAGTTTAACTATGGTTGTGGGTTGTTTAGATTGACGGAACAGTCAGGATAAGACTGGACGAATTAGCAGCCTGCGTCTTTTCAGACTGAAGGACTCACTTATTCAACGGGAAAGAAGGGAGGAGTGACTATAGTCTAATCAGAAAGGACAGTTACCTACATTTGAATAGTGGACTGGCAATTTGGATAGAGTTATGGCCATAATTTGAATTGTTTAGGTAGACTGGAATGAAAGTAAGGTCTTTTAATAATATGGATATAAATATATTTTTTGTTATTGTTGGGATGTGAATAGACTTTACTAATGCCATGAACTAGTTTCCGGGTAAAAGAGAGTCGTACTTGCTTGACTGTATCGAGCTGAAAGATATATTTGAAGCAAGTTTGAATAGTTGGATGGAAAACATTTATTTGACACATTCTAATTGTTATTACTTTATTCTATAGTTTGCGTGACACTAGTGATGTATGCGAATAGTTGGTAATGTTAGATAGTTGAATAGAATGATAATGTATTTTCGTTACGTGAACCAGGGAATGCAAGGAGCTTTGGCTATTATGCTGAGTGAATAGCACCAATTTATAGTGGGTTCTAGATTTGTTGAATAAACAAACGTATATTTTAAACTAAAGTAATGCAATAGGCTACAATTATAACATTATCAGAAAAAGGCACTATACGCTCATCTGTGGTCCTCTGTAGCTCAGTTGGTAGAGCACGGTGCTTGCAACGCCAGGGTTGGGTGTTCGATTCCCAAGGGGGGCTAGTATAAGTATAAAAATGTATGAGCTCACTAATTGTGCGTCGCTTGGAATAAACAGACCACCATAGTCCCTGTGCCCAAGAACACTAAGATAACCTGCCTAAATGAATACCGACCCGTAGCACTCACGTCTGTAGCCATGAAGTGCTTTGAAAGGCTGGTCATGGCTCACATCAACACCATTATCCCAGAAATGTACATACCGCCCCAACAGATCCACAGATGCTGCAATCTCTATTGCACTCCACACTGCCCTTTCCCACCTGGACAAGAGGAACACCTACGTGAGAATGCTATTCATTGACTACAGCTCAGTGTTCAACACCATAGTGCCCTCAAAGCTCATCACTAAGCTAAGGACCCTGGGACTAAACACCTCCCTCTGCAACTGGATCCTGGACTTCCTGATGGGCCGCCCCCAGGTGGTAAGGGTAGGTAACAACACTTCTGCCACGCTGATCCTCAACACGGGGGCCCCTCAGGGGTGCATGCTCAGTCCCCTCCTGTACTCCCTGTTCACCCATGACTGCATGGCCAGGCACGACTCCAACACCATCATTAAGTTTGCCGACAACACAACAGTGGTAGGCCTGATCACCAACAACGATGAGACAGCCTATAGGGAGGAGGTCAGAGACCTGACCGTGTGGTGCCAGGATAACAACCTCTCCCTCAACGTGATCAAGACAAAGGAAATGATTGTGGACTACAAAGAGAGAAAAAAAATAGCACTGAGCACGCCCCCATTCTTATCGACAGGGCTGTAGGGGAGCTGGTTGAGAGCTTCAAGTTCCAAACACACCAAGAGAGTCGTGAAGAGGGCACGACAAAGCCTATTCCCCCTCAAGAGACTGAAAATATTTGGCATGGGTCCTCAGATCCTCAAAAAGTTTTACAGCTACACCATCGAGACTATCCTGAATGTTTGCATCACCACCTGGTCTGGCAACTGCTCGGCCTCTGACCGCAAGGCACTACAGAGAGTAGTGCGTACGGCCCAGTACATCACTGGGGCCAAGCTTCCTGCCATCCAGGACCTCTATACCAGGCGGTGTCAGAGGAAGGCCCTAAAAATTGTCAAAGACCAGCCCCCCCTAGTCATAGACTGTTCTCTCTGCTACCGCACAGCAAGCGGTACCGGAGCGTCAAGTCTAGGTCCAAAAGGCTTCTTAACAGCTTCTACCCCAAACCATAAGACTCCTGAACAGCTAATCATGGCTACCCAGACTATTTGCATTTGCACTGCTGCTACTCTGTTTGTTATCTATGCATAGTCACTTTAACTCTACCCACATGTACATATTACCTCAATTACCTCGACTAACCTGTGCCCCCGCACATTGACTCTGTACCGGTACACCCCTGTATATAGCCTCACTACTGTTATTTTCTTTATTTTTTACTTAACACGTTGTTTCTTAAAACGGCATTGTTAGCTAAGGGCTTGGAAGTAAGCATTTCACTGTAAGGTCTACACCTGTTGTATTCAGCGCATGTGGCAAATAAAATTTGATTTGATTTTAATTGGAACACGCTTTCGTACATGTTCAATGGGTGAGTATGCAGGCCATGGAAGAACTGGGACATTTTCAGCTTCCTGTCACGATCGTCATTCATAGAGGAGGACCAAGGCGCAGCGTTGAATGCGAACATTTTATTTATTAGAATGATCACACGATCAAAACAACAAAACGAAAACGTGACGTCCCTGGTTACATAAACAAACCCACACGGAACAAGAAACCACAAATAATGAATGCCTAACGGCTACCTAAGTATGACTCCCAATCAGAGACAACGAGCTACAGCCGTCTCTGATTGGGAGCCACCCTGGCCAACATAGATATACAACAACTAGAACATAAACAAATGAAAACTCACACCCTGGCTCAACATACTAGAGTCCCCAGAGCCAGGGCGTGACAGTACCCCCCCCTAAACCTTGGCATGAGAGCCAGATCGAGGCCCCTGCGGTGGATGAGTGGGTGCGGCGCTCGGAGGAGACGTGGAACGCTGCCCACGTTCATCTGCAGCGGGCCATCCGTCGACATAAGACGAGCGCCGATCTCCACCGCAGTGAGGGGCCTGTGTACGCACCTGGAGATCGAGTCTGGCTCTCGACCAGAAACCTGCCCCTCCGCCTGCCCTGCCGGAAGCTGGGTCGGCGGTTTGTGGGGCCGTTCAAAGTCCTGAGGAGGTTGAACGAGGTGTGTTACAGGTTAGAACTGCCCATTGATTACAAGAATATTAACCCCTCGTTCCATGTGTCTCTCCTCAGGCCGGTGGTAGCTGGTCCACTCCAGGACTATGAGATAGAAGAGACTCCTCTGCCCCCGTTGGACATCGAGGGGGCTCCGGCGTACACCGTTAGGTCCATCCTTGATTCGAGACGCCGGATGGGGGGTCTCCAATATCTCGTGGAGTGGGAGGGGTACGGCCCGGAGGAGCGGTGCTGGGTGCCGAGGAGGGACATATTAGACCTGTCTCTTCTGACCGAGTTCCATCGGGGTCATCCTACGCGCCCTGCTCCGCGTCTTCCTGGTCGTCCCCGAGGCCGGGGTCGGCGCACGGCTGGAGCCGCGCGTCAAGGGGGGGGTACTGTCACGGTTTCGGCCGAGGCTGCTCCTCCTCCTTGTTCGGGCAGGCTTCGGCGGTCGTCGTCCCCGGAGTACTAGCTACCACCGTTCGATGTTTCATGTTTGTTTGGTTTTGTCTGTTTGTACACCTGTCCCTTGTTAGTGTTTGATTTTGTTTCCTATTTAGTTATCGTGTGTTGGGTCAGGTGTTATGTGTGATTGTTATGTCAGCTGTTAGCTGTTGGTGGGTTTTCCTCTCATGTTGTTTGTTTTTTGAGAGTCCGCACTGCGTGCGCGTTTCTACTATTTTACGCACTGTTGTGTGTGTGCGTAATTGTTCATGCCTCCCGGTTGGGTTGGCCAGTTACCTGTTTGGAGTTATATTTTGGATCACTAAAGTCTGTTGACGAACGCCCTTGTTCCTGCGCTTGATTTCTCGCACCACATCCACACTCAGCATTCGTGACACTTCCAGGAATTGTTTACAGTTCCTTGCGACATGGGGCCATGCATTATCATGCTGAAACATGAGGTGATGGTGGCGGTTGAATGGCACAACAATGGGCCTCAGGATCTCGTCACGGTATCTCTGTGAATTCAAATTGCCATCAATAAAATGCAATTGTGTTAGTTGTCCGTAGCTTATGCCTGCCCATACCATAACCCCACCGCATTATGGGGCACTCTTTTCACAACGTTGACATCAGCAAACTGCTCACCCACATGACACCATACACGCTGTCTGCCATCTGCCCGGTACAGTTGAAACCGGGATTCATCCGTGATGAGCACACCTCCAGCGTGCCAATGGCCATCGAAGGATCGCATTTGCCCACTGAAGTCGGTTACGACTCCGAACTACAGTCAGGTCAAGACCCTGGTGAGGACGACGAGAACACAGATGAGCTTCCCTGAGACTGTTTCTGACAGTTTGTGCAGAAATTATTTGGTTGTGCAAACCCACAATTACATCAGCTGTCCGAGTGGCTGGTCTCAGATGATCCCACTGGTGAAGAAGCTGGATGTGGAGGTCCTGGGCTGGCATGGGTTATACGTGGTCTGCGGTTGTGAGGCCAGCTGGACGTACTGCCAAATTCTCTAAAACGACGTTGGATTCGGCTTATGGTAGAGAAATGAACATTCAATTCTGTGGCAACAGCTCTGGTGGACATTCCTGCAGTCATCATGCCAATTGCACGCTCCCTCAACTTGTGTGGCATTGTTGTGTGACAAAACTGCACATTTTAGAATGGCCTTTTATTGTCCCCAGCAAAAGGAGAAATGCTCACTAACAGGGATTAAAAAAGAAAAATGTGCACAACATTTGAGAGAAATACGCTTTTTGTGCGTATGGAAAATTTCTGGGTTCTTTTATTTCAGCTCATGAAACATGGGACCAACACTTTACATGTTGGGTTTATATTTTTGTTCAATGTATAACTAATAATAACAAATAAAAGAAAACAAGAAATAAGAGAGGGAGCTATATACAGGGTCAGTGCCAAATGTGCAGGGATACTGGTAGCAGTATGAATAGTAAAATAGTAAACAGGATGGCAGCAGCGTAAGTGGTGGATGGTGGGATATACATGTAAACAGGGCTGAAATGTGACTGGTAGCAGGAATATATACACAAATACTTGTGGTAATATATACATGTAAACAGGAGTAATAGTGACCAGTAGCAGAATAAATAGATAGGTACTAATGGTAATGGCAATCAATAATCAATGAACAGCAGCGTAGTGGTAGTAATACATCGAATCAATAATCATTTTAGCAGCAGCGTAGGGATGGGGGGGAGCAGTAGTTGTTACCCATTTAACAGTCTTATGGCCAGGGGATAGAAGCTGTTTAGGGGTCTAATAATACATAATAAATTTAATTTGTAATTTGATTTTCATTACAATAAGAATCTCAAAGATGCTTTAAAAACAAAACAAAAAATAAGTTAATTGAAAGTTCATGATGGTGGACATGATTCTAGATTACATTCCTGGAGTTCTTTGAGGCATTGCTGGGCTGTGCAGAGGTCAGGGATCAGAGGGATGGTCAGACAACCTCAGACCACCAGGTGGAGACCTGCCCTCCTGCTGACACAAGGAGGGTTTCAGCGACAGTGGCCTTCCCCTCTGGCTGAACCTACTGTGAAGTAATCCAACTGGAGGTTGGTTTAATCAGATTTCAGTCAAATGCCACATCTATACGTAATCTCACATGGCGAATTCTGGAAATCAAGAGTAACCCATGTCCAAATTAGTTCATTCAATAATATATATTTTTCTACCCAGATGGGAAAATCCAAGGAGTCTCCAGCTGTCTACACCTGAGGAGATAGAGCCCAAACAGTCTCAAAGCAGCAGGCATCCTCAAATCACAAAGTGTATGCCTGTGTTTCAGTCAGATGGTGGGTCAACAACCCACTCGTCAGACACAGAGGAGCGAGGACTCAGGTAGGGCTACCATGGTGAGCTCTACATCAGCAGTGGAGGCTAAAGTGTCAAATCACCCTCCCCATAATCATCCCCCCAGCACAGGTAGATTACACACAATAAGTATATTACACAACTAATTTGATGACATTCATTTGACCTTCGAAAATCACGGTGAATCCCTAACCACCCCCTCACCCCTACCAACTCGCTCAGAGGGCCCTCGTCACGTGTTGCTGATGAAACTCAGAGGAAGACTTTCAGAGTGGCGAGGGGATCAATAAAAGCATCAACTTCAGGACACACTCGTGACTTCAATGATGCAATTTGTTCCACATTCAAATAATAAAACGAACATGAACTTCAAATTAACAAATTCCCTGTCATTTTACAAGATATGAAATTTGGGCAGTACTCCATTTGTTACCGGTCTAGCTTTGAAACATATATATATATTTTTATGCATGTGACATAATTAGGCACGCCTCCATTCTTTTGTATGAAATCGCACAAACTCCAAACATGTCGCTGCGCGTGTTGGGATACCACTTTGCTCTGGAGCCTGCAGGCTTGCTGGCATGGTCGAAGGTGCTATTGGAGGGTCTAATTAGCTCCTACACCCTCAATTATTTTCCTCTCTCAGCTTTGGGACACCTGTGCATATGGTGAACGCGCAAATGTAAGGGCGAGGGTGATTTGGGATTCAGCCTCAAAAATGCTATTTTGTACACATGCATCTTCTAATTAAAACATTTTTCTATGGTATGCCCATGCCAATCTCACCCCTGCTGTGTCTCCTAACCAGAGCCTGTTGAAGCGGAGTGGAGCAGGGAAGACTTCCTGTCCTGCGGACACTGAGCTGGACCCAGAGGACTCACCAGTTTGTTCTTCACCCAGAGGTTCTGCATGGAGCTGAAGAGGGAGTTGCAGGACTAGAGGCTGAGGCAGACGGCACTAGCCCCGCATCGCTCTGGCCAAGGAAGACGCCAGGTACTGAGACATGATGAAGAGGCCCCTAGATCCAGTTTGAATCCTAACCCCCACACCACAAGGGACAGTTAAATGTACCCAGATTAAGCCCCAGAGAATCTCCAATGGAAGTGCTTTTTAGTCTAGGAAATCTGCCCTTGGTGTGCACGATGAATGCTGATATCGAACTCTGGTGCAACACAAGCTCTTCATTCAATTATAACTTTCCTTTTCCAGGTTGAGGAAGCTGTGGGAGGCAGAGGAGAGATGGAGGGAGGAAGAAGAGGATGAGGAGGCAGAGCAAGGCAAGGGGCCAGAGGATGACGTTAACGTCGCTCAGATGCCTGTGGCCTCCACAACCTCTGTGGTCATCACCAAACAGTCGCCTGCCCACAGCAGCCAAGAAATACTCCCAGATCACCCTGGAGTTTGGGCTAGATAGGACTGTAAAGCCTGTTTGCTAGTGCCAGATTAAAACAGACCTTTTCAGAGCGTGGTTTATCAAGTCATAACAGTCCTCTATGTCAACAACATGTATTCCACACAATTCTTCAGATAAAATAATTATCAGAATTACATTGGTGGGAGTAGTGTTTCGGGATCCACAAACATTGTTTGGTATGGATGCTATAGTTGGAGAAAGAGTCGAAGACAAAGAGTTCGGTTCTGCTGCAGCCTTCGCTGTAAAATATCAAGCGTGGCAGCGGTGCTTCGATAGTGCTTGAAGGAGAGGCACCCTTTAAAAAATAAGTCTGTTTAAGGCAAATTAGAAGAACCAACATTTTATTTACACAAACAAAAAGGTTTTTCAGCACGCATATTCAATATAGAAGAATTTAGGGTATATCAAAATACAGCTCTTGATTACGTTTTTTTATTTTTTTTATACACACCTGGCACCATATATGTGCTTAATAGTTAGGAAACACTACCTGGTGCCTTTTTGGTATTTTAATTTTTTTAAAGTAGTAGACATAGCACAGTTTAAGGAAAATTCAAAAAAATCTGTTGAAGTTACATAAAAACACTTTTCTGACACTTTGGAGTTGAGAAAAAAATTAAAAGTAACAATGCATAAACAAATTATTTTATTTTAGAGACTTTAAAAATTAGTCTCTTGAGCAAAATAGAGGGGGAAAAATGGCAGTTATGCAAATCGGTCTCATCAGTTGCTTGTTCTATCTATTAGATGGAGGTGTGAATGACATGAGGTCACTGGAGCACATTGACTGTCTCACTCTATCCATCTGATCAGGGGTGAACAGCAACAGGTCCGACTCAACTGGCTGGAGGAGAGAGAAGAGATTTAGGAGAATGAAATGGGGACAGCATGTTGATGAATTGAGAAGCATGCATACCTAATAGTAAAATTACGTATTTCAGAACACCAAAGTGAAAAGTTATCCAACACCAAATGGAATCATACATTATATATGCAAGAGAGAAAGGGGGTAAATCAAGGAAGTTAACCTTTGTGGTCCGTGGGGTGAACATTTGTGCCAAACTGGGAAACGCTGTGATGGGAGTGAGAAGGAGGGAATACAACAATGACTTGATAGAAAAAGAAAACAAATCCACCATAAGGAATACAAATATCCAGGACAAACCGTATCCAAGTGCCAAAACCCAGGTGTACACACACACACACGTCTGTTACCTGTGGGAATCAACACTTCCTCCCGAATGGGCTCTCCAGACGCAGCCACCGGACTCGCCATTTCTACGTCTATCGCCATGGGCGACAGCATCTCCTCGGCAACAGCCGGCTCCTGTTGCGACAGGCTGCAGCTTGCTACAGGTTGGAGGTAGCGCTCAAACTCCAACCCCAGAAGACCCTAGTGTATTTAGAGAAAAACAACAATTAATTTATGACTCTGGCAAGAGTTAAGAGATGCTCAGCTCAACTACATGACCATAAGTATGTGGACACCTGCTCGTTGAACATCTCATTCCAAAATAGTTGGCATTAATATGGAGTTAGTCTCCCCCTTTGCTGCTATAACAGCCTCCACTCTTCTGGGAAGGCTTTCCACTAGATGTTAGAACATTGCTGCAGGGACTTGCTTCCATTCAGCCACAAGTGCATTAGTGAGGTCGGGCACTGATGTTGGGTGATTAGGCCTGGCTCGAGTCGGCGTTCCAATTCATCCCAAAGGTGTTCGGTGGAGTTGAGGTCAGGGCTCTGTGCAGACCAGTCAAGTTCTTCCACACCGATCTCAACAATACATTTCTGTATGGACCTCGTTTGTACACAGGGGCATTGTCATGCTGAAACAGGAAAGGGCCTTCCCCAAACTGTTGCCACAAAGTTGGAAGCGCATAATCATCTAGAATGTCATTGTATGCTGTAGCGTTAAGATTTCCCTTCACTGGAACTAAAGAGCCCGAACCATGAAGAAGAGCCCCAGACCATTATTCCTCCTCCACCAAACTTTACAGTTGGCACTATGCATTGGGGCAGGTAGTGTTCTCAAGGCATCCGCAAAACCCAGATTCGTCCATCGGACTGCCAGATGGTGAAGCGTGATTCATCACTCCAGAGAACGCGTTTCCACTGCTCCAGAGTCCAATGGCAGCGAGCTTTACACCACTCCAGCCGACGCTTGGTATTGTGCATAATGATCTTAGGCTTGTGTGCGGCTACTCGGCCATGGAAGAAACCCATTTCATGAAGCTCCTGATGAACAGTTCTTGTGCTGACGTTGCATCCAGAGGCAGTTTGGATCTCGGTAGTGAGTGTTGCAACCGAGGACATACTATTTTTTACACGCCACAGCACTCGGCGGTCCCGTTCTGTGAGCTTGTGTGGCCTACCAATTTGCAGCTGAGCCGTTGTTGCTCCTAGACGTTTCCACTTCACAATAACAGCACTTACAGTTGACCGGGAAAGCTCTAGCAGGGCAGAAATTTGACGAACTGACTTGTGGGAAAGGTGGCATCCTATGACGGTGCCCTGTTGAAAGTCACTGAGCTCTTCAGTAAGGCCATTCTACTGCCAATGTTTGTCTATGGAGATTCCATGGCTGTTTGATTGATTTTATACACCATTCAGCAACGGGTGTGGCTGAAATAGCTGAATCCACTAATTTGAAGGGGTGTCCACATACACAATATATACAAAAATATATTCTTTGCCAAAACACTTACCTCAGTGACATAAGTATCTGGAGTCACTGTCACGTCGGCATCAGCTGGGAAGCTGAGGGAGACCTGGACAGCAGGAGAGGAGGGCACCAGGCAGGGGGAGGAGAGGGGAGATAGGCTGGCCTTGGTAGGTTTTGGCCTGGATGGGTTGGAGGAGAGGGTGAAGCTGAAGGCGGGGCTTCTGACTGGGGAGGACTCTGCTCCATGGGTGGGGGTGTGGGGCAGTGAGGGACAGAGGGGAAGCCTTGGTGAGATGGGTAGGCTGGTATCGTAGGCCTCTAAATCTTCTTCTCTGTCCTGGAGTGAGGGAGAGGATGGGATTGAGTGGGTAGCCACAGGGCTGCTCACTTCAGGCATGACCAAGAGCTCCGATTGGTTGGGCTCCTCTGTGGCCAACACCGATTGGCTGAAGGCTTCTTGGGGGTGTTCGTCATTGGTCAACTGTTGTGTGTTGGATGGCGATTGGCAAATTTTTTCAGACTCACAGCTCTCAGAGTGCTCCTCATGGCGAACAGTGGGCTCAGTAACAACCTCCGATTGGTCACAAGCTACATCTTCCTGCATGCTCTCGGGATCTGGTTGGTCAGGAGTGACTTCATTCTGCACGGAGACTAGCTCTGGTTGGTTGCTGGGGCCTTCCTCTGACTGGGTGTCCGTCAAAGCTTCTTTGACTGGTGAGAAGCAGAGAGAGACTCTGGTGGGGCTACTTTGGGCAGGGGCCAGGGTGCAGGACTGAGGTTCAGGATCAGGGGTACGGAGTGGGGTGGCATCAGATAGATGGGCAGGGGAGAGCCTGGAGCAGGCAGGGGTGAGGGTGGAGCGAGCAGGGGTTAGGTGGGGGAGAGGGAGAGTGGAGGGGTGTGCAGCTACAGCAGTGTTGGAGTGGCGGGTTCTGCCGGGGGTGGAGAACTTGGTGACAGAGCAGGGAGATGCCTGAAGAGGCCTGGCAGCTACACGGGTGGATCTCCTCGCAGAGCCTGGAAAGACAGACAGAGACAATACAGCAATCAGTCAATTCCCAACTAGCTCACTCCATACCGCTTTACCAGGTACCTCCAACACTGACAGAGGGAGACGTCAGCGGTCTTACAGGCCCGAGAAAACCCTCCGTCCTTTCAGCCTGTCATTCTATGCATCTTCCTCTGCCTCCATCCATATCTCTGTGCATCACAGCAGTTGAGGGGAAGAGTGGGTGAAGAACGGTAGAGGTATGAGTCTCACCTGTGAGTTTGGCAGGACTCTCCACCTGGAAGAAGCCTCCCTGGAACACCACCACCGGTGGCTCTGGGGCCTGGGTCTCTGCCTGGGGGTCCCGAGGAGCTGGAGCAGGGTCGTCCACAGCACTGCCTGGCCCTGCGGCCTGGACTGCCTTCTCTGCCTCTGCAGCCTGCTGCTTGGCCTTTATAGCAGCCTTGATGGCAGCCAGACGAGACTTGGCGGCAGCACCACCGACAGGCTTAGCCACCAGAGTAGAGGGCGGCTTCTTGACCACCTTCCTCTGTATTGGAGGGGGCTTGCGCTCCTCCTGCCAACCCTTAGACTCTGCTTCCTTCAGAGCACCAAACTTCTTGTTCACGTCCTCTACCTGACAGAGGAAGTGTCGAACAAGGAGCGAGAGAGGGAAAGAAGATGGGGTGCCCTTTTAGAAAGCTTGCATCCACATTTTCAACCTTTCAGAATGCTATACCAATCTAGGTCATCATTCTTCCTAGAGGAAGCTAGTATAGTTTAGCTTTAGTGTTAACAGACAAGCATAAACAGATTGCAACTACCAGTGTCTGTTCATCTAATTCTACACACGAACTGACAAATACACGGTAGTAGACCATGTCATCCTAGTCACTAACCCACCTGGTAGTAGACCATGTCATCCTAGTCACTAACCCACCTGGTAGTAGACCATGTCATCCTAGTCACTAACCCACCTGGTAGTAGACCATGTCATCCTAGTCACTAACCCACCTGGTAGTAGACCATGTCCCAGAAGCCTTGCAGGTCGGTACAGGTGGTGATCTTCTCTCCTCTGCCAAGCTCACAGTCATCCACCAGGCCAGAGAACTGACCAAACCTCTCCTTCATCAGCAGCTTGGCTTGCCCCACAGCCGTACGCATACGGTCACACACTTCACACAGGGATGAAGATAAACACAGTTACAAAATGTATTGAGAAAAGGATACATTGAGGAAATGTGGTATGATGTATTTCACTGATAAATCCGAATCAAACCCTTATGATGGTTAAAACACATTTAGACACTCACTCTCTTCAGGGATAGAGGCATCATCCACCCTGGGCTCCCACTGCTGACAAAAGTCTGTCAGTCTCTCGGTCTCACTGACCACCACCGACCTGACAGACACACGGACAGACATTCACATATCACATGACAACACTTGTCTAGGTCAGGAACTTCGCTGTTGACTTGGTTTCATATAATATGTATGATAGTTTGTCAGCTAAAATGTAACCCTCACCTGAAGTATGGCACATCATGCTCTGGTTCCTGGGGACTCTGAGAACACTGAGGGGCCAGAGTAGGAGAAGGGCAAGGCGGGGAGTGAACAGGGGACTTAGCAGGAGAGGGAGCACTGAGCTCCATTTTGGGCACCAAGTCATCAGAAGCCCAGAGTGGCACAGGGGGTAGTACAAAGGCAGGGACACTGCAGAGGAGGATGAAGAATTAAAACAAGAAATGACAGCAAGTCATATTTTAATAAGCAGTAACAGTATATCAACCAGGTTTTCATAACCCGATTGATGTAATGCACCTAGTAAATATTAAAAGGGAATCTAAAATATGTTAGAGGGATACAGACTGATCAGAGAAGAGTGTTACCTGGGTTTAAAGAAGGAGTCTGCAGAGCGGGGGGTGAGAGGGGTGGGCTTGAAGGAGGACAGGCCTGCTGGGGCCTGGAACACAAAGCCCTGGGGAGCGAAGGAGGACGGGGTGGGGGCTGGAGGGTGGAGGGAGTCAGCCTGGGCTGGGACAGGTTCTAGAGCTGGATCAGCAGGGGCAGGGTCTTCTACCATCTTCTCCTCCTCTGCACTGGGGGGTGGGGGGCTGGCATCCCTGGGCTCCTCTACTGGCTCTTCCACTTTCACAGCAGCTTGCTTATTGCTCTCAGCATTTCCTAAAGAGAATGTCAAAATCAACATTTTTGAATGCAAAAATAACATGGGGGGGGAAAGCACAGAAAATGTTGTAGAAGAATAATGCATATGAAGCGTGGGATGTCAGCTGCCAATGCTCACCCCTGGTGTTCCTCCCTCTGCCAACAGATGGTGCTGCAGACTGCTTGGCATTTGATCTGGTCTTGGGAGCTGCAGCAGGTTTGTCCTTTGCCACAGGGGCCACAGAGACCGGAGGCCTATTAGCTGACCTTGTGGATGGGGCTCTGACTACTGGTTCAACTGCAGGAAAGTGGGAAAATAACAGTTATAAGTTACAAGTCAAGGATATGTTTATCAGGGTCAAATAATTGGCTAAAGAAAAGGCTTTGGGGCGTAATGTATAGAACAGCTGACAGATTGTTGTCATGGTTAGGAGTGGTACCTATAGCGATCCTGGTCCTCCTGGTTGACCTGACCACAGCTGGTTCAACTAAGACAGAACCAGGTAAAGGCGTCAGCAGGTACAGGTGTTGAATTATGCACACCATTCAATTATTATATAAGGTGGAAGAATTGTTTGAGGTAAAGTGGGGGTAAAAAAACCACCAACCTTTTCTTGAAGCAGGGACAGTGTCAATATGCTGTGGTGCCTAGATCAATGGAACAGAGAAAATACAGCAGATTGTCAATTATATGGTTATTCCAAAAAGCAGCTATTGTAGGTTGACTAAATAATGTAACAGAAAATCTTATATAAAAGATATGTGCAGAACAAATGTAGAATTGGCAGGAAAAAAAATCACTTTGGGGTCCTGCTGCCTCATGGTTGAGCGAGTCACTCTGGTGGATTGGGGCTGGACCACTGTGGCTGTTGCCTGGTAGGAGGAAAAGGCAAGGCCACGTTATGGCAATGTAACACCACTAAATCCTTGCTTATACCTGGTGCTAACCGGCATCATTGGTACGGATTTTGTCCACAATCGGATTGTTCCCACATTTTCAGATGTGTTTACCCATGGTATTAAAATGTGTCTCTTATCCGTCCACTGTGTCCACATTTCCTGGTCCCTCCCTGTATGCAAATGTGACAGATGTTCTTTCAAAATAATATTTATTTTAAAGACATATTGCTGTCATAAGTCAATGGTGCCAGCTGTCAATGATTTAAGAAGGTGGGATGAGGATTTAAATGGTGTCACTGTCCAGATTAGTCTACACTTGTGACATACAGACAATGCATGCCCGACTACCTCCGGAGGTGGTCAGGAAGATCTGATCAAAATCAGATCACAATGTGTCTTTTGATCATTTACACCAGTCTACAAATATAATAATAATAATAATATGCCATTTAGCAGACGCTTTTATCCAAAGCGACTTACAGTCATGCGTGCATACATTTTTTTTTGTGTATGGGTGGTCCCGGGGATCGAACCCACTACATTTTACATTTTAGTCATTTAGCAGACGCTCTTATCCAGAGCGACTTACAGGAGCAATTAGGGTTAAGTGCCTTGCTTAAGGGCACATCGACAGATTTTTCACCTAGTCGGCTCGGGGATTAGAACCAGCGACCTTTCAGTTACTGGCACAACGCTCTTACCCACTAAGCTACCTGCCGCCCCAATATGGGCACAATCAGGACAAAGGACACGTTAGCACAGGTATAAACGTGGCTTAAGAACACCAGTTCTGTTTTTATATCAGCGGAGGCTCCTCAGAGGAGGACCATCCTCTTCAGTGAATTTCATAAAAATAGTTAAACAATAAAAAAGGTATCCTTTTTAGATACAACTATACTAAATA
This sequence comes from Coregonus lavaretus, assembly GCF_964263955.1. Taxonomy (NCBI): domain Eukaryota; kingdom Metazoa; phylum Chordata; class Actinopteri; order Salmoniformes; family Salmonidae; genus Coregonus; species Coregonus lavaretus. The sequence goes on along the minus strand of NC_140012.1, from coordinate 25,750,754 downwards.
TAGTCACATCACCAAATAATTGATTAAAACACACTGTTTTGCAATGAAGGTCTACAGTAGCCTCAAGAGCACTCTCTGGGGTAGCACCATGGTGTAGCCGGAGGACAGTTAGTTTCAGTCCTCCTCTGGGTACATCGACTTCAATACAAAACCTAGGAGGCTCATGGATCTCACCCCCTTCCATAGACTTGCACAGTAATTATGACAACTTCCGGAGGACATCCTCCAACCGATGAGCTCTTGCAGTATGAACTGACATGTTGACGCAATCAAAGAATCAGAGAATGAATCTAGTACTGAAAGCATACGCTACAGCTAGTTAGCACTGCAGTGCAGAGAATGTGGTGAATAGTTGACTCAAAGAGAGAGAAAGACAATAGTTTAACAAATAATTTTTTCCAAAATTAAGGAGAAGCAAGATAAAGAGCGCTAGCTATATTCCATTGTATTTTTTTTATCCACTTTCACTTATCCAGCTAGAAAATGCAGCTAGCTAATTTAGCCTACTCAAACAGAGGGATGCTATGTTAACTAGCTGGCTATCCAACACTGGAACTCTTCCATGTCAACGTAAGCTTTTGGTTTTATTAATTTAATGTCACCGTGGCCCGCCGGTGTAACTGCTAAACTGCACAATGTACTGCATGATTGTAGTGGGTTTATTAACACGTTAGTTCTAGTAGCTAACTATGTTGACTGACATTAGGTGAGAACGGTGTAGGCTGTGTGTAGCAGTTAGCGGTTATGGTATGGAAAGGTTTTTTCGCCTGGTCACAGACAGCTGTTGTATTTTGCACTGAAGCCTACAAACAAAGGGAAGGCTGTTATGAAAGTGAACTGTGTTTGCAGTGATCAGGGGTGTATACATTCCGCCAATTCTGTTGAAAAACGTTCCTTAAACGGAAGCAAACGGAACAAAGATAAACATACCTGAATTTGTCCAATATAACTAATTTGCAACTGTTGGACTAATGATTACACCCTAGATCAGCTAGATACAGGCAAGAGTGTGCAAGGCGGTATTGAATGTGTCACTGTCTGGATTACTCAATTCTCTCTCGACCTGTTGTAGCAACCTCATGATGGGTATAGGGACATTTTTAGTATCATGTAGTAGCCTAAACCTATCGATTTTACATTGAACTGGGTGAATGGAATATTAAAATAAAAAAATGTCCTCCCTCATCTTAAACGGCACTGTCTAATATGCATATGAGTTCTGGACACATCAAGTTCACCCTCTGGTGATGAGACAAGTAGATCTTCATCAACTCAATGATTGAACGGTGACTCCCAAGGACGATGGATATTATATCTATAGATATGTCAGCAGTATACCGAGTCAGTGTTAAGCTGTGCCCCCCTCACCCTGGCTTTGGTTGTGGCAGCTGGGGCCTGAGGCAGAAGGGCCATGGGCCGGTACAGCCCAACCTTGAACACCCCCTTCTTCTCCCTTGCCCTCTTCTCTTTCTCCTTCACAAGCTCCTTCTTCTCTTTGTAGCGGGCAAGCTTTTTAATTCGCTCCTCCACTGCAGTGTCTGAGAAAAAGAAGAGGGAGTTGGAGAGAAAATAGATCAGTGTGGGATTACATAACATTAGTGGGCGTGGAGGATGAAGAGGCATGAGGGCGAAGTTGGCTCAGGCGCATACATTTTTTTGACACGCCAGTTTCAGAGAAGAAAATATTCAAGCCAGCTAACCTGGCTACAGTAACGTTACCTAGAGAATACTGTTATCTAGCTTAATAAGTGATACACGAATGAACAACAAAATCACACACAAAAACAACAACTCACTTTTCACTTGTTTTGTATTCAGTGCTTTTTCTTGAAATACTGACACATGTTCAGCAACATACATGTCCAGTTGAGAGCATTCCAGTTCGGGGAGTTTGTCAAGCTGCCTGCGGCTGTTCAGGGCCTTGTGTCGGTTCTCCTTCTGGGACTGCGACCGTCTCCGAGACATCTTCACCCGCAGCATGTCCACACTGGTGTCACGCTGACGCATGTGGCCGAAACGAGCTTCCATGGAGTCCATTATCCTTTGACAAATATACATGTAACTACTAGCTACTTATACGTTTTACAGACAAATGCATATTGATTATCGTGTGGCTGTATATTTAGAAAACGTTAACTAGCAAGCAATGTGCCAAACAAGTTAAGTTAGCTGGCTAGCTAGCTTACTAGCGGCAGTCACTGTTGGTCACTGACGCTTAATATGCTCTACCTAGTCATGGGAAACATTCACCAACAGATGATTTTATCAATGTGCACTCTTACCTGTTGAAAAAGTAATTATTATTGGTGATTTCCAAGTTCTAGCAGTCCAGCTATCTAGCAACCTTTACGGATTGAAGTCCTCGGATAAACGACTTCCAAGTTAGCTAACTAAAGATAACAACATCGCGGGTCAGTTTTGAAAAGTCTGCCTGGCAACGCGGATTGGCTGATTTTATGATTTCCGGTCGGGAGCGCCGCGCTGATAGGCTAGAGATTTCGAATTTTTTCTTCGGTACTTTGAAGTATGTGTTTGTGGCTTCATATATAGTCATTGCTTTGTGAGCGAAGAAAACACACAAAATAAAGATACAACTGTAATTTATAATTTCACTATCTCTCTTTCTGGGCCTCTGTCCCTGGCATTATTCTCATTTAATGTACTGAACATAAAGGTTATTCTATGTCCTAGTCCTATGGAATTTAACTGTTTCTCACACTCATCTCTCCACTTTGTTCATTTCAAATTTCACCTTGTAATGTGATATCATAGCCTACTCTCAACACACAGCAGACAACTAAAGGACGGTCCCAGTGTCATCAGCAGCACACCCATGAGACAGACAATATCTCCCTGGTGAAAAAGACTGTGCACTTCATTTATGTGAGCTAGTTTCACCAGGGTCAGATCACCCTACCCCCAATCATAACCTCAACCAGTGGGGTGATTAAAAAATATCTGACCCTGTATCAGTTAGGCACCTACTTGTGGCAAGATCTAGGCCAGATGGAGTAGGATGAAGTTGCCCCTAGACGCTGATCTTAAGTCAATTTAGCATTTTCCTCAACAATGGTTAAGGTTGAATAGGATTGGGGAAGCTGATACTAGATCAGTACCTAGGGGAAACTTCATTCCGGAGCAGTCTGAACCATTGGTGGAGGGACACTGGGACATTTTGGGTAGCAAAAGTACATCTCAGTTCGTTCTAGACCTTTTTAGGCTGTCGTTTACAGTAAAAGAAATAAATGGGGTACATGGAGGAAAATTAGAATTTCTTAATTTATTTAAAGTTGGGGCTGCATTTTACAAACCACATTACTTTAGACATGAATCATAGCATCTCATTTCAAAATTATACAAGACAAAGAACAGAACCCATGGAAGGAAAACAGCATGTTTGTCTGTTTTAAATTAATATAGTGATAAATGTCATGGTGTGTCCTTAAAAACAACAACAAGTAGAGTCAGTAGACCAATGATGTCAATTGTAAGATAAACAGCTGACAGGAACTTAAACAAGACAATGCACTGTATCTACAAAGAAATAGAAAAATGAAGTACAAGTACATGTACAGTAAAATTACTCTGATCATTTGACACTTAATTACAAGAATGAAAATACAATTTTGTATTGGTTAAATAAAAATCTAAAGAAATTACATGATGTGAAAAGCTTCTTTATTTAATTGTTTACAATACATACGGTAAGAGATCAATGGAACACCGATGGCCACGCACCCGTAGGGGATAGCACAAGGACACCGTCATTGGTGCCCATTCAGAAAAGCTGATACAAAAAAGCTGATATTTGTCAAATCCATCACAATGTACAGCAGTCACTGGTGAATGTCTACACACCCTTTGGAGTCATCACATTTTGCCTTAATTAAATCTAAAAAGGGATTACATTATTTTTTCCTATCGATCTACGCAACCTACTCCACATTTCAAAAGTGAAAGAAAAATGATAGAGAACATTTTCCAAATTACTACGAAATACTAAATTAGGATGTATTGAATGCTTATGTCTTCACACCCCTGAGTTAATACTTGGTGGAAGCACCTTTGGTAGCCATTACAGCTGTGAATAATACTTTTGAATAAGACTCTACCAACCTTGCACAACTCTTATGGCAAATGTTCTATTGTTTTTGTCAAATTTGCTCAAGCTCAGTACATTTGGTTGGGAATCGTTGACGGACAGCAATATTCAAACCTTGTCTCTGATATTTTAAGCAGATTTAAGTCAGGACGGAGACTGGACCATTCAGGAACACACAGCACCACTTGGAAAGCCATTTTGTTGTGTCTTTGGCATAAACATTTGTGTAATTGTCCCGCAGAAAAATACAACTCTATCCCAGGATTAGGTTTTCAGAAGACTGAGGCAGGTTTTCCTCTAACCTTTTATTAATTTGGAAAATGTTCTATAACTTTCTTTCACTTAGATAATGTGGAGTAGGTTGTGTAGATCTGTAGGAAACCAAAAAAACTATTTAATAAATGTTTAGATTTAATGTTAAGGCAGCAAAATGTGAAGACTGTGCAAGTGCTGTGTATACTTTCACTAGGCACTGTACGTGTTCTAACAGGCCTATAATGTGGTTACTAAATAGATTCTGGACCTATCCCCCATGGGGGGACGGGTGTGTGGCGTTTCCATGGTATTAGTCGAACTCTTACCTAATCTATGCAATTATTGCATTACACTGATGCTGTCATAATACCCTGCAATGCTGACAGTTTTAGTGTGGTGAAACAGTCCATTGCCCTCTCACCGTCTCTCTTTCTCTCCCTCTTCTGCGTGCAGTTCTTTCTTTTCTTTCTTTCTTTCAGTCCAAGAAGAAAATGTTGTTGAACTGTGTCGCACAGAGCCTCTTCACTTCCTCTGTTGGTAGAAAAAAAACAGGGTTGGATCAGCAAGCATAACCAAGAAAACATGTGAGATGAGCTCAAAGAAACATTAATTAATCCATCCATCTATCTACAGTGAGGGAAAAAAGTATTTGATCCCCTGCTGATTTTGTACGTTTGCCCACTGACAAAGACATGATCAGTCTATAATTTTAATGGTAGGTTTATTTGAACAGTGAGAGACAGAATAACAACAACAAAAATCCAGAAAAACACATGTCAAAAATGTTATAAATTGATTTGCATTTTAATGAGGGAAATAAGTATTTGACCCCCTCTCAATCAGAAAGATTTCTGGCTCCCAGGTGTCTTTTATACAGGTAACGAGCTGAGATTAGGAGCACACTCTTAAAGGGAGTGCTCCTAATCTCAGTTTGTTACCTGTATAAAAGACACCTGTCCACAGAAGCAATCAATCAGATTCCAAATGCTCCACCATGGTCAAGACCAAAGAGCTCTCCAAGGATGTCAGGGACAAGATTGTAGACCTACACAAGGCTGGAATGGGCTACAAGACCATCGCCAAGCAGCTTGGTGAGAAGGTGACAACAGTTGGTGCGATTATTCGCAAATGGAAGAAACACAAAATAACTGTCAATCTCCCTCGGCCTGGGGCTCCATGCAATATCTCACCTCGTGGAGTTGCAATGATCATGAGAACGGTGAGGAATCAGCCCAGAACTACACGGGAGGATCTTGTCAATGATCAAGGCAGCTGGGACCATAGTCACCAAGAAAACAATTGGTAACACACTACGCCGTGAAGGACTGAAATCCTGCAGCGCCCGCAAGTTCCCCTGCTCAAGAAAGCACATATACAGGCCCGTCTGAAGTTTGCCAATGAACATCTGAATGATTCAGAGGAGAACTGGGTGAAAGTGTTGTGGTCAGATGAGACCAAAATGGAGCTCTTTGGCATCAACTCAACTCGCCGTGTTTGGAGGAGGAATGCTGCCTATGACCCCAAGAACACCATCCCCAACGTCAAACATGGAGGTGGAAACATTATGCTTTGGGGGGGTTTTTCTGCTAAGGGGACAGGACAACTTCACCGCATCAAAGGGACGATGGACGGGGCCATGTACCGTCAAATCTTGGGTGAGAACCACCTTCCCTCAGCCAGGGCATTGAAAACGGGTCATGGAAGCCAAGGAAACAAAGGAGTGGCTCAAGAAGCACATTAAGGTCCTGGAGTGGCTTAGCCAGTCTCCAGACCTTAATCCCATAGAAAATCTGTGGAGGGAGCTGAAGGTTCGAGTTGCCAAACGTCAGCCTCGAAACCTTAATGACTTGGAGAAGAGGAGTGGGACAAAATCCCTCCTGAGATGTGTGCAAACCTGGTGGCCAACTACAAGAAACATCTGACCTCTGTGATTGCCAACAAGAGTTTTGCCACCAAGTACTAAGTCATGTTTTGCAGAGGGGTCAAATACTTATTTCCCTCATTAAAATGCAAATCAATTTATAACATTTTTGACATGCGTTTTTCTGGATTTTTGTTTTGTTATTCTGTCTCGCACTGTTCAAATAAACCTACCATTAAAATTATAGACTGATCATGTCTTTGTCAGTGGGCAAACGTACAAAATCAGCAGGGGATCAAATACTTTTTCCCCCTCACTGTATGTTGGACCTACCATTAACTTCAATCAAATTGGCATTCTTCTGGTTCAAGATAACGTACAGCTCTCTCTGGTCCGACTTTTTGCCAACCACCCAGTAGTCTGTCATAGCCTTCACAATGATCTCTTCATCTTCATCAACCCTGAGGCAACATACAAAAATCACATTAATATATGGACACTATAATATGCTGTATATACACTACCAGTCAAAAGTTTTAGAACACCTACTCATTCAAGGGTTTTTCTTTATATTTACTATTTTCTACATTGTAGAACAATAGTGAAGACATCAAAACTATGAAATAACACATATGGAATCATGTAGTAATAAAAAAAGTGTTAAACAAATCTAAATATATTTTATATTTGAGATTCTTCAAATAGCCACCCTTTGCCTTGATGACAGCTTTGCACACTCTTGGCATTCTCTCAACCAGCTTCACCTGGAATGCTTTTCCAACAGTCTTGAAGGAGTTCCCACATATGCTGAGCACTTGTTGGCTGCTTTTCCTTCACTCTGCGGTCCGACTCATCCCAAACCATTTCAATTGAGTTGAGGTCAGGGGATTGTAGAGGCCAGGTCATCTGATGCAGCACTCCATCACTCTCCTTTTTGATAAAATAGCCCTAACACAGCCTGGAGGTGCGTTGGGTCATTGTCCTGTTGAAAAACAAATGATAGTCCCACTAAGCCCAAACCAGATGGGATGGCGTATCGCTGCAGAATGCTGTGGTAGCCATGCTGGTTAAGTGTGCCTTGAATTCTAAATAAATCACAGACAGTGTCACCAGCAAAGCACCCCCACACCATAACACCTCCTCCTCCGTGCTTTACGGTGGGAAATACACATGCAGAGATAATCCGTTCATCCACACCGCGTCTCACATTTCCACGGTCTAATGTCCATTGCTCATGTTTCTTGGCCCAAGCAAATCTCTTCTTCTTATTGGTGTCCTTTAGCAGTGCTTTCTGTGCAGCAATTCGACCATGAAGGCCTGATTCACACAGTCTCCTCTGAACAGTTGATGTTGAGATGTGTCTGTTACTTGAACTCTGTGAAGCATTTATTTGGGCTGCAATTTCTGAGGGTGGTATCTTTAATGAACTTATCCTCTGCAGCAGTGGTAACTCTGGGTCTTCCATTCCTGTGGTGGTCCTCATGAGAGCTAGTTTCATCATAGCGCTTGATGGGTTTTGCGACTGCACTTGAAGAAACTTTCAAAGTCCTTGAAATGTTCCGTATTGACTGACCTTCATGTCTTAAAGTAATGATGGACTGTCATTTCTCTTTGCTTATTTGAGCTGTTCTTGCCATAATATGGACTTGGTCTTTTAACAAATAGGGCTATTTTCTGTATACCCCCCCTACCTTGTCACAACACAACTGATTGGCTCAAATGCATTAAGAAGGAAATAAATTCCACAAATTAACTTTTAAGGCACACCTGTTAATTGAAATGCATTCCAGGTGACTACCTCATGAAGCTGGTTGAGAGAATGTCAAGAGTGTGCAAAGCTGTCATCAAGGCAAAATATTATTGATTTGTTTAACACTTTTTTGGTTACTAGATGATTCCATATGTGTCATTTCATAGTTTTGATGTCTTCAGTATTATTCTATAATGTAGAAAATAGTAAATATAAAGAAAAATCCTTGAATGAGTAGGTGTTCTAAAAGTGTACAGAGTTGCCAAAACTAGGCCTCAGAGTGCTAACCCTAACAGGGTTATTGTGGTATTTCATTGGGCTTACCGGGCGAAGTCACAGTTGATGTCTCCCAGAATCTTCATGAGGTCTGGGTGGACGGAAGTCAGAGAGACGCTGGCTGTCTTCCTCATGTGGATGGTGCTCTTCTCTGCCAGGTTCATGTGGTTGAAGTAGATGAACTTAAACTGGGGCTCCTTGTCCGGCCTGCAACAACACAGAGGGAGAGGATGACGATCATTACCAGGATGACAGGATAGTCGAATACCAATTTCACACTACTGAGCCCGAGATGAGCAGAGCCAAGGAGATCTGTACTGCGCTAGCCTCTTTTCGCATAAAAAAATAGTTGCTGGAACCATACTGGAAAGGCCAATATGAAAATAAAATATCTGAGCCAGCACAATGTTATTTCAAAGGTAGACTCAGTGTTATGACATTGCCATGAGCAGCACTACAGATATTGAGATGAACGCGATGCAAGACTTTGCTCTCACATATTCACACAGAGTATCTGCGCAGGTGTGCTTCACGCTGCTACACTGGGTAGCTACGGGACCAAAACAGAGGAAAAGGTTAGCTTCGTGCTTCAACGCTCTTAGTGGTTGCATAAATCGGCCCGATATTGCTGTGTATTTCGTGCATCATTGAGTCTACCTTTAAGCAGTATTACACCTCAGGACCATCATCAGTTTCTCCAGGTCATTGAGTTCATTGGTCCTATCGTCAATAGAGGATGCCGTGCCATGAACGCTTACCTTTTAAAAACACATTATACATTTTGGACCGTGATCTCTATCATGGCATGTTGGAACAACACAGGCCCAGGAATTGGAGTGGAGGCTAGAGGCTTTGCAGATTAAAGTAACAGTACTGACCCTGATATCCTGCGGTTGACATTGTATTGTTCACATATGTCTGAGGCCAGCAGGGTGAGCTGAGGTCCCACCAGCCCATCCAGCTGCTCACAGAACTCCCTCGTCAGCTCCACCGATGCTGGGGGAGAGAGAATATGACCATACAGTAGTTAGAATTAGTAGAATGGACTTAGGAATTTCTAAGAATCTATAATGGTTTTTTCTTTCACGGTCCACATAATATGACAATGCCGTAGAATTTGCCATTGCTGTATTCGCAGAACACAGAGAATGCTGAGAAATGATGTAATAAGCATCAGCCCAGCTGTTTGGGGGGAGGAGACTGACCAAATGATTTGAGAGGATACTCACCACTGATCATAAAACAAACCGCTGCACTCATCGCCTGAAATAAAGAGCAGACGATGTGCAGTTTGAATATAATGGTCTAGAGAAAATAACACTATAATTTAGAGCTTATGACCAAATACATTGAATTTATACATCATTTAAGGAAGCCACTTGAGATACCAACGAACAAAGCCAATTCCCCCAACATCAGAGCTCATACCGGGTCAAACCTTCTCACTGTTCTTCAATTATGAAATAATAACAGATTATCAAATTGTCTGCCAAACAAATAATGGGATGGGAGTACTACCTGTATCTCTCTTAAAACACAAAAAAATAAAGCCTCTACTGAGTTCCCACGAACCCAGCAGGACTCCAGACCACAGTTCCCTGCTCCTTAGTTGTGTCCCAAATGACACCCTAGAGTGCCATTTGGAACGACGCCCTCTCCTCACCTTATAAACTATCAGATGCAGCTCCTCATAACTGTCCTCTGTGTTGACAAATATTCTAGGGAACCGGAATTTGGCCTCTGGGTCTTTGAGGTTAACAGGTCCTGTCAAAAACCTGAGGATGGAGAGAGGACAGGATATGAGAGGGAGGATGGATCACAGCTCATCACGATTACTGTGAATGACAAGGGTGTTTCACAATTACAGAAATCTAGTTTGATACAAATAAAAAACAGTTTTACCTCACACATAATAGCATAGAAAATTCCTGAGACAAAACATTTAAGTGATGCAGGCCTAAAAATGAACAGATGAATCCCCAAGTCTATCTAGCAGTTTGTAAATGTATATGTGGACGTACAGTGTGTTTGCATACTGTGTGTGTATCTCTTCCATAATTTGCACTGTCACAGTTCTCCCCTGCCCTTGGGGCCTTTGCTGGCTAATCTCCTTGTTAAATGATTCTCTCTCTCTCGTCAGCCCAGGCTTGGCGTGTCCAATTCCCCTCAAAGTCACACGGGCCTGGCGGCAGCACACTCTCAGGGGTCACTCCTCCAACAACGGCTCTATTTCAATGCTTAGAAAAATGCATTTATATTAAGTGCTTGTATTCTGTCTTCTCTGTGCTTCTATTCAGATCTAAATAAAGATTGTCTGTGTGTTTGACAACTTTCTGCCAAGCAACTTGCCCTAAGGGGATGACCTCTTAATTCTACCCATTCTTTGAGATCATTTATTCCCTTCCCTTCTATGAGGTAATCACTGATCTGAACAGACGGGATAGGTGAAAGCCATGTAGTGGAACCCCTTCTTTCCTCTTTACAGCCATGTTGAATCAATGTTTGGAAGGGATGCAGGAAGGATTCTGTTTTAGAGTATTCATAGAGACTGTGGAGCACCTCTGCTAATAATCTCCTCCTCCTCCTCTCTTGCGCTCTCCTCTTCCTTCTCTCCCCCTCACTCACTCTCGCTCTCCTACTTGGCCCACCTCAGGCACAGAGGTCTCTAGGGTGGACTAGGCTACACAGGGACTCCGTTAACTAGCTTGGCTCTCCCTCCTCCTCTCTGTTAAGTGTGATCCCCCTCCTTTGTGTCTTGTGTGTGGGACGGTAGAGAGCTACAAATCTCATTATTGTCAGCGGGGTAAGACCACGTCATGTTGGAACACTGATCAGTAATTCTCCATGTTGTTAAACAATCAGCCTGGATATTATATCTGCCTGGCCACCAACGCACTTTAATTACAACCTAATGCTACCATAATGACACTTTCCTATCATACCAAAACTATCAAAAATACCCCACCTCCTATTGTGCCATTACTGTTGATTGCTTTCACTTGATAATCTAAAACAATATAATTCTTCCATCACTACGTTGAAATAACAATATATCCAATAAAAACCATCATGGATGAACACGATAAAGTCGCAATTCCATCCATCCCCTCTTCTCTCCATTGCCTCAGGTTAAATGTATCAGTCTGCTATAGTCAGATTATCAGCAGATGTGGCATGGCTAGAAGGCTCCACCCTGACATGATGATCTGGTGTCCCTGTCCTTCTGCCCTGAGATGGCAGGGGACCAGAGCCCCAGGGAGGGAGCCTGGCCCAGCCTGGAGACCTGGAGGGAGGGAGGGGACTAGAGAGGGCATTTAAGGACTTACCTCCCATAGTGAAGCAGATTCCCTGCCACCTCTGGCCTTAGGGGAGAGTCCCTACCAGCCAGCTGGAGAGAGAAAGGGAGGGTGGGGAAGAGAGACAGGGAGGGAGAGAGAGTTAGAAGAGAGATGGTGGAGAGAGAGACAGAGAAAACCTGCTTTAGTATAAATTCAAAAGTCATTATCAACATTGTCTGAGCCTGTGGGATATCAATGTGTGGTCAATTTTAAATGCGCTTGTTACACAACAATACATTCTTCGTGTGGCATGATGCCATTGTGGAGCAGGTGTTGGAAGAGTTCTGGCAATGTTGAGGGAAGGTTTAGGCAGAGGATCAGAGTTTCAGTAGAACAGAGGCAGGGAAGTGGCAGTTGCTTGCACTCTAGCTCCATCGCTCTCCCTCTCTGATCCCTCCTTCTCGCTCTCTCACCTCTGGTTCGGAGTGTCTGGGGAACAGTGACGTCGTCAGGTACTTGTACAGGATCCGCATGTCATCCTGCTCCAGACCACTCCTGCATGGGGACAACAAAAAAAGGGGACACCTTAGTTAGCATCAAACATTTCCTATTCATGTTCACAGTCTGTTCAGGAGTATTGATAAACTAAACCCATAATCTCCATGGCTCAGCATGGGCCCAATGCTATCATAACTGCTCAAATAATTTGATTAGCAATCAATCAAATCATTACGATCAATCAATTATCGTTCACGTAATCCCCTGATTACATTTCAGGTCAGACTGACAGTTAAAAGTGAGCGACATGTCAGGTGGGAATTACTGTAATCAGATTGTGTATATTTAAGGCATCTTCTGTGTCTCCCAGCCATGCCCTAGACAACCTCATACCTAGCCCAGCCTAATGGGATGAGGAGCATTGGAGGGATGCCTGCCACTGCTGCCAGGCTCCCCCACACCTTACAGTGGTAAAGGGCTGCCTGGAGGCACCAAGGGCCTGCAGGCTATTTATAAGATCAGGGCCCTGGCACGCACAACACAGGAGGGGAACCCCAATAACCTCCCCCCTCCTCTATTCCCTGGCGTTGGCACTGTGGGGAGGCCTGAAAAAGAGCCTACTAGAGCCTGGCCAGTTGAATGGTGAAGCAGCCTGTGTCTCAAGATCATGGAAGAATACAATTCAGAGCTTATGTTTTTCAACGACTTCTGTTAGCATTTGCAAATTGTAGGCTAAATTTGGTTTCTACATGTGGGCAGGTGTTTTAAACCAAAGTACAGCAGACAACCCCCACACATCCCACACACGGTCTGCTTCCCCCAGCTGTACCATATGAGCTGGTCGTTGTAGAGGAAAGCTGTGTATTTAATCAGGCTGAGGCTTTCCTCCACTCTGTTAACGAATGACTGGATCTTCAGGTAGGTCATCTTGTCCAGGGGGAAAAAGGCGATTCCCCCGAACACGTCCAGCAGGTCACAGGACTGCAGGTGCAGCGTCTGCAGATACTGGAGGAGACCAGGGATAGAGGACAGTTATACACGCAGTCTGGGTGGACAATGGAAGGTGAATAGAAAAACATGTGTCCGTTTGGTTAATAGCCATCAGGGATACTTGGGGAAGGTGAGGTGTTAGCTTAGAAAGCAACATTATACGCCCATACCATTATGCTCAGGTTTCAGCTGAGAAACCTCATCAAGAAACACAAAAGGTCTGCACACTGTATGTCTGGACAATACAATGCTCCTATTTCCAGCTTCAATAGCAACAATATTTATGTCCAAGGTGGATCTCTGATAGGTCAAACCTGGAGATATTAGTTTACCTGCGTAGAGCTTACATTGCTGTACCCAAAGACATGAGAGGACGCTCTCTAGAATTGCTAGAACAGTGACATTCAACCTGGGATACGATACAGACACCACAGGCCTTCTCTGTGTCTTTGAGTTACATACTGGAAGGGGAAGCCCTTGATAGGATTAGGGAGAGCTGGGGGTTTCCTCTGATTGGCTAGGTATGAATAATGAACACAGGTCATTGCGGTCAATGGGGTGGGCCTGTAGTATGGCGGAAGCTTTGACCAGCTCTCCTTGAGAAAGGCGCTATTTCTGAGATGGTGATAATTAGTGGGGGAAGCCATATTTGAAGGCCACTGATGACTGACATCTGACCCTGCATTTAATCACTAGAAACTCAATACAGGATCAACCACTCTAGATGGCTAGAAGCACCAGTAGCATTCCTGTCTGTCATGCAGGCAGCAAGGCCTGGACACCACCGTCAGACCATTAGCAAAGTGGATAGTATATATACGCTTTGTAGCTTACAACACCAGATGTGTTTTTCTTTTTTTTACAGTGAAAACAAAGGACAGCTAAGAGGTAGGCCCTACTAAGAAGTAAGAGTCAATGTGTGTCTAATATATGAGTTATATTTACAAAGATGTGCTAATCAATTTCATAAGTAATAAATAATCTGGCATTGAAATAGCAGTGCCCTGCCCCTAGGAAAACATTGCTGAGAAAAGACTGAAAATATGCATCGATGATTTCTGTTGAACAGTCCAATCAAGCTACATTACTCAAAGTATATAAGCACACGTGTAAAACAAATGTTCTGCATACAATAAGACATGACAAATCACCTCACCACCTAGTACACCCATCATCATGCATATAGTTGCAGAGACTTGAAGTATGTACTATGTAGCCTAGTGTTTGTTTTCTTTTACCCTGTAAAAGAACTTGTCAAGCTTCTGCATGAGCAGCTCCACCCCGCCTGCTTCCATTGCTCTGCCAAATGTGCCGTTGAAGAGCTGGAGAAAAGAGCAGCGTAAAGAACCATCAGCAAAACACATCCTTACTAAATGTAAGGGTCTTACACAATCTTTACCAGAGAATGTGAGCTGGTATGACTTGAGTTTTACTCCAGAGTCCCACCCAGACGCTCACCTTGTACATACTGTAGCATTCCCGTAATACTGCACCATAAACGGTGTCCTACAGAAATAAGAGAATAAACAACTGAGCAAGTTATAAATGTTCTGCACAGAAGAGTTGAATTCCCTCATAAATGGACCATGCAAACATGAAATATACATGAATAAAAGACGCAACAAAATACAACTTACAAGTATTTCTTCTTCTTGATATTCTATCGTGGGAGGTTTCCCATCTTTATTAGGTTTTTCTACCATCGGGTTCCGCACCACCTGGATACGCAAACAAGGACAGGTAGAGGAGAGATATTATCTATTCAAACGTATCCTAGGAGACCTAATGACTTGCCAAAAAGACAAATTGAGAGCGCAACCACTCTGTATACAGCACCTTCAGAAAGTATTCACACCCATTTTTTACATTTTCATCATTTAGCAGACGCTCTACTTTTCTCACATTTTGTTTGTGTTACAGCCTGAATTTAAAATGTATTAAATTGAGATTTTGTGTCACTGACTTACACACAATACCCCATAATGTTAAAGTGGAATTATGTTCTAAGAAATGTTTACAAATTAAATGTCTTGAGTCAATAAGTATTCAACCCATTTGTTATGGCAAGCCTAAATAAGTTCAGCAGTAAAAATGTGCTTAACAAGTCACACAATAAGTTGCATGGACTCACTCTGTCTACAATAGTGTTTAACATGATTTTTGAATGACTACCTCATCTCTGTACCCCACACATTCAAATTACCTGTAAGGTCCCTCAGTTGAGCAGTGAATTTCAAACACAGATTCAACCACAATGACCAGGGAGGTTTTCCAATGCCTCGCAAAGAAGGGCACCTTGAATACATTGAATATCCCTTTGAGCATGGTGAAGTTATTCATTACACCTTGGATGGTGTATCAATACACCCAGTCACTACAAAGATACAGGTGTCCTTCCTAACGCAGTTGCCAGAGAGGAAGGAAACCGCTCAGGGATTTCACCATGAGGCCAATGGTGACTATAAAACAGTTACAGAGTTTAATGGCAGTGATAGGAGAAAACTGAGGAATAATATTGTAGTTACTCCACAATGCTAACCTAAATGACAGAGTGAAAAGAAGGAAGCCTGTACAGAATAAAACAATTCCAAAACATGCATCCTGTTTGCAATAAGGCACTAAAGTAAAACTGCAAAAAATGTGGCAAAGAAATGCATTTTATGTCCTGAATACAAAGTATTATGTCTGGGGCAAATCCAACAGAACACATCACGGAGTACCACTCTTCATATTTTCAAGCATGGTGGAGGCTGTATCCTGTTATGTGTTTGCTTGTCATCAGCAAGGACTAGGGAGTTTTTTAGGATCAAAAGAAACGGAATAGAGCTAAGCACAGGCAAAATCCTAGAGGAAAACCTGGTTCAGTCTGCTTTCCAACAGACACTGGGAGCCAAATTCACCTTTCTGCAGGACATTAACCTAAAACACAAGGCCAAATATACAGTGGCGTTGCTTACCAAGACGACATTAAATGATCCTGAGTGGCGTAGTTACAGCTTTGACTTAAATCGTCTTGAAAATCTATGGCAAGACTTGAAAATTGCTGTCTAGCAATGATCAACAACCATCTTGACAGAGCTTGAAGAATTTAAAAAAATAAATAAATGTGCAAATATTGTACATTCCTGGTGTGCAAAGCGCTTATAGACTTACCCAGAAAGACTCACAGCTGTAATCGCTGCCAAAGGTGATTCTAACATGTATTGACTCAGGGGTGTGAATACTTATGTAAATTAGATATTTCTGTATTTCATTTTCAATAAATTGGCTAAAATTACTAAAAACATGTTTTCACTTTGTCATTATGGGGTATTGTGTGTAGATTGGTGAGGAAAAAATATATTTTATCAATTTTGTACTCAGACTAAAACAACAAAATGTGAAATAAGTCAAGGGGTATGAATACTTTCTGAAGGCACTGTATATAGTAAGTGTAAATGAGCTGGAACACCAATGTACCATGACGATCCAGAAACTGTCCTCTGCTTCAAAGAAGAACTGCCTGTTCTTCTGCGTGTGTAGGGATTTAGCAGGCTTTGTTGGACAGAAGGTTCTGGAATATAGCAAAGATGGTGGTTGGGCTAGGAGATATGAAGCCAACACACACAACTAACATAGATGTGAGATGTTGTATTTCAAGATGATCGATTAGTTAGTAGTTCCTGTGTACCTGGTAAACTGTACAATGGCCTCACAAAGGCCAACATTACGGATCTTCTCATTCTTCTCAACCTCACTAGGATGGTAGAATAAAATCTTCTTCTCCTCCTACAATGCATACAAGGAGACAGTTTCCATGAGGCACAGTATTTGAATGGAGACCACAAAGTTGACAGATATTCACATTGGATCATTTACAGCAGTAAACATTGAGCTGATGAACAGTTTGTTTGAAGATCATAGTGAAAACATGTGAAACACACACAGGACATAAAAACAACCAAGTGGCGCTCACCTCTCCCTCCCGTGGCCCAAATGAAGGATTATAGACGAAAAAACTGAGAAGAGATGGGGTGTACTGTTTCTCTTGCATTCCCGAAGCCATTCTTGGACTGCAACAGAGGAAGATGCTGATCAACTATCTGTGACTTAACAGACTGAAAGATGTATCACTTGTTATCACAATGAGACCCTGGTTTTACCTGATCATCAGCATTAGTGTGGTTTGTGTCTGGACGTCCTCTGCTCCAGAGTGAATTTAGCATGCTTTGTGGCTGCAGACAAAAATGATATCAGCTCAGCTATACAACTCTACACATCATTTCAGATTAAGAGAATCAGTGAGTCATGGAATTTGGTCTGTTTACTTTAGTCAGTAAATTGCATCAAACGCTCAATCTTTTGAATCAGGCTGAAAGATAGGCATGCATTTTCTGATTTGAACAGAGCATTATTACCTTCCACTGGGTTAGAGAGAACTCACAAGTCAAGTGGCACACTGACACTTGACACCAGCTATACTAGTTAGCTGTATAAATGTATCCTAACTTCCACACCTCAGTCGCATGGCTATTTGATTCTCTTTATGTGGCTTGCTAGGTGGCATTGCTACCATCTATTATTTTAATCAGGCCCAATGCTTAGGCGAGTTAGCCTCCTAGCGAGCTACGTTAACCAACTCCCTCAAACAAGTCCACAACACAGCTAGCTAGCTAGTAAGCTAGCACATCGGCCTCCGTAGCCGGGGACAACGGGGAATCTTTTGCCATCTGAAAAGACAAATGTAATACAAAACAAACGAACTAGCTAAGTTTATACCGTTAAAAAGCTAAATTGTTAGATATAGCAAGCTAGCAATTAGCCAACGTTAGGTGGTTAATTTGTATGCTGGCTGCACTGCAGCAGTCAACAATCCGCTAACGTTACACTTGGAGTTGTGTTCGCAGCGATCTGGGAAAACTATTTCCGAATCACAAATTAATTTGACAATAAACACAACGAAGAGACTTACCTTTTACTGTATAAAGTCAGCACATGCAGATCATCTCGTTTGTTGTGAACATTAATAACAGATACAGTAGAAAAGCCACGATCAATGACAAAATCCACCCACACTTCCTGCTTTGACAGAATCTCATGTGTTACATTAGAAACTGCTCGGTGGAATTTCTTGTACTTAAACTATGCTTCCACACTAAAAGTTAATGTGATGTCCGTGCCTTTCCAGACTGTGCATAAATCAGGCCTATATACTAAAACAATGTTGAAGGAGAACATTGATTGGTCTTGATGATCATGGATTGGTCTTGTTTTAATAAAAATGTAGCCTGGGCAGCCACTGGTGGCTTCATGGATCTCCACTATCATTTGGGCTTGATGTGCACAGCTGGTAATACATTCGGGCCCCCCGGTGACCATATGTTCATACATTTATTTTATTTGTTTATTTCATCTTTATTTAACCAGGTAAGCCAGTTGAGAACAAGTTCTCATTTACAACTGCGACCTGGCCAAGATAAAGCAAAGCAGTGCGATAAAAACAACAACACAGAGTTACATATGGGGTAAACAAAACATAAAGTCAAAAATACAACAGAAATATACAGTGTGCGAATGTAGTAAGTTATGGAGGTAAGACAATAGTGCTAAATAGTTACAATTTCGTAGTAACACTGGAATGATAGATGTGCAAAAGATGATGTGAAAATAGAGATACTGGGGTGCAAATTAGCAAAATAAATAACAATATGGGGATGAGGTAGTTGGGTGGGATAATTTCAGAATGGCTGTGTACAGGTGCAGTGATCGGTAAGCTGCTCTGACAACTGGCGCTTAAAGTTAGTGAGGGAGATAAGAGTCTCCAGCTTCAGAGATTTTTGCAGTTCGTTCCAGTCATTGGCAGCAGAGAACTGGAAGGAATGGCGGCCAAAGGAGGTGTTGGCTTTGGGGATGACCAGTGAGATATACCTGCTGGAGCGCAGACCACGGGTGGGTGTTGCTATGGTGACCAGTGAGCTAAAATAAGACGGGGATTTGCCTAGCAGTGATTTATAGATGACCTGGAGCCAGTGGGTTTGGCGACGAATATGTAGTGAGGGCCAGCCAACAAGAGCGTACAGGTCACAATGGTGGGTAGTATATGGGGCTTTGGTGACAAAACGGATGGCACTGTGATAGACTACATCCAATTTGCTGAGTAGAGTGTTGGAGGCTATTTTGTAAATGACATCGCCGAAGTCAAGGATCGGTAGGATAGTCAGTTTTACGAGGGCATGTTTGGCAGCATGAGTGAAGGAGGCTTTGTTGCGAAATAGGAAGCAGATTCTAGATCTAACTTTTGATTGGAGATGCTTAATGTGAGTCTGGAAGGAGAGTTTACAGTCTAACCAGACACCTAGGTATTTGTAGTTGTCCACATACTCTAGGTCAGACCCGCCAAGAGTAGATTCTAGTCGGGTGGGCGGGTGCAAGCAGCGTTCGGTTGAAGAGCATGCATTTAGTGTTACTATTGTTTAAGAGCAGTTGGAGGCTACGGAAGGAGTGTTGTATGGCGTTGAAGCTCGTTTGGAGGTTTGTTAACACAGTGTCCAATGAAGGGCCAGATGTATACAAAACATTCTCAATTCAGGCTGCAAAGGCTTCATTTTCCAACACCATGCTAGAGTGACTAATGCCTAGGAATTCTAATTCCTGATGTTGCGCCCTTGTTCAGCCAGGGGTATACAACAGAATGCTGCAACTGAACGCGGGGCGCAACATCAGGAAGCCTTTGCAGCCTGAATGGATAATGTTTTATATAAGAACCGGTCACTGAGGGACAAGAGTGTATTACCAGCTGTGCACATCAAGCCCAGACAATAGTGGAGAATAATCAGTGGAGGCTGCTGAGGGGAGGACAGCTCATAATAATGGCTGGAATGGAGCGAATGGAATGGCACCAAACACATAGTGTTTCATACCATACCACCGATTCCATTCCAGCCATTACCACGAGCCCGTCCTACCCAATTAAGGTGCCACCAACCTCCTGTGGTGGAGATCCATAAAGCACACTAGCGGCTACCCAGGCTAATAAAAATGGTTGATGGAACAATTAAACAATTGACAGGCAATTGATAACTGTAAAATTCAATCATGCCATTATTGTATGATGTTCATACTACAATTTGACATAGATAAATGATCAGTAATAATGTAATGTGGGAACTGGCCATTGAGATCCTATTAAATTATTAGAGGGGCTATGTCATAAACCCTCATAGTTCCAGAATGGGGTTGTCGTATCGGGTGAATGGTGGCAATTATTGCTGTCAACAAAGAGTCCGCTTATGCTGTACAATGATTAGAGGCTTTTATTAATATCACAAGGTTACAGCATAAGTTACAGACCCGCGGTGTCTGGAGAACGGCGTCCCAGATTGCAATAGCCGTTCTGCCTTCTCCTTCGGTTTTCCCCCTACTTATAAACAATGCAAAAAGATGCTCCCTCTTCTGGCCAATCACCAGTCTCCCCTGTCTACAACACACTTCCTGTCTGTTGTATGTGACGTTACACTAAAACATTCCCTCAGTCTTGATACTAATATCAACATTATTTCAGTTCCACTTAAAAAACATTTAACAACGTCATAATCTCAATACACGACAGGGTGAAAATGGCTGCCAAATTGGTCAGGGAGAAATCCAAACCAGTCTAATTGGAGTGAATGGCATAATCTTATCTAGGAAAAGAAAAGTAAGGCATGTGATATATCAGAAATTGTGTAATAGAATAATTGTCAACCTACAATATTGTCATACAATTATAAATACAATTTATATGAGTTTTATACCAATTTTCTGTATAAATAGCCTCTAAAATATATGTAAACCAGGGGTTGGAACCAGTTCAGAGAATAGAACAGAATAATGACATTTTTCAAGGAACAGAAACGGAACCTGGAATGAAAGTGATCCATACTGTTCCAGAACAGAACCTTTATTTTAAATGCATGGGAACTGGTTAATAACGTTATTTTACGTTCCAGGCATTTTTTCCCACAACAAAAATGCAACAAAGTGCCTATACAAAGCCCTCACTCTGTCACTCAGAAACGTATTCCAGTGTCTGCCTGCAAGCTGAAAACCGTTGCCTGCGAGTGTTTAGGCTACCTGCCCCTCCCCCTCCGAAGCATAGGCTACTGTACTGACGTTACTAGCTTGATTCAGAAGATAGGGAGAGATATTTTTAATTAGCTGGAGAAGAAAGGATTAACTTTTTCTATGCTAGTTAAGGATACTATAGGCCTAGTTATCACATTTCACGTTGGATTTATTAACTACAAAAAGGTACGACGTATTTTTAATTCTGGTGTCGCTCTGCACACACAAGCTTGTTAGCTAGCTAGCTCAAGCTTGTTAGCTAGCTAGCTCAAAGGACATTCAAAATTCCTTCATAGAAGCCTCTCCTCCTAGGTATAATTCTGTGGACCTAATTCATATAATGCATGTCATAACAAGATACCCAGCACTTTAAGCATCCTCCTCAACCCTCTCTTGCTCTCTCTCCACCCGCAAAATTTCAGTCGCATCTTGTGCCATTGGCTACACTTGTCTGTCCATCACGCAAGTAAACCACTAGCTTGCCTACTATATCCGCACTGATTGGTGAAGTAATTGATTGAGCTAAATGTAAAAAAAACAGTTGATTTCACAGGTTGAAAAGGGAACAGAAAGGAACGATATAAACTGGTACTTTTTTTTGGTTCGAACTGGTTCAGAACGTTATTTTGCTGGTCGGAACAGTGCAACAAAACATAAAAAATTGTGGTTGTGTTCAGAATGAAACGATTGGAAAATAATTTTGGTTCCAACCCCTGATGTAAACGGACCATAAATGTCTAAATGTGTGTTTTCTTGAAAAGCTGTGAGTGCTATTATATGATACAATTTCAGTACTTGTACCATTTACAACTTGTCTAAATCTTATAATCAACTGATTTCAGCCAGGGTATGGCTGTGGATTGACTGAATTGTTTGATTGGAATGTTGGCATTTTGGCAGTTAATAAAAAAAATAATGGAATCATTCCTCTAAAACAGTGCAGATAAATTCTTCAAATTCTTTATCTTACACAATATCTTATCACAGCACTGGCAAACCATGGCTGACCAACTCCCTGACCAAAATGGCGGACCTTTAGACCATCATAAGAAGGTTCATGTCCATTCTAGTATTCTAGTTCCTAATTCTATGGAACTGGCTCTGTCTCATTTTTCTGTCTCATCACTTTAAGTTTAATTCATTCAACAGAAACCTGAGAGGGGTAGTCTTTCCAACGAGACGTTGAGAGGCCCTGGATGCTGTAACCTTAACCTGCACCCTCTGTCCCCTCCCTTTGTGTCACCTCAATTTGCTTTAAATCTTTCCTGTCCTCCCCACCCCTGTTTCGGTAAAAAGCTGAGGGATAGGGCTGGTGAAATGTAACCACACTCAAATTCATAGACAGAGGTGTGGGTGCACGGAATGATCAGGCATTATATCAAATGTATAGTTTAAACCATGTTTTGAAGCAATTTTGTTTGTTTGTTTACATTTACTTTTTTTGCAAACATTGCAGTGAAACAAGCTTATATTTTGGATTCTGATGGGGTATGACAGTTGAACTAAGCTCATGGGGCACTTATTGTATAAGTTATATTCTTCAAGAATCAATGGGTACATTTCATTAATTCAGAAGTCCAAAAATGGATGAAGCAACTGCAGATTGCCCCTTTAACACTCTTATTCCAGACCTATTCCTGGATAAACAATGAGCAAGATCCCTTTTTGAATTATTACAATTTCTATCAATAACAAAATAAGGTTTCAAATGTTCTGATGAAACTGAAGAATAAACAAGGTTATTTTCAGCAAACTATTAATATATGAATCACCTAATTATCAAATATTCAACGAAATACAGTACCAGTCAAAAGTTTGGACCCACCTACTCATTCAAGGGTTTTTCTTTATTTTTCCTAGTTTCTACATTGTAGAATAATAGTGAAGACATCAAAACTATTAAATAACACATATGGAATCATGTAGTAACCAGAAAAGTGTTAAACAAATCAAAATATATGTTATATTTGAGATTCTTCAAAGTAGCCACCCTTTGCCTTGATGACAGCTTTGCACACTCTTGGCATTCCCTCAACCAGCTTCATGAGAAATGCTTTTCCAACAGTCTTGAAGGAGTTCCCAAATATGCTGAGCACTTGTTGGCTACTTTTCCTTTTCCAAACTTTTGACTGGTACTGTATATAAAAACTAATCTTGTAAATTCAATGGAATAATCTTATGCTCAGTGTTGATCATTATCATTTATGACAGCTGTCAGAAAAATAATAAATATCCTCTATATGTTAACAGAGTGGATTTCCTATGATGGTTGATTATTGTGCTCTCTTCTATGCAGGTCACCACACACGCACAGGCAAACGCGCGCGCACACACACACACACACCTAATGCAGTGTAGCCGACAGAAGGTGTTACCCAATATAGCTAGTGATAGACTGGTAAGGCCAGGTAAGGTCACCATCTCACTTTTACTAGATACTTACTCTAAACACTGAGGGAAATACAACAGAACAGCTCCCTTTACACTTGATTGCCAGAAACAGCAGACAAGGTGTTCCCTTACTCCTTCCACCCAGTTGTCTGAATGGGCACCTCAATGCTATCTTGTTTTCTGTTTCATGTGCAGTAGGTCTATGTATAGGTGGGATGTTGCTGTGAAACCAACCTGGGCAAGCGAGGATGCTAACCATTGAAATGTGATGACGTGAGCTATACACAACTAAGACAGACCACTGGGTCATATAAGCTGTAGTGTATTCAGAATGTAATTTGGATGGACAGAACGGTGTTACGCAATGTTACAACTAACATAGCAGCTCTCCATATATGTTAACATTTTAGGCAACACTAAGTAACATAAAGTAATAGTGCATTAAATTGATTTCAAGTCAGGATTTGCAGAAATTCTACATTGAATTATGCACTCTGTCGAGGGTTAAGTGTACATTCAGTTCATTGTAACATACAGCACTTCCTTACATGGCATCTGTTGTATGGTTACAATACAGCAATTTAACAGATGCAAATGTTGTGTTTCAAAGAAAAATGCAATTCGCCACAATAAGTTACAATGTGTTTATTCATCTTTTTGATTGACAATGTAGTGTGCATTGGAAGGAAATATGGGGCGACACAGCTATACAACCTAGAACGTAATCAAAAGGCAAGTAAAAATGGTTAATGGATTAATAATTTCATTGAATGGAGAGGGGCTCTGAAAACAACAACAATTGAAGGGCACAATTCAAGCAGAAGGACAGAGAAAAACTAATTCCTGGGAATGGAGGCTGCTGTAGGCTTGAGGAAGTAGACTGGAGTCTGGGAGCTGGAGGCTGAGGCTGGGGAAGGAGAAGAGAACGAACACCTGCTGCTCTCTCGGCTCCCGTGGAACTCTCAGGACTGGACCATGATCAGGAATTCTGTGGCAAGAGAGAAAGATTCTGAGATGAGTTCCAATTATGAATTAGAATATGAACGTTCAGAGATGAGCGACATCAAAACAGCCTTTTGGAAATGTTGCTCATGATCTAAATCACTTGAACAGACAGGCTATAACTAACCCTCTTTGGCCTACAGCTGTAACAGTATGAGTTCTTTACTGGGAATTCGCCATTAGTGTTTTGGCTGCTGTGTTTTGTCTGGTTTGAAAGCATATTCTACGCAATTTATATGATTGGATTGCAATATGCAATATGACCAAAAATGTTAATGTAAATCAGTTTGTAGCTTCTTCGCTATCCAACCTTGTAATCATCTTATGCATACCATCATGTGCATACATAAGTGTTTTTCACAGAATTAATTTGCCCCCTTGTCAAAAAGATGTGGGATAAAGCAGAACAACATCGAATTCAAACCTTACGTAATACAAACACCCAAACACTTGTAAAACGTTTTTGTTTGTTATTCTTTCAATAGAGGGAAGTGCCAAAAAAGCTGACCAAAATGACCCTGAACCAAATAGTTGGTTTGGAACCAGAGATTGGAATAATGTTTAGACGTTGTCTGATTCCTTCATCCGGTTATGCAATCCCAGCTAAGCCAGTCTGTGCAGCCCTAGATATCGCTCAAATCTGTCTGGTAACCATTGATAGAGCATCTAGAGGACCAGACCAGGATTCAAATAGTACTTGAAATATTTTGATTGCTTTAGCTGTGCTTGATTGAGCTTGTCTGGGTTATTGGGATCAATGGAATAGACCCAAAAGTGCAAACTTTGCCCATCTGGCACTCCATGTAGGCTCAATCAAACACTAAAAGTATATGAAAGGTTTTGAAAATGATTTTAACCTAGGTCTACTGGAGCCCGTGACTTTTGGATCTCTGCTTGTTGAGACCAACTGGCATCTGATTTAAGCTCCACAATGTATTTTTGTCACCCTCAAAACCTTGCACAAAACATACGGGAATATAGACACACGAGCGCACAAACACTACTCTATATACAGTATACTCTACAAGGGCTGTCCCAATGCCTTCCTCTTGACCTGAAACATCTGGTGTCTCTAAAGCTCATCCTCTATCCATACTCTCTTCTGCCTACTCAGGGCTGGCCCTTACTAAAAGCCATACATCTGTGTTGACAGCAGTCAGGGCGGATTACAACTCTAAAGAGCATAACGTTAATCTCATTTTACAAAATACATATGGCCATACATTGCCATAAATATGAAGAGAGACCTAGTCATGGCCAACGCCAAGTTTGTGAATGTTGGCTTAGATAGAAGTCTTCCACACTAGGACAGGATTTGCAATAGTCAGGAAAGAACTTTAAACTATTTGATCCAAATTTTAGCCTTCTGTATATTTTCTCTTGGAAAACCGCCAAAAACCAAGAGCCTCCCAAAATGTATTGTGGATCTCAGAGAGTCTTGGTCTCCTGCTCATCAAAATCCCTTCAAGGAAATACTAACAGCCTTACTATTTGGCTCATGATAATGCCCCAGCCTGCAGGTGATTGGAGAGAGCGACTCACCTTCTACTCCGATCTTGCCATCGTTGTCATCATCAGCTGCAGAAAGGAAGCCTTTGCACTCAGCGTCCGTCAGCGTCCGCGCCCCGGGGACAAACCGTTGCAGGAAGAACCTAGGGGAGTACAAAAACAAATAGAGTACACACAATCAGAATACACACACATATACAAGCATTTAATGAGCCTTACACATACTGTACCAAGCGTCTGTGCATGTGCGCACACACACACACAACTTGTGTTCCAGCACAGCCCTTTTAGGCATCAAGGTTATTTGGTTCCAGTTTAACAAGGATTGAAAGTATAATAGCTAGGCTATATAGCCGGAACATCAAAGGATCTACTCTCTGGCACAATGCTCAGCCTGGTCTCTTGCCAGCTTTGTAAAAATAGAGATTTTTTTTTGCTGCACAGTCTCTATATGCATTCTCATAAGAGGTGAGGTAAAGTCAATTGAGTAAAAACTCTGCTATACTGCATCCATCCATGAACTCAATTGCACTTTGGTCATACAAATAAAATAAAATAAAATGTTATTTGCCACATGCGCCGAATACAGTGAAATGCTTACTTACAAGCCCTTAACCAACAATGCAGTTTTAAGAAAAAGAAGTGTTAAGTAAAAAATAGATAAGTAAAAAATTGAAATAACAAATAATTAAAGAGCAGCAGTAAAATAAAATAACAATAGCGAGGCTATATACAGGGGGTACCAGTACAGAGTCAATGTGCGGGGGCACAGGTTAGTCGAGGTAATTGAGGTAATATGTACAAGTAGGTAGAGTTAAAGTGACTATGCATAGATAATAAACAGAGAGTAGCAGTAGCGTAAAAGAGGGGGTGGGGTGGGGGGACAATGCAAATAGTCTGGGTAGCCATGATTAGCTGTTCAGGAGTCTTATGGCTTGGGGGTAGAAGCTGTTAAGAAGCCTTTTGGACTAGTCTATGACTAGGGTTGCTGGAGTCTTTGACAATTTTTAGGGCCTTCCTCTGACACCGCCTGGTATAGAGGTCCTGGAAGGCAGGAAGCTTGGCCCCAGTGATGTACTGGGCCGTACGCACTACCCTCTTCTCGGTCGGAGGCCGAGAAGTTCCCATACCAGGCAGTGATGCAACCAGTCAGGATGCTCTCGATGGTGCAGCTGTAGAACTTTTTGAGGATCTGAGGACCCATGCCAAATCTTTTCAGTCTCCTAAGGGGGAATATGCTTTGTCGTGCCCTCTTCCTGACTGTCTTGGTGTGTTTGGACCATGATAGTTTGTTGGTGATGTGGACACCAAAGAACTTGAAGCTCTCAACTTGTTCCACTACAGCCCTGTCGAAGCAAATGGGGAAGTGCTCAGTCCTCTTTTTTTTCCTGTAGTCCAAAACCATCTAATTTGTCTTGATCACGTTGATGGATAGGTTGTTATCCTGGCACCACACGGCCAGGTCTCTGACCTCCCTATAGGCTGTCTCATCGTTGTCGGTGATCAGGCATACCGCTGTTGTGTCGTCAGCAAACTTAATTATGGTGTTAGAGTTGTGCCTGGCCATGCAGTCATGGGTGAACAGGGAGTACAGGAGGGGACTGAGCACACACCCCTGAAGGGCCCCCATGTTGAGGATCAGCGTGGCAGATGTGTTGTTACCTACCCTTACCACCTGGGGGTGGCCAGTCAGGAAGTCCAGGATCCAGTTGCAGAGGGAGGTGTTTAGTCCCAGGGTCCTTAGCTTAGTGATGAGCTTTGAGGGCACTATGGTGTTGAACGCTGAGCTGTAGTCAATGAATAGCGTTCTCACATAGGTGTTCCTCTTGTCCAGGTGGGAAAGGGCAGTGTGGAGTGCAATAGAGATTGCATCATCTGTGGATCTGTTGGGGCGGTATGCAAATTGGAGTGGGTCTAGGGTTTCTGGGATAATGGTGTTGATGTGAGCCATGACCAGCCTTTCAAAGCACTTCATGGCTACAGATGTGAGTGCTACGGGTTGGTAGTCATTTAGGCAGGTTATCTTAGTGTTCTTGGGCACAGGGACTATGGTGGTCTGTTTGAAACATGTTGGTATTACAGACTCAGTCAGGAACAGTGAAGACACTTGCCAATTGGTCAGCGCATGCTCGGAGTACGCGTCCTGGTAATCTGTCTGGCCCTGCGGCCTTGTGAATGTTGACCTGCTTAAAAGTCTTACTCACATCGGCTATGGAGAGCGTGAACACATAGTCATCCGGAAGAGCTGATGCTCTCATGCATGCTTCAGTGTTGCTTGCCTCGAAGCGAGCATAGAAGTGATTTAGCTTGTCTGGTAGGCTCGTGTCACTGAGCAGCTCGCGGCTGTGCTTCCCTTTGTAGCCTGTAATAGTTTGCAAGCCCTGCCACATCCAACGAGCGTCGGAGCCGGTGTAGTAGGATTCAATCTTAGTCCTGTATTGACGCTGTGCCTGTTTGATGGTTCGTCGGAGGGCATAAGCATCCGGGTTAACCCTTTAGCTCAGTGCGGATGTTGCCTGTAATCCATGGCTTCTGGTTGGGGTATGTACATACGGTCACTGTGGGGACGACGTCATCAATGCACTTATTATTGAAGCCAGTGACTGATGTGGTGTACTCCTCAATGCCATTGGAAGAATCCCGGAACATATTCCAGTCTGTGCTAGCAAAACAGTCCTGTAGCTTAGCATCTGCGTCATCTGACCACTTCCTTATTAACGAGTCACTGGTGCTTCCTGCTTTAGTTTTTGCTTATAAGCAGGAATCAGGAGGATAGAATTATCGTCAGATTTGCCAAATGGAGGGCGAGAGAGAGCTTTGTACGCGTCTCTGTGTGTGGAGTAAAGGTGGTCTAGAGTTCTTTCCCTCTGGTTGCACATTTAACATGCTGGTAGGAATTAGGTAGAACGGATTTAAGTTTCCCTGCATTAAAGTCCCCGGCCACTAGGAGCGCTGCCTCTGGATGAGCGTTTTCCTGTTTGCTTATGGCCTTATACAGCTCATTGAGCACAGTCTTTGTGCCAGCATCAGTTTGTGGGGGTAAATAGACAGCTATATAGATTAAAACTATCTTGGTAAATAGTGTAGTCTACAGCTTATCATGAGATACTCTACCTCAGGCGAGCAAAACCTTGAGACTTCCTTAATATTAGATTTTGTGCACCAGCTGTTGTTTACAAATATACACAGACCACCAGCCGTTCTATCCTGCCGATGTAGCGTATATCCCGCCAGCTGTATGTTATTCATGTCGTCGTTCAGCCACGACTCGGTGAAACATAAGATATTACAGTTTATAATGTCCCGTTACAGTTGGTGTCCTAAATTCTGCTGGCTTGCACATTTATAGAATGTAGACGGTGCATTATATAATGCAAATTTAATAATTATAGTTTTTTAGCCATGGATTATATTAAGGCTTAATGGTAGCCTTCCATTAAAATGACAGGGGAGTGGAATTGTAGAATTTTATCTCATTAGCATTTGTTGTGCTTGCAACAAAACATATTTCATTGTATTAAATAGTATTAAGTCTCCTGTCACTCAGCATACATTTAGAAATGCTCTCTGTGGTTCTGATGGCTCACCAGGTTGCTGCTGGAACAGTTGGTGGTCCTGTGTGGCTCTGCTGGTAAGAGTGTGCTACTGGCAATGCCAAGGTCATGGGTTCAATTCCCGCAGGGATCAAGTAATCTTCATAAAAATGTATGGTATGTACTCACTGTACTGTGAGTTGCTTTGGATAAAAGCATCTGCTAATTGGCACAGTTGTAGCTTTGAATCCCACTGGGGCCACATATAGCCAAATGAATATATGTGTTAACGATAAGTCACTTTGAATAAAGGTGTCAGTAAAATGACCATGTATTATCATTATAGGGCGCACAGGAAATTGGTCACAAGTATCCCTCCTTCTAAAGGATTACTCCAAATGTCATACTTGAGCTCGGACTCCTCGATGAAGCCACTGTTGTCATCGTCAAGGATCTGGAAGACATCTTTGACTTCTTTGGGAGACTTGGAGGTCAGGCCACACAGCTGGGAAAACTTCTTAAAGCTGAAGGAGTCTGGGGCTGAAGAGAGTAAGGAAGAACAC
The DNA here is from genome assembly GCF_964263955.1 of Coregonus lavaretus. NCBI lineage: Eukaryota > Metazoa > Chordata > Actinopteri > Salmoniformes > Salmonidae > Coregonus > Coregonus lavaretus. Next base: position 25,720,664 of record NC_140012.1, on the reverse strand, counting down.
ATACACCCATAAATGAACCAGTGCACACACACACACACACACACACACACACACACACACACACACAGGTTAGAGTTCAGGCAAGGTTGACACCCTGAGGAGTTTAAAAGGTAGCGTTGCTGCAGTCCAGAGTGGAGATTTATCCCTGTGTGTCTCTCTCTTTACGAGCTGGCACACAGACACTCTTCTTAAAGAGTCCTTTTCACCCCAGCATGTGGACTAAACCCAACCTCAGGATGCTAAATTGTAGTGCAATAGTCTGCGGGCTACTGCCAGCCTAGTTCTACAACAGAGTAAAAGAAGCACATACATTATAATGACTATAGTCTGTGGGCGACTGCCAGCCCACTACAGAGTAGGAAGCACTCTCTTCTGACTAACAATAACTCTCTACAGTACATGATCATAGTCTGTTACAATATTACCATCTCTCTCCTCTTTCTGTTTTTCGCTCATTCTCATTCTCTCGCTCATTCTTTCTCTGTCTCTCTTTCTCAATCTCTCTCTCAGGTAGTCCTGAGGTAAGACCTACCTTGGAACTCCTTGACGGCATTCTCAATAGCCTCCGCAGAAAGGATAGAAGTGAGTGACATATTAATCCTGTAGGACAGAGGAACAGCGGAGTAAATTATTCATACACACACGCGCGCACGCACACACACACACAGGCTATTGAAAGAGTCAGGTCCAGTCTATTCATTTAGAGAATATCAGTCAGTAATCCCAGACTGCAGTCATTGAAAAAAACTGCTGGATTACACAAGGGTGTATAGTAGGCTATGCCAATTATAATGCCTTGATACAAAATGTATCTTAACATAATAAAAACGCAATGTTACACAATGCAATGCTACACATCAATTTCTTAAGAATATTCCTCAAATCAATTCATTTCAAGTAACCACAACAAACAACACTGCACTGAATTGAATACATAATATGTTCAAACCTACCTATATGTCCCTCTCTCTCCCTACGAGGTGTTGACTTCTAAAACCGACTGCTTTAGTTTGTTTTTCTCTGTCAATTTCTTCCTCTCCTTGCTCTGATAATCTGCTGATGTCAGTTTGACTGATGTTGATGTTGATGTCGCTGTTCTGTCTGCTTTGGTGTAATCTGGCTGCTGGATGTGATACCTCTGATGTAGGCGATTTGAAATTATCTGGCAAAAAGGCTATCGATAAAGACCCAACAACATTTATGGATGCAGATGCGTAATTGTGCCTACAAAGTGTATTAAGAAAGGTAAAATAGGTCTAGGCTACTTCTGGAAAACCTTTAAACAAAAATCCTGTTAAAAACACAAATTCCGAGAAGAATTACCTAAGAGAGTGTCAAACACAAATTCCGAGAAGAATTACCTAAGAGAGTGTCAGCCAGGTAAATGGACCTGCAACTTCCTCCGCGGTGTATCACCTGAGCCGCACTAGGCTACCTGAGCATCACTCACTCGGTCGGCAAAGTAACCGCACGCACACGTCACACCAAAAACTCGAACAGTCCTTTATCCTACTCACCGCTTTGATGGTCTCGCCTCGCCGGTGTCCAAAGCAGAGGGTGTAAGGCTTTGTGGTGACTGATGACTGCCGATGAGGATTTATATATGGACTGGATACACCGACAATCCGCGATGCTTGAGTTACCTGTCCGTGTATCAAATTCTCACAGCCAGGCCACTCTCGAATTCCTTACCTAACTAATTAACCGTTAGCCTACTATTTATATCCGCCTTGACTGGCTGATGCGTGTAAATACTGGAACCTGTACCGCCCTTATGCTATAGCAGGCAGTTTTACGCATCTCCCCCCCCCCCCCCCCCCCCCCCCCCCCCCCCCCGTCTTATTGGTAACAAAATATGTAGGTATATAATTAAACGTTTTATGAAAAGATTTCACATTGATAATATTAACAAATTATCAATAGAAACATTTATTGACAGATCCATGAAAATATTAAAATTGGCATTGCCCAAGTAATCCCAAAATATTAATTCCCCTATTCCAAGTGGGAGCAGATGGGGCCAGATTATTTGATACACTATGTATACAAAAGTATGTGGACACCCCTTCAAAATGTGTGGATTCGGCTATTTCAGCCACACCCATGCTGGCAGGTGTATAAAATCGTGCACACAGCCATGCAATCTCCACAGACAAACATTAGCATTAGAATGGCCCGGTCATAGGATGCCACCTTTCCAACAAGTCAGTTCGTCAAATTTCTGCCCTGCTATAGCTGCCCCGGTCAACCGTAAGTGCTGTTATTGTGAAGTGGAAACGTCTAGGAGTAGCGCATAAAAATCATCTGTCCTCAGTTGCAACACTCACTACCGAGTTCCAAACTGCCTCTGGAAGCAACTTAACTATTCGTCGGGAGCTTCATGAAATGGGTTTCCATGGCCGAGCAGCCGCACACAAGCCTAAGATCACCATGATCAACACTAAGCATCAGCTGGAGTGGTGTAAAACTCGCCGCCATTGGACTCTACAGCAGAAGAAATGCGTTCTCTGGAGTGATGAATCACACTTCACCATCTGGCAGTCCAACGGACAAATCTGGGTTTGGCAGAAGCCAGGAGAACGCTAGCTGCCCAAATGCATAGTGCCAACTGTAAAGTTTGGTGGAGGAGGAATAATGGTCTGGGGCAATTTTTCATGGTTCGGGCTAGGCCCCTTAGTTCCAGTGAAGGGAAATCTTAGCACTAAAGCATACAATAACATTCTAGATGATTCTGTGCAGCCAACTTTGTGGCAACAGTTTGGGGAAGGCCCTTTCCTGTTTCAGCATGACAATGCCCTCGTGCACAAAACGAGATCCATACAGAAATGGTTTGTCGAGATCAGTGTGGAAGAACTTGACTGGCTTCTACAGAGACCCGACCTCAACCCCATCGACCATCTTTGGGATGAATTGGAACTTCGAGTGCGAGCCAGGCCTCAGTACCCGACCTCACTAATACTCTTGTGCCTGAATGGAAGCAAGTCCCTGCAGCAATGTTCCAAAACCTGTGCAAAGCCTTCCCAGAAGAGTGGAGGCTGTTATAGCAGCAAAAGGGGGACCAACTCCATATTAATGCCCATGATTTTGGAATGAGATGTTCGATGAGCAGTTGTCCACATACTTTTGGTCATGTAGTGTATATCTTAAGCTCAGTACTTAGTGCAAGTGATTTAAGGCTACTGTACATACAGTACACGTTATTTTACTGTTTTAGACTTGCTTCTTTCAAAAGGTGATTTTAGTTTATGAACATGCAGGAAATGGTTAGAATAAAACTGTATGAAATGTTTTCTCTTTTGCCTTATGGCAAGGTGCTCCATCATGCTGGAAAAGGCATCGTCACCAAACTGTTCTTGGATGTTTGGGAGAAGTTGCTCTCGGAGGATGTGCTGGTACCATTCTTTATTCATGGCTGTGTTCTTAGGCTGAACACTCCCTTGGCTGAGAAGCAACCCCACACATGAATGGTCTCAGGATGCTTTACTGTTGGCATGAGACAGGACTGATGGTAGCGCTCACCTTGTCTTCTCCGGACAAGCTTTTTTCCGGATGCCCCAAACAATCGGAAAGGGGATTCATCAGAGAAAATGACTTTACCTCAGTCCTCAGCAGTCCAATCCCTGTACCTTTTGCAGAATATCAGTCTGTCCCTGATGTTTTTCCTGGAGAGAAGTGGCTTCCTCGCTGCCCTTCTTGACACCAGGCCATCCTCCAAACGTCTTCGCCTCACTGTGCGTGCAGATGCACTCACACCTGCCTGCTGCCATTCCTGAGCAAGCTCTGCACTGGTGGTGCCCCGATCCCGCAGCTGAATCAACTTTAGGAGACGGTCCTGGCGCTTGCTGGACTTTCTTGGGCGCCCTGAAGCCTTCTTCATAACAATTGAACCTCTCTCCTTGAAGTTCTTGATGATCCGATAAATGGTTGATTTAGGTGCAATCTTACTAGCAGCAATATCCTTGCCTTTGAAGCCCTTTTTGTGCAAAGTAATGATGACAGCATGTGTTTCCTTGCAGGTAACCATGGTTAACAGAGGAAGAACAATGATTTCAAGCACCACCCTCCTTTTAAAGCTTCCAGTCTGTTTTTCTAACTCAATCAGCATGACAGAGTAATCTCCAGCCTTGTCCTCGTCAACACTCTCATCTGTGTTAACGAGAGAATCACTAACATGATGTCAGCTGGTCCTTTTGTGGCAGGGCTGAAATGCAGTGGAAAAGTTTGTTGGGGGATTGAGTTCAATTTCATGGCAAAGAGGGACTTTGCAATTAATTGCAATTCATCTGATCACTCTTCATAACATTCTGGAGTATATGCAAATTGCCATCATAAAAACTGAGGCAGCAGACTTTGTGAAAATTAATATTTGTGTCATTCTCAAAACTTTTGGCCACGACTGTACACGTTATTTTACTGTTTTAGACTTGCTTCTTTCAAAAGATGATTTTAGTTTATGAACATGCAGGAAATGATTAGAATAAAACTGTATGAAATGTTTGCTCTATGTACTGCATCTCTTTACTGCATGGCTTTGTTATACTATCAGGGTACCAAACAGTTTTCAGCTTCACTGTAAAGGTGAATAGCCCACACACAGTATTCTGCCTCCTGAATACATTCACTCAACCTACACTGTGCTGGTGATTCCACCTGGTCACTATAACAACCAGCTTGGCTGCTGTGAGGGATGTATAACATAGCAGTGGAGGCGCTCAAAACATCAGAAGCAGCAGCAGTGTCTCTCATGATTTAATTTAGTCAGGACAAAATGAAGGTGGAGGAAAGATACATCTATAACGAGGACCAAGGGAATTATTATTCTCAATTATACTCGACCCCAAACCCAGTCCAACCCTTTACCAACCATTCATCTCTTGATTGACAGATCTTGATTCATGATGGGAATCCTGATGATAAGTGAATATATGTAAAGGCCAAAACCCAATTGCACAGCTATGTCGTGGACACTGGACTGCAGAACAGGTTGTGAAACTTACATCACAAAAAGACAGCTTTATTCAGTGCCAGACAGTGCCTCTGGCTTTAGATCGTTTGACTTGGATACCACCTAGTGGTTTTTTTCTGCCAATGCAGCACCCTCAACATGACGCCTGAATCACACTGGAATCAATGTGAGGTTTAAACATTAAATAGAAAACAGACTCATCCCTTATTGATATTTAATAAGCACATATAACAGTGAATAATTGGCCATGACATTTGAATATTTAGGGGCAATTTTGGCCTACTAATGTGGTTGTTGTGTTGTGTTGTCTATAGTTTGTCTGTCTTTAGCCTTGTAGACCTACACTAGAGGCACGGGTCATTGGTCACTGGTCATGTGTACTCTGGCAAACAGGTGACCAGGAAGTAGGGATGCACAGGCCATAGAGATAGATAGAGGACTCAAGTGCCCAAAAGCCCATTTTAGCATGGGCAGCACCATTTTGAAGTAGTCAACTGGGTGGGACTTCATATGGTTTAAGGAAGGATCACATAATGCCATTCAGGTCACCAGGAGAGATCAGCCAATTAATTACACTTGTGAGCAAACATTCCATAACTGCAACCTTGGCTTTATAACTGTTCAAACAACACACTCGAGGTGGCAGTAAATACACTTTCAGTTTGTTTACCAACATAGAAGTAGTAGAAAAAGAAAATTGACTGCTTCAAAATGGAGATGGCCCTAATAGCGCTGCCCATGCTCACATAGACCCCATAATGGGACAGATACAGGACATGGTCCTCTGCCCAGAGGTTGCTTACAAAGCCTGGATAGGTATTTTACATATCAGCTAACCACATCATATGTTATAGCAATCCCGACGGAACAACTGATGACGTGTCATGCAACCATTGGTTGATGCATGCAATGTTTGCGCAGGGGAACAAGACCACAATGTCGTATCCTCTAACTATTATGGCACAGGCAGAGATGATAGAGTAAGTGATACATTTCATAATACTTTTTTTCTGGTTAGTGCATGGTAGACTGGAGCTGTGACAATTATTTTCTATGGTAAGAGGCCTTTTTTGTATCATCTTTATAATCCACCATCTATGGCACATGTTTGGAGAGCCTACTAATTACATCTGCCTGTATGAAATTGTTTGCGATCAATTTAATTTTTGCTGCTAATAAATGGGCAAAAGACCCAACCAAAGATAGCGTCTGGAAAGTTATGTTTTGCATGCGTTTATGGACATTTCATTTGCAATCCCACCTGTAGAGTGGCTATCAGGAACTTTTGACTAGTTTAGCCACTTCAAAAGTAAGAATTTACCTCTCGAGGAGTTTGGCTTAGTTTATGGACATTGGATTTAATCTTTATCCTGCAACTGATTAGTCTGGCTGACACTAACTCGAGGTCCTCCTGACTGGAAATACTATTTTTATGTTGTCAGTGCAATATATTGATGATTAAGGGGGCTGTGCTTTAACTGGTTGGTTCTCCTCCGTGTCTTTCTCACTCAAACACCCACAGGCACAGCCACACACAGTCCCTGAGTGCTGCCCCCTTCCATTACTACTGTTGGATTTTCAAATCCAAAACAACGAGGTCTCAACCCACCCGAAAAAAAATGCATTTGAGAGAACCAATCAATGCTTTTCCTCAATTTCTGAGCGAATATTGCATTAATAAACGGCCTCCTGTCCAGACGAGTAAGTCACTGCTCTTCCTCGCTGTGTGGTCACTTGGGTCGAGTCAGCCAGGCTAGCAACTGATTACAACTGCCATGGAATATTTACTGATGAACAAGAGGAGGGAAAACACATCTCTCTTGCCAAAACGCATGAATAGCAGCGGCGGATCGAAGGATGGTAGGCTATGTGCATATGTGCCGCTTGTAAAATGAGAATTTGTAATCCCACCTGTGCTAGAGTGGTTATCGCTATAGGCTATCAGGATATTTTGACCAGGTTAACCACTAGGCTACAGGTAGATCGATTCTGTCTTAGTGACTCAGAAATATACACGACTGAAGGTGTAACCACTTAATGTTAGCTACTATATGAAACTTGACTGTTCCAGTTCTCAAAATAAAATCAATGCACAACCATTGACCTCTCATCTCCTCATCTTAGTTGCTATGTGGTGATCATTTTGATGATAAATCATGTAAGAGGATGCTGAACAATATACCCTTTTCACACTATCCTACTGACCCGAACCGTGCTGGTTTATTAAAGTGGGTAAGGTGATGATAAAATTCCACTCTAGTCTAAACAGATTGGTACTGAACATTAAAGCAAACTCTAAAGAAAAGATGAGACACCATATTGAAAAAGAACGTTTATTCTTTTCTATATATCGTCCGACGTCCATTTCCCAAAAAGTGCATAATTGATTGGACACTAAAGCAAAACTCAAATTAACGAGAACAGGGGAAACACAGCCACACTACATTTACATTCATAGTGGACAGAAAGATGCACTATGGGTAGACAGTCACAGGCTATGTCTGATATGACACCCTATTTCCTATATAGTGCACTACTTTTGCCCATAGGCTCTGGGAAAAGGTAGTGCACTATGTATGGGATAGGGTGTCATTTCAGACACAGTAACAGTCACGTGTATAAAAGTGTTAAGATGAAAAGGGGGATGTCTTGGGTCAAGTTGTTCCTTCAGATCAAGAGGTGTTGGTCAGGTCTTCATTTATCCCTTGATCATGGCAGCGAACTCTGCAAAAGTGAACACACCATTTTTTGTATTAACAATATGAATGGTTCAATCATTTCTTATTCAACATTTAGTTTTCAATTACAACTGAGATTGCGAAGACTTGCAAGGAGCATGTATGTCTTGTTGTTGAAATAATGTTCCCAAATTCCAAAAAGGAATGTTCCCAACTCCAAAAGGAATGATCCTCACCATCAACTCCAATCATGCCATCACCGTCTTTGTCCCCATCAGCCAGGAAAGCCTTGGTCTCAGCGTCAGTCAGGGCTCTGGCAGAGGCAGAGAAGTTCTGCAGGAACAGCCTGAATGGATACAGAGCAAACAGGCAATAAGCAAAGACCGTAAATACAGACTATGCTGATGCTTTCCTGCTCTACTCATATTTTTGGGGAGAGGACTCTATTTTGTTGAGATAGAAATAGGCACCCCATGCTCTACAGAGGGGTAGGTTTAAAGTTATGTCAATTTTTTGCCCCCACACTAAGCAATCAGTCAAGCCTTATAAAGGGAACTTAACATTCACTCTAAGAAACATGATCAAAGGTGTTATATGATGAGTGTAATATCAGAGGGGTCCTTACTTGAGCTCATCCTCCTCAATGAAGCCACTCTTGTCCTGGTCAATGACGTAGAAGGCCTTCTTCACGTCATCGTTGGACTTGCTGGCCAGGCCGATCTTGGCAAAGAACGCCTTGTGGTTGAAGGAGTCAGCAGCTGTGGGGCGATCAGTTATCCATTAAAATGCTGTCGGAGGATTTCACAGTTACAAATATACTTAACAATACTGCTGTGCCAGGGCTGTGCCCGCTTGCCCAGGGCTAGTCTAGTGGTAGAGCTGCTGCCCCTGCACGGGACCACACTCCCCTGGAGGCAGCGGTTCAATATTCCGGTCTAGCCACTCTTTTCTGTGCAATATCCCTCTCATCTCTCTCCTCATCAACCACAAAAATGAAAGACGCCTGCTCTATACAATGTTGCCCACAAACAGAGATCCTACAATTTGAGAGAGAGAGAGACAGAGTAGAAAGTGAACTGAGGCATCAATAAGAGGTTTACCTGTGCAAGCAGCGAGGGCTGCAGCAACATCAGCATCGTTAAGACCGGCGAAGGACATGTTTAGCTAGGGAGACAACAGAGAAGATCAGTTACAGCAAAGCAAATGTTATTCTGTTCATCACCTGCTTCTGTATAGCAACTGAAACTACTGATTTCAGTATGCTGAATCTTTGTCCTTTATCAGCGTTGGATATTTGGAAGATGGAACCCTCCTATATTAAACAATTGCATTTCCTAATAATATAAATGGTAATAATGTAGTTATTATAGTTAACATAGTTATTGTGATGTTATTAACATCTGAAAATCAAATTCTATTATTTTGGTTAGTGTTGGTTATTTTGGTTAGTTATGGTTATTTTGGTTAGTGTTGGTTCTTTTGGTTAGTTATGGTTATTTTGGTTAGTTTTGGTTCTTTTGGTTAGTTTTGGTTCTTTTGGTTAGTGTTGGATATTTTGGTTAGTGTTGGTTCTTTTGGTTAGTTTTAGTTATTTTGGTTAAGATTGGTTCACAATGCTGAGAGCATGAAGATGGATAGTCCTCTATTCCAAAACCCGGATTTGCAGGCAGTGAATGATAAATCATCCCAATGACGTAGCCTAATCCTTCCATTTGGTTCCTTGATTATTCCAAAGGCAAAAAACGTGTCCTGCGTTTCTTGAATTGAGATGGCCTTCATAGTTGATGCTTCCATCATGTTCTGTTCCATATCAAGGTGTAGTAAACCCGAAGGGTTGAAGATACATGCAAGAAATTGTCGACCTGACAAGACGAAGATTCATCCCTCTGCAACAGACTCACCTCAGGTTTGGCTTTAAGGCTTGAGTGGACTCGCAAAGATGATTCTGTGAACTGGTGTAAGCCCCCCTGCCCAAGCCCTCGACCTTATATACCCTACTCGCCCGAAATATGAGGCATAATGTAATAGACACCGCATGCAAAGCAGTTGGTTGAAAATGTGTCCAGTAGTCATGGTCTTTTCTATTTATATATACATAAATGAAGATTCTTAAATGGTCCTTGTTTGCAAAAGCGCTTAATATTACATCGGGCTAATAATATACGCTGGTATAGATGAGATAGACGATGCAGATTTATATCGTTTGAAAAGCCATATGGATGACAAGATTAGGTAAATTAGATTTGTAGTTATTGAAAACTTGACTTTACACCCAGATGTCTCTGAATCTTTTGTTGGCTTCGACTTTCAAATATATATTTATATTTAAAAATACTTTTTAATGTTTTGATTTCAAATCAAATTGTATTTGTCACATGCTTCGTAAAAAACAGGTTTAGACTAACAGTGAAATGCTTATTTGGGGTTTTCTTGATGTTTTACGGTCTGTTTTACGAAATCCATCAACAGCTATCGAGTTTAACAGTTCATACACCCAATTTACAACAGAGTTGCTCCGTCTCAATGCGTAATTGGCACGCGCAAAATGTCTGGAATGAGTTGTTGCATGTACATGTCTAACAAAAGTAGAGTCCATGATTTATGGCTGTAGGTGTAAGGTGCTGTATAACGCTGCGGAAAGAAGCTTGAATTACTTGAAAGGCTAATTATAATAGGGCTGGTGTGTCTTTATGTTAAATAATTTTAAAACAATGAAAGCGTTTTTGTTTTGTTATTGAAAAAGCTAAACACCATTTAAAGGCCCAGTGCAGACAGAAACGTGATTTTCCTGTGTTATAAATATATTTCCACACTATAAGGTTGGAATAATACTATGAAATTGTGAAAATTATGATAATAACTTTTTAGTGTAAGAGCTGTTTCAAAAGAAAGCCTGACATTTCAGCCTGTTTTGGTGGGATGGTGTTTTGGCCTGCCTGGTGACATCACCAGGCGGTAAATTAGCTAATAGACTAATAAGAAAGAGAGTTCCAAACCTCTCTACCAATAACAGCTAGTTTTCAGTTTTCCCCTCCCCACTCAGACCACACCCAGACAGTCCTAGCAGTCCTGCTTGAGAAATTGCTCTTTGCTAAGAAGCTAATTTTGTTTATTTTTGTCCATTTTAATTGAAAACAATCACAGTAAGGTACTTAATTGTTACCCAGAAATGATTTGATATTGAGATGGAAATGACTGCATTGGACCTTTAACAAGTGCATTCGATAACTAAACAGCTCTTTAGAGCTGAGTAAATCAGCAAGTGCATGTTTTAAATTATATATGGTGAAAATAAAAATAAAACTCAAGAAACATAATAACAAAATAATTCAAAATCTAGCCCAAAATGTCACATAAAATTGTATAGGCTATTTGATCTATCATGTGATCTTTTGTAATTGTCATATAAGATTTGCACATTTAGCAAAAAATACAATTAAATTATACCAGACCACATAAAAAATATTCATTCATAGAACTCTAATTAGGGCCTAATAATTTAAGGAATCATTCATCTGTTCAACAGGATGTCACGCATATTTCACATCTTTCCCTACAATTGGATGTACTGGTGCCCTTTGTGCAGTTCAAAATGTTAATTGGGGACCTCTTTGCTGAGGAATGTGATTGTGTTTCCTGAGCGTGTTTGTAATTTTGCATATTTGATTTATATAATATTTTGTAAATTGTGTGTATGCAGGGCTCCCTTGCGAAATAGACCTTGGTCTCAATGGGACTCCCTGTTCAAATAAAGGTATAATAATAATATATATATATATATTTTAATCAGTGGCTCAGGGGAGAGGAGAAGGGACACCCGTAGGAATGTATTTGGCACAAAGGATTGATTGAGTCAGTCATCACCTTTGTCTAATTGAAGGGTGCCAGGTGTTATTTTGGTCCCTTTCACCTCCCCTACTCCCCTCCAGCCTGTTTCTCATTATGGCTATGCTACTATTTATGAGAACAGTGAAAGGTGATAGGTCTTCTTCCCTCATCATTCAAACATCCAGATCTGGAGAGAGCCATTACGCAATACCAAGGCTACGGTACCGTACATCACTCAAGTTTAACAATGCTCTTGATGGTGCCATTTGGGATGCAGGAGTCCACATACGAGTATACATACAGTACGTGTGTGACGAGGTGTGAATGAAGGAGTCAGGTGCAGGAGGTAAAATACCGAAGTCCAGAGTTTATTCCGTTTACATAAATCAAACTATTACAAGGGAAAACATCCACCTTGGCATAAACACAGTGAATAGTAGCTCAACCGAGCTACATGCTCTCACAACAAACAATCACTCACAAAGACAAGGGGAACAGAGGGAACACTTATACACATACTAATTAGGGGAATGAGCACCAGGTGTGTGTGATTGACAAGACATGACAAGTGGAGTGATGAGAATGGGATCGGCAGTAGCTAGTTCTCCGGTGAAGACAAAACGCCAAAGCCTGCCTGAACCAGGAGGGGGGGCAGCCTCGGCAGAAGTCGTGACAGTACCCCCCCCCCCCGACGCGCGGCTCCAGCAGTGCGCCGACCCCGGTCTCGGGGACGGCCAGGAGGACGCGGAGCAGGGCGTGTTGGATGGCGACGGTGGAAATCCCTCAAAAGGGAGGGATCGAGGATGTCCCGCCTTGGGACCCAGCACCGTTCCTCCGGACCGTACCCCTCCCACTCCACGAGATACTGAAGGCCCCCCACCCGACGCCTCGAATCCAGGATGGAACGGACAGAGTACCCCGGGGCCCCCTCGATGTCCAGAGGAGGTGGAGGGACCTCCTGCACCTCAGACTCCTGGAGCGGACCAGCTACCACCGGCCTGAGGAGAGACACATGAAACGAGGGGTTAATACGGTAATCAGGGGGAAGTAATAACCTATAAGTGACCTCGTTGACTCTCCTCAGGACTTTGAACAGCCCCACAAACCGCGGGCTCAGCTTCCGACAGGGCAGGCGGAGGGGCAGATTCCGGGTCGAGAGCCAGACCCGATCCCCCGGTACGAACACCGGGCCTCCCTGAGGTCAGCGTTGGCCTTCTGATGACGCACGGCGCACTGGAGGCAAACGTGGGCAGCGTCCCAAGTCTCCTCCGCGCGCCTAAACCAGTCATCCACCACAGGAGCCTCGGTCTGGCTCTGGTGCCACGGTGGCAGGACCGGTTGGTAACCTAAAACACATTGGAAGGGAGTTAGGTTAGTGGAGGAGTGGCGGAGAGAGTTCTGAGCATATTCTTCCTATGGCAGGAACACCGACCACTCCCCCGGCCGGTCCTGACTAGGTCCGCAGGAACCTACCCACATCTTGATTCACCCTTTCCACCTGCCCATTACACTCGGGGTGAAATCCAGAGGTCAGGCTGACCGAGACCCCCAGACGTTCCATGAACGCCTTCCAGACTCTAGATGTGAACTGGGGACCTCGGTCGGACACTATATGCTCTGGTACACCATAGTGCCGGAAGACGTGAGTAAACAGAGCCTCCACAGTTTGTAGGGCCGTGGGGAGACCGGGCAGAGGAAGGAGACGGCAGGACTTTTAAAAGCGGTCTACAACGACCAGGATAGTGGTGTTACCTTGGGAGGGGGGAAGATCAGTGAGAAAATCAATACTCAGGTGAGACCATGGTCGTTGTGGAACTGGTAAAGGTTGTAGCTTACCCGCTGGGAGGTGCCTAGGTGCCTTACTCTGGGCGCACACTGAGCATGAGGAAACATACACCCTCACGTCCTTAGCCAAGGTAGGCCACCAGTACTTCTCGGTCAGGCAGCGTATTGTACGACCGATACCTGGATGACCAGAGGAGGGTGACGTGTGTGCCCAGTAGATCAGACGATCATGGATAAGCGCAGGTACGTACTGCAGCCCAGCTGGACACTGCAGTGGAGATGGATCTGTGCGTAATGCCTGCGCTATATCTGCGTCCATCGCTCATACTACCGGCGCCACAATGCATGAGGCTGGGAGTATGGGGGTGTTGTCTCTGGGCCTCTCCTCTGTGTCGTACAGCCGAGACAGTGCGTCTGCCTTCACGTTCTTCGTACCCGGAATGTATGAGAGTGTGAAATCAAACCGGGTGAAGAAGAGGGCCCACCTGGCCTGGCGAGGATTCAGCCTCCTCGCTGCCCGAATGTACTCCAGGTTACGGTGGTCTGTCCAGGCGAGGAAAGGGTGTTTCGTCCCTTCGAGCCAATGTCTCCACACGGTCAAAGCTCGGACAACAGCCAGCAGCTCCCGATTACCAACGCCTTAGTTCTGCTCCGCCGAGCTGAGCTTCTTAGAAAAGAAGGCACAGGGGCGGAGCTTGGGTGGCGTGCCCGAGCGTTGGGATAAGACAGCTACTATCCCTACCTCGGACTCATCCACCTCCACTACGAACGGTAGTGATGGATCGGGGTGAGCCAGTACCGGGGCTGAGGTGAACAGACCCCGCAATCTACTGAATGCCAAATCAGCCTCAGCAGACCAGCGGAGCCGGGACGGCCCACCCTTCAACAAGGAGGTAATGGGAGCTGCGACCTTGCCAAAGCACCTCCTTTACCGTGGTTGGAGTCGGCCAATTACGCACGGCTGCAATGCGGTCTCCCTCCATCTCCACACCTGTGGTGGTAATGCGATATAGCCGAGGAAGGAGATTGACTGCTGGAAAAACTCACACTTATCTGCCTTGGCATAAAGATCATTTTCCAGCAGTCAGACCAGTACCTTGCGAACCAGGGACACATGCTCGGCGTGCGTAGCGGAATACACCAGGATGTCATCGATGTAGACCACCACACCGCAACCAAGCATGTCCCGAAACACCTTGTAAACAAAGGACTGGAAAACGGATGGAGCATTCATCAAACCGTAGGGCATCACCAGGTATTCATAATGCCCCGAGGTTGTGCTGAATGCTGTTTTCTACTCATCCCCTTCCCGAATACGCACCAGGTTGTAGGCACTCCTGAGGTCTAATTTGGTGAAAAAGCAGGCCCCATGCATTGACTCAATCACTGAAGGAATGAGGGGAAGAGGATAACTAAATCGTACCATCACATTATTCAGTGGTCGATAATCAATGCACGGTTGTAAACCGCCATCTTTCTTCTTCACAAAGAAGAAACTCGAGGAGGCAGGTGAAGTGGAGGGACGTATATACCCCTGGCGCAGGGACTCGGTGACGTATATTTCCATAGCCTCCGTTTCAGCCTGCAACAGGGGATGCACATGACTCCTGGGAGGTACAGCGTCTACTCAAAGGTTTATCGCGCAATCCCCCTCCCGATGAGGTGGTAATTTAGTTGCTTGCGTCTTGGAAAACGCGAGCGTCAGATCATGGTATTCGGGGGGAATGCGCACGGTGGGGGTACCGTCTGGACTTTCCACCGTGGTCGCACCAACGGAAACACCTAGACACCTACCCGGACACTCACGCGACCACCCCGTAAGAATCTTCTGCGGCCATGAGAAATTTGGGTACCCAAGACTACAGGGTAAGCAGGAGACTCAATAATCATGAAGGTGATCTGCTCAACATGCGTCTCCTGTGTAATAATGGTGACTGGTACCGTAACTTCCTTAACCAACTTGGACCCTAATGGTCAACTATCAAGTGCTCTGATGGGGAGTGGAATGGTTAGGGGAACAAATGAAATGCCTTGACGGCGTGCAAATGCCCTGTCCATAAAATTCCCAACTGCGCCTGAATCGACTAGCGCCTTACACTGGGAACCTACCAAGTGATCGGGAAAGGAAATAGATAAAGTACAGTGCGCCGCAAAGGGCTCTGAACACGTTTGGGTGTTCGTTACCTGGGGTAATACGTGAGTACCCTGCCTACCGCCTCCAGACCCAAAAGAACGTTGACTGCGACGTGAGGTGGATTGTCCCTTCGTGCCACCAGAGTGGCACTGTCGCTCTCCTCCTGCGCTCTCTCGACCGGCGGCTCCCTCCAGCTCCATCTGCTCGGGGTCAGAGTCGTCCGGAGTGGGAACGGGCAGACCCCTACCAGGACATCCTCTGGCTGCTAGCAGATTGTCAGCCGGATGGCCATGTCCACCAGTTGCGAGAACAATTGCATGGCATCCCGGCAGGCTAGCTCCCGTCGGACGTCCTCCCTTAGGTGGCACCAGAAATGGTTGATCAGGGCCCGCTCGTTCCACCCGGACCCCGCTGCCAGCATCCGGAACTCCAGCGCATAGTCCTGAGTGGTCCTCGTCCCCTGCCTCAGATGAACCAGTCGTTCGCCCGCCTCTCGACCCTCAGGCGGGTGATCAAAACAGCCCAAAAGAGGCAAGCAAACTCCCCGTAGTCCTCCAACGCGGTACCTCCCTCATTCCACACCGCTTTGGCCCACTCCAGGGCTCTCCCACAAAGGCAAGAAACGAGGACGGATACCTTCTCCCGCTCCCGGGGCGCGGCCTGATGCTGGAGAAATACAACTCCAGTTGGAGTAGGAATCCCTTACATCGCGCTGCCGTCCCATCAAACGCCGGTGGCCGGGATATCTGGATCCCTCAAGGGGCTGGGGTGTAGGTGGCTGGATCTGGTTGACCAGCTGGTCTCGATAGATCGGATCCTCTCCTCTCCAGGCGTTGTACCACCTGAAGAACCCGATCCATCGCTTCCCCCAAGCTGGCCAACATCGAGGAATGCTCCTGGACCCTTGCCACAACTCCAGGCATGCGGCCTTCTCCTGCTGACACCATATCAGATCGGGTGAGTGATTCTGTGATGAGGTGTGAAAGAAGGAGTCAGGCGCAGGAGGTAAAATACCGAAGTCCAGAGTTTATTCCGTTTACATAAATAAAACGGCTAAAGCGTCAAACTAAACTATTACAAGGGAAAATATCCACCTTGGCATAAACACAGTGAATAGTAGCTCAACCGAGCTACATGCTCTCACAACAAACAATCACTCACAAAGACAAGGGGAACAGAGGGAACACTTATACACATACTAATTAGGGGAATGAGCACCAGGTGTGTGTGATTGACAAGACATGACAAGTGGAGTGATGAGAATGGGATCGGCAGTAGCTAGTACTCCGGTGACGACGATCACCGAAGCCTGCCCGAACCAGGAGGGGGGGTAGCCTCGGCGGAAGTCGTGACAACGTGTGTGACACGGTTAATGTGTTTGCGTCCCAAATGGCACCCTATTCCCTATAGTGCACTACTTTTGACCAGAGCTCTATGGGCCCTGATAAAAGTAGTACACTATATAAAGAATAGGGTGTCATTTGGTACGTATGCTATGTGTTTCATACTGCAGCATGTGGCACTGTTGAGGTGGCACCTATTGCTTTTGTTTGAGAAGGCCAGCTAGATAAACTATGGAATGCAGTTTGTTGCCATTCTTTTTCTATGGTTGTGTAGAGACTATCCAAACCTTTGTATGTGTGATGGCCATAGTAGTAGTAGCCCTTTAAGTAGATATAGTGCTGGCAACCTCATCAGTTTATATTTTATGGTACATAATTTAACAGGTCTAGAATTACATGGGGAAATGGTAATTACATAGTAATAGCATATTCAATACTTTTTATCAGTCACTCTCTCCTCTCCCCATCCTTGATCCTCAGGTTCGTTCAGCCTGACCCCTAACCCCTGACCTTTACCTTCAGACAGGTAGAGGAATCCATCTTGACACAAATAAGATTAAAGTGTTTTGAAATTAGGAAGGAATCCAAGCTGATGTGGGACATTCTAACATTCTGACATTCTGACATTCCAAACTCCACTTAGAGGTGATCCTTGGACTAAATTCCACCTTGTCATCAATAGTATATAAACATAATTAAATACATTTACTGTACATTCTAGCTGTAAACAAATATCTGCAAGTAAAAGTTCAGAGTGCAATTTGTTCACTTCTCCCTCCCTCACTACATAAATAGAAATGGCCTTATTCTATGTCACCGAGTATGACATTTTCACAGTCTGATATCTGAGGTAGAGAAACTTGTTCATAAATGTGCCTCATTGACAAAAACGGTGTAACATGGGAGTTCTGAAACCCTAGCCGAGAGCTGGCTGGGGGCCTTTGGAATGTGCTGGCTCTAAATGAACATATGCAAGAGATCCTCCAGCTGGCCAGCCCCCTAAAGAGCTGGCTCCAAGAGGCCCTGGCAGTGGCTGTGTCTTTCTGAACCAGCTATAGGTGTGCCAGAGCTGAACATATATCTGTCTCCTATATGCAGTGCCAGCAGGTGGATCCTGTTTTAACTTTATGTGAACCTATATACAGGTACTTCTCAGTACCCCATGGAGTGATGCTGGTGGGAATATTCTAAATAAACATAACATTTTATTCATTCCTTAGTTCAAGGACTTGCTCAGTTGTGACACTCAATGTCAGATTAAAAACCATTAAAAACAAAAGTTGTTGCTAATCCAAATGTAAATTTATTTCAATTTTCTTAAAGTGCAAAGGTCTGGTGGTAAACTTTTGCACACTGGCTGAATGCGAACATAAGACGTATTTAAAAAACATAACAGTCAACACGCTTTGGGGGTGTGGGGTTACAGTCAAAACAGTCCGTGCGACATTCATAAATAAAATCATTATACAAAAAATATGCAGTATTTGACAGGCAGCAGGCCAGGACAACCTCAACAGCAGATTTCTGGTTCTATGAAAACCGTGCCAATGATAGATGATTTATGCTTTCACCATGGTGGC
The DNA here is from genome assembly GCF_964263955.1 of Coregonus lavaretus. NCBI lineage: Eukaryota > Metazoa > Chordata > Actinopteri > Salmoniformes > Salmonidae > Coregonus > Coregonus lavaretus. Next base: position 25,702,350 of record NC_140012.1, on the reverse strand, counting down.
GAACTCTGTGGAAACAAGGAAGAAACAACAACAGTTATTGCAAGACAGGTCATGATGAGAACTTTTTATAAAATGCACCTCATAAAATCCTCATTCCCTACATGTCATGGCATCTAAAAGTAGTTACGCGTTACTAAAAATAGTTAGTTGTTACAGTTATTTGGCCAACTGGAAAGGGTCAAGTACATAGTTTCTAGTTTGATATAAATGTGTAAAAGTGATTTGTTTACCATCCACTCCAATCATGCCATCCCCATCAACATCTCCTGCTACAAGGAAGGCCTTGGTCTCTTTATCTGTCAGAACTCTGGCACCAGCAGAGAAGGTCTGGAGGAACAGCCTGGAGAAAGAGAGAGAGGAGGGAGGGAGGGAGGGAGGGAGGGAGGGAGGGAGGGAGGGAGGGAGGGAGTGTTTAGAGAAAATTGTCAACTTTTTCCCCATGTGAATTCATGACTTTTGAATGAATTAGTTGACTTTCAATTTCAACTTATTTGACCCTCAGATCTATTTTAGTTTAAAACATTTTAATTTCTGGCCTCATCAGAATAGTCCGAAGAGAATAGCCCAAATATGTATGTTACAGGTGTTCATTTCAGTTCAAGGACCTCAGCCACCCGAGCCACGGCCTGTTCACCCCGCTACCATCTAGAAGGCGGAGACATTACAGGTGCATCAAAGCTGGGACCGAGAGACTGAAAAACAGCTTCTATCTCCAGGCCATCAGACGGTTAAATAGTCACCACTAGCCGGCCATCGCCCAGTACCCTGCCCTTAACTTAGTCACTGTTACTAGCCGGCTACCACCCGGTACTCTACCCTCCACCTTAGAGACTGCTGACCTATGTACATAGTCATTGAACACTGGTCACTTTAATTATGTTTACATACTGTTTTACCCACTTTATATGTATATACTGTTTGCTAGTCATGGCTCATCCTATAGAACTACTGCTGTACACACCTTTTCTATTCATATACTGTCCATACTATCTATACACACCATTATATACATACATATATTTATATTCCGGACATTGCTCATTCTCATATTTCTTAATTTCTTTCTTTTTATATTTTTTTCTATTTGTTTGTGTTGTTTTGTATTGTTAGGTATTACTGCACTGTTGGTGCTAGAAACACAAGCATTTCGCTGCACCTGCGATAACATCTGCTAAATATGTGTACGCAACCAATAAAATGTGATTTGATTTGAAGGGTGTGTTTAAGTACCCCTATGTGATCAAATGAATATGAGACTTGGTGAGTGGAGAGCAAGGAATAGTCAAGATATGCACTGGTATTCATTTCAGTGTCAAGGGTGGTGTTGCGTTGTACTCTACAGTAAGTTAACTTTTGACAACTGAATCAACTGGATCAATATGAGACTTACTTGAGCTCATCCTCCTCAATGAAGCCACTCTTGTCCTGGTCAACGAAGTAGAAGGCTTTCTTCAAATCCTCAGTAGACTTGCCGGCCAGGCCAACCTTGGCGAAGAACTCCTTGTGGTTAAAGGAGTCAGCAGCTGTGAGGGATAAACACAGGGGTCATTTCAACATCACTGTCCGGCCTGCTCATGGATGATTAAACCTGGTCAATATGGGCCCTTTCACTTTCACTGACATTGATTGTCATAAATAATTTAAGTATAGCACACCTGCGAAATGCTGGAGGGCAGCAGCGATATCCTCGTCCTTAAGCATTCCCTTGAAAGCCATTTTTAGATTCTGAGAAATGGGGAGAGAGAAAGCAAGAGAAGAGAGAAAATAAAGAGAGAGAGACATTTTCAAAGTCATGAACATGAATATTCAACAGAAAATACATAGGCCCACTAATCTTTTGACTCTGATAACCACAACTATTATCAAGAAAACTATCTCAGGCATATAGATATATGTAGATAGACCTTTTACCAAATGTTCTTTAATTAATGTACTAATTGTTTAATTAATTAATGGATATAAATGGATCTGTGTTGGTGCTGTGTTATCTGTAGCCTACAAGTTTACATTCCAAACTTAGCTCATCTGTGCTCAAAGGCAGAGTTGATGCAAGAAACTATAGAAGGCCAAAGCCCATACAGTAGTATGCTGTGATCCATGACCATTAGCTCTGCTAGACCTGTTTATTAGATCATCTCTTTCATCTATTTATACCAGCTCTGCAGCCTGTTTCTATTTTGCCTCTCAACCATTCACACAGAAAGATTCATATAAAACTTTCACTGTCATGAAGGTCCATGGCAATATAGATGGAGAAGAAGCATTGGTTTAGAAAGAAACATTGACTAAGACATGTCTGCCAGTGACAGTAAGTATCATTCAGAGTGGTCCTCGAACTGAGATTCCTTGTGCGCCAAAACCATGGCATAAGTCCTCCATCTCCATCTCTCAGGTAAGCGCTTTAAGTCCAATTTTCGCTTTTTAAAAACTCCAACTCCAAACGCATTCCAGATAGAGACGTTTCCCCTCTTCATTTTTATTGAATGTATTCCGTGGAGGCAGTAAAGAAAAATCTTCGCACTGGCGGTCAGTAGCCTAAATTAGAGCATCAGTCCGGTTGAGGGAACTCACCTTTGGAGGATCAGTGGATTAGTGGCGAAGAGGCTGCTGTATCTCAGTGTAGGGCCGGATGAAGCAATACTCCCCTAGCTCCCACATTATATACCCTCACCCTTCAAGGTGTAACGCACACCATTTGCTCAGGGTCCGTTTTGGAAAAATGTGTCCAGTAGTCAAATTGTGATATTTTTATCCTTTCAACACGGGATATACATGCAGTCCTTGGGTGAAACGCAAGAGGGGCATTTTTGGGCTCCACGCTGATCTTGTCATTCGGCTGTATGTTGGAGATAAAATGCCTGCAATTTTTTTTTTTTTTTGTAATATGACCCCTTATCTGCAATCAGGGCAATATGGATCTTGGTGACCTCAGTGTGTTTCTGAAAATGTATAGAGCAAGTGTGACATCATAAACCAGATATTAACAATTTAGTATCCATCAAATCAGATCATTTTGTTTTGTATGATTTATATAAAAATCCAACTGTTTAAGCTACTGTACATTATAGTATTAACCATAACGGACACTAATGTATAAGCTTAATGCAAATCTATATATTCATACGATGTAGGCCTAGATTGTCTACTTCATAATTATTTTACATAGATTTGTCATTCTCATGCTAGACGATATTGTGCTTGTCATATTTGTAAACAATATAAATAAGCTCCATACTAGCACAGTCTCATTTAAACATGTTAAATGTTGTTGTTGTTGATAGAAAAATATACATTATCTTCTTGACAGTTGAAAGGTTCCCAATTTATCCGTTTATAGTAAGAAACCTAATCTCTCGTCTGCCTTCCATATATACTGTATATAAATAATCATGAGAAGAACATGACTGTGTTTGGATGATCTACTGCAGTTGGATGCTCATGAGAGGAATATAGACTTGTGTTGACTTGACTCTTTACCCTGGGCCACATGCTCATATTCATGCAAGGAGCAGCCTGTCAAGGACATGACTAGGATACATCACATACTGTCATATGAAACAGGTGCTATAATATTTATGGTCAAAGCCAGATATACTGTATTTATAAACTTTCCATCAGAGAAAGACAGCTGCAGGCGAGGCAAGGGTTATGCCAAAGACTGTTTATTTGTATTGGTTTACAATATCATATTTTCCTTAGTCAAAACTACCATACAGCATATTGCACTACTAGTACTGACAGACAGATGCTGGACCAACCCAAGAAGGCACTGAGCAGATTCACACAGACCATGTACAGCTTGTCTTCAAACTACAAGATTGTCAAAAATAAATATCTTCTTCATCTTCATCTCTTTATGAAGACATGACAAGGTTGGAGAACTCTGAAAGAGAGACACAAACTTTTTTCAATGCGTTCATTCTTAATGTTCAATATGCAGAATGTACAGATTGAATTACTTTCCAACTACATTCCAAACTGGGTTTCTGATCCAGTGATCCTTAACCCTCCCGTTGTCCTAGGGTCAAAATGACCCGCCACTGTGTTGAACGAACTTTATAGAATTTTTATATTTTTTGGATAATTTGTGAGAAGGAGGCAGTGATACTTTCTTTAAAGTATCACTGCCTCCTTCTCACAAATGATCCCAAAAATATAAAAATTAAATAAAGTTGGTTCAACACAGTGGCGGGTCATTTTGACCCTAGGACAACGGGAGGGTTAAACTGCCACTAGAATCATAAATGCTAACAGCCGGCCCTAGCCCAGGTTGCAGCAGGTTAGCGTTTTTTGTCATTAATCTTTGTTCTGGAGAGTAGTCACTAGCTGACACAGCCACAAAGTTATAAAATCGGATTTTAAACCTAACCCTAACCTTAACCATAACCTTAACCACACTGAAAACCCTAATGCCTAACCCTAACCTTAAATTAAGACCAACAAGCAAAATAAATAATACATTTTTACAATATAGCCAATTTTGACTTTACAGCTGGCCTATCTAAGGAGAAATAGCTCAGTTCTGCCTCCAGGACAAGAGACATGACAATACATGTCAACCTGCCTGGTTGCCTAGTAATCCTACCGTCCCAGCCTATCTTTCCGTCCCCGTCCTTGTCCCCAGCCAGGAGAAAGGCTCTGGTCTCAGCTGCTGTCAGGGGACGAGCCCCCTTAGAGAAGTTCTGGAGGAAAAGCCTAACACACACATACGCGCACGCAGACACACACACACACACACACACACACACACACACACACACACACACACACACACACACACACACACACACACACACACACACACACACACACACACACACACACGCACACACACCACACACACACACACACACACACACACACGCACACACACACACACACATGAAACACTAAACACTAAAAGTAGTATTACATACAGTATACTGTAGAGTAGAGGTTTTGTGTGTTTGGTTGTATCCATCTAACTCTAAAGGATCAGAAGTCCTTGTATTAGGACACTTTTATTGAGAAACGAAAGAAAAAACAATGATTTGTATCTGCCTAGTATCTGCTGCTATTTTGATCATGGGTTCAAGTTCCCTAGAAAAAGTGTATGTTATATTGAGACTCAACTGTAGCTCGTCCTGTTCGATGTAGCCACTCTTGTCCTGGTCCAGGATCATAAAGATCTTCTCAATCTCAGGGGGAGACTTCTTGGACAAGCCCACCATCGCAAAAAACTTAGTTGGGCTGAAGGAGTCGTTTGCTAAAAGTAGAATGATGTTTGAAATGAATAGCTCATAACTGACTGAGTTTTCTTTTAACTTGCATTTCCTGAGTTTTTATGTAAACACATTTGTGAAGCCACAATCATATATACAAAATATACTGCATTTATGAGTCCCTATGGGCAAACCAACATACCTACTGTAACATTCCCCATACCATTAAGCTACAGTAGAGGTCGAAAGTGCAAACACACAATGTAGTACATCCATACCTCTGCAAGCATTGATAGCTGAAGTAATATCTGATGCAGCAAGGAAGTCTGTGAGAGCCATAAGGAAGCTGTAGCGAGATCGTGATGAAATGTAGCAGCTTGTGGTTGTATCCTAACTGATGGTGAGGTAGAAAGCTACTGATAAGAGCGATCTTATGATGCCATGGTGTCAGAAACCACCAGCGTTTCCCTGCCAAACACAGCTGCCTTCTGGGCCCACTTGATGTTCAACTAACGTAGATGTCACGGCGTCACTATGACAAAGCTTTTGTTTGGCACTTAATTAAGAGACAAAATGAAAGTGGCCCTTCTGGTGAACAGAAAGCCATTCTTACTAGCTTTCCCCCCATATAGTAGAAAGAGTACCGATTGAACCCTTTAAACATGAATATAGGATTTGTTTGAAATAGCCAGTGACAGCGATAAATGATCAGAAGTGTTGATATGTCTTTGTATTCTTGTGATTTAGTGTTTTTCCTTTACGACATGCTGGGGTAAAGGCTTATGGAACAGATAATTGGCCAAGAAAACAGAATAAGTTATATTTGGTTGGCCAGATATCGCCTGGCTTGCCTGCTCTCCTCTCTCCGTCTCTTCCTGTCTACCTCATCTCCCATTGCTCATCTCCCTCCTCTCTGCCCTCTCCCTTCTCTAAGTTTCTGGTAGCTTCCTCCCAGTGTTACAGAGCTGTCTCTCTGGCACAGGATCCCCCAGGCTTAACTATAAACATCCTGTTATTCGGAGGCCCAGTCACGTTTGGGCTTTCCCCTGCTATGCGTGTAGGCTCATTATTGTTACGGGTAGTGGTAAATCACTTACCAGGGACTTTGTTTTATGAGAATATTAGGTTTTGATTCTTCAAATCTCAAGTGTCAGTCCTACTGTACATGTTATGTCTTTGCAGTGGGGCAGACAGCTGTTGGTGCCTGATAGATGTTGAGGAAGTGTTAATGACTGATGAATGTTGAAGAGCCTGTTTTACTGAACAGCCACCTGCTGGATTATTCACACATTCACAGGTGGCCAGGCTCTACTGTAGCCTATTATGTACAGTAAATGGATAATGGCCGTTGGCTTGGAAACAGTAAAGTGTAATGTTTCCTGCTGGTTCAACAGCAACTAGCTTTGGAGAGAAACATATCGATAAAGATCTTGAACTGACCTTGACACCTTTACCCTTACATGAAACATTGGGGAATGATGACTTACAGTATCCCAACTATCCCTAATAATAAAGCTATTTCATTGCTCCCATGTGGGGGTCATTGTTGATATCAGCCCGGGGCCCTCTCTGCAGCGATGGTGTCTGTGTCACTGTGGGCCTGCTACTGAGAACGTGCAGGCCTATGGCTGGAGCTGTAGAGCTCCTCTGAGCACCAATGACGTGAGCCGGTTTCCTCAGGATAGACGACCACAGGCCTCTCAGCCAGGGGGTTGAGGAACGACAAAAACATCCTCTCCCTCCATACCTGCCCCCGGCCGCGGCCTTGTCCCCGTTCCATGCTCCGACGCTTGTTTGCAGGAAGGCCAGGTTTCCTGTGTGATGGAGGAGAGGAGGAGAGGGGGATGAGGGAGAGGGGAAGAGGGATGGGCGGTAGAGCTTGTGCACGTAGAGATTGTACAGATTTACTTGATGTTTTAGCTGTGTGTGGATGTTGTTGTGCTATGTCGTTTCCTGAAGACAAGACACAGTAGTAGTGGAGGTGGAGGAGGAAAGACAAGGGGTCTAAGGAGCAGAGCAGCCTTCTTCTACATGGAGAACCATAGTGGTGAGTAGGAGGGAAACTATATATTTTTGTGATTGGGATTTTGTGTTTGTCATTGTAGTCCTGTTTTGTGTTGTGCTGGTTGATAGAGCTTACTGTATCCACTTTGCCAGATATGATGTAATTTTGAAACCTGACAAGACGGAATTGTTTGGGTTTGTGTTGTTAATCTATCAAAAAGGGATCATAAACTGGGTGGTTCGAGCCCTGAATGCTGATTGTCTGACAGCCGTGGTATATCAGGGTATTACAAAACATTTATTTTTACTGCTCTAATTACGTTGGTAACCAGTTTATAATAGCAATAAGGCACCTCGGGGGTTTGTGATATATGACCAATATACCACGGCTAAGGGCTGTGTCCAGACACTCCGCGGTGTGTCGTGCAAAGAACAGCCCTTAGCCGTGGTATATTGGCCATATACCACACACCCTCGGGCCTTATTGCTTAATTGTATTATGGGCAAAAAATGTCTATACAATTATTGTGTAATAACTTGTCCATATGTCCTCTTGGGGGATCTGCACTCCATCATTAGAGCTGTGTCTAACTGCTAACTATGGAAACACTAAAACACACACTGACACACTGGTTAGTTCAGAGGAAAGTAAAGCACACATTAACGTGTACTATCTTCATTTGACCAGTTTCTCACAGCAGGAAAATAATCCAGCAGCAACAGGAAATGTGAATTATTATTTGGACATTTTTGTAGGGGTTGATACATTTTTTGTTAGGATAAATCAAGTCTGACATTTTAAAGAGGAAATTACGAACTTTAGAGTGCTTTTTAAACCTCGAATACACTATAATTTGCATTTCCTGCTCCGCAGGAAAATTTGCTGTGACAACAGAGTATTCAAACAGAGTGAAGGCAAAACACATTAGCCTCCTGAGGGTGCTCCCCCAGATCCCTGGACCATGATTGCCACATAGTTGTTTTAATCAGCTCATGCCTAGCTGGGATTGTTTGGTGCTATTTTGGTGTGGTGAGAGCTGAGTCCTTTTGGAATCGCTGTGTCACTCTGACAGACATGAGGACGGTCTCTCAGCTGCCAAGCCAACCAGGCGGTGGCAGCGTTCTCTTCTCACTCCCAGGGTAAGAGGCGAGAGTGAGAACCTGCTGACCTGCTGGGTTTGGGCTTTTTGCTTGAATTCTTTATCTGGCTTTTTATCCATTGGTCCCGCTGCATCGAGCAAGCTAAATGAAGTGCACCTTAAGTATTTGAAAGACAACAAATCCTGTTTTGACTAGGGTTTGTGCACATTTCAGAGTGTGAATGGAAAAAAAAGAGTACACTAAAAAATGACTTATGTCTGCAGGTCTGATACTGTATGCTGTTTATGGACAACATTTCTACCACTGATAAGGTATTGGTGAAGTCACAGAGAGTGTATCTGGGGCTCAGCTGCTTAGCTATTCAGCCTACTGTACTCCTCTTACACTCAGACAGACACAGAGATCTGCAGCCCGCCCGGGCTCGCTCGCTCAGCCCACTAACTGGCTGCTATGGGTATGGGCTTTGGGCTTCGTATCTATCTGCCATGTTGTACACACAGGATATTGTCATCGGGTAATTACTGTGGACAAATATAATTAAGATAGTTGTTTATAGCATGTAGTGGTTTTTAATGTTTTAAACATTTCCCCTCGAGAGAATAAAGATACAGAGAGAGAGGGAGAGAGAGAGAGAGAGCGAGAGAGAGAGAGAGAGAGAGAGAGAGAGAGAGAGAGAGAGAGAGAGAGAGAGAGAGAGAGAGAGAGAGAGAGAGATTGCTTGAACTCCATCCATCCTGGGGAAAGCGATTGCTCCTCTTCTCCCCTGGGCTCAGTTACACCTCTGTCTATTTCCATTGGACCAGCTGTGGTGGGGGACATACCGATAGCGCTCTCAAATTCACCCAGACCCACCAAATCCCATCACCCCACTTCTCATCCCAAGGCCTCGCCATCCCCAAGCAGTTTTATTTTGCTCTCCTGACGCTTTGACATCAATCACTCAAGATTTAAGTGTGTGTGTGTTCGTGTGTGCGTGCATACATACATGCCTGTGTGTGTGTGCGTGCATGTGTGTGTGCATGCGTGAGTGAGTGCGTGTGTGTTGATGGGAGCCCTGTTGTGACCCTGTCCCACTTCTCGCAGCTATAAATCCACAGGAACCAAAGGAAAACAAGACAGAGTGTTCTGTCTGATTGCTGCTCACGTTCTGATCATCACTGCTCACGTTACTCCTTACTCCAGCCTAAGCTACTGCCAGGCTGGCTGAGTACCCTATCCCCTCCACAACAACAACCTAAGCACCTTCCCTCACACTCACTCTGCAGTCTGCATGTGAGCCAAGGTTAGGCTACTCACTGGGTTTGGGAGGGGAGGATAAACACAACAGGACATAGTTTTTGCCAAGGGATGAAAATTACCAGACATTTTATAGGCGTACTATTATGTGGAGGAAGTTATCAAGTGGGTTGAGTGAACACTTCAAAGCAAATAAAATGAACCTGTCCTCTGTTATGTGTTCCCAATTACCTTTCTTTATTAAATGGACAACGTTTCAACCAACACTCCGTCCCAGTTAAAGACACCCTTTGGCTGTGACCCAGGCTTAGTTGAATCAGGTGTTGTTGCGTTGGCATAAAAGCATGTACCATGTGTGGCTCCCAAGTCCTGAGGACCGGGATTGAACAGCCCTGGGACATTTGGCCAGTTGTATCTCAGGGGGCCGGAGAGAGACTTCCTCACGCACACACACATATCACCCTCTGCTGGTGTGATTTCACCAGGCCATTACATAGGCCTGTGTTAGCTAGTCTACTGTAATTCCCTGAGATTAAGCCATTGTCTATCAGGTTTCCCTTCTACACCCACATCAGCAGGTGCAGCGTTATTTTTATTGCAGACACTTTTTCTCTTTATTTCTCTTTCTCTCACTTGCTGTCTCCCCCTCTCTCTCTCCCCCTCTCTATCTCCCCTATCTCTCTCCCATATCTCTCTCCCCCTCTCTCTCTCTCCCCCCCCCCTCTCTCTCCCCCTCTCTCTCTCCCCCTCTCTCTCCCCTCTCTCTCCCCCCCTCTCCCCCTCTCTCTCCCCCTCTCTCTCCCCCTCTCTCGCTCCCCTCTCTCTCCCCCTCTCTCTCTCCCCCCTCTCTCTCCCCTCTCTCTCCCCCTCTCTCTCTCCCCCTCTCTCTCCCCCTCTCTCTCTCCTCTCTCTCTCCCCCCCTCTCTCCCCTCTCTCTCCCCCTCTCTCTCTCCCCCTCTCTCTCCCCCTCTCTCTCCCCTCTCTCTCCCCCTCTCTCTCTCCCCCTCTCTCTCCCCCTCTCTCTCTCCCCTCTCTCTCTCCCCCTCTCTCTCCCCCTCTCTCTCTCCCCCTCTCTCTCCCCCTCTCTCTCCCCCTCTCGCTCTCCCCTCTCTCTCTCCTCCTCTCTCTCTCCCCCTCTCTCTCCCCTCTCTCTCTCCCCTCTCTCTCCCCCTCTCTCGTTCTCTTGTACTTTTTTTCCTTTCTCTCCCTCTTTCTCTTTCTTTCTTTCCTTACTCTCTCGCTTCCCCTCCACCCTTCTGTTCTAAGGAGGCAGAAAATGGTTGGTCTTTCTCTTGTTTTACTTACTGGATAGGAAAGGGACTGTGGGGTGGAATGTAATGTGTACTTCTCAAGCTTCAGGCCCCCCTTAAAGAGTGTTAAGAGATTTGGGTTAGACAGGCTTATCAGATAATTTTCTGAAATGTTAAAATCAACAGGGATCTTTGCTTCCACCACCCTGCACTGTGCTGTAGCCTATTTCATGTACTGGTTTAAATTAAAACTTGTATTTTCATCTCTGTGCTTTAGCCATTGGCTACCATCAGTTGGCACGAAAATGTAAAGAATGCAGCTTGCCAGCGACTCTATTTAAAGAGTGGGGATAGAAGCAGCAAACCATCAACAACAAAAAAACATTGATATGAATTAAACTGCAATTATTTTAATCATAAGTGAGTTAGTCTGCAACAAGTGTCATGTAAGCTATTTATTAAATGTGGAAATCTATTTAGGCATGTGTAGCCTATACCCTTCACCGTCTGTCTCTCTCTGTCCCTCTATCTTCTGTTTCCTGTCTGTTTAATTCGTAACCAGGGATAACCCTGACTCATTACATTTTGTAACGAAATATAGTTGCACCATGCAACTGGAGTAGGACCCCCTCCCTGAACTGGAATAGGGCCATGCTGATGCCAGTTGGCTTAGAGCATGAGTGACAGTCTCTCTCTGTCCGGTGGTGGGTGAGTGAAGGGTGGGGTGGCAGGAGGGGTTGGAGGGACAGGGACTCCCCAAGACCCCTTGGAGGAGGTTGGGATGGGGGATAGGAGAAGCACAGAGCAGAGATAGCTGAGGCTTTCAATTAGAACATCGCTGGCCAGTCCTCGGAAACCACAAAAACCATTTCATTTGATATAGCTCTCCAGTTAGGGAATGTGTTTGCCAATTTGTCAATCATTAGATTCTCAGGCTACTGTGTGTACATTGTGTCCTCTCCCTCCAGACCAGCTGTCCCAGTGGGACTGTTTTAGTATCTGAAAGTGGTTGTGGCTGAGTGTGGCTGACTGAATGATCACTTCACACCATCCAAGAGTTCTACAGCTGTCCGTCTTGGATTATGATTGTGTGTGTGTGTGTGTGTGTGTGCAGGTCAGAGTTGAGTCTAGCTTTTCAACACTTACCCAACAGTCCTCTGCCTCTCGGCGTCGCTAGCAAATTTCTCAGCGATTGTGTGTTCCGCGGCTCAGTGCTAGCTTCATGTTATTGCTGAAATATCAGTTTGCTCTAAGCTGGTCTCCCGCTTCTATTACAGTACTGTATACATTGCATTGACATGTTCTTATGTGTACCATTACATGGTCATAGTTTCACAGTCATAGTTTCAGTTTACTTTCTACAATCCCTACGCTCACTTTTATAGACTCAAACAATGTTGAGTAACACCGTAATAATATATACTGTAACCATTTTAATGATTAATTTTTTAATTCCTAAAATGAGGTTGTACAGATTGATGATGTCATGACAGGCCTAGGTGTGCCAGTGCTCGTCTTGACTAACCCCTCACCCCCCTAAACACCCTAACCACACCCCGACCCACCCCCCACCCTCCTACACACCCCACGACCCCCACCCCCCTACATCCTATGAACCCGAACCCTCCAATCCCCTCTTTCTCCCCAGAGACCAAACCAACAGTTCACAGTCCAGCCTAGTGTTGCGTTAACAGTCAATTAACTACCTAATAAATCCTTAATAAACCCTTTACAAACATTCTGCAGAGTATGTTAAAGTGGATATTGTCTTGTTTTAAACACTGGTATGTACATATGTAGGATCTTCATTTGAGCCAGTTTGCTACAGCAGGAAAATAATCCTGGAGCAACAGGACAGGTGAATTATTATGTGGATTATAATTAATTGATTTTTTTTGTAGGGGTTGACACATTTTTCATTAGCGCAAATCAAGTCTAACATTTTAAAGTGGAAATTACTAACTTTAGAAGCCTTTTTAAACGTTGAATACAAGTGTGCATTTCCTGCTGTGCAGGAAAATTATCAGCAACAAAAGAGTGATCAAATTAAGATCCTACATCTGTATGTACCAAAAGTCCAGGGCAACTGAACCTTACAGTATAGATTTAGACAGTATAGATATAGACAGTTATAGATAGCATAGGTATAGACAGTACAGCTATAGACAGGATAGCTATATTTATTATTTGTGTTCCTGTTCAAACTGGGTCATTTGATCTCCTAATCTCTTCTCCTCACCACGGTAACCACCCAGAACCCAGGCAGAGAGAGGCAGGCGGGAGAGCTGCCAGACTGACATGGCTCTTTTATTTTTAAATAGCCATGACACAGCAGCGCCACATCATCTATTAGACATGCATGACCCTATAAGGTCTACTTCCATCCATTACACACACTGGCTGATTGAAACAAGCTCTTCTAGTAGGATACTGTCATGACATGGGCTTATCTGCCATCTAGTGGTAGGATACAGTCACAACATGGGTTTTGGAGTTCACTGAGTAACATTTACATTATCTTATCCAGAGTGGTTAAGGTTAAGTGCCTTGCTCAAGGGCACGTCGACAGATTTTTGACCTAGTCGGCTCGGGGATTCAAACGAGCAACCTTTTGGTTACTGGCCCAACGCTCTTAAACGCTAGGCTACCTGCCGACCTGAGAGAACCTGACTTACTGTCAGTGGTTTGGAGGGAAGTTCAAGTTTCAAGTTTCAAGTTTTAATGTCACATGCACAAGTACAGTGAAATGCCTTTCTTTCAAGCTCTAAACCCAACAATGTAGTAATCAATAACAATTTAATACTAAAAATAACAAAAGGTAGAACAAAAACACACAATAAATAAAAATAAGAAGAACACAAGAAAGTAAGTAAGCATACTAAATACAGGGTCAGTTCCAATACCATATTTACAATGTGCAGGGATACTGGAGTGGTGGAGGTAGATACAGTATGTATAGGGGTAAGGTGACTAGGCATCTGTGACGAGGTGTGAAAGAAGGAGTCAGCCGCAGGAGGTAAAATACCGAAGTCCAGAGTTTAATCCGTTTGCATTAATCAAACGGCCCAAGCGTCAAACGAAACTATACAAGGGAAAACATCCACCTTGGCAATAACACAGTGAAATGTAGCTCAACCGAGCTACACACTCTCACAACAAACAATCACTCACAAAGACAAGGGGAACAGAGGGAACACTTATACACATACTAATTAGGGGAATGAGCACCAGGTGTGTGTGTGATTGACAAGACATGACAAGTGGAGTGATGAGAGTGGGATTGGCAGTAGCTAGTACTCCGGTGACGACGAACGCCGAAGCCTGCCCGAACCAGGAGGGGGGGCAGCCTTGGCGGAAGACGTGACAGCATCAGGATATATGATAAACAGAGTAGCAGTGTATATGATGATTGTATGTCAGTTGGCTTAGGGGATTTTAGAAACACTTAAAATAAGGGCTGTATTTTGTGTAGACTTACCGTGGCGTGACGTTTTGATAACTATTTAAATCTCTCTTGGACAAGGTACTTTTATCAATATATTTGACTCTATTTACTCTCAGACTCTATTTACTCTCAAAGTGCTAATTAGCATCAAAGTAGACATCATACAAAACTACAATTCCCTGCAAGCTCCTGCACGTCATCTCTAGCTGACACCTTTGCTAACAGGTAGTGTGTCAATTTAGAACTTGCACAAGGCAGTTCACAGAATTGTTCATTTAAAGAAATGTAGCCAATTTATTCATTACCACATTTACCTACCATTAGATAGTTAATCCAGTGATTCTTACCTTTGCCTCGATTCGGCAGTCTCGTCCAGATCACAATGGCATTTGTAGATCTTTATGATAGCCACATTAGCAGCTAATTAGCATTTCATTTTTGGGGGGTAAATACAGGAGAAAATATTGATAAAAGTCACCTTGTCCTGGAGAGATTTACAGGGTTATCAAAACGTCACGCCAGGGTAAGCCTACATGAAACACAGCCCTTATTTTAAGTGTTCCTAAAATCCCCTATGGGAAAAAGATTGGAACCATTTCCCTGTTTGACCGCTAGGTTTTATGGGTATTATGTCTCATACTGTTGTACTCTATTGTGTGTAGGCTAGTGACACAAAATCTCAATTTAAACCATTTTAAATTCAGGCTGTAACACAACAAAATGTGGAATAGGGTGTGAATACTTTCTGAAGGCACTGTACATACTGTATATGTGTTTACTTCTACTTAGTGTTTACTCCTATTTAGGGATGTGTTCAGGGTATCTACATTTAGACTTTATGTTGAGGGGTGGAGGTACCATTACAGGTTACTGTACAGTATACTGTAGTATAGAGTTCCTTATTCCAGTAAACCATGTTCTGCCCGTACCGGGAAATGAACACGGATGAATACATTTGGCTAAGTTGGCCCCACTCAATACTTTTTTAAACACACATGCAAGCACACACAACACGCAAGCACGCATGCACATACACACACTTGATGAGCACACACCTGCCCAAAATGGTAGTGCATTATTGGCATCAGTCCTGCTTGTTCAGCCATGTCCAGGTCTCAACTCGGGAAGAGCAGGAGTACTGGTGTCAACAGAGGCTCATAAATACATTACCAGCTCTCTGAAATGTATCTTAGATTTATGTCATCATATTATAGGAACTCCTCAGCAAACGCTCTAAAGACCCAATAATCTGCTACTAAGATACTAAGATACTACTGACATGACACAATAAGCTGACATGTTTACCACTTTGGCTGTTGTTGTTTCAGTGTCTAGTTTCACCTTAACCCCCAAAACGCCAGAATGAGAAGTGAGACGCTATCTTCCGGACATGTCCAAATAAAGGCTGTAGACAGGGCTGCTAGGGCCCTGGGTGGTGGAGGGCTCATTTCACAGTTTTACCCAGAGTGCAATGCTGCATGGTCTGGACGGTTAGAGTGCAGAGCGTCATGTGTCGCTCACCCTGCTTGGGCGTCACTGTTTTGCACTGCTCAGAATAAGCCCTGTGTGTGTGTGTTTTGCATGCTCAGAATAATCCCGGTGAGCTCCAATTACCCTCCTCTCACGGATTGTTTGGTGTCACTTGTCGTCTGTTGGCTGGATATGATGATTCTGCGCCTCTAGTGTAAAAGGATAGTTACGCAGGTCTCCCGGTCCCCGTCCCCCCGGCCTGCGAATGTGCGTGTGTTACAACTCAATTGGTGTGGCAAACTCACAGCCAACCCAATTATAAAAGCAAAGCGACCCCCCTCCCTCCCCTTTTTCGGGTAGTGCTGGGCCTTGGTTAGGTCTACTATTTTTACATTTGCATTTTACATTTGAGTCATTTAGCAGACGCTCTTATCCAGAGCGACTTACATTTAGTGCATACATTTTTTTTTCATACTGGCCCCCTGTGGGAATCGAACCCACAACCCTGCCATTGCAAATGCCATGCTCTACCAACTGAGCTACATCCCTGCCGGCCATTCCCTCCCCTACCTGGACGACACTGGGCCAATTGTGCGCCGCCCCATGGGTCTCCCGGTCGCGGCCGGCTACGACAGAGCCTGGATTGGTACGCTCTGTCCCTGACTCCGCCCACAAGGGTCTTTACATGGACAAGTGTCCCAGGCCATTGCATTGCATTGTGGGACTGGTTCATTGCATTTCTTTGGACTGTCATCAAGTGATCGTTAATGTTGAAGACCTGGGAAGAGGAGAGGTAGATATAGACTTGTTATTACCCTGGGGAGGGGTATTAATAGCATGTGGGGCAGTGGAGAAGGGATATTCTATGCTTTGCCCCAGTTAGAAAAACAACAATAAATTAGGGAATGGAACAACTATCCACCCACCCTATCCCTACACCTGAAATCTGAGCAAAGATGGATGCCGCTTTCAATGTGGCCCATCAGATCACAATCTTCCAAAGAGGGGGAGTCAAAGATACTGTAATTAATTACTGAAAAGGATGATGTTGTAGATCTATATCAAGAGGTAGCAGAAATATCTGATGCTGAGTAAATAGATTGACCACAGCACAAATAGTTTAGACTACATTTGAACTTGTATTTAAATACATGCATTATATAACTCTGGATCTTTTAAAATATACAGTACCAGTCAAAAGTTTGGACACAAAAACTCCTTTCAGGGTTTTTCTTTATTTTGACTATTTTCTACATTGTAGAATAATAGTGAAGACATCAAAACTATAAAATAACACATATGAATCATGTAGTAACCAAAAAAGTGTTAAACAAATCAAAATATATTTTATATTTGAGATTCTTCAAAGTAGCCATCCTTTGCCTTGATAACAGCTTTGCACACTCTTGGCATTCTTTCAACCAGCTTCATGAGGTAGTCACCTGGAATGCATTTCAATTAACAAGTGTGCCTTGTTAAAAGTTAATTTGTGTTTGATGTGTTTGAGCCAATCAGTTGTGTTGTGACAAGGTAGGGTTGGTATACAGAAGATAGCCTTATTTGGTAAAAGACCAAGTCCGTATTATGGCAAGAACAGCTCAAATAAGCAAAGAGAAATGACATGAAGGTCAGTCAATCTGGAAAATTTCAAGAACTTTGAAAGTTTCTTCATGTGCAGTCGCAAAAAACATCAAGCGCTACGATGAAACTGGCTCTCATGTGGACTGCCACAGGAAAGGAAGACCCAGAGTTACCTCTGCTGCAGAGGATAAGTTCATTAGAGTTACCAGCCTCAGAAATCGGCAATTAACTGCACCTCAGTTTGCAGCCCAAATAAAAGCTTCACAGAGTGTGATGAGTCTGATAGAAGGAGTCAGGCGCAGGAGGGTAATCACCGAATGCAGAGTTTATTCCGTCGTACACAAATAGCGCTGGATAGCGACAAGCGAAACAGGCACAGGGGAAAATCTACCCTGGCAATACAAGGTAACGGTAGCTCCAACAATAACAGGCACAGGGGAAATATCTACCCCGACAATAATAAGGTACGAATAGCTCCACCGAGCTACACTGCTCTCACAAATAAACAATCACCTACAAGGACAAGGGGGCAGAGGGAACACTTATACAAGGACTAATGAGGGGATAAGAACCAGGTGTGTGTGATTGACAAGACAAGACAAATGGAATGATGAATAATGGAGCGGCAGTGGCTAGTAAGCTGGTGATGATGAACGCTGAAGCCTGCCCGAACAAGGAGGGGAGGCAACCTCTGCAGAAGTCATGATAGTACCCCCCCCCCCCCTTGATGCGCAGCTCCAGCAGCGCGCCGATGGCCAGGAGGACGCGGACAGGGCGAGCCGGATGGCGACGGTGGAAATCCCGCAACAGGGAGGGATCGAGGATATCCCTCACCGGGACCCAGCACCGTTCCTCCAGACCGTACCCCTCCCACTCCATGAGGTACTGAAGGCCCCCCACCCGACGCCTCGAATCCAGGATGGAATGGACAGAGTACACCGGGGCCCCCTTCGATGTCCAGAGGAGGTGGAGGAACCTCCCGCACCTCAGACTCCTGGAGCGGACCAACCACCACCGGCCTGAGGAGAGACAAATGAAACGAGGGGTTAATATGGTAATCAGGGGGAAGTAATAACCTATAAGTGACCTCGTTGATTCTCCTCAGGACTGAACGGCCCCACAAACCACGGGCTCAGCTTCCAGCAGGGCAGGCGGAGGGGCAGATTCCGGGTCGAGAGCCAGACCCAATCCCCCGGTATGAAGACCGGGGCTTCACTGCAGTGACGGTCAGCGTTGGCCTTCTGACGATGCACGGCGCGCTGGAGGTGAACATGGGCAGCATCCCACTTCTCCTCCGCGCGCCGAAACCAGTCACCGCAGGAGCCTCGGTCTGGCTCTGGTGCCACGGTGCCAAAACCGGTTGGTAACCTATAACATATTGGAATGGCGTTAGGTTAGTAGAGGAGTGGCGGAGAGAGTTCTGGGCATATTCTGCCCATGGCAAGAACACTGACCACTCCCCCGGCCGGTCCTGGCAGTAGGACCGCAGGAACCTAGCCACATCCTGATTTACCCGTTCCACCTGCCCATTTGATTCGGGGTGGAACCCAGAGGTCAGGCTGACCGAGACCCCCAAACGTTCCATGAACGCCTTCCAAACCTTGGACGTGAACTGGGGACCTCGGTCGGACACTATATCCTCTGGCACCCCGTAGTGCTGGAAGACGTGAGTAAACAGGGCCTCCGCAGTCTGCAGAGCCGTGGGGAGACCGGACAGAGGAAGGAGGCGGCAGGACTTGGAAAAGCGGTCCACAACGACCAGGATGGTGGTGTTACCTTGGGAGAGGGGAAGATCAGTCAAGAAATCAACACTAAGGTGAGACCATGGTCGTTGTGGAACTGGTAAAGGTTGTAACTTACCCGCTGGGAGGTGCCTAGGTGCCTGCCTGCTCACCGAGCAGGAGGAGACGTACACCCTCACGTCCTTAGCCAAGGTAGGCCAGCAGTACTTTCCGATCAGGCAGCGCACTGTACGACCGATACCTGGGTGACCAGAGGAGGGTGACGTGTGTGCCCAGAAGATCAGACGATCACGGATAAGAGCAGGCACTTACCGCAGCCCAGCTGGACACTGAGGTGGAGATGGATCTGTGCGTAATGCCTGCTCTATATCCGCGTCCATCGCCCATGCTACCGGTGCCACAATGCAGGAGGCCGGGAGTATGGGGGTGTTGTCTCTGGGCCTCTCCTCTGTGTCATACAGCCGGGACAGTGCGTCTGCCTTCACGTTCTTCGTACCCGGAATGTATGAGCGTGTAAAATCAAACCGGGTGAAGAATACGGCCCACCTGGCCTGGCGAGGATTCAGCCTCTTCACTGCCCGGATGTACTCCAGGTTACGGTGGTCCGTCCAGATGAGGAAAGGGTGTTTCGCCCCTTCGAGCCAATGCCTCCACACGGTCAAAGCTCGGACAACAGCCAAAAGCTCCCGATCACCAACGTCGTAGTTCTGCTACGCCGGGCTGAGCTTCTTAGAGAAGAAGGCACAGGGGCGGAGCTTGGGTGGCATGCCCGAGCGTTGGGATGGGACAGTGCCTATCCCTACCTCGGACGCATCCACCTCCACTACGAACGGTAGTGATGGATCGGGGTGGGCCAGTACCGGGGCTAGGGTGAACCGACCCCGCAGTTTGCTGAAGGCCAGGTCAGCCTCAGCAGACCAGCGGAGCAGGGACTGCCCATCCTTCAACAGGGATGTAATGGGAGCTGCGACCTTGCCAAAGCCCCGGATAAACCTCTGATAGTAGTTGGCGAAACCAAGTAAGCGCTGCACCTCCTTAACCGTGGTTGGAGTCGGCCAATTACGCACGGCTGAAATGCGATCTCCCTCCATCTCCACACCTGAGGTGGTAATGCGGTATCCGAGGAAGGAGACGGACTGCTGGAAAAACATACACTTCTCTGCCTTGGCATAAAAGTCATTTTCCAACAGTCGGGCCAGCACTTTGCGAACCAGGGACACATGCTCGGCGCGCATAGCAGAATACACCAGTATGTCATCGATGTAGACCACCACACCGCGACCAAGCATGTCCCGAAACACCTCGTTCACAAAGGACTGGAAGACGGATGGAGCATTCATCAAACCGTAGGGCATCACCAGGTATTCATAATTCCCTGTGGTTGTGCTGAATGCTGTCTTCCACTCATCTCCCTCCCGAACACGCACCAGGTTGTACGCACTCCTGAGATCTAATTTGGTGAAGAAGCACGGCCCATGCATTGACTCGATCACTGAAGGAATGAGGGGGAGAGGATAACTAAACCTGATCGTCTCCTTGTTCAGTTTATCGATAATCAATGCACGGGCGCAGACCGCTGTCTTTCTTCTTCACAAAGAAGAAACTCGAGGAGGCGGGTGAAGTCGAGGGACGTATATACCCCTGGGCCAGGGACTCGGTGACGTATATTTCCATAGCCTCCGTTTCAGCCTGCGTCAGGGGGTACACATGACTCCTGGGAGGTACAGCGTCTACCCGAAGGTTTATCGCGCAATCCCCCGCCCGATGAGTTGGTAATTTTGTCACCTGTGTCTTAGAAAACGCGTGCGCCAGATCAAGGTATTCGGGGGGGAATGCGCACGGTGGAGGTACCGTCTGGACTTTCCACCGTGGTTGCACCAACGGAAACACCTAGACACCTACCCTCTCGCGACCACCCCGTGAGAACCCTCTGCGGCCATGAGAAGGTGGGGTTGTGGAGTGCTAGCCAAGAGATACCTAATACCACAGGGAAAGCAGGAGACTCAATAATCGAAAAAGTTATCTGCTCACAATGAGTCTCCTGGGTGATCATGGTGACCGGGGTGGAAACAGGCAGACCCCTACCAGGACGTCCTCTGGCTGCCAGCAGGTTGTCCAAATGGATGGCCATGTCCACCAGTTTCGTGAAAGACAACATGGGGTCCCGGCAGGCTATTTCCCGTCGGATGTCCTTCTCGTCGGATGCCAGAGTCCGAAACTTCAACGCGAAGTCCTACGCTGTCCTCGTCCCCTCAGGTGGACCAGCCGCTCGCCCGCCTCTCGACCCTCGGGCGGGTAGGACTTCGCGTTGAAGTTTCGGACTCTGGCATCCGACGGGAAGGACATCTTAATTCAAGGCACACTTAACCAGCATTGCTACCACAGCATTCTGCAGCGATACGCCATCCCATCTGGTTTGCGCTTACTGGGACTATCATTTGTTTTTCAACAGGACAATGACCCAAAACACTCCTCCAGGCTCTGTAAGGGCTATTTGACCAAGAAGGAGAGTGGTTGAGGGCTGCATCAGATGACCTGGCCTCCACAATCACCCGACTTCAACCCAATTGAGATGGTTTGGGATGAGTTGGACCGCAGAGTGAAGGAAAAGCAGCCAACAATTGCTCAGCATATGTGGGAACTCCTTCAAGACTGTTGGTAAAGCATTCCAGGTGACTACCTCATGAAGCTGGTTGAGAGAATGCCAATAGTGTGCAAAGCTGTCATCAAGGCAAAGGGTGGCTACATTGAAGAATCTCAAATATAAAATATATTTGATTTGTTAACACTTTTTTTGGTTACTACATGATTCCATAGGTGTTATTTCATAGTTTTGATGTCTTCACTATTATTCTACAATGTAGAAAATAGTAAAAATAAAGAAAAACACTTGAATGAGTAGGTGTGTCCAAACTTTTGACTGGTACAGTATATGTTTCCGGATTTTTCAACCCTGGCCTATATCATATGCACAATGCTGCTAACTTCAGTGGACCTAACAGAAGGACCAGGGTTTGCAGGCTAGGTGACATGATTCCTGGACTATACAGAAAGTGGGAGGGAGGAATGGAGGAAGGGAGGAAGGGAGGGAGGGATAAAAGGAGAGAGGGAGGGTGCCCCTTAAAGGAACACACAGGGGCCAGGGTGAAACGCAAGCGCCTTCCTCCATTTGAGTTAACAACCATCTATCCATCTCTCTCCATCTCCTTTCCTCCACTCCTCTCTTCACTCCATCCGTCCCTTCTTCTTCAGACCCGGGACAGGGAGGACCTGAAAGACGAGTGTGTGTGTGTGTCTCCCTGGGAACAATATCCTGATGCTGCATGAGTGTGTCAAGCGGAACTCCAGCATCAGTGATTTTGTTGCCAGTGGGAGGACAGTAGCGACCGGACCTTACAACTTGCCCTCCTTCAGAAACAGTGTGGGAAATATACTGTAGGCCCACTTCATGAAAATTGATGAAGAATAATATTTTCACTGAATTAATCCTGTATTCCTTCATTCAGGAGATACTAGTAATTTAATTTAATCTGTACATAGACGTGTTGTTGGACATGTATTATGTCACATCAAATAAACTTGAAACTTGCAAGATGTGTCAATGAGATATTTAAGATTCCTGAATTTTTTAAGAGTTAATCATATGGTGGCAGAGTAGCTCTTTTCTATATGGCCCTTGCTGTTCCTCCATAGTAGATGGGCTGCAGTGGAGAGGGTTACAGATGTAGGATCTTAATTTAAGCCAGTTTGCTACAGCAGCAAAATTTCCTGCAGCAACAGGAAATGTGAATTATTGTGTGGATTCTAATTAATGGGATTTGTTTGTAGGGCTTGATACATTTTTCGTTAGGGCAAATTAAGTCTGACATTTTAAAGTAGAAATTACAAACTTTAGAAGCCTTTTAAAACCTTGAACACACTTCAAGTTTGCATTTCCTGCCGTGCAGGAAAACTCTCAGCAACAAAAGAGTGATCAAATTAAGAACACACATCAGAGGAGGCTGGTGGGAGAAGCTATAGGAGGACTGGCTCATTGTAATGGCTGGAATGGAATAAATGGAACGGTATCAAACACATCAAACATATGGAAACCTCTGTTCCATTTATTTCATTCCAGCCATTACAACGAGCCTGTCCTCCTATAGCTCCTCCCACCAGCCTCCACTGTCCTACATCTGTAAAAGCTTCAAGTTCTTTGGCATGCACATCACTGAGGACCTGAAATGGTCCCTTCACACCGACAGCGTTGTGAAGGTGCAACAGCTCCTCTTCAACCTTAGGAGGCTGAAGAAATTCAGCTTGGCCACTAAGACCCTCACGAACGTCTACAGATGCACCATCGAGAGCATCCTGTCGGGCTGTATTACCGCATGGTACGGCAATTGCAACACCCACAACCGCAGGGCTCTTCAGAGGGTAGTGTGGTCAGCCCAACGCAACATTGGGAGCACACTGCCTACCCTCCAGGACATCTACAGCACCCGGTGTCACAGGAATGCCAAGATCATCAAGGACCTTAGCTACAGTTGAAGTCGGAAGTTTACATACACCTTAGCCAAATACATTTAAACTAAATTTTTCACAATTCCTGACATTTAATCCTAGTAAAAATCCCCTGTCTTAGGTCAGTTAGGATCACCACTTTATTTTAAGAATGTGAAATGTCAGAATAATAGTAGAGAGAATGATTTATTTCAGCTTTTATTTCTTTCATCACATTCCCAGTGGGTCAGAAGTTTACATACACTCAATTAGTATTTGGTAGCATTGCCTTTAAATTATTTAACTTGGATCAAATGTTTCAGGTAGCCTTCCACAAGCTTCCCACAATAAGTTGGATGAATTTTGGCCCATTCCTCCTGACAGAGCTGGTGTAACTGGGTCAGGTTTGTAGGCCTCCTTGCTCGCACACGCTTTTTCAGTTCTGCCCACAAATGTTCTATAGGGTTGAGGTCAGGGCTTTGTGATGGCCACTCCAATACCTTGACTTTGTTGTCAATAAGCCATTTTGCCACAACTTTGGAAGTATGCTTGGGGTCATTGTCCATTTGGAAGACCCATTTGTGACCAAGCTTTAACTTCCTGACTGATGTCTTGAGATGTTGCTTCAATATATCCACATAATTTTCCTTCCTCATGATGCTATCTATTTTGTGAAGTGCACCAGTCCCTCCTGCAGCAAAGCACCCCCACAGCATGATGCTGCCACCCCCGTGCTTCACGGTTGGGATGGTGTTCTTCGGCTTACAAGCCGCCACCTTTTTCCTCCAAACATAACAATTGTCATTATGGCCAAACAGTTCTATTTTTGTTTCATCAGACCAGAGGACAGTTCTCCAAAAAGTACGATCTTTGTCCCCATGTGCAGTTGCAAACCGTAGTCTGGCTTTTTTATGGCGGTTTTGGAGCAGTGGCTTCTTCCTTGCTGAGCGGCCTTTCAGGTTATGTCGATATAGGACTCGTTTTACTGTGGATATAGATACTTTTGTACCTGTTTCCTCTAGCATCTTCACAAGGTCCTTTGCTGTTGTTCTGGGATTGATTTGCATTTTTCGCACCAAAGTACGTTCATCTCTAGGAGACAGAACGCGTCTCCTTCCTGAGCGGTATGATGGCTGCGTGGTCCCATGGTGTTTATACTTGCGTACTATTGTTTGTACAGATGAACGTGGTACCTTCAGGCGTTTGAAAATTGCTCCCAAGGATCAACCAGACTTGTGGAGGTCTACAATTATTTTCTGAGGTCTTGGCTGATTTCTTTTGATTTTCCCATGATATCAAGCAAGGAGGCACTGAGTTTGAAGGTAGGCCTTGAAATACATCCACAGGTACACCTCCAATTGACTCAAATTATGTCAATTAGCCTATCAGAAGCTTCTAAAGCCATGACATCATTTTCTGGAATTGTCCAAGCTGTTTAAAGGCACAGTCAACTTAGTGTATGTAAACTTCTGACCCACTGGAATTGTGATACAGTGAATTATAAGTGAAATAATTGTTGGAAAAATTACTTGTGTCATGCACAAAGTAGATGTCCTAACCGACTTGCCAAAACTATAGTTTGTTAACAAGAAATTTGTGGAGTGGTTGAAAAATGAGTTTTAATGACTCCAACCTAAGTGTATGTAAACTTCCGACTTCAACTGTACCTGACCCACGGCCTGTTCATGCTGCTACCATCTAGAAGGCGGAGACAGTACAGGTGCATCAAAGCTGGGACCGAGAGACTGATAAACAGCTTCTATTTCCAGGCCATCAGACTGTTAAACAGTCACCACTAGCCAGCCTCCGCCCAGTACCTTGGAATGAACCTTAGACAATGTCACATACTGTTTGACCCACTTTATATTTATTTTTTATTTTACCTTTATTTAACTAGGCAAGTCAGTTAAGAACAAATTCTTATTTACAATGACGGCCTGTATATATACTGTATTGTAGTCATGGATCATCCTACATAACTACTGCTGTACACACCTTTTCTATTCACATACTGCCCATACTGTCTATACACACCTTTCACATACATATATTTATATTCTGGTCTGGTCCGGAAGCTAATCTCCTGTAATTCTATCCATTTTGCCATGGGGTTTTGTACTGTGTACTTAAATACTGTATTCTCGACATAGCTCATTCTAATATATCTACTGCTGTACATATCATTCTTAGTATATCTTGTGTAAATTCATCTGGTGTATATAATCCACCTTTCCAGAAATAAGTCTCTCACTGTTGCCGCTTGTTACAGACCCCCCTCAGCCCCCAGTTGTGCCCTAGACACCATATGTGAATTGCTTGCCCCCCATCTATCCTCAGAGTTCGTACTGCTTGGTGACCTAAACTGGGATATGCTTAACACCCCGGCCGTCCTACAATCTAAACTAGATGCCCTCAATCTCACACAAATGATCAAGGAACCTACCAGGTACAACCCTAAATCCGTAAACATGGGCACCCTCATAGATATCATCCTGACTAATTTACCCTCTAAATACACCTCCGCTGTCTTCAACCAGGATCTCAGCGATCACTGCCTCATTGCCTGCGTCCGTAATGAGTCCGCGGTCAAACGATCACCCCTCATCACTGTCAAACGCTCCTTAAAACACTTCAGCGAGCAGGCCTTTCTAATTGACCTGGCCCGGGTATCCTGGATGGATATTGACCTCATTCCGTCTGTAGAGGATGCCTGGATGTTCTTCAAAAGTGCTTTCCTCTCCATCTTAAATAAGCATGCCCCATTCAAAAAATGCAGAACTAAGCGCCTATAGCCCCTGGTTCACCCCAGACTTGACTACCCTTGACCAGCACAAAAACATCCTGTGGCGTACTGCATTAGCATCGAACAGCCCCCGCGATATGCAACTTTTCAGGGAAGTCAGGAACCAATATACACAATCAGTTAGGAAGGCAAAGGCTAGCTTTTTCAAACAGAAATGTGCATCCTGTAGCACTAACTCTATGTTTTGGGACACTGTAAAGTCCATGGAGAATAAAAGCACCTCCTCCCAGCTACCCACTGCACTGAGGCTAGGAAACACTGTCACTACGATAATCGAGAATTTCAATAAGCATTTTGCTAGGGTTGGCCATGCTTTCCACCTGGCTACCCCTACCCCAGCCACCAGCTCTGCACCCTCCGCTGCAACTTGCCCATGCCCCCCCCCCCCCTCCCGCTAATCCTTCACCCAAATTCAGATAGCTGATGTCCTGAAAGAGCTGCAAATCTGGACCCCTACAAATCAGCTGGGCTAGACAATCCTTTCGTTCTAAAATTAGCCGCCGAAATTATCGCAACCCCTATTACTAGCCTGTTCAACCTCTCTTTCGTATCGTCTGAGATCCCCAGAGATTGGAAAGCTGCCGCGGTCATCCCCCTCTTCAAAGGGGGTGACACTCTAGATCCAAACTGTTACAGACCTATATCCATCCTACCCTGCCTTTCAAAAGTATTTGAAAGCCAAGTTAACAAACAGATCACCGACCACTTCGAATCCCACCGTACCTTCTCCGCTATGCAATCTGGTTTCCGAGCTGGTCATGGGTGCACCTCAGCCACGCTCAAGGTCCTAAACGATATAATAACCGCAATTGATAAAAGAGGGTACTGTACAGCCGTCTTCATCGATCTGGTGAAGGCTTTTGACTCTGTCAATCACCGCATTCTTATTGGCAGACTAAATAGCCTTGGTTTCTCAACTGACTGCCTCACCTGGTTCACCAACTACTTCTCAGATAGAGTTCAATGTGTCAAATCGGAGGGCCTGTTGTCTGGACCTCTGGCAGTCTCTATGGGGGTGCCACACGGTTCAATTCTCGGGCCGACTCTATTCTCTGTGTATATCAATTATGTCGCTCTTGCTGCTGGTGACTCTCAGATCCACCTCTACGCAGACGACACCATTTTGTATACATCTGGCCCTTCATTGGACACTGTGTTAACAAACCTCCAAACGAGCTTCAATGCCATACAACACTCCTTCCGTGGCCTCCAACTGCTCTTAAACGCTAGTAAAACTAAATGCATGCTTTTCAATCGAACGCTGCTTGCACCCACCCGCCCGACTAGAATCACTACTCTCGGCGGGTCTGACTTAGAATATGTGGACAACTACAAATACCTAGGTGTCTGGTTAGACCGTAAACTCTCCTTCCAGACTCACATTAAGCATCTCCAATCCAAAGTTAAATCTAGAATCGGCTTCCTGTTTCGCAACAAAGCCTCCTTCACTCATGCTGCTAAACATGCCCTCGTAAAACTAACTATCCTACCGATCCTTGACTTCGGCGATGTCATTCACAAAATAGCTTCCAACACTCAACTCAGCAAATTGTATGTAGTCTATCATAGTGCCATCCGTTTTGTCACCAAAGCCCCATATACTACCCACCATTGTGACCTGTACGCTCTCGTTGGCTGGTCCTCACTACATATCAGGGATGTAGCTCAGTTGGTAGAGCATGGTGTTTGCAACGCCAGGGTTGTCGGTTCGATTCCCACGGGGGGCCAGTATGAAAAATAATGTATGCACTCACTAACTGTAAGTCGCTCTGGATAAGAGCGTCTGCTAAATGACTAAAATGTAAATGTATATTCGTCGCCAAACCCACTGGCTCCAGGTCATCTATAAATCACTTCTAGGCAAATCCCCGCCTTATTGTAGCTCATTGGTCACCATAGCAACACCCACCCGTAGTATGCGCTCCAGCAGGTATATCTCACTGGTCATCCCCAAAGCCAACACCTCCTTTGGCCGCCATTCCTTCCAGTTCTCTGCTGCAAATGACTGGAACGAACTACAAAAATCTCTGAAGCTGGAGACACTTATCTCCCTCATTAACTTTAAGCATCAGTTGTCAGAGCAGCTTACCGATCACTGTACCTGTACACAGCCCATCTGTAATTAGCCCACCCAACTACCTCATCCCCATATTGTTATTTACATTGTTATTTATTTTGCTCATTTGCACCCCAGTATCTCTTTTTGCACATCATATTCTGCACATCCATCACTCCAGTGTTAATACTAAATTGTAATTATTTTGCACTATGGCCTATTTATTGCCTTACCTCCATAACTTACTACATTTGCACACACTGTATATAGATTTTCTATTTTCTATTGTGTTATTGACTGTACGTTTTTGTTTATTCCATATGTAACTCTGTGTTGTTGTTGTTTTTATCGCACTGCTTTGCTTTATCTTGGCCAGGTCGCAGTTGTAAATGAGAACTTGTTCTCAACTGGCTTACCTGGTTAAATAAAGGTGAAATAAAAATAAATAAATAAATATACGTATAGATTACATTTGGAATACTTTTACAGTGCTATTTGGGTTGCTAATTGGATCCGTTCCGACATTTCTTGATTTCTTGTAGTATATATATTTTTTATCATTATTTGTGTTTGACATTTTACTGCAGTGTTAGTAGCTAGTAACTTAAGCATTTCACTGCACCCGCTGTAACATCTGCTCAACTGTGTATGCAACCAATAACCTTTGATTTGATATGCGTGTGACATGTCTTTGACATCGACTGTCTGCTATTATCAACAGAACCACTTGAGGGCACTCATGCCCGCATAGGCTTGTAATAATATGCCATGGTGAAAGTCCTAAAGATAGTAAGGGTCCTGAGGTTGCACAGCCTATAAACCCTTCTTTCCTCCAAACCCTCTTGCAAACTTTCAGTTTCAGATTTTGAGCCAAAATTGTCAATGCATTTTGGCTGTAAAGCTTCAGGGAGTAGTGTGTGTATGTATTATCCTCTCACTGTCTCTCACTGAGGAGGATCTGTTACATTAGCCAGGCTTTTAATCGATTTGCCTGTTCTGCTCTCCTCCTGGTCAAGCCCATGGGACTGACTACTGTATACGTGAGCTCTTTGTCCTCTCCTCACTGTTCATCTCTATCTCACTTTGGTCTTTTCATTTCTCTCTCTCTCTGTCGCTTTTCCTTTTCTTATCTCTCTCTCGTCCTCATTTCTCTTTCACTCCCTGTCTCTCCTTCTTTTCTTTATATTTCTCCTCATTTCCTATTTTATTTCTTTTCTCCAGGGACTTAGTTCTGGATTACTTCTCTTGCCGTACTGATCCGCTGATCCGACCATTTGCGGTAGAATGGGGTCCTCAAACCACAAGGTACAGTAGTATTCTGACCTTCTCTCTCTTACAGTGCCTTGCATAAGTATTGATCCCCCTTGGCGTTTTTCCTATTTTGTTGCATTAAAACCTGTAATTTAAATTGATTTTTATTTGGATTTCATGTAATGGACATACACAAAATATGTCCATTACATGTTTAAAAAAATGTGGTGCGTGCGTATGTATTCACCCCTTTGCTACGAAGCCCCTAAATAACATCTGGTGCAACCAATTACCTTCAGAAGTCACATAATTAGTTAAATAAAGTCTACCTGTGCGCAATCTAAGTGTCACATGATCTGTCACATGATCTGAGTATATATACTGTACACATGTTCTAAAATGCCCCAGAGTCTGCAACACCACCAAGCAAGGGGCACCACCAAGCAAGCGGCACCATGAAGACCAAGAAGCTCTCCAAACAGGTCAGGGAGAAGTACAGATCAGGGTTGGGTTATAAAAAAATATCAGAAACTTTGAACATCCCACGGAGCAACATTAAATCCATTATTAAAAAATGGAAAGAATATGGCACCACAACAAACCTGCCAAGAGAGGGCCGCCCACCAAAACCTATGGACCAGGCAAGGAGGGTATTAATCAGAGGCAACAAAGAGACCAAAGATAACCCTGAAGGAGCTGCAAAGCTCCACAGCGGAGATTGGAGTATCTGTCCATAGGACCACTTTAAGCCATACACTCCACAGAGCTGGGCTTTACAGAAGAGTGGGCAGAAAAAAGCCATTGCTTAAAGAAAAAAATAAGCAAACATGTTTGGTGTTCGCCAAAAGGCATGTGGGAGACTCCCCAAACATATGGAAGAAGTTACTCAGGTCAGATGAGACTAAAATTGAGCTTTTTGGCCATCAAGGAAAACGCTATGTCTGGCGCAAACCCAACACCTCTTATCACCCTGAGAACACCATTTTCTCTTGAAATTTGCATTGATAGTATAAGATAGGACTGGGTGTCAGGAAGTTGCAACAGAGCTTCGTACTGTTCTGTAGTTAAGGGCATCATGATGTAGCAACATGTAAAATGACATTTGTTAATCTTCACTTGACAGACTTCACTTAAGAGGCTGAGTTAGCTGTGTTCTGTCTTTGGATGGACCCTCATCTTATTGGCTACCCCTTATTGGCTACCCAAAGGGGTGTGGCCGTGGTGGAGCAAACTGATGAGAGGGACCAATGGTATGTTCCTGTATCTTTTACTACAGTGTCATGGTTTTTGACCATTGCTTTGTCTTGTTATATATTCAGCTCATAATCCTCTTTATATTTTCTTAGTCCTCTCTCTCTCTTTGTGTGTGTTTGTGTGCAGTGGTGTAAAGTACTTAAGTAAAAATACTTTAAAGTACTTAAGTAGGTTTTTTTTTGTACTTTGCTTTACTATAAAAAAATGGACAACTTTTACTTTTACTTCACTACATTCCTAAATAAAATAATGTACTTTTACTCCATACATTTTCCCAGAACCCAAAAGTACTCGTTACATTTTGAATGATGATTTCTGAGTGTTTGAGTGCGCCCCTGGCTATCCGTAAAGAAAAAAAAGAAAAAAAGACAATTGTGCGTCTGGTTTGCCCAACATAAGCAATACTTTTGATACTGAAATATATTTTTGAAATTACATTTACTTTTGATACTTAAGTATATTTGAAACCAAATACTTTTAGACTTTTACTGAAGTTATATTTTACTGGGTGACTTTCTCTTTTAGTTGAGTCATTTTCTATTAAGGTATCTTTACTTTTACTCAAGTATGACAATTGGGTACACTGTGCGTGCGAGTGTGTGCTTGTGTATTTGTGTCTGTGTGTGCATGTGTTCGTGTTTAAATTGTGTGTTTTTGTCTGTAGGACATTGGTAGGGGTTACACAGTGAGGTGCTAATCCAGGTAATAAAGGAGGCACAGATTAGAGCCCTGTGTGTGTGTGTGTGTGTGTGTGTGTGTGTGTGTGTGTGTGTGTGTGTGTGTGTGTATGTGTGCGTGCATGCGTGTGAGAGAGAGAGAGAGAGAGACAGAGACAGAGAGACAGAGAGAGGAGGGGGCAAGAGTGTGTGAGTGCATCTCCTGGGCTATGTGTGTCTGCCTCTTGCGTTCGTTCGTCATAGCGCTCAGTGAGTCAGCATCTCTTTTTTCTTTCCTGAGTCACTCATTTAACGGTTGCCCGGTGACCGCAGAACAGAAAAAGGTTCCAATTGCGTGTTCGCCTGCGAAGACAGCCACCAATATTTATTCAGGCCCTGCAGTGAGTGGCCAGGAGAAAATAATAGACATATATTCTCCAATGATTGCCTGGGTGCCATGTCATTGGATGGAGAGGAGCCGCTTAGTAATGAGTTTTTGCACTTCCTGTTTTGGAAGGAGATATACTGTCAATAGCGCTCTGGGGCACACAGTGTAAAAGGAGATGATGGATGTCTCAGGAGATGTTTATTTATATGTATAAAATACCAAGTTTTATGTTGAAGAATAACATAAAATTAACTACATTTTATGTGAAAGAATCACCTTTTTCTCCATGCAGGTATGAAGACTTCCAGTGCTGGCTCTCCTCAGGTGAGAGGGGCCCCCAGGCCAGCCCCGTCGCCCCCCACCGCAACCCTGTGATACCCCAGCCCAGCCCTGCATCATCAGAAGGGGACGAACCTGGACACGGGAGGAAGGTGTCTTTCTTTGATGATGTCACTGTTTATGTGTTTGATCAGGTAACTGCATCTATCATACAGATAATTGGTATTTTACATCAGAGTCATGTTTTTATGCCTACAGTATCTACATAATTTAATTTTGAACATTCTCCATAGGAGAGTCCCACCAGGGAGCTACAAAGTCACTGGCCAGACACCAACAGCCGAGAGACCAAGGGTCAATCTCCAATAACCATTTACAGACACACACCTGAGACCAATAATCAATCCCCAATCCCGCCCTGCAGCTATGTCAACCATCTACCTCACATGTCAACCTCAGGGGTCTCCTTAGAGGACAATGGTATGTCTCTATCTCTCTATCCTGATGGTGATCTCTCTATCTGTCTAATGACATCTCTATCTGATGGTGGTTGTGTTTACGTTGCCCTACAGGTCTTGGTTTAGAATGGGAGGATGACTTCTCCTTCTTGGACAGCTCCCTCAAAACCAAGATGGCCGACCACCATCTTATAATATCAGAGTCCAGTATATCTTCCGCATCCCCTGACCAGACCTCCACACCCCCACACCAGAGGTGGAGTGGTCCATCCACCCATGCCTGCTCACAGTTGAGACCTTCCAGTCTGGTCCTCACCCACGTCACTGATGCTGACCTGGAGCAGTGAGGCAAGTGATTGGCTGCACACTTGTTTTTCTGTCACCCAGAGAGCCTTGGGCTCATGGAAAAAATTACTTATCCTCTCTCCCTCTCTCCCTCTCTCCATCTCTCCATCTCTCCCTCTCTCCCTCTCTCTCTCTCTCTCTCTCTCTCTCTCTCTCTCTCTCTCCTCCTTTCCCCTCCCCTCCCTTCCTCTCCCCCTCCCTTATATGATTCATTATTTAATGGATTTCTAGCTGGAGAGTTTTTTTCTTTTCTCTAGCAGTTCCAAACCACCTGTTGGTTGGTTGCACTGATATCACAAAGCTCTGTGACAGTACACTGTCTGACTCAATAAGCCTTCTATTTAGTGAGATGGATCACTGGGCTGTGTAGTAGCTAACAGCACAGCTGGCCACAGTGAAAGCAATAGATATCAGACCTGTGGCTCTGGCTGGAGTTGAACGCATGTTATCTTCTTCTCAGTCAGCATAAAGGCTTATTGTTCAGCCCGGTCAACAGACGTCTAGTTTTACTACTGTCTTATCACTGCCACTGGTCATGCTCTCGTGCCACATTCAGCCTCTGGCCAAATGAAAGTGAAAAGGCTATTACATAGGTTTCTAAGACACAATGACTTCATCATTACACAATGTAGTAAGGGGTGTAGTAAACAGATAATATTGATCAGTTTTTATCCTTTTATAATAAGAAAAAGCACAGTTTGTGTGGACTCTAAACAGAGAAGTGTGATGAAAAGGGAAACAGATGAAGGGAAGGAGAGAAGGAGGGAAGGAAAGGAAGTGAAAGAGAGAGAGGGAGAGGGCCCTTTATTTGTCTAGCTATTTCAAGGTGTGTCCTTGAGTCCATCTGTGGACTGCGGACGGCTCTATGGCTAGAAGAGTTGGAGGACAAGACAGGATGGCACTCAACTCTGATCCGCATATTCATGCTTGCATGTGTGCGTCCATGTGTGCGTGTGTTACAGTATTTGGTCCAGCTTGTAAGAGCTTAGTTTGCTAGACCTATTTTAAAGTATACCCAGCACAGTGTAGTTATTAGTTATCAGAGCCCATGGGTAAACTAAATACATATGGTTGGCCTGAGGAGAAACTGAACAAACGGAAAAAAATGTTTCCACAGAACCTGAAGTGTGGTTTAGTGGTTGATTAGAAGAAACCTGTCAGGACCAGTACTAGTGTTCACACACACACACACACACACACACGAACAAATAAACACACATACTCAAGGACATTTTGCTGCAGGGTGTTTGATGCTGGGAGCTGCACACCTGTGTCTGACATTCTCTTTAGATACCGGTAGATATGTTTGTGGAACCATAACACCATATCATACAGAAGTCTGACTGGCGTTCTTGTGTTTTACACCAGGATCCGGCACTGGGGATGAGAAGATAGAGGTCTAATTGTGTGTTTGCTGAAGGAAGACAATGTGATGGAAGACAAATCCTCAAATAAACAGAAGAACAGAAGAGCTCAACAGTTGGATCTTGCTGTTTCACCACTAGTAAACACTACACATACTCCCTTTACATTCTATGGGCCTGACTAGGGGTCCAACTACAGGGGTGGTAAACCATCCCTTTTCAGGCTACTGTACCACCAAGAGTCAG
This sequence comes from Coregonus lavaretus, assembly GCF_964263955.1. Lineage (NCBI taxonomy): Eukaryota > Metazoa > Chordata > Actinopteri > Salmoniformes > Salmonidae > Coregonus > Coregonus lavaretus. Next base: position 25,667,738 of record NC_140012.1, on the reverse strand, counting down.
TTGTTTACCTTTCAGGGCTGTGCCTGTCTTCCAATAAGGATTAGCCTACAGCACATTAACAATAACAGAGGGGTCTGATGATCAGAACATAGCAATGGTGACCTGATAATCCTGCATTGAATAAATGGGGTCCAACAATGGAAATGGCTTGATTCACTCATAAAGTATAAGAAATACAAGAACTTTGCTTGACAGCCTGCATATTCAAAATGTAAGAACATTTTCACCAGGTTTTTCATCACCTAACTACTGTCCTGATAAGAGCATGATGTTGGAAATATAAGAAAATATTTCTACAGAGTTTTCATTGAATTTGTTTCCCCTTGCCTACTGTGAAGCATATTTCAGTGATAAGTAATACCATGCTGCAACAATAGGTCACACACACACACACACACACACACGCACACACACACACACGCACACACACACACACACACACACACACACACACACACACACACACACACACACATGTGTATCACAAAATGCTGTATTCAAATAGAAAAAGAAACAGTTAAAATAGATGAACCAACATAAAAGTAAAGTAAAATCCCCACTGTGAAAATTGATGGGCGACTTGGAGGGATTCGGACAATGAATAGGCGGGTGCAAGGAGTGGACTGATACATGTGGAAAGCCTCCAATTGATTTTGACCACTGAAGCTCAGTTTTATCCCTTTTTATACCTGGTTCTAACATGCGTCATTTGTCTATCATATCTAGACGGGATACAGATTTTGTCATATTGACCTCAAAAGTAGATTTTTTGGGCATTTTAGCTAACCTTAACCCATTTCCTAACCTTAACCTAATTCGCCTAACCTGCTACGTTCATTCTCCTAACCTGCTGCATAGGTTCTCCTAAACCTGCTACGAAAAGGTAATTGTGACAAAAGCTGTATCCCTTCTAGACAAAACCTAATTTGTCCTGATCTTGTCCACATTCTAATTGTGCCCACAATTTAAGACAGGTGTAGACGATTAAAATACGCATTTTGATCTGATTGTGATCTGATCTTACTGACCACCTCCGGAGTGATTTTTCAAATAATTTGCACAATTTGCATACAGGGAGGGACCAGGATATCTGGTCACAATGCGGACACAGTGAATGGACCTAGAGAGATACATTTTACTACCATGTGTAGATCAGAGGAGGCTGGTGGGAGGAGCTATAGGAGGGCAGGCTCATTGTAATGGCTGGAATATAATAAATGGAATGGCATCAAACATGTGGTTTCCATATGTTTGATGTGTTTGATACCATTCCCAACTATTCCATTCCAGCCATTACAATGAACCTGTCCTCCTATAGCTCCTCCCACCAGCCTCCTCTGGTGTAGATGCAAAGGCTTCAATGTGGGCACAATCAGAATGTGGATAAGATCAGGACAAAGGAAGCATGTTAGCCTCATAGCCTCAGATGTAAACGAGGCTTTTGGCTGCGCACGGGCACAGATGACCACGTCCGGAGTCTGAGCGCACTCCCATTGGCTAAGCGAGCGCAACGTGTACGTTACAGCAGCGACAGGTACCTCACATGCGACAGTTATCTTTCATCCTTGGAGCGGAACGACAGACGCTTCTTCCACTCAACCGAAACTTTAATTCTGAGGATATTATTGATGTTCCACGGTGAAAACTATTCTTCTACATACACGGGCATCTTACTTTCATTTTAAAGGTAAGTAAAATGTCAATGTGTTGCCTGTTCCCTTTTTTCTTGATTGAAATCCAATGAAGTTGTATCAATTTAAGATGTTCACTGTTTTCTCAACTTGATGAAGGCTAACTATTTACTTTATGTAAATGATTGGTGAGCGTAGGAGAAAGAGAGTAGGAGAGATTTACACAATTTAAACAGTAGGGGAGACCGGGAACAAAGTAACATGGGGTCAGTTGTAACCGCTTAATAACTCATATTAGAAACCACTTAGAAAGCTGTGCTAATGCTTGGTTCGTGTCTCTACATGCCTAAGAAGTTTTGTTTAAATCCAATTATTGACAAAAAATGGGTTTCGAGGCCCTAAAGTAAATATACTTGCCACCTCTCTTTTTTAAATTATTGACTTGTAGAACATTCTCCATGCATCTAAACATACAATCAGGTCCAATATTTTTGGCACTGTAGATAAAGATTAGCAAAAAAAGAATGTATAAAATAAATCATACAAATTCTGAGCTACTGTATATTGTATGCAAAAAAAATGGGAAATTATGTTATTTTATACTAATACAACTGCTCAGAGAATTTAATTTATTTATTAACAAGTAATAATTTTTTTCTAAAAAAGGTCAAAATTATCGGCACCCCTGTTTTCAATACCTTTCAATACCTCCCCTTGCGAAGAGAATGGCACTGAGCCTTTTTCTAATATGTTTTAAGAGATTTAAGACCATTCCTCATTACAGAATCTTTCCAGATCCTTGATATCCTTCGTCTGCGCTTATGGACTGCCCTCTTCAATTCAAACCACAGGTTTTCAATGGGGTTCAAGTCCGGAGACTGAGATGGCCATTGCAAAATGTTGATTTTGTTGTCAATTAATCATTTCTTTGTGGATTTTGATGTGTGCTTGGGGTTATTGTCTTTCTGGAAGATCCACTTGCAGCCAAGTTTCAGCCTCCTGGCGGAAGCAACCACGTTTTTGGCTAAAATGTCCTGGTACTGGGTTCAGAACTAAGATAATACCTTCAGAAAAAAAGGTCAAATTTATACTTTTGAATGCTAATATAAAAATAGGCTCTATTAATTTTGGTACATTTTGAGTTTTTGGTCAATATGATATGCCGTTAAAATCCATTGGAAATGTATTACATTTACGTCATTTAGCAGACGCTCTTATCCAGAGCGACTTACAGTTAGTGAGTGCATACATTTTTCATACTGGCCCCTCGTGGGAATCGAACCCACAACCCTGGCATTGCAAGCGCCATGCTCTACCAACTGAGCTACAGGAGGCCAATTTATGTTGTCAATTTAGGGCTAGAATCAATCAGTTCTCCCTTAACCCGCGATAACTGGCAACTGAATAGCAGTTTCATTTAGGCGATGTCAGAGGTGTAACTGCGTTGGAGCTGTCAAATCAGCAGACGGCTCCCGGCGTAATACCTAATGCAGACATTGCCATTGGATGCGCTGAGTCGCATTAGTAATAATCCCATGCAGCATTTTGTTGCAAGTTGGAACACTGTAATATATGTTGTAATCTACATTTCGATTAGGCTGAAGTGAATCCTTATTATTTTGTTGAATGATTTTACATTTGAGTGTAATTATTCCTATATAGCCTACACTTTCTCTTTCGGTTGAATTGTAAACGACTGGTATGTCCTAGAAACGTAGTTACAGTGTGTAATGGTAGTTGAGATATGTATGTTGTTTGTATAAAAATAGTATTAATCCGGTCTCCCCTATCATCACCCCTAAATATTGTTGAAGTATTTAAGAAATATGTTGAATGAAATAATCCTAAATGAAATAGAATTTTACTATTTGATAATTTTTTGCATGACTGTATAATTTATGTAAATGTAACAGTGTATAGTTTTGAATAACTTGCTGGTGTAGTATAGCAGAACAGCCACTTGCAGTAAAAAACTTTGGGTCCTTGAAAGGCGCTATATAAGTCCCATGTATTATTATTAGTGAATTCACCTGTTACCATGGTACATGCATGGCATCTGATTAAGCATAACCGTATAGGCCAGCAGCCTCCACACAGTCACACGTTTCACATCATAGATAGCCTATATCTCACACAGATAGGCTTACTGTTAATCTCACAGAGCAATGTATTTCTACTTTAAAGGCACAATCTTCGATTGCTACATGCAACTGTCGTAACCCATCAGGATCCAAAGTATAAGCTTGTTTTACTCAATTGTTTGTAAACAATTGAATTGTAAATAAACACTGCATAGCCTTAAGACATGGTTAAAACTATACTTTGAATTTCATAGATGGTCAGTCCTTGCATTCATAGCTCTGTTTATGAATTTGAGAGTGGTAATATTTCTTCAGCCCCATCCCTCAGATGTTTACCAAATCAATGGTGGGGTGCCCACTTTGTTGTTGTTTGAACTGCAGATTGCCCCTTTAAGTTATGAGATGGCATACACAGGGGAAAATCTCTCTACGCAAACGTGTGCTGTTATTTTCTGGCCACTGTTTGTTATAAGAGAGTAACCTTGAGTTGGGTATTATCTGGAGCCCTGGGTAGCCTGCAGTAGGATAAGAGAGGTGGAGATTACACACCCAACATTATGGCATTTTCACACACTGGCTGATTAGATAGATGCTGTGTTTCTTAAAACTGCAAATAAAAACAATGATAAAAGGGCCATATTTCTGTCTTACTGTAAAATAACATATTATGCAGGTATTCCTCATCATTCCTCATCAATCTAAGCTTATTCGTCAGGATACAGGATGTAAACAGTACAGTGAAATGCTTATGGATCATCAACAGCAGGTTTAGTTCCATTAGCTAATTACAATGTAATTACAGTGTAATCAGCATTTTATAACTTCACTGGGTTTGCCAATTCCTAGTGGTTTTTGAGTAATAATGACTCAAACTCAAGTCTATGCCAGGAGAGTGGAAGGGGATAAAATGGTGCTCAAAAAGCAGGATATTCCAACTTGAGTGTTTAAACTCAACTGTAACATTGTAGCCCTCAGGGCAAAGGCCCTGCCCCTTGTTTGCTTATCTCTTCCATGACAAGCCCTTTCTGTAACCAGTTGTTGTTTCTCTTGTCTTCAAAGCTTTTGGCAGTGTGAGGAAGAGGGGTAACTGAATCAGGCTGAAGGATGAAGTCTAAAGGGAAGGCCGCTAAGTCATCCAGAAAACCCTGGACCGAGCCAGACCCAGACCCCGAACCAGAGACCAGTGACACCAGTGAACCAGGCTCCAGCGAACAGGAGGGCTCTGAGGCTTCGGTCCGTATCGGAGGATCCTGGAGGGGGGTCCTGAGGGGCGGGGACCGCGAGCAAGGCGGAGGAGGAGGGGGCGCCACCCACGGCCCCCACAGACGCCGACGGTCTCACAACAGCAACAAAGAACGCAACGTCCGACGGCTGGAGAGCAACGAGCGGGAGCGCCAGCGCATGCACAAACTTAACAACGCCTTCCAAGCTCTCAGAGAGGCCATCCCGCATGTCAAAATGGACAAGAAGCTCTCCAAGATCGAGACACTGACGCTGGCCGAGAACTACATCAAGTCCCTGACCACCATCATCCTGGGGATGTCCAGTGCCCGCCTGCCCCCCGGGGAGACACCGACAGAGGCTAGCGCCGCCAGACTGCTCCAGTGTTACCAGCAGCACCTGGAGGAGGATGGGGAGGAGAGCCTGTCTCAGTTCCTCACCCAGATTCACAGCTTTAGCCAGGAAAGCTAACAGCTAGCAGGTGCTAACTCCACAGCCGAATAGTTGGAGCATCCAGGCTTGACTTGGGGAGCGAATCTCAACTGACACCCCTATCTCCCACATTGTGCACTGCTACTGTACTTATGACCAAAAGTAGTACACTGTATGGGGAAAGGGTGTCATCTGAGATGCAGCCTTATACTCCGCCAAGATAGTGAACTAAAGTGACATACCTGACATCACCATGCACTAAATGGAGCATACAATAACTTGACTCAGTAACTCTATGAGACAGTGGTGGGAGGGGATTCTTAGCACTGTACCCTTGACATGAATTCTCAGAGAACATAATGGTGGAGTATACAGTGAGGGGAAAAAGTATTTGATCCCCTGCTGATTTTGTACGTTTGCCCACTGACAAAGAAATGATCAGTCTATAATTTTAATGGTAGGTTTATTTGAACAGTGAGAGACAGAATAACAACAACAAAATCCAGAAAAACGTATGTCAAAAATGTTATAAATTGATTTGCATTTTAATGAGGGAAATAAGAATTTGACCCCCTCAATCAGAAAGATTACTGGCTCCCAGGTGTCTTTTATACAGGTAACGAGCTGAGATTAGGAGCACACTCTTAAAGGGAGTGCTCCTAATCTCAGTTTGTTACCTGTATAAAAGACACCTGTCCACAGAAGCAATCAATCAATCAGATTCCAAACTCTCCACCATGGCCAAGACCAAAGAGCTCTCCAAGGATGTCAGGGACAAGATTGTAGACCTACACAAGGCTGGAATGGGCTACAAGACCATCGTCAAGCAGCTTGGTGAGAAGGTGACAACAGTTGGTGCGATTATTCGCAAATGGAAGAAACACAAAATAACTGTCAATCTCCCTCGGCAGACAGGCAGACAGGAAGACAGACAGACAGGCAGTGTCCTCCCACCTGATTGGTGGGCTGAAGCAAGGCACCAGCAGCCTGTGGACTTTGCCAGTCTAGACATAGGCCTAGCATGAATTGGGACAGACAGAATCCCCAAAGGACCATGATAGGACTTACAGAACAGTTGACTTAAAGTTCATCTCACTTGGAATTCTGATTCTGATTTGTGGTGAGAACCAAGGGTGGACAGACTTCTGACTGGCCAAAGTCAAAGAACATTCCAGCGCCATTCTATTTCATTGTTGTTTTTTTCTTGCATTTTTCTAGCTGCCGATTACTGTAGTTAATTGGTCAGAAATGTAAAATAACTGATTGTCAAAGTATAGTTCATTCTCTAACTAAAAACCAGCATACACTGTGGCCCTTAGGGGCCCCAGGCTGTGTAGATAGGACAGGCCACCCCTGCTGTAGAGGAAGAATTGTTTTCAACCTTTTAGGACTGATGTTTGTTTTCCCTACTGAGCACTGCCTCTGGACACAACAGTCACATACAGGACAAGGATATGCTTACCTATACTGGTCCTACAGACTTTAGTCAAATACTGTACTGTTTAAGTAAGGAAAAGAAAACACACCATAATTTAAATCAAGTGCGAATCATTATGACCGTAGATAGATATTTGTATGTATACTGTATATAGGTGGGGAAAAAAGTTTGAAGGGTTGGAGCAGGGAATTGAACCTGTGCATTACCGCTAGACCACAGGCTCTGCACAGATACATATTTGTACATGTCAACATTGATGTGTTGACCAAGTTGTTTTTATCTCTATGACCCCTCTCCAAACTGCAATGGTATCTTGTAAGTGTATTTACAGTTCTGTAAAGTGGTCCTTCCAACGTGAGTTCGATTCCCGGGACCACCTGTATGTAAAACGTATGCATGCATGACTGTAAGTCACTTTGGATAAAAGCATCTGGGTTATTATATTAAAACAATGGTGTGTGTGTAACAGGTGAATTTGATATTGAAGACATACAGTGGGGAGATCAAGTATTTGATACACTGCCGATTTTGCAGGTTTTCCTACTTACAAAGCATGTAGAGGTCTGTAATTTTTATCATAGGTACACTTCAACTGTGAGAGACGGAATCGAAAACAAAAATGCAGAAAATCACATTGTATGATTTTTAAGTAATTAATTTGCATTTTATTGCATGACATAAGTATTTGATACATCAGAAAAGCAGAACTTAATATTTGGTACAGAAACCTTTGTTTGCAATTACAGAGATCATACGTTTCCTGTAGGTCTTGACCAGGTTTGCACACTGCAGCAGATATTTTGGCCCACTCCTCCATACAGACCTTCTCCAGATCCTTCAGGTTTCGGGGCTGTCGCTGGGCAATACGGACTTTCAGCTCCCTCCAAAGATGTTCTATTGGGTTCAGGTCTGGAGACTGGCTAGGCCACTCCAGGACCTTGAGAGCCACTCCTTAGTTGCCCTGGCTGTGTGTTTCGGGTCGTTGTCATGCTGGAAGACCCAGCCACGACCCATCTTCAATGCTCTTACTGAGGAAAGGAGGTTGTTGGCCAAGATCTCGCGATACATGGCCCCATCCATCCTCCCCTTAATACGGTGCAGTCGTCCTGTCCCCTTTGCAGAAAAGCATCCCCAAAGAATGATGTTTCCACCTCCATGCTTCACGGTTGGGATGGTGTTCTTGGGGTTGTACTCATCCTTCTTCTTCCTCCAAACACGGCGAGTGGAGTTTAGACCAAAAAGCTCTATTTTTGTCTCATCAGACCACATGACCTTCTCCCATTCCTCCTCTGGATCATCCAGATGGTCATTGGCAAACTTCAGACGGGCCTGGACATGCGCTGGCTTGAGCAGGGGGACCTTGCGTGCGCTGCAGGATTTTAATCCATGACGGCGTAGTGTGTTACTAATGGTTTTCTTTGAGACTGTGGTCCCAGCTCTCTTCAGGTCATTGACCAGGTCCTGCCGTGTAGTTCTGGGCTGATCCCTCACCTTCCTCATGATCATTGATGCCCCACGAGGTGAGATTTTGCATGGAGCCCCAGACCGAGGGTGATTGACCGTCATCTTGAAGTTCTTCCATTTTCTAATAATTGCGCCAACAGTTGTTGCCTTCTCACCAAGCTGCTTGCCTATTGTCCTGTAGCCCATCCCAGCCTTGTGCAGGTCTACAATTTTATCCCTGATGTCCTTACACAGCTCTCTGGTCTTGGACATTGTGGAGAGGTTGGAGTCTGTTTGATTGAGTGTGTGGACAGGTGTCTTTTATACAGGTAATGAGTTCAAACAGGTGCAGTTAATACAGGTAATGAGTGGAGAACAGGACAGCTTCTTAAAGAACAACTAACAGGTCTGTGAGAGCCGGAATTCTTACTGGTTGGTAGGTGATCAAATACTTATGTCATGCAATAAAATGCAAAATAATTACTTAAAAATCATACAATGTGATTTTCTGGATTTTTGTTTTAGATTCCGTCTCTCACAGTTGAAGTGTACCTATGATAAAAATTAGACCTCTACATGCTTTGTAAGTTGGAAAACCTGCAAAATCGGCAGTGTATCAAATACTTGTTCTCCCCACTGTATTTATGTTGCTCTTACAATGTGTGTTTGAATGATACTGTAATATCTTTGTAACCTGAGTTCTGGATGAGTTTTGGATCATGAGAATAAAGTAAATACAAGAATATTCGTTATCAATAATCACATTTATTGAGAGGACATTGACCATGCACACTATTGGAAGGAAGAAATATACACATCAATAACAGCCTTGTTGGGGTTAGAACAGTACCTGCTTATAATATTTTAGTTAACATTATAAATCAATAAAAACAACGGAATCATTTTTTAAACTGACAAGTCCTCCTCTAGACCTATAACACATATAAGCTTGGAATGTGAAGGGGTACACAATAGCATGAAAAGCATGTGTCCCTCCTTTAGGATGAAACCTGTACAGTTATAACAGTATTAAGTAGTAAGTGAAACATTCTCAAACAATGCCCTCTTCGTATTAGGAACTGCCATAGGAAGATAGTGAGTTTTCACAGACATACAATTTTCTGTACAATTAATTATTTGTAGTTGCAGTATATGAGTGATAGCTATTGGCTTATGGTGCCCATGTACAGAAGTAAGATGAATTAATGACCAAACGTACTAGTTTCAGCTTTTATGGTTTATGGATAATAGTTAATAGGACTTAATATGACTGATATTTTATGCTTTTTATATACCAACGTACAATAACCCAACCTTGAAATATCACAATTAAAACATGTATACTATACTCATATGCAGATTTCTAACAAAAATATATATTAGTTATTTCCACCGAACCTTTCAGTCATTACTGCTACAATCGTAGGAGGTCAAAAACATGCCAATAATAGCGTTTAGGAGAACTCTTATTTTCCTGAGAAATAAACAAATTAACTTTTAAGCCTCGCAAAGACATCAATTTCCAAGCAATTCACACTGCGGTTCAGTGTAGAACTACACATTGCACATTTTCATGAAAAGAAGAATATACACTTTCTTTTCGAGTGTAACATAAACATTTTATAGAAAAAAAACTGTCCTCTAGGAACATGGGCATAGAAACTCTTTACTGTGGCCATCACAGACACAAACCATTCAGGGGAAAGGCCTAGAACTGGAAAAGCATAATGTGTTATCAAACGTTAATAACCTAAATTCTTCTCGTTAAATAAATCCTTCTTGTTTTTGGTGTGACTCCAGTGGAATCTCGATCTGTTGCCAGCAGGTATAAAGTAGTAAGTATAGTAACTTCTTGATACAGACTTTTTACAATAAGTCACAAATACTTGGGCCGACAGTGATGCGGTTTAACCTATCTTAACATCGCCCCAATCACATTGAATACCACCCAAAAACACCTATTATATTATTTTAAAAAGATAAATCCATCACCACCATAACATAAACCAAAGATCTACTCACATACAATACGGTACACACCAAACACACACGTAAAAAAACATTCAACCAAACAAAAACTAGAAATAAAACAAAAAGTTATCTTAAGACCACAGATTTAAAGTTATCTTAAGACCACAGATTTAAACGTAGACTCATATATGACGTATATGCAGAAAGTAAACAGTATAGTGGGTCAATTTCTACTGTGTTGGTCCCGTACCTACCACGCTCTAACAGCGTGAAGCAAACCTGTGCACATGAGCAGATACTGTGTGTGACTGTGTGAGAGAATCTTGCATCTCGCTCATCTCAATATTTGCGGTGCTGCTCGTGGCAACGTCATTTCACTGAGTTACCTTTAAATTACAATGACGCAATGTTCAAAGACTCAGTGACACTGTTTAAAAATGACTTTAGTGCTCTATGTGGGAAATACTGAACATGATCTGCTAGTTGTGAAGAGAGAAGGTGATTGCCTGAGTCAAGCTGAGGGCGCAGAGATAGGGTTCAAAGGTCTTCGAACACAGCCATGTGATAGGACAGAAGAGTTTGACTTCAGACACTTACAAGCTGAGGCTGGAGCTGGGAGCTACAGTACAGTGTGGATGGTGGAGTAGTTGCATTGTGGTGTTTTTGTAAAGTATTTGAAGAGAGAGTTGGGCTGAAGACAGAACAGAGATACAGTGTCCACTGGCAAGTGCTGTATGTGTGTGTGTGTGTGTGTGTGTGTGTGTGTGTGTGTGTGTGTGTGTGTGTTTAACACCTGACAGCATTCCCATTATCCTTCTCTGTGATCATGACGGGGAGCGGGCTGCGGGGTGGAAGGGGGCGGAGGGGGTCCATTAGGGAGGCGGTGAGGGAGGGTGTCAGGGAGGGCATACGGACACGAGGCGCCTCAATTGAGTTCCCTCTCACAGTGATGTGGTCCCAGCCACCCTGAGGAGAGAGAGAGAGAGGAAGAGGGGGAGAGAGAGAGAACGAGAGAGTGTGAGAGAAAGATAACAGACGGAGAGAGACAGTCAGACAGCCCCCCCACCAAGAAAATCTTCAAATGTAATGTAAATGTAAAGTCATTGTTGACTCAGAAGCAGGTTGGTGGGTTAGGGTCAGGGTTAGAGGTAAGGTTAAGGGTCTCACTCCGATGCCGTAGTCCCAGGACTGTCCCTTGGGCTCCATGGGCTGAACCCCCAGACGGTGACACACTGTCCCACAGCTCAGACTTTGGCTGCCTTGCACCTTGTCAGCTATGATCCACACCTACACAACAACGAGAAGGGTTGAGTTAGTCAACACAGTGCAATGTAAAGAGCGTTGAATTTTGAGAAAAGAGAAAGTCATTATGATGAATTACTACCAACAACAACCACCCAGGTTTTAGATTGTAGGTTCTGCTCACCTGGTCTAGAGGTCCTACGGAGACCTTGCGTACATTGTTGCAGATGTGTTCCCATGACGATCCCTGGGGGTAGCTGGGAGTCAGGCCCTGTCTGAACCACAGGTTACCTGGATAGAGAGCACAGCATTAAAATCCTGCTAAAAATAAATAATTGAGATGGTACAACTAATAGACAGCTGATAATAAAGGCAAATGTCATAGTATGTCATAAAATTATTGTCTGTTGTACCATTTTGATCCACAGTGTAGACCGACGTCCTCCCTACAGACACCTGTTGGAGCGTCTGTCTGGCAGGAGAGGGGATGTGGTACCAGCAGTCTCCTGCAGGGGGCAATAGTACATTAAACAGCCAGTGGTTAGTCTACTTTCATCATAAGGTGCATCTCTGTGATATGAACCAGAGCCCAGAGAGGTAAGCTCCTTCAAAAAGGAAACATTGAGCTACAGTATCACTGTAAAGCACTTTGTGACAACTGCTGATGTAAAACAGCTTTAGAAATACATTTGAGTGATTGACTGAACTGTTAATTAGCAGTAATACTGAAGGGAGACCCTTGGTTCTGTCAGAGAGTGTGGGTTCTGCGTGGTTCTCTGACTGACCTGCAGGGCTCTCTGCGGACACGGAGCCCCTGTAGAAGGCAGATCCATCCCTGGCAATGGCCCACACCTGGTTGGCCCCACCGATGGAGATAGACTTAAAAGGCTGGTCTGTGCCCACGTGAAGCCACGACGTCCCCTAGAAACACACACAACCACTTCAGTTATCAAATACAATGTGTGCGTATTCATGGTGAACATGTGTGTTGTATGTTTACATATTGTGTTTGTGTGTGTGACTCACGGCAGGCGTCAGTAGGGTGACCCCAAGTCTACAGAGCACGTCTCCCTTGTTACTGATGGCCCACAGAGGGACCGGCTCAACACTGCTCTGAGCTCCACATGGGACGATGGTCACGTCACTCAACGGGATGGGCGGGACTTCCTGCCACGGCCCTGTGGTTGTCAGTTTACACTTCCTGTCAGAGGAAATACACACACATATATATACAAAAGTGTGTGGACACCCCTTCAAATAAGTGGATTCAGCTATTTCAGCCACACCCGTTGCTGACCGGTGAATAAAATCGAGCACACAGCCATGTAATTTCTATAGACAAACATTGGCAGTAGAATGGCCTTACTGAAGAGCTCAGTGACTTTCAACGTGGCACAGTCATATAGGATGCCACCTTTCCAACAAATCAGTTCGTCAAATTTCTGCCCTTCTAGAGCTGCCCCGGTCAACTGTAAGTGCTGTTATTGTGAAGTGCAAACGTCTAGGAGCAACAACAGCTCAGCTGCGAAGTTGTAAGCCACACAAGCTCACAGAACGGGACCGCCGAGTGCTGAAAATCGTCTGTACTCGGTTTCGAACACTCACTACCGAGTTCCAAACAGCCCCTGGAAGCAACGTCAGCACAAGAACTGTTGGTAGGGAGCTTCATGAAATGGGTTTCCATGGCCGAGCAGCTGCACACAAGCCTAAGATCACCATGCGCAAGCGCAATGCCAAGCGTCGGCTGGAGTGGTGTAAAGCTTGCCGCCATTGGACTCTGGAGCAGTGGAAACACGTTCTCTGGAGTGATGAATCACACGTCACCATCTGGCAGTCCGACGGACAAATCTGGGTTTGGCGGATGGCAGGAGAACGCTACCTGCCCGAATGCATAGTGCCAACTGTAAAGTTTGGTGGAGGAGGAATAATGGTCTGGGGCTGTTTTTCATGGTTCGGGCTAGGCCCCTTAGTTCCAGTGAAGTGAAATCTTAAAGCTACAGCATACAATGACATTCTAAACGAGTCTGTGCTTCCAACTTTGTGGCAACAGCTTGGGGAAGGCCATTTCCTGTTTCAGCATGACAATGCCCTCGTGCACAAAGCGAGGTCCATACAGAAATGGTTTGTGGAGGCTGTTATAGCAGCAAAGGGGGGACCAACTCCATATTATTGCCCATGATTTTGGAATGAGATGTTCGACGAGCAGGTGTCCACATACTTTTGGTCATCTAGTGTACAAGGGTTGTTAAAATAGGAGATAAGTCGCACCTAGACCAGTGTACCGGTAGTTAATTTAGGTGTGTTAGTAATGGGCTGGAGCAAAAACATGCACTCCTTGTGGGTCCCCAAGACCAGGATTGAAGAACTCTGCCCTAGAGCTGATCTAAGGTCAGTTATTGTGTTTCCCCCAATGGCTAAGGTTAGGATTTAGGTAGAGTAAAGCTGATCCTAGATATGTGCTTACGGGCCATTTTTCTACCTAGAGCTCAAACTCAGGGTTGTTTAAACAGAGTACTGAGTCGGCAGAATGAGGCAGACCAGACCATTGTATCACCTAGGTGGGTGCTACACTTCAGTAGTGGACTATCCAGCCTACCTACAGAGGACCAGACAACGAATGAGGTGCCTGATCAAAAGCACCGGGCTGTCTAAGTAACTGACTGACGCTGCTCCCTCTCTGTGCCATCGAGGCTCCATCCGCTTAAGTACTGCCCAGCCTTTCTGAACTACCTGGCTGAACAACACCTCGTCATCTGAAGCTGTGGAAGACCATCGCCCAACACCTGCCAGATCTCTACATTTGTTTTGTTTGTTTTTACAGCGTCTTTGAGATTCTCTTTGTAATGAAAAGCGCTATATAAAATACTTATATTATTATTATTATTATTATTATTATGTGCTGACTAAACAAACAGTGATGAGGGAACAGAGCCATTGTTCTGTAGTAACATACAGTACCTGGCCCATCGCCTACGACGAACAAAGTCCTTCAAGGTCTTGTGGCCATGATACGACCTGGAAGAGTCCATACAGAGGGAGAGAAAACACATGATAGTGAGGTAAACAAATATTATGGTTGCTTTCATGCAGGGAAAAGATTCAGCTTGATATGCGATAGATAGACCAATGAAGATGTATTGGAGAAGGTTAGATACACTTACGTTGGGAAATCAGCTGCGTATTGCCAACCCTCTCTGTCTGTCCCTCCGGAGATACCGTAGTCAATGGCCCAGTCTGCTACCTGATAAGAGACAAAGCAGTTAGCAAAACAAGCTTTGTTTGTAGGACCGTTTTAGACATCTACTGGTACTCTGTGCATGTTTAGTTCAAAAGTGATAATGTCCATAGAGCTCGCCAGCTTGTAGTCCTAAAAAACTGAAACGAGTTACCCCTGGTTCGTTCAGCCATTCCTATGGGGAAAATGAATGGGGAACGAACGCCGAAAATAAGGTCTGAGGTTTACACAAGCTTAGGAGATCTTATAAGTTTTGTTCTATGAGATATCAGTCAGTTAACATCACCTTTATGAATTATGAAGCCTTTATGTACTTGATTACATAAATGCTTCAAAATTCACAAAAACTGACGTAGCTGATGAAGATGATCTCATAGAACAAAACGTATAAGATCTCCTAAGCCTGTGTTTACCACAGACCGTATTTTTGGTATTTATCCTAAACTCCTACAAAATCCCCATTCATTTCCCCATAGGCTTTGTCCAATGAGCCAAGGCGGAGTTAGTGCCTACAAAAAGACGCCATTACTATTGCTCTCTATTGAGGGTAAAATTGACATTTCTTTGTCCTTCTAATGGTACCCACCCATGTCCAGTGAGGGGATGGAGGCTTGGTGTTGGCCTTGGTACACTCCTGCAGTCCCGTCGCATCACTCCACATGTAGCGATCTGTTGGGAGGCCTCTGTTGGTATATCCTGTGACTGGGTTCCACCTCTGGTTTTCATAGATGTAGACACACGTCACATCTGTCTGGGTGTAGATGTTATCTGTGCTGCTGGCCAGACCTAACAAAGACAAGAGAGAGGTTATAGTCAGGAGCTGAGACAAAATAGAGCTGATAAATACCCTTTCACCCTGACCAAACTGGCCCTGCGCTTATGTCCGCGAGCACAATCGTGCGCATGTTGATTTTGTCTATCCCCACCAGATGCAATCATGACACACTGGTAAAAATACCAAAACTAACTGAGAACCAACTATATCAATTTGGGGACAGGTCAAAACACACAAGAAACATTCATGGACATTAAGCAAGGTTGCTAGCATTTGTCCTGGAAGATAAACATTGGGTTGTTATTTTACCTGACATGCACAATACGGTGCTGAATCATACAAAATGGTGTGTTTCTCTACTCTGACGATTAATCCACAGATAAAAGGGGAAACCTAGTTTGTTTTTTGTTAGTTATCTTTGATTAATCTCTCCTCCAATGAGTAGATGGGAGAGGCGGGACTTGCAGTGCATTGAGCGTCTCAAATAGAACCAAGTTCTATTTTAGCGTTCAGCAACGCAGATGTTCGTTGACGCGTGCAAGCAGTTTGGGTGAAATGATTGAATAACATGCAAGCGTTAATTTATTTTGCAATGCTCGCACACACAACGTTGCCGGTTTGGTTTCCATGTTAGTGGCTATAGAGTACTTGGTTATGTTTGGCATATGCTTTAAGTCCAGTCCAGTAGGTTTATGTTTAGTATATATTTAGTGTGTTTACCCTGGAAGAATCCACCTCCATAGCCGCCAGTGTAGACCCAGGCAGTGTGGTCATAGCCCACCCCCCAAACCACCCCCAGACTGTTACACTCCACCAGACGCAGGTGACCCCCCACCTGACGCCAGAACCTACAGACACACACACAGACAGAACAGACAGGACAGACAGGACAGACAGGACAGACAGGACAGAGCAACGTGTGGTTAGAGACAAAGGAAAGAAAAGTCTAACATTTTCCTTGAAGAGTGACTGATAAAACATTTGTTGACAGTTAAGACTATTCAGTTGTAAGTGCATATTTCTGATCAATAAATATCTATCTATTTATCCACAAATAACAAATTCATGATATACTGTAGTTTTGTAATCATAGGTTTCATTTATCAAGCCTTTATAAAGCATTGATAACAGCCCAGAAGACGTGTCTTACATCTGGTCACAGGGTGTGGGGTAGGGACAGGCCTCCAGGCTAGGTGAGGGCTCACAGACGAAGATGTCTCCTTTACAGGTGACTGACCAGATGGCCTGTTTAGAGGGGGGACCCTGGATCCCCCGGGAGTCACAGCACGACACACTCAGCAGGGCCAGCTGGGGGTACAGAGACATAGTCAAGACATTAAGGCCCCACTTTTACCAAACGACAACTTATAAAGGATGTATATAGCATACGTAAAGTCTTCATAAGCCCTACATAGAGGCAAAGTCGTACTACATAAAGGGTCATATAAAAATATCGTTATATCTGGTTCTTTGTGGCATAACCCTTTCGCCATCCTATATTTAGCATGACATTTGCTTATGAATAAAACATATGATTTTCAGTGAAAATGGAGCACTGTACTGTGTGTCAGGTTCAGGTGTAAGACAGTGATCATACAACCTACCCAGTCGTGCATCTCCACCTCGGTGGCAGCAGCCAGTCTGATAGGCCACCTCTGTTTAGTCCTCTCTGCTGTGTAGATGGCAAATGTGTGTTTGGAGTCATTCAGCACCGGCACCAAGATAGTCACCTCATTGATGAACGCATGCAGGTACTGGAAAGAGGGAGGAAATTAGGAATAAATAACTCATTACAGATCACAGAAAACACACACACAAACAGACACACACATAAGCACACAAAGACATTGTGGCCCTCCCCTCACCTTCTTCTCCTCGTTGAAGGTGTAGTAGAGGAAGAGGATGCCGTCCTTGTTTCCCTCGGGTCCTGAGAACTGCTCCAGGACAAACCTCACGTCCACCCACTTATGGGGCTTCCAGTCCCTCCACCACTGCATGGTCCCTTTCTTCACCCACACAGACTGGGACGGAGGTGGGGAGGGAGGGAGAGGAGGAGGGGAGGAAGGGAGAGAAGGAGGGGACGAGGGAGGGAGACTAATCAACGTCTATACAACAAGGACAAGTCATAAACAGACCTAATTAAATCAAGCAAGCAACCAAAAAAAGCATTTGTAAGCGTTCAAGTTGTAAGGACTTTCAAGTTGTTGGTACCTGTTCTATGGCCTGTTCGTAATGTTTAAAGTGGTCCATCTCTCTCTTAGAGCGTTCGCTGAGCTGATCAAAGATCTGTTTCCGCCAGGCAGCTGTCTGGGCTGGACTGATGGACAGACTCATGGACTGGACTGAAGATGTCAGGGCTGAGAGAGACAATAAGACAAAGGTCAAAACTTGATCAACAATGTGTGAGGAAACACTCCAGTGGCTCAACAACAACAACAAGGAATAAGCAGAGCGACACTGTTACATCAGTCAGAAGTGTGTATTCTGGTGTAATTGTGAGTTGAAGCTGGAGTTTTGCATATTGTTAGGCTTGTTTTGATATGCAGGAGAAATACAATTTCAGGGCGATACAATATCTACAGTATCTGTGTCTCACCTGTGGCAGAGCTGAACCAGTTGAGCTGGGAGTGACAGTCCACACCACAGCCTCCTCCACTGACCCATGCCCAGAGCGGGTGTTCATCCGCCCCATAAGGCTCCCCCTGATACAGGGTGTAGGTGGCCACCGAGGACAAGCTACAGGTGTCAGCCGAGTCCCCTCTCACCACGGCAGGCCCCACAGCCAGGTGAGTCTGGGTCTCTTCCAGGTCCACATTACTCCACTGGGGGTCCCCAGGCCCTCCAGACAGGCTGGGGGAAAGAACCAGGGCCGGAGGGGGAGACTTGGCCTCTGATTCCCCAAGAGCGACTTCCTCTTCTGGGATAGAGGGACTGGCAGTGGCGGCAGCGGTGGCCCCCTCCCGTTTGACCTCGCGGTCAGAGAGCATCTCAGAGATGAAGCTGTCGCTGGTGACCTTAGGGATGCGTGGTTTAGTGACGTCAGGGTCGATGGGAGGGGGCTTGGGGGGAGGGGAAGAAAGGCAGGCCCCTACTTCTAGGACCGCCCTCTGTGGATCGCCCTCTGTGTCCGAGTCTTCACTCATCACAGACTGGGCTCGGACCTCACCACTGAAGAAACAACCAGCACTGTGGGACGGACGGAGAGAAGAGAGAGAGAGAGTCAGAGAGGAGAGAGTGACAGAGTGAAAGTGAGATAGTAAGAAGGAGAGAGAGAGAGAGAGAGAGAGAGAGAGAGAGAGAGAGAGAGAGAGAGAGAGAGAGAGAGAGAGAGAGAGAGAGAGAGAGAGAGAGAGAGAGAGAGAGAGAGAGATTAGTATTACACAGGGCACCCAGCTGGCAGACTGTTTGGCTAATCGTTTTATGTAGACGAGATTGCCCAAGCATTGGAAATGTGTGTGTCCATGTCCACCTGTGCAGACTGCTAGTGCTGGCGGAGGAGTGGGACATGATGTCTCCGTCTCGGGGCACGTTGACAGCCTTCCAGGCTTTACCACTCAACTCACTGGAGGTCACACCCTGACGGAAATAAACTGCCCGGTCCACACAGCTGATACCCCACACCTGGACAGTGTCAGAACAAACAGACATTGACCTGTGTAGAATGCCTGACCAAACCTGTTTCAGCACTATGGACAGTGGCAAGTGAATATTTATAAACCACACCCAGGGAACTTACTTGACAATCTATTAGAAGATCTGTTAATAAACATTGATCAAAACCTTACCTGGTCGTTGAGGCCCACGTTGATCATGACCATCTCCCCGACCATCCCGATCCAGCCTGAACCACATGGGTTATGGGAGTTGATGCCACGCCTGAACCATACCTGACAGGTACAGAGAGATGATCATCAGGAACATACTCCTGACATTCTCACAGAGTGAGAGAGGGAAAGATATAGAGAGCATAAATTAAGCACAAAAGACTAAATGAGAGAGTGTTTCATATATATAGTCTTACTTTGTTGTCCTTGGTGACGGCCCACACTACGTTGTCCCCCACAGCTATGTGGATGGCCCCGGCTTCTGGGTTGGGAGAGTCCACCACCACCCAGGAGGAGCCTGACAGACAGAGAAGAGAAAAGAGACCATTAGACGCCCAGGTCTGACAGGACAGAATCTCTCTCTCTCTCTCTCTCTCTCTCTCTCTCTCTCTCTCTCTCTCTCTCTCTCTCTCCCTCTCTCCCTCTCTCTCTCTCTCTCCCTCTCTCCCTCTCTCCCTCTCTCTCTCTCTCTCTCTCCTCTCATAAACAGACACAAGCATGCGCTCTCTCTCTCCTTCTCTCTAACATACACACACACACTTCCTCTGTCAACCAGCCACCTTGTGGGCAGTCTCTGGTGATGCCCTCCCTGACGATGAGTTGACCCTCCCAGAGCACAGCCCAGACCAGGTCCCCTGGACCACAGCTGATCTGCACTACCTCCCCAGGCAGAGACACCTCCTCCCAGCCATCCCCCTCTGGGCTGTGGTGGTGGATACCCTCACGAAACCACACCTAATGACACAGATCAAACACACACAGGCAATTAGTCAATCAAATTGATTTGCTCGTTTAGGAATACATTTGTGTTGTATGTGTGTATGTGCATGCATTAGTGTGCGTGTATTACCTTGCCCTGTAGAGAGACGGCCCACAGAGACAGCCTCCCCCTGGGCTCCTCACTGATCTCCCAGCCCCCACAGCTGATGTCATTAAAGGGGTCTGGTAGGGGACCACTGTGACCTTCTGATGGGATCTGGTAACACAGAGAGAGACGGGTCAACACACACACAAGCACACACACACACACACACACACACACACAGGCAGGCAGGATGGCACAAGTGAGTACACACAGGCGTAAACACACATGCAGGGATACATGGATGGACACACACACAGGCCTAAACAAACCTACAGTACAATACAAAGTATGTACATGAAGAAAGCATTCACAGCAGAGGCACACAGTTACATCCTGGTTGTGACAGGTGATTATCATGCTCCAAATACACACCTTGGCCCAGGTGTCCGTGGCCTTGTACCTCCTGTAGCGGATCCATCGCCGGCGACGGACACACGAGTTCCACTTCTTGTCTTTGGTGTAGGTGGCAGGGAAGTCTATGGCATAGGTCCAACCCTGCAGATACACAGACAAACCCATTCACACATTAATCATCATAGGTGAGGGATAAGACAAGGACATAGAGGGAGGGAAGGAAAGAGAGAGGGAGAGAGAGAGAGAATGAGAGAGAAAGAAAGAGAGAGGGAGAGAAGAGGGAAAATATAAAATGGGGGAGACAAGAGAGAGAGAAAGATAGCGAAATGACAGAAAGAGAGAGTGAGAAAGAGAGCGAAGAACAACAGACACTCACTCCTTTCTCTGTGGGTTCTCCTCCAAAGGTCTCGTCAATGTACCAGTCCCCCTCCCACTCCCAGTTGGTCGAGGGAATTAGGAAACTGTCCAGGGGTTGATGTTCCAGCCCTGTGATGTCACTCCACTGCCAGCGGTCGCTCGGCAACAAGCGATCCGAGAAGTTATCCACTGGATTCCATCGCTGAGAGAGAGAGAGGGAACCATAAATGCAGCAGGTGCAAAAGAAGCACAAATACAGACACACACACACACACACACATACACACACTAGTGATGCGCAGGTCAGCTGTTTGTTCACCCGCACCCGCTAACAATTGCTAATAACCCATCTGCAAACGCGCGACTATATGTGATAAAGTGAAAACATGAGGCCTGCACCCAACCGTAACCCACAGATATAGAAAATGCACTGTACAGTCAGAGATGGCGGAACGATTTTTTGACAGGCCTATTTAGATAGTCCTATGTTTCTGCTTATATTTTCCGACATTTTGGTAGGCTATTTGTTAGTCAACTTGTCTATAGGCCTAATTAGATACATGCAGCTTCTCTTCTGTCATTACATGTTGCCCTAGAAGACTAAATAAACCCTTGATCGTCAGAATAATGTCTTAAATCATTAGAATGAATGGTTCAACCTAGTTGCCATGGTAAAGTTTGTTTTCTCTTTCATCTCTGCTTCTCTAGCGGAGAAAATATGTTTATCGACCGGGGAGGAAATGCAATAACAAGAAAATAAATACAAATGGAAAGATTTTCCGTGCAAAATTTCCAAATGACATCAGTTTGACCGTTTTTAAGGAAATTAAAAGCTGTTAAAATAACCCAAAATGTTACTGATAAGACTTCAGTTCGTCTTGGATGCATATTTGATGTGGTTGAAATACTCTCAGCTTTTATGACGCTGATAAAGATAACACCTTTACAGACAGTCCCTAAACTGTTCCATTCTGTTTCATTCTCTCAAAATGCTGAAATAAATAAATAATATTTCTCCACTCCCTTTCCCGAGTCAAAATTAACATTTGGTTTATCATTTTACTGCAAGGAATGCTTAATTCTGCAGGAGTTAATATTATATTAGGCTATGTGAGAGGTTATTGACCTACAGGCAGTGTCCAGATTTCAGTTAGGCTACTATTCCATCCATTTAACCGAATACTGTTCTGGCCCTCCCTTCTATTTATTTTCAACTCTCCGTTTCGCAGCTTTCCTATTATTGAATTAAACTTCGACATTTTCCTTTTTGCCTCAGTGGATCGAGGGTAACTTTTTCAAAAGCATTTGGAAATTGCTGTATATTTGGCGCCCTACAGTTAGGCCCTAAAGCTTAGGCTACGTACGAACACAAGATACAAATAATGAAAGAAGAACCTCAATGTAGCCTATAGATATGACTTGCACAATAATTATGCATTGATGGATTTTTTTATTAATAGTTTTCTTTTTATTTAACCGGCACCCACCGCCCTTCATCCACACACTATTTCATGACCCTAAACCTGTCCGTCCCGCGGACACACACACCCTGTACCTGGTTCTCGTATGTCTCCTCCTGGTAACGTATGGGTACATCACTAGAGTGGACATTCAGGTAAATGTGGTGGTCACAGGCGATACCCCAGCAACACTGCTGCACGGCTGTCACCCTCTTAAACTCTAACACGGCATCATGACACTGCTCCCACTGCTGCCCTCCGGTGGACAGGCTGTACACGCGCCCGTACACATCCACTGCCCACAGCAGGGACACAGGCATGGTCAGGCCTAGGGAGAGGGAAGACATACCAAAGTCAGATGCCTTGTTTTCATTTAGAAAGAGGGGTGATAAATGGGGGATTGGAGGATGGACAAATAGCAGAGGTCACAGAGAGGGAGGAGTATAGCTTAGGGGTTAACAGCTCAGTGCCAGTAACCGAAAGGTCGCTGGTTCTAATCCCCGAGCCAACTAGGTGAAAAATCTGTCGATGTGCCCTTGAGCAAGGCACTTAACCCTAATTGCTCCTGTAAGTCGCTCTGGATAAGAGCGTCTGCCAAATGACTAAAATGTAAATGTATAAGGGGGTATGGAGAGAGAGAGGCATAAAAGGGAGAGAGTTCCCTCAAATTACCCTCCTTGAGAGGTACACCCCCAGCCAAACTGCTTGGTCTAATAATAAGGAAATCACATTTCTAATTAAAACAGTCCAGTGATGTAGCTAGGCCAGTGCTGCTGAATCAGCATGCTCACTGCTGACCTTCTGTTCAGCTCTCCCTCATGGCCCATGGCCCTGCCTCATCTCTCTTCTGAAAGCAGGGAGTGCAGAATAAGCTATAGTACAGAGTCTATCTCTATTCCATTTATGGGTAAAAGGCTAAACTGACCTTACACCAGTGTCTAGGCCGGGGCAGCTTCAACCTATTCCATCCTTTCCTGATCCAATACATTATGTAATGCCTGGGGCGAGTGATGCTCTTCAAAGGTGTAGCCCCTGTCACAAGCAATTAATAAACTGATCTAGCCAGAGAGATAAACCTCAGTGTACTGTCTGAAGCAAGCTGCGACCTGATCTAGTGACTCGCCCAATTGACTCGAGAGTCTCTAGATACTGGTAGTTGCAAACTGCAACATTGTAACTCACTGAGATAATACTGTGGCAAATGAATGACGTTTGCTACATTGTAATAGGGCGGTGAATGATCAACATTGATACAAAGTAGCTTATCTGGCACCTACGTGACACATAGTAGCTAAGCTTTTGGTTGGTTTATAAAGTAGTCTACTGCAGCATGCTAAACTTATCGCAGGTAGACTGCAATTTTTTGCATAACAGCTGACTGCTGCTATCAGCAAATCTACAACCACATAAAGGACACTCAACATTACAAACGTGGCATAATTATCCAATGAATGGCCTGGCTAGCACAGAGTAAATATTAGCTTGACATTGCTCTTTAAGGCATTACAGGGAGGCTTACCACTAAAGCACAGCAAGAAATTAAATAGTTAGCAATAGCTCATCACTTACCGTGTGTTCCCTCTCATAAACGGTATGGTAAGTCACTACAATTCATTCGTCATCAGATTGAATATACCATTAATTGCGATATTTTCTTTAATCCGAAACAGGAAGTGTGGTGTTTTACTGTAAACGCGGATTGGCTGCTGCACCAACTGAACCAATGGCTGAATTTGTCCAGTAGGCGACACTAGTAGCTTTGTTATTATAGGGCATTACAAGGTCTGATAATAACATTGGAAAATATAATATAATACAATATTATATAATACAATACAATACAATACAATATTGCTCTTGTCTTTCCTTACCAGCACTGATTTTGCTGATAGCTGCTTTATTGAGGAAAGTTTCACTTACAATGATTGTGATGTGTGGTTGCATTCACTGTAAGTCTGCTGAATGGCCAAAATGTAAAAGTCAATTTGGTTAGAACAGAAATTGGCTTTTCCCCCAACACCCCCAGACAGACAAACACTGGATATAACCGCTAGGAGTAGAGAGTGGATATCATAGAATTACCTAGGCAAGGACAGTAATGTCCTACAGACAATCCCCCAGTGTTGTCTCATGCTTTTCCTTCTAAATGTGTCTTATGACCTGACAAAGTAGTAGTGCAAACGGACTCTAGTGGTAAACATAAACATCTTTATTCAAAGATGTATGTGTGTGTGTTTATCGTAATCAAATTAACATAACTTAAAGCTATTTACTACGAGGCAGGAAAGAATGGTAGCCTACTCATTCATTCAATATAAAAAACTACTAATTCAATAAAAGACAACCAAAGCTTTTTATTCTCCATTTAATCTCATGTATTAAGGGATGAACAACATTATCACTTATAATGGAAGTCTTCATACAGATACACAGTAGGCTATGGCAGTACATTGCAAAGTCAATACATTAATAAGGACCATGTAAGGTTTTTTCCTTCTCACCTTTAGAGAATGAAAACAATACACATCAGTATCTGAACAGAGATAAAAGAGGAGGAACCATGTCCAGTGTTCTTTTCAAATACTTATTTGGGATGACAATAATCAATTATCATGGACAGCAGTGTGTATCATGAATTACTCTACACAGAAGGAAGAAAGAAAACCTGTATACTCTTTTGATATACTCTATACTGCATGGCTCATACTGTATTTCTACCAAAAAACAATGTGATTGTGATTTACAACAATTGTGTATTTGTATACACACAACATCCAGCTTACCATGAAAAAGCCAAAGAGAAATTGCCACCCTATTATTATCAGGAACTTTTGAACTATGAAAAAATAGCATGGTAGTCCACATGTCAATGCATCCCCCATTCAGAATACATTCATTTAGTAGTCTATGGCAAATCAAAAATCACTTATTTTAATTTAAAACATAATTTACACTACTACCTTCTGGGCAAAAATGTGTTGAATCAACGTTGTTTCCACGTCATTTCAACAAAACAATTATATGTGATGAAGTTGAATCAACATGGAAAACGGATTGGATTTTGCAAAAAGTCATCAACATAAGGGACTTTCGTCTTTCTTTCATCCAACTTTTAACCTAAAGCCAATGACATGGTGCAATGTTTTGTTGATTTCACATTGAATTCACGTTAGTTGACAACTCAACCAAATGTCAATCAATAATAGACGCTGAACTGATGTCTGTGCCCAGTGGGTATATTCATTCTTCCATAAACTCTCACTGTTTACACGCAATACACACTTGCCGAGGGTGTGCAAAGGGGAGGGGGGGGGGTGGGGGGGGGGGGGTTGGGGGTTGACTTCTTTATGATGAAATTAATTAGAAAACAATATTTTAATTTTTTTACATTGGTGCGTCCTCCGAAACACAAACCAACCGAGTCGCACTGCTTCTTGACACAATGACCGCTTAACCCGGAAGCCAGCTGCACCAATGCGTCGGAGGAAACGCCGTACACCTGGCGACCGTGTCAGCGTGCACTGCGCCCGGCCCGCCACAGCAGTCGCTAGTGCGCGATGGGACAAGAACATCCCTTCCGTCCAAACCATCCCCTAACCTGGACGACGCTGGGCCAATTGTGCGCCGCCCCCATTGGTCTCCCGGTCACGGCCGGCTGCGACAGAGCCTGGACTCGAACCAGGATCTCTAGTGGCACAAGAAAATAATATATCTAAGAATTTGTTTAAAGATGTTTACATAAATAGTTTCCCCATTTAAAAATGGTCACATAATAATAAAAAAATAAACATGGCAAATAATTGAGCTCTTCTTTTCCCAACTAGTGTCTCTCTCCCATCATTCCCACAACTACTACAGACATAATATATATATATATATTAATTTTTTATCTGAGTGCTGAAGAGTCAGGAAGGTAGCCTGGATATTAGTCTGTTTCAGCACTGCTCATATTTATTGTCACTTCACTGGTCTGTTTTACAATGCAGTTGCAATGGAACTAGCAACAATTGAGCTGGTTTGCTGAAGCAGAGTAGAATCCAGGCTGTCTGGACATCTTGTCGGACTGTGATTTTGGAGTGTTGGTGGGGCAGAGGTCCCAAGCTTTATGATTCTGGATGATCCCTGGTTATTAGACGATTGGTGCTGATCTGTCATTGGTCACTGTAGGTCTCAGTTTGACAGTGGCAAAGGGATTCCCACCTCTGGAAAATATTTAAATAACACATTGTAATAGGTGAGATCCTTATGATTTTGTATTCACATTTCCCATCAAAATCAATCCATGTGATAGGTTATAAAGTTATAACAGAGTTATTATATGACTTACCCCAGAAAGGGAGACTTTCCAACCCCATTGGGTAGAGAGATCTGTTTACAAAAAGAAAGAAAGAGAAACACTTAGAAGTCAAGATACATGCTGTGCATATTTACTACATGCTGCAGTTGTAAGTGTGAAAAGGTTGTTTCTAGTTGTCTCTAGTCTGACAGGTTGGATAAGGATGTCAACTGTCAACACACACAGTCGTTGTGTCACTCCTCAGTGAAGAACTCTGGGACGGAGTGTACCATGACCTCATGCTGGGTGTCAGGAATCTAGAATGTCTAGAAAGGCCAGCACACAGCACACCTCTAGAAACACCTCTTCTCTGAGTAGATGGAAATCTTATTGTAACCCTAAACAAGTGAGCGTGATTAAGATAGTTTTAAATGAGATGGTGAACTGATTACATAGCTATGTTTTAGGACGTATGAACGTGTATCTATCTAAGAAAAATTATCTGCACTCTCAGAAATTAAAGATTTCTGATGACGGATGAGAGTAAACAAACCCTCTCCAAGTTGTGTTCATTTTGTATCCTTATCTGATGTTTTGAAGACCCAATCTAACAGTGGATTAGGCTATAGGCTGTTAAGTTTTTGTACTGCACAGGAACACTGCTGTAGTAGGCCTATTCGAAATACTTCAGGACATAACCAAATCAAATCAAATCAAATTTTATTGGCCACATGCGCCGAATACAACAGGTGCAGACATTACAGTGAAATGCTTACTTACAGCCCTTAACCAACAGTGCATTTATTTTAAATAAAAAAAGTAAAATAAAACAACAACAAAAAAGTGTTGAGAAAAAAAGAGCAGAAGTAAAATAAAATAACAGTAGGGAAGCTATATATTTACATTTACATTTTAGTCATTTAGCAGACACTCTTATCCAGAGCGCCTTACAGTTAGTGAGTGCATACATTATTATTATTATTATTATTTTTTATTTTTTCATACTGGCCCCCCATGGGAATCGAACCCACAACCCTGGCGTTGCAAACGCCATGCTATACCAACTAAGCTACATCCCTGCCGGCCATTCCCTCCCCTACCCTGGACTACGCTGGGCCAGTTGTGCGCCGCCCCATGGGTCTATATATACAGGGGGGTACCGGTGCAGAGTCAATGTGCAGGGGCACTGGCTAGTTGAGGTAGTTGAAGTAATATGTACATGTGGGTATAGTTAAAGTGACTATGCATAAATAATTAACAGAGTAGCAGCAGCGTAAAAAGATGGGGTGGGGGGGCAGTGCAAATAGTCCGGGTAGCCATGATTAGCTGTTCAGGAGTCTTATGGCTTGGGGGTAGAAGCTGTTGAGAAGTCTTTTGGACCTAGACTTGGCACTCCGGTATCGCTTGCCGTGCGGTAGCAGAGAGAACAGTCTATGACTAGGGTGGCTGGAGTCTTTGACAATTTTGAGGGCCTTCCTCTGACACCGCCTGGTATAGAGGTCCTGGATGGCAGGAGGCTTGGCCCCAGTGATGTACTGGGCCGTACGCACTACCCTCTGTAGTGCCTTGCGGTCGGAGGCCAAGCAGTTGCCATACCAGGCGGTGATGCAACCAGTCAGGATGCTCTCGATGGTGCAGCTGTAGAATTTTTTGAGGATCTGAGGACCCATGCCAAATCTTTTCAGTCTCCCGAGGGGGAATAGGCTTTGTCGTGCCCTCTTCACGACTGTCTTGGTGTGTTTGGACCATGATAGTTCGTTGGTGATGTGGACACCAAGGAACTTGAAGCTCTCAACCTGTTCCACTACAGCCCTGTCGATGAGAATGGGGGCGTGCTCAGTCCTCTTTTTTTTCCTGTAGTCCACAATCATATCCTTTGTCTTGGTCACGTTGAGGGAGAGGTTGTTATCCTGGCACCACACGGCTAGGTCTCTGACCTCCTCCCTATAGGCTGTCTCATCGTTGTCAGTGATCATGCCTACCACTGTTGTGTCGTCAGCAAACTTAATGATGGTGTTGGAGTCGTGCCTGGCCATGCAGTCATGGGTGAACAGGGAGTACAGGAGGGGACTGAGCATGCACCCCTGAGGGGCCCCCGTGTTGAGGATCAGTGTGGCAAATGTGTTGTTACCTACCCTTACCACCTGGGGGCGGCCCGTCAGGAAGTCCAGGATCCAGTTGCAGAGGGAGGTGTTTAGTCCCAGGATCCTTAGCTTAATGATGAGCTTTGAGGGCACTATGGTGTTGAATGCTGAGCTGTAGTCAATGAATAGCATTCTCACGTAGGTGTTCCTCTTGTCCAGGTGGGAAAGGGCAGTGTGGAGTGCAATAGAGATTGCATAATCTGTGGATCTGTTGGGGCGGTATGCAAATTGGAGTGGGTCTAGGGTTTCTGGGATAATGGTGTTGATGTGAGCCATGACCAGCCTTTTAAAACACTTCATGGCTACAGACGTCAGTGCTACGTCATTTAGGCAGGTTATCTTAGAGTCCTTGGGCACGGGGACTATGGTGGTCTGCTTGAAACATGTTGGTATTACAGACTCAGTCAGGGACATGTTGAAAATGTCAGTGAAGACACTTGCCAGTTGGTCAGCACATGCTCGGAGTACACGTCCTGGTAAACCACTACCCTAACATTCCACTAGAGGGCAGTCTATGTCCAGAAGTGAAGGCACAGGGGCAGCTATGCGAGAGGCCCAATGGAGTTGCTTACATCAGAGACCATTAAACAATCTGGCAGCGACAATAACAAACACAAAGAGCAAAGTCACCCCTCCACAACCACACGATCAAATGGAAGGATAGGACTTCTAGGAAGGAAAGGGTGAGAGGTTGGGAATGGGGAGAGCAGAGGGGGGAGGCAAGGGGGAGAGAAAGGGGAGGGAGGGATGCAAACTCTATTATGATAGCATCCCTAACAACAGTGTATTTCTCTTAAAGCCCTGAGGCAGCAGTTCCAGCACACAAAGGCAATGAGAGGAGAGAGAGAGAGAGAGAGAGAGAGAGAGAGAGAGAGAGAGAGAGAGAGAGAGAGAGAGAGAGAGAGAGAGAGAGAGAGAGAGAGAGAGAGAGAGAAGAGATTACTCGATTACTTCATTCTCAATCCAGCGCAGGTCCTAATTGAAGCTGTGTGGATGAGCAATATTTCTGTGTAGGCCTATTCCCCCCTTGTCCTCTGTCCTTCCTTCCCTCCCTCCCTTTATGTCTCCCTCCCTCCATTCCCTCCATTCCTGCGCAGAGACAAAACCAGGCAGGGAGCATTTTTTACATTCCAGGTAGAACCCTTTCCACAGAGAGTTCTACATGGAGCCCAAAAGAGTTCTTCATGGAACCAAAAAGGTTTCTACCTGGAATCAAAAAGGGTTCTCCTATTTGGACAGCTGAATAACCCTTTTTTTCTAAGAGTGTGGCAAACAGAGGTTAAATTAACACACAACCTCAAAACCAATTATCAGTGGCAGCATCAAGACATTTAGGCCCTGTTTCTATCATAACCTAGCTTAATGTGTGCCTGGTCTTGGGAGTACTTTCCTAACTAGCCCAGGTGAAAATACACAAATAAAATGTCATCCACGTTAGGTCATCCAACAATAAACCTGAGGAGAGTGTGGAGGTTTAATGTTCACCCTAAGGGGACCGTTTCCCAGCATGTGGGCTGATAGACAACATCAAAATCAAAGTTGGTCAGACGTTAAAGTGGGCTGCTGCCTGTACTGTTAGGTGTGGAAGGGATGACTGGGTTCTGACCGTGTTTTTGGGTGAGGGTGTGGAGGAGCTGACAAGTCTGACAGGGCTACTCTCCTTCCCGTCGCTGTAGTCTGGCGGCGGCAGCAGAACAGGCTCTTCCTCTTCCTGTTCCGGAAGACTGGCCACACTCAGACAATGCACTGGTGTCCCCAAACTGTAGACATAGACAGATACACACAAACATTAGAACTTTACCAGGTCCAAAATAACCTTGTTTGTACTTATTCTAGACACTTCTTGAAAGCCCCCTAAAGATTTGAGAGGATTGGGTAGTTGTAAGCAATATCATAAGATCATCACATGGTTATATGTGTTTTGGTCTTACCTGTTTGAGATCAGTTGTTCATTATAAGGTCGGCAGTAAGATGAGGGAAACCAGCCCCGCCTGAAACAAACACAGACACACCAAAAATTAGCCAAATAAAACAACAATGAATAACATCATAAAGAAATGAGTTCTTCTCACTTGAAGTAAGCCAAATGTCCCTGAAGGCATGTGAAACACACATTTCGATGATCAAATATATGACAGATTTGTTTCGAAGACACCGTTTCAAGTTGAGAAATACAGAAATAGTTCCCATGCCAAATCCCAAAGTGTGTAAAATGAAATAAAATGGTATAATATCAAATATTATACTAATATTAAACGGGTCGCTTACGGGCTGTTTACTTGGATGTACTAAGTCTCTGTTCTTGACAAGGTGTCACTGATAACTTTAAAAGCTATTTAATTCCCAAAGCAATAATAATGGCTGCCAATGTCAAAGGGTCAGGAAATGGACTTTGCTAATTTGTTTCAGAGGGAAAATGTCAAGGCAGGTAGACTAACGTCTCTGCTTAAAGCACTCTCTCTCTCCCTCTCTCCCTCTCTCTGATCTTTCACCTACATATGAGCACTAATGACTTTAATGAACAGATAGAGAGAGGGAGACACAAGACCAGCCATCAAAGCATGGACACATAATTACCAAGGTGGCTTTGAGCCATTGGTCTCTGTGGCCTCACCCCAATTACCCACACCTGGTCTTCTGAAATACTATTAAATTACCCACAACTCATCTTCTGAAATACTATTCTGAATGGCACAGATACAACTGGTTTAACAATACCATTACTTTCAGACCTGACATTTAACGGCTTAAAAAAACATAATGGGTGCCAATGTTCCACTGCGCTACATTCAACTGGTACCTGGCTCTATCTCCACTGTATTCAGAGATTACAAAATGTAAACAAAGATTTCAAGAAGATGGGTTGGCATGGATGAAATGTTATAATTTTCTCTCCACACTGTCTGTCTGTGTATGAGTAGAAATCACAATCGCCAATTTTTCAAAGGTGTGGTTTGACCAAACTACCTTTCAACAACCCCTCGCCACCCTTTGACACAATATCCTGTTGTGTTTCCACATCATCATTCATCGTTAAATGTCCCAAAAAACTAAAACAAACAAGTGAGGCCACCTTTATAGGAGAGGAAAGCCATGTGTCTCTATGAGTTTAGTCACTCTCTATGGCCTGTAGTTGTGGTAGCTAGCAGCCTTAGGGTGATAGTTTGTTTTAACCTCTACCACTGTGACAGAGTCAGTTCTAACTAACCTCACCTGCTCTGTGGATCTTTGCAAACTGTATTAGCACAGAAGAAATTAACAAACAGAGACCAGGAACAAGTGAAGAGTTTTATTCCAAAATGCTATATATCAATTTTCAGCTAAATAATGGATATATAGCATTTTTCAAAAAAAACATACACATCTAAAATCTATGAATAAAACATCTGAGGACAGTAATACCCATAAGCAATCATTTCTGATGAAAAAACACAAATGTGAAACATTTGTGCATATAGCGTTTTGGAAATAAGCTCTTCAAGTATTGCCACCTCAAAAATGAGAACAATCCCCAAGTTGATACACTTGCGTATTTGCAGAGATACAGTACATTTCCTTATCATTAAAAAGGTGAATACCAACACCTGTACCACAGAAGGAAATTGCTTGAATGTTGGTGCCAACATTGCATAACTTCTCTGAGAGACCTTAGATCTGCATCTGCATCTTCTCCAGGTTAATAAGGCCTGAATTATTGTGTAATAAAGGTGTAATAAATATTTGTAAAAGTGTAATAAAGCTTTGCACTCTTAATACCAGTGACTTCAATAAGCCTTTATAAATGTGTAATAAAGCTTCATAAAGCCACATAAACCCTTAATAACCAGTAAATAGTGATTTACTGCCAGATCTTCTCCAGGTTAATAAGCCTTTATAAAGGTGTAATAAAGCTTCAAAAAGCTTCATAAAGCGCTTATTAACCAGTGAATAGAGACTTACTGCCGGGTATTCTCCAGCTCTCCATATAGCCATCCATCCTTCTCCTCCTGGATGAGCAGCATGATGATGTCACCGTCGTCAAAGGAAAGGAGTGTGTTGTTGTTGCCGGCCGTGTGAGGGAAGATGGTCCTGACCCGTTGCTTCCTGCCCACGTTCAGTCCTGAACCTATCGATACCGACCTGGACAGAGACATACTGCCACTGTCCTCCATACTGCCCTGGTCTGGAAGGTCAAAGTTAATGTTCAATGTTTTTTACTATCAAATTGCAGAAAGACAGAAAGGACTCTCTGAAATACTTGATATTTACAATAGCAGAGTTCAAATTGATACATGGATAAGTATATCAGGGAGAAGACATGGCTTATAGCTAGTGATTTATAACCCTGGTCTAAATGGCTATGCAGAGAATAAAAATTGTATAATTAAAGAGGAGAATTGGTTTTGCAGCAGAATCTTCTGTATAATTTAAACATTCAATAAAAGAAGACATGGAGAACAAACGCTAGATGAAGTAAGAACAGATACATTGGCAGGATTAAAGGGAACATATAGCACAATTTGAAGGGAATTCAGTTGCCGTCCTGAACCTTCTTTGGATTTCTGAATATAATCTGTCGAGCACATGTACTCAATAAGGCCCCGGTGCACAATATCAAATATTCCCAAACAAGACATTACATGTAGATTATGACAGCACCTATAGTTTTATCTCTGTTATCTCTTTTATCCATTTGTATAGGTCAGATTACGAAAGGCAGCATACTTACATGGGGAAGGAGGTGTGGGACTCTGTAAAGCTAAACATAATCTCTGTATAAAATACCAGCTACCAAAACCTGCTATATTTTCACATTTTTGATACAGAGTACATGTACAACTACACACACAATGAAACACATACCCAAACTTCAATCCCAAGACTGAAGCCTGAGGTGTGAGGCTGCAGTAGTACCTGAGTTGTGGTCTGATGTGGAGGTGTATGTTGATGTGATGGAGTTGTGGGGGACGTCCTGGTTGAACATATTAGCCAGTGGACTGATCTGGGCCTTCAGCTGGGGGACTGGTGGGGGAACCATCGAGTCCCCATTGTTCTGATAGAGAAAACATAAAACAGGTTATGTTATGTACATGAAAGTCACAGTACATGCAATGCATCTAGAAGAGCAAATACAATTTATGAGAAGAGGCAACTCTTGAAAACAAGCAAAGAGGTAAATTATTATAGCTTGTCCTTCTCTTGTAATAGCATTGTAACAACAATGTAATAACAGCCATGACATCACACTCTTGACGTCCCACTCACCCTGTTGTAGCGCTCGACGAGAGGCGAGGCTTCTGGGGTCCCAGACACGGGGGTGCGGAGCCCCTTTATCATGGTCATCACTGTGTCAGGGACCTTGGTGGCATCGCTGCATTTATCCTGCCAGCTGGGCAGCTTTACCACCAGCAACTCTTTGGCCTACAGCGCAGATATATTTGACCGGTTATAAAGGTGTAATAAAGCTTTATAAAGCATTCATAACCAGTGACTTATATGGCCAAGTTAGGAGGAGCAGTGGTTACAGTGCTGAACAACACATAGCATCTCAGCCATATCAACCCCAAGGTGGGCATAATGCCTCAAGGGAGGACACACATCTATTTGGTGGATTTGAATCCTGTTGTTGTTGATGTGACTAAGTAGGAAGTAACCCCGCTGTGTATGATGATGTCATATCACTGAGTCTACCTTTAAGACAAGGTTAACTAAGGCCTAAGAAAGTTGATTTACTGTTTAGCGGATGCCCCGCTTCACATATATATATTTTTTATGGTTTTCAACGATTCATTTGATTCATGTGAATCGATTATTTTAAATGATTATTTTTGCCGAAACAAACAATTCACTTTGCCATTGTAGTAGGTGGGATTCTGTTCAATCATGTAAATCAAAATAATAATTTGTGAATTATGAACAGTAAATTGTAGCCTTCCAATTGGGTAATGTGACTGCAAAACTTGTTTTGTAGATACTTTAAATTGATTTGACATTGCAACTCAATAAATGCTAGTCAGCCTGTAAAGTAAACACTTCTAAGGTAAGATAAATATGACAAAACTAGAAAAGGTACATTTTCTGAAGAAAATGTGTGCTTGCAACAGCTTCTAAAAATATTTGTATGGTAGTGGGAGATGTGTTAAAATGTAGAATTTAAGCTGAATAGAAGCTGAAGCAGTTAGTTGTAGTAAGAATATGTCTGATTACTTTAGTAGACTGTTACAGTGCATTCGGAAAGTATTCAGATTCCTAATTTTGTTACGTTACAGCCATATTCTAAAATTGATTAATTCGTTTCCCCCCCTCATCAATCTACACACAATACCCCATAATGACAAAGCAAAAACAGGTTATTATAATTTTTTGCAACAAATATATATACAAAATATATATATATATCACATTACGTAAGTATTCAGACCCTTTACTCAGTACTTTGTTGAAGAACCTTTGGCTGCGATTACAGCCTCGAGTCTTCTTGGGTATGACGCTACAAGCTTGGCACGCCTGTATTAGGGGAGTTTCTCCCATTCTTCTCTGCAGATCCTCTCAAGCTCTGTCAGGTTGGATGGGGAGCGTCGCTGCACAGCTATTTTCAGGTCTCTCCAGAGATGTTTGATCTGGTTCAAGTCTGGGCTCTAGCTAGGCCACTCAAGGACATTCAGAGACTTGTCCCGAAGTCACTCCTGCGTTGTCTTGGCTGTGTGCTTAGGGTCGTTGTCCTGTTGGAAGGTGAACCTTCGCCCCTGTCTGAGGTCCTGTTGGAAGGTGAACCTTCGCCCCAGTCTGAGGTCCTGTTGGAAGGTGAACCTTCGCCCCAGTCTGAGGTCCTGTTGGAAGGTGAACCTTCGCCCCAGTCTGAGGTCCTGTTGGAAGGTGAACCTTCGCCCCAGTCTGAGGTCCTGTTGGAAGGTGAACCTTCGCCCCAGTCTGAGGTCCTGTTGGAAGGTGAACCTTCGCCCCAGTCTGAGGTCCTGTTGGAAGGTGAACCTTCGCCCCAGTCTGAGGTCCTGTTGGAAGGTGAACCTTCGCACCAGTCTGAGGTCCTGTTGGAAGGTGAACCTTCGCACCAGTCTGAGGTCCTGTTGGAAGGTGAACCTTCGCCCCAGTCTGAGGTCCTGAGCGCTCTGGAGCGCTTATTACATTTTTTCATATAAAAACTTTAATCCCTTGCCTTATTTTTCAAAAAATGAAATCCGTTAAACAGTAAATCTACTTTTTTATGGACTAAAGGACTAAATGTTAACTAAAGGACTAAACCCCTTATGTGCAGTACCTTCTCGTGGAAGGCGGTGACATGGTAGGAGAACATGCAGTGTTTGTCGACCAAAAAGCAGAATCGTCTCTTCTCCTCCAGGAGGGCCTCTCTGCAGCCGTCAGCGATAAACTTCTGCATGTCACTCTGCCGCGACGAGATGGTCTTCATATACTGAGGAGAAGAGGAGGGGAAGAGGAGGGGACACAGGTCAGTAAGGGTTGGTTGAACTGATGGGGGTCATTAAGTATCTAAAGGGGACAGGTCAGTACTGGGTTACTGACAGGTGTACTGTTAACTCTGCGTGTACAGTATATGTATGAGATTGTCTCCAGATACTGACGAGAGGACACAGATGGAGACTGTTCAGTAAGGTTGTAATTGCATGCTCAGAAAAAAGCGTCTTGCTTAACTGTTCAGGAATAACTAATGAGCCTTCTAATCAAAGTCCCTGCTCTGTCTGGCTTCATCTCATCCCCTGTTACTCCATCATCCCTATCCTGTAGAAAATCAATCACCCCGTTGAAAGAACCTGTGGCTGCGTCCCAAATGGCACCCTATTCCCAATGTAGTGTATGGTCAAAAGTAGTACACTTTATAGGGAATAGGGTGCCATGTGGGAAGCAGGACACACTCCTTCCCAGGGAGTGACTGAGAAATGAAACACCCTCACAAAGCAGACCACGGAACCTGACAACACACACAGACAAAGCTCAGCTCTTCTTTGAAACAACTCTCTCCCCCTGTCTCCTCCCCTATCTCTCCACTCCCTTTTTCTGGTTGTCATGACGACAGTGAAAGCCGGTTAGTCTCTAGGGTTGTGGTGGTGGTGTCACAGACCCTCCTTTAATGTTTAGCCCAGTCTCTCTCACCCCCCCCCCCTCTCTCTTTTGCTCTCTCCCCCCCTCCCCTGTCTCTCTCTCTCCCCCCTCCCTCTTCTCCCTACGATGGGGCCACACCGCCTAAACTATAGAGCTTCATTTCTACTGCAAACAATCGCTGGAAGACTGAGAAAGACAGAGGGGAGGAAGAGAGGAAGAGAGAGATACGGAGAGAGAACCATTTCACTGTACTTGTGCATGTAACAAAAACGACTTGAAACTTGAAACTTGAATTGAGCTCAAGTGTTGCAGCAAACCTGTACGGGTTTGAAAACGACGGATTTGTGGGCAAATTTCATTAAAGACATTCATGCATGACTTGGAGAGAGCAGGATGTTACCTTTTCCATCCATTTCTATATTCTGACAACTGAACCACAGAAGATCACAGTAGAGGCAAAACTAAATATACTCTACAGTGTGATACATGACACTAGGAAGTGTGCATGGGTTGGCCCTTAACTAGTCTCATCAACAGGTGTCATATTCATAGGATAATTACAAACCATTCACACTTCATAAGAGGAGGGGCTGGAGTTTCTCTCCACATAGTAAGACACAATACAATACTGTCTATTAGTTTCTCTGAGATAAAACTAGATTACAGCCCTCTTTTCAGAGAGTGCCATTCATAGGCAAAGTGAATCTACATACTGAAACAAAGATGGTTAATAACAAGATAACCACCCAGAAGCCATTAAAGAGATCATGATCGCTGAATAGAGAGCGAGACAAGATTCTACTCTTCAAAACCTTCAGTTAGCTAGCGCTTCTCGGATTTCAGTCAGAACAATAATAAATAATGTGTTGCAGCTCAATATATTGGGCCCCTTCCTAAAAATAAACCCACCTCATAAACTGACACTCATCAAAGTCGGGCCGGTGAAACCAGTCAATAAAATAGGAGTGGAAGAGGAGTTATTGCACAGGCAGCCTTGTATAAAGCAGAGCCAGAGTGGGTTTCATCAACAGACAGCATCTCCTTGGCCCCATCTATCACCTTGTCCTATTGATTTACTAAAGAAGTCTATGTTTAATGTATACTGTGTTAGGAAGACTATTACTGTATATCCTCTGATTCCTGTAAGTGGCTAAATATGCTACCAGGCACCCCTTCAAGTCTACTCTATTTGAGTGGACATTATTGACTATAAATGCTTCACCCATTCCAAGTCCCACTACACCCTACAAAGCCTTTCAGTGAGTGTATACTACCAACCAACTCCAGACCACAAACTCCTAAGTGCACACTTCATACTCCAGAGGGGGCTGTACCCTTGGCCAGTCAAGGGTACAGAGTAAAATCCTCACGCAAGAGTGTACAGTGCTAACCACTCCTCACATTCACTACAACACACTCTCCATTCTAATGTGATGACAGGCATTTGGTCCCTTTCGATGATCCTTCAGTGTTGCTTTATAGGTGAAGGGCAGTGGTGAAAAAAGTACCCAATTGTCATACTTGAGTAAAAGTGAAGATACCTTAATAGTAAATGACTTAATTGCTAAAATATACTTAAGTATCAAAGTAAAAGTAAAAGTATAAATAATTTCACATTCCTTATATTAAGCAAACTAGACGGCACAATTTTCTTGTTTTTAAAATGTACGGATAGCCAGGAGCACACTACAACACTTAGGCAATCATTTAAAAATGAAGCATTTGTGTTTAGTGAGTCCACAAGATCAGAGGCAGTAGGGATGACCAGGGATGTTCTCTTGATAAGTGTGTGAATTGGACTATTTTCCTGTCCTGCTAAGTATTCAAAATGTAATGAGTACTTTTGGGTGTCAGGGAAAATGCATGGTGTTTAAAGTACATTATTTTCTTTAGGAATGTAGTGGAGTAAAAGTAAAAGTTGTCAAAAATATAAATTGTAAAGTACAGATACCCAAAAAAACTACTTAAGTAGTACTGTAAAGCATTTTTACTTAAGTACCTTGCACCACTGGTGAAGGGGCACGGCAGTGACGGCACTCCACTTTACATTAACACAAAGAATCTGCCCGCAGCTATAGGTGTGGTGGTATTGTGTATATTTAGTGTTCATTTCCTTTCCACCCGCTCACTTTTATGTAAATTTTTTCCTCCTTGAGGTGTGTGGCAAGATCAAGGAGCCAGCTGGGCCAATGATATTTCCTATTCTCAAGACATATTTCATAAATGTTTTTCTTTGATATTCTCTATGGATTATTGCTCCATGCGTGCAAATCATTTAAGCGATAATGCCCTCGAAGCCAGTGTTTGGAGGATATATTGGCATAGGTCTTGTTAGGTCCGAACAGAAGTCGAGGGCCGGCAAACCGTGCCAATATATCCTCCAAACACCGGCTTCGAGGGCATTATCACTTTTATAAAACGGGTTACCAACATATTCAAATACTTATTTACATATTT
Source organism: Coregonus lavaretus (assembly GCF_964263955.1). NCBI lineage: Eukaryota > Metazoa > Chordata > Actinopteri > Salmoniformes > Salmonidae > Coregonus > Coregonus lavaretus. Next base: position 25,628,477 of record NC_140012.1, on the reverse strand, counting down.
TCATAAAAACATTTATTTTGATGAATTTATTCATACTATATCATCCTTCCACAATATATAGTCCGGACACAAATCTAGGGTTGCTACTCAAGCCGGCTGGTTGTTCGTTCTATTGGTTTGGTTGCCAAGAGACGCGACCCAGTCGTTCAGTCTTTTTGTTCTGTATCTATGGACGCGACCCAGTTGTTTCTTCTAAAAGTTCCATTACCATACTGTCTGGCAACGTTCTTATCCCTTGCTTGCTAGCTAGCCAACTACGGCTAACTTACAGTTACGATGAACAGAACAGCAAAGTACTGTAGCTGCATTTGCGTTTGTTTAAGCATCCATAACAATGAGCTAATGATGCACGATTTCACCTGGCGTAGAAAATGTGCTCTCTCGTCAGGAATCAATCAATCAAATGTATTTATAAAGCCCTTTTTACATCAGCACATGTCACCAAGTGCTATACAGAAACCCAGCCTAAAACCCCAAACAGCAAGCAATGCAGATGTAGAAGCACGGTGGCTAGGAAAAACTCCCTAGAAAGGCAGAAACCTAGGCAGAAACCTAGAGAGGATGGGTGGCCAGTCCCCTTCTGGCTGTGCCGGGTGTAGATTATAACAGTACATGGCCATTAAGGCCAGATTTTTCTCCAAGATCTTCAAACGTTCAAAGATGACCAGCAGGGTCAAATAATAATCACAGTGGTTGTAGAGGTTGCAACAGGTCAGTACATCAGGAGTAAATATCACTTGGCTTTTCATAGCCGGGCATTTAGAGGTTGAAATAGCAGATGTGGTAGAGAGAGAGAGTTGAAAACAGCAGGTCTGGGACAAGGTAGCACGTCCGGTGAACAGGTCAAGGTCAGGACACTTGTTCAGAGGAGCTAGCCAACAACACAGCTAACACAATCACTTCAAACTGAAGCTGGAAAGACAGCAAACTAGCTGCACTTCGTTTCGTTTTACCTGTTTCTATTGATAGTTCTTTGAATATATCCATAAAAATGATGCCAGCTGATTCCTGATTTCGAATGGCTGAGAAACGCTGCCTGCCTGTCTGTCTCATCCCAACTCCCGACACGTAAAGCTGGAGATCAAATTTTAATATTGAAACAATGTTGCAAATGTCGAAGAGACAGACAGCAAGGTTTATACAAATCTCCGCTGTTGAAAACTAAATGTTAGTCTAAAGGAAATGTGAGATAATGTCTAGATGCTTTTTATAGTGGAGATCAAGTATAAATTGCCTGGCTGGGCTGATGTGGATTGCGCAGTCAGATGGAACATAGTAAATAGGCATTTTAACGTCATAGATTTAGCCGGTGGTAACTTGTGGAACAGACACCGGCTGGAATGCGGTTTTAACCAATCACCATTCAGGATTAGACCCACCCGTTGTATAAGGAAGTCCATAGAAGCGTTCAGCTTTGTTTATGTAAACAAAACAAGACAACCATGGCAACCAAGAGCAATAATGTTCTGTCTGGTTTTTATATTGATACTGGACACATAAACCAACAAGTGGTTCTGGATGAGGGTAAAGTCAGGTGACTGTCTGTTATAGTGCCCTTTCTAGCCATCTGAGAAACTCACAGGACCTCAAAGGAACTCAAGCACATGCTCACATCACCAGAAAAAACAAACTGGACACCGATCCACTTCTCGCTTGAAAATGGAGAACATTCATTAAGGGACTTTTCTGACCAGCATACCCATGGTGCATTGAGTGAACAGCTGAGTCTGATCACTGCGACCCCAGTGAGATAAGATGTTTTTAGTCTCAACTCGTTCCTCTTGTTTAATTAAGATCTGGTTCTAGTCTCACCTCGTTCTCCTTGATTAATTAAGATCTGGTACTAGTCTCACCTCATTCTCCTTGATTAATTATGATCTGGTTCTAGTCTCACCTCGTTCTCTTTGATTAATTAAGATCTGGTTCTTGTCTCACCTCGTTCTCCATTAATTAAGATCTGGGTCTCGTCTCACCTCATTCTCCTTGATCTCGTACTTGGTGACATGTTTCCCCTGGCTCTTCTTCTGCAGCTTCTTCAGGTCCATCTGAGAGCGCTCCAGAGAGTCCTGCTTCAGCTTGTGCTCCGTCTGGTACCGCTTGAATGTGGCCTGGATGAGAGATACACAGGTTAAGATAAGTTTGATGTAGAGGTGGAGAGGACTTTTACTGAATGCAAGGATAGGGGATATTGAGGAGGAGAGAGGAGACCATAATTAAGTGTGCACTCACATACCTGCATACGTAGACATGCAGACACGTACACACATGCACGCTCACACACATACTCCTTGCGATTAGATTGTCCCTTGCCAAAGTCCTATAGTGGTCAATGTACTTACAGTCATATATTTGACGTCCATCTCTGTTTTCCTCTCCAGCTCAGCAATGATTTCTTTGTGGAACCGCTTAAACTGAACAGAAAGAATCCAGTTCAAGTCGATATATAAATGTTTAACAATACCATAACCATGGCAAGATGGTGACATCAGAATAAGAGTTGTGTGGCTGAGCCAGAGGAATGTAGCTGTGATAATTGCTTTCTAACTGAGGGGAATTCCAACAACAGGTATGTTTTATCTACCTCTCCAAATAGTTCAACATTGACTACTTTCTCCTTCCATCCCACTCGCAGATATCTCAGAAATAACTAACCATGCTTCGTTGGCATCTTGCTTTACTTGGAGCCCAGTGAAAGACAAGTAGAAGCCTTGTAAGGCTAGTACAAAAGCTTTACTACAGTGCTGAATTTCAATAAAATATGTAATACATGTATACTGTAGTGAGAACACATTTTATTTGATCATATCTCTTTTTATTACTGACCAATACTAGAAATATTCATAATTCAAATCATCTTAAATTCAACAATAATCTAAGTTTCAAAGTTTATTCACCACGTTCATAGGATACAACAGCTATAAAAGAGTACAGTTTAATTCTTACTTGAGAGCTCTTTCCCATCAATGCAGTGATAATAATAATACTATATATAACAATGAAAATATAGTAGAAAACACAAGAAGTACGATAAAAGTTAAAGAAACACGAGAATGCACCTGCTTCAGTCTAGAATATCTGTATTGTATAGTATTGTAACTTAGACGTAGTGAGTGATTGGAGATGATACTGTCTAAGAGCTAGTTGTGTCTTGCTCTTGTCACAGTTACAACACCAGTGACACCAACCAGAGTCACTTGACTTCTTACAGGTATGCCAAACCTCTCACCCCCAGGCCTCAACAAGAGACCCAACAGACAGAACAGAGAGCACAAGATGAAAGGAATGGTCTCAATGACAAGAAAACGAACAGTTGTCTTGTGTCCGGGTGGGATTTCTCTCTAGGCTTTGTTGTGTTCTGGACATGTTTAGAGGATAAAGGAGGCCTGTTAATGACTAAGTCACTGTGAGAAAGAGAGAGTTGGCGTAGCGGACTATAGATGTGTGTGGACATGAACATCCAACGCAGGTCAAAGAGAATGGTAACTCTTGACTTCAGTCTGCCACTTAAATTAGCAATTAGATGGTAAAATGGTCATTACATAACAAAAAACGACCAAGAGAAGAAGTGACAGTAGGTCAGCAGGCTAACTTACGTTCTCCTCCAGCTCCAGGTGAACCTTCCTGTGCACCTCTGAGATCTCCATCAGAACCACACCTGTAGAGAAAAGATCATATATCATATTATACAGGTAGCTGCCAAAATAAAGGAAACACCAACATAAAGTGTCTTAATAGGGTGTTGGGCCACCAAGAGCCAGAACAGCTTCAATGTGCCTTGGCATAGATTCTATAAGTGTCTGAAACTCTATTGGAGGGATGCAGCACCATTCCTCCACAAGAAATTCCACAATTTGGTGTTTTGTTGATGGTGGTGGAAAACGCTGTCTCAGGTGCCGCTCCAGAATTTCCCATAAGTGTTCAATTGGGTTGAGATCTGGTGACTGAGACCAGAGTGGTTATCTAGAATGTAGTCTACCTGTGTTGCTGCTGTCCTGACACACATGTTCAACTCTAGTGGAAACTGATGGAGTTGGGTCAGAGGGTTGTTGATACTGCCGCTCCTCTCTATGTATTTGTGCTTCTCTCTGCTGCACGTATGAGTCAACCAGACCAAATATTGATGATGATGTAGGTTAAATCAAGTGTTATCAAGTGTGAATCAAATGTTATGCTGTACTGTTGATATTTAAACTAGGTAGCTAGCTACACACACTCAAACTGTGACCGCATCCCTCAAGCAATGCATGTTTGGATACGGGGTGTGCAATCTCCATAAGGTCGGACTGGGAAAATAGCGCAACTGGCGTCTGTGAGCTCCATAAAGGGTAGATCAACAGGCGCAACCAACGGACGGTGAGGGGGGTGGCAAACTTGACGACATCATGATGACTTCCGGGCAATGGGTTCCGAACAACAATGAAAAAAATTTTATAGAAAAAAATAATTTTTAGGGAAATTATACCACCACCTAAAAGGGCACTTTGGAAACAGGAAGGGCAAAGGGGTGTGTGCTCTGCACAGGTAGAGCCCTATCTGTGGATGTGCCTGACTGAGAAACACAGACATCCTTTAAACCCCCTATGCTCCTTTCAGACCCCTCTTTCAAAGTCACTGAGATCTCTTCTTCTAGCCATGGTAGCCAAAATAATGGGCAACTGGGCATTTGTATACATGACCTTAAGCATGATGGAATGTTTTAATTGCTTAATTAACTCAGGAAACACACCTGTGTGGAAACACCTCCTTTCAATATACTTTGTATTTCCTTTATTTTGTCAGTTACCTGTACATCATATATCTGCGGTATACGGGTAAGGGACATCTAGCCTGGGTTCCAGTCATAGAGAAACACATTAAATCACTATTTCTGTGATACTGCCAGACAATCTCTTCTTTAGTCAACATTCTGTTGCCTTATTTGGCAAGGCCAGGATGTATCAGTGTTGAATCAATGCAGAAACTTGAAGACAACCAGGCTAAAATAAACTATTGCTTTTGAATATGTTGAGGACATCTATGACCCTTTTTCCTCAAGTTGCTTGGCGGCAACAACGTCCCTGATAGCCGGCATGGTACTGGCTGAGACCTCACGAGGAGGACAATGGGTTTTCACGCTGTTGCATCTGTTATTTCCCTATGCTTACAGAAGCAATGTTTACTTTAGTGGTCAAGAACAAAGCTTACCAAAACGTCATGTGTATTTTATGTTTCATCAAGTCATGAGGAGTTTTTACATACTGCATGGATGACTCATTTATTTTTGACACAGTAATGTTTGAACAGTGGTAACTCAGTAGTTGCTACTGATCAGATCCCCATTGTCTGACACAGAGACAGAAAAATCCCCATTGAGAGAACCCCCATTGAACGCCATAGAGGAACATGGCACAATAGCAGTCACTAATATAAACAGAAGTATACAATAACAGCGGGACAATTTACAGTGCAGACACAGACACAACGGGGTGACATCTAGAGGTTATCTAGCCTATACAGCAGTAATATTGTAGCATATTTTTTAGAACAAGTTGTGATTGTATTCTATAACCACCTGCCACTAGAACCACCTAGCTACCACTAGAATGTCTGCTTTTGACAAAATGTTATATTGTATAGTCTTAGTTTGTCATGTTTTATTAAAATGTTCTCTGCAAACACCTGCAACAAGTAACCCATCCACTCACTCCTATCACCTCAGTATTCATTCAGTTACAATCACAACTGGGCCTGTGGGACCATATAAACAGACTCAACCCAAACAAACTGAGCATACATACATTAGGCAAGCACACACACACACACACACACACACACACACACACACACACACACACACACACACACACACACACACACACACACACACACACACACACACACACACACACACACACACACACACACACACACACACACACACACACACACACACACACACACACACACACACACACACACACACACACACACACACACACACCTGGTGTGACCCCAGACCTGCTGAGACAGAGCTGTACCTCTCGGGCTGACTGCAGCTACAACAACATTGCCCTCTGAAGGTCAACAGAAAGTACTGGTAAATGCTGCCATTGTACGGCAGAAGGGAGAATGGGGAGGGAGGGGTGCTGGGCTCTTGGCAGGCTGTTTATACGGCACCAACAACAGCCTGCCAAGGGTGAGAGGGCTGGTGTGTAGTGAGAGGGCTTGTTTTCAAACAGGTTACAGAGTGAGAGGGATGGTGTGTAGTGAGAGGGCTTGTTTTCAAACAGGTTACAGAGTGAGAGGGCTGGTGTGTAGTGAGAGGGCTTGTTTTCAAACAGGTTACAGAGTGAGAGGGCTGGTGTGTAGTGAGAGGGCTTGTTTTCAAACAGGTTACAGAGTGAGAGGGCTGGTGTGTAGTGAGAGGGCTTGTTTTCAAACAGGTTACAGAGTGAGAGGGCTGGTGTGTAGTGAGAGGGCTTGTTTTCAAACAGGTTACAGAGTGAGAGGGCTGGTGTGTAGTGAGAGGGCTTGTTTTCAAACAGGTTACAGAGTGAGAGGGCTGGTGTGTAGTGAGAGGGCTTGTTTTCAAACAGGTTACAGAGTGAGAGGGCTGGTGTGTAGTGAGAGGGCTTGTTTTCAAACAGGTTACAGAGTGAGAGGGCTGGTGTGTAGTGAGAGGGCTTGTTTTCAAACAGGTTACAGAGTGAGAGGGCTGGTATTCGTAACGACACGCACCTGCTAATTTCCTCTCTGACCTCTCTGAGGACCAACTAACTTACCACATATTCTGTCCGTATGTACAGCAGCACATGAGAAATGGTGATACTGTAAATAATGTGAAGAAAAACTAGATGACTTCACCAAACTGAAATGAACTTATGTTCACATGTTGATTGGTGGAGAGCAGCCGATCATTACATAAAATGTGTGGTCAAAAGTACACACATCCTCTATTGGACTAAGAGGGACTAAATGTTGAAAAACCCTCTGCTTGATAATAATGCAGTGGCTAAACCAGGCTATCCTGCTATCACGCATAATACATCTGGGTAAAGAGCTTTGTGGACAACTAGACCCTTTAGAAAGGTTAATCATCCCATTTGAATCATCCTCTTGAGGTTGTGACTTGTTCTGACTGTCTATCCCTTACTCATCTCTCTCTCTCCCTCTCTATCCTTCCCCTCTCTCAGATCTCCCTTATTCCTCTCTCCCCGACTCTCTCGGCCCTCTCCCCCCACCCCCCCCCCTCTTTCCCTCCCTCTCTTTTCTTCCCTGTCCCCCCTCCATCCCTCTACTCCTCTCCATCTTATGCTGTTTTAACCAGGCATATGACTAGATAATGACATTTGACCCTGTAATCCTCCACATGGCTCTGGTCTTAGTCTCAGTGATCTGTGTGCTACAAGGTTTTATGTAAACAAGGAAAATAATAAATCTCTCTCTCTCTCTCTAAAACATTACAACGGCATCTGTTCCTCATGTCTCCAGATTGACCTAACCAGGAAAGGATACATAGTATTGTTCATAATACTGTATACATAGGCCTATGTGTACATTTCTCTACATCTACAATATAAGAATGCATAAAACTATCCTTACATTCAGCGGAATTACACCCACAATAATAAAAGTCTTCACAGCTTGACTGTTTGTGTCTGTTTGTGGTGGATCATTTGTGAAACCACCCAGTAATGATGATGTGACTTTTATCCCAGACTTACCACAGTCAGTCTGCCTTTAGATAGTTAATGGTGGCACCACTGGTAGAGGTCTCATTGTGATAATGTCTGGTTTTTACAGTGACTTTATAACGACTTGATCATTATTATAGAAACATCCTAGGGTTGGGCGGTATACTGTACATACCATATCCTGGACATTTTTCCAATACCGTCAATACCGTTTTTTATACATTTGAATATTTGTATTTTTAAAATAATGCAGTCAGCTTGTGCACTAGGTAATAGATACATTTCTCAAAACAGCCTATTTGAGCCAGTCACGTGCGTTTGTTTACAAAGAAGCACAATGTGCAAAATGTGAGTTTCGTGAGGTGAGTCACTCCTGCTGCAGCGCAATTTAAGTGAGGTGATCAAGTTACACTTGTATGAAATTCACTACGCTACTAATGTTTGCCCGCTATATATCTTCTAACTATTAAATGAACTATCTAAGATGTGCCAAATTAATTCTCTCCAGCAGGGTTTTGCTAACTTGCTAACGTTAGCGTACAAGATAAAGCTTCTTGGTAACAGCAGCAGAGACAATCCCTTCCTCGATTAAGATCCCTGCTGTCTAATATTTGTTTTGTGTGTGCTGCAAACTGTGTTTTGAGATACGTGCATAACTTTGAGCAGGGTTGTCTGGCTTAGTAGTTAATGTTTGCATGTGCTCGTTAGCATTTACCTAGCATCTGCTATGGGAATTGCTTAACACTTGTTAGCATTTTGCATTTGTTACCTGAAATTATTTTTTTTGGGGGGGTTTTAAGTTCAAATTTTTTGGGGTCGGTAATACTGTATATCCTGGGATGGCACAGGCATGGTATGAAGGTATGGAAATCTGAATGTGGTTTATGAACGGTGTAGGCCTCTGCCAACAGAATACCAGCCGTTTCCTCATGGGGAAATGCTTCACTTTATTAGATGACGAATTACAATAGATTTCAACAGGTGATCTGTTCAGGTTATTCATATGTACCAGTTTTATTACTACAGTGCCTTCAGAAAGTATTCATACCCCATGACTTATTCCACATTTTGTTGTGTTACAGCCTAAATTCAAAATGGGTTAAATTGATTTTTCTCACCCATCTACACACAATACCCCATAATGACAAAGTGAAAACACGTTTTAGAAATGTTTGCAAACTTATTGAAAATGAAATACAGAAATATCTCATTTACATAAGTATTCACCCCCCTGAGTCAATACTTTGTAGTAGCACCTTTGGCAGCGATTACAGCTGTGAGTCTTTCTGGGTAAGTCTCTGAGAGCTTTCCACACCTGGATTGTGCAACATTTGCCCATTAGTCAAAACTGTAACTCAGCAACTCAGGAACATTCACTGTCTTCTTGGTAAGCAACTCCAGTATAGATTTGGCCTTATGTTTTAGGTTATTGTCCTGCTGAAAGGGAATTAATCTCCCAGTGTCTGGTGGAAAGCAGATTGAACTAGGTTTTATTCTAGGATTTTGCCTGTGCTTAGCTCTATTCCATTTATTTTTTATCCTGAAAAACTCCCCAATCCTTAACGATTACAAGAATACCCATAACATGATGCAGCCACCACTATGCTTGAAAATATGGAGAGTGGTACTCAGTAATGTATTGGATTGGATTTGTCCCGAACATAACACTTTGTATTCAGGACAAAAAGTTAATTGCTTTGCCACATATTTTTCAGTATTACTTTAGTGCCTTGTTGCAAACAGGATGCATGTTTTGGAATCTTTTTATTCTGTACAGACTTCTTTCTTTTCACTCCAAATTGTAATGAATAACTTCACCATGCTCAAAGAGATATTTTCTAAAAACATAATTCCACTTATTATGGGTATTGTGTGTAGGCCAGTGACAAAAAATATAAATGTAATCAATTTTAAATTCAGGCTGTAACACAACAAAATGTGGAAAAAGTAAATACTTTCTGAAGGCACTGTATTCTACTATACTACTAATTAGTATTGGCGTAAACTCAAACCGTTGTATCTATGGCTGACTGAGCTAGGTGTGGTTACCTCATGCACAGTGACCAAAGCAGTGACATTTTAACTTTGAGATAGTAACCCTGCACTTTGAGATAGTCATCACTCTCATAAAACAATAATGATCAATCTTACAGGGTGCATCATAGAACATGTCACAGCAAGAGTGAACAACACCTATTTGAGTCATGGCCAATGATATCGCAATCTTGAAGCCACACATTTCAATGGCAGGTAAGGAGAGTTAGTGTTTTGATGTTGCCATGGTTGGAAGTCTTCATTTTCTGATATTACTTGGATATGAACCAGACATCGGTGGCACTCAGCTCAGGCCCATAGAGCTAACATGCACCCACCCACCCACACACGCACGCACGCACGCACGCACGCACGCACGCACGCACGCACGCACGCACGCACACACACACACACACACACAGAGACACACATATACACACATATACACACACACACACACACACACACACACTCACTCCCTATGGTACCGATGCTACTGAACCTTGACTGAACTAATGGAGGGCTAAAAGCTGACCAGAATCCTCCAGGCAACCCATCCATGGAGGACATGAGTTTAGAGACTGTGACTTTAGAAACTGGATATAGAAGCAGATAAAAATCATTTGCAATGACATAGGAGGAGATTACGAAACACCAAATTCCATAATTCGCACTTGCTAAGTGAGAAATTTCCCAGGAGGATGTATCACATCATAATATCTCCTACATTAGATTTCTGTGTGTTGTACTATAGATGAAATTGCACCAAACAATTCAACAACAGTAGTAAATTCATTTCAAATGGAAAGGCCACAAACACACCATCAGGAAAGTGTCCGAATATCAACATTTGGCTTCACTGTGGCCATGCATAAAATGTACAAATAAAAAAGAGATTGTTCTATAAAGATTAGGGTAATGGAGGGGAAAGAAACACCCATATTATGAAACTGGGTTTAACAGATGCTGGATAGAGCAACGGTGTTAGGAGCAAGGGAGGATTTGTGGGGTCAAGGTGGTCATGGGATTGTTTGGTGAGCGAAAGGAGCGTGACAGAGTGGAGAGCCTGAGGCATCATAGGTGAATGAGCAGCCAATGGCCCTGGCTGCCTTCTGACTCCCTACCATTCTCCCTATGAAGTGTTCACTTGCTCACTTGTCTTTATGAAGTGTGCAGTCCCTCTCATAGATTTAAATGCTTTGGATAGATTGGTGAAAGCATGGATTCCAAGGACGGCGGAAGTAGGGGTGTGGAAGTAGGGGTGTGGCAGGTGCGGCCTCACCCCCTGGTTTGCGCACCTTTAAAGTTAAGATGGGCTAAATGGAATAGTAACTGTAATCTGGACACTGATTGTAGGCCTATAACCTCTAACATTTGGATGAATATAATAATAACTCCTGCAGAATTAAATATTTCATGCAATAAAATGTTGTCTCAGAAACATGAGCGGAGAAATATGGTATATTTCTTTCAGCATCTCTTGAGAGAATGCGAATGCACGGTTAGGGACCACAATCGTTTTCAGCGATTGACAGTTACATAAAAGCTCACAGTATTTCAACCATTTAACCATGGCAAGGTGACGGGGAATATGGCAGAATACAGACAGAGTGGTTGTTCCCTCCGCAAGGCAATCAAACAGGCAAAACGTCAATATCGAGACAAAGTGGAGTCGCAATTCAACGGCTCAGACACGAGACGTATGTGGCAGGGTTTACAGGCAATCACAGACTACAATAGGAAAACCAGCCACGTCGCGGACACCAACATCTTGCTGCCAGATAAGCTAAACTAGTTCTTTGCCCACTTTGAGGATAACACAGTGCCACCGTCGCGGCCAGCTACCAAGAACTGTTGGCTCTCCTTCTCCGTGGCCGACGTGAGTAAGACATTTATCGTGTTAACCCTTGCAAGGCTGCTGGCCCAGACGGCATTCCTAGCCACGTCCTCAGAGCATGCGCAGGACAGCTGGCTGGTGTGTTTACGGACATATTTAATCTCTCCCAAACCTGCTGTCTCCACATGCTTCAAGATGGCCACCATTGTTCCTGTACCCAAGAAGGCAAAGGTAACTGAACTAAATGACTATCGCCCCGTAGCACTCACTTCTGTCATCATGAAGTGCTTTGAGAGATTAGTCAAGGATCATATCACCTCCACCTTACCTGTCACCCTAGACCCACTTCAATTTGCTTACCGCCCCAATAGGTCCACAGATGATGCAATCGCCATCACACTGCCCTATCCCATCTGGACAAGAGGAATACCTATGTAAGAATACTGTTCATTGACTGTAGCTCAGCATTCGACACCATAGTACCCTCCAAGCTCATCATTAAGCTTGAGGCCCTGGGTCTCAACCCCGCCCTGTGCAATTGGGTCCTGGACTTCCTGACGGGCCGCCCCCAGGTGGTGAAGGTAGGAAACAACATCTCCACTTCACTGATCCTCAACACTGGGGCCCAACAAGGGTGTGTGCTCAGCCCCCTCCTGTACTCCTTGTTCACCCATGACTGCGTAGCCATGCACGCCTTCAACTCAATCATCAAGTTTGCAGACGACACAACAGTAGTAGGCTTGATTACCAACAACGATGAGAGGAGGTGAGGGCTCTCGGAGTGTGGTGTCAAGAAAATAACCTCTCACTCAACGTTAACAAAACAAAGAAGATGATTGTGGACTTCAGGAAACAGCAGAGGGAGTACCCCCCTATCAACATCGACGGGACAGCAGTGGAGAAGGTGGAACGTTTCAAGTTCCTCGGCGTACATATCACTGACAAACTGAAATGGTCCACTCACACAGACAGTGTGGTTAAATACATAGTGTCTTGACTAGTTTCCCTGGAAAAACGAATGTCCCTACACATACTATAAACCAATTGGAGATACTTTATGATAGCAGAGATGTTAATCAACTAGTATGTACCTTGTGATGAGAGATATGTTTCTCACCACAATAAGCTCTTTCCATGACACTGAATGCCAGGAAGGAGACTGGCAGTCTGGGCTCCCTCACGGGTTCTTTCTGCCCCTGTTGTTTGCAGAGCCAGGTCATTCTACTGCTCTTTTCCCTTGAGCCACAATTGAGTCAATAGAACCACTCCATTAATTTGAGCTGCAATGGACTCATGGACTGTACTTAGAATTCTACGAATACCTCCTATTGTGTTGAGGGAAGTTGGTGATATACTACATAAAAAGATGTCAGATTGTCTGTTTAAAGTTATTTAATTTAGATTTCACACACCTAAAACATCTGAAAGCCCAGCAGTGTTCTTTGAAGTGAAAGCACTCAGGAATGTCTCTCAGAGGTTTTCAGTCGATGCTATCATTATCAAAAAATGCCAAGTCATTAAGAGATAAGCTGATTGTTCTCACCATTTACCATTTACCTTTCTCAATGTCACAGCACCAACCAGAAGGTCACACAGGCCTGTTGTCATGCAGAATGGAGCTTGCATATTGTGTAGATATTGTCCCTTATTGGTTATCTCTCATTATTAGGGCCTGAAGTATTTCTTGACTACATGGCCAAACAAGTGAAAACCCTAGTTGTAGCCTATAAGTAAGGCCAGAGTTTCTCCTGGTCAAGTCATGTGGTTGAGAAAAACACAGGATCCTACACCTATCATTGTACAAAGGATATGAAACCAAACAGGCTTTTTTCATCCAAAAAGGATGTACATACTTATATGTATGACAAAATACAGACTGAGGGATTTGTTTGAAACCTGAGAGGTTGAAAATATGTTTAACACCTGAGGTGAAAACTGAGACAATATGAGATAACATGGGCTTCTGTGGGTAGTTAGTTAGAAGTGAAGTGGATCATCTACTACTGTCCTATTACTACAGGGTATTTAAAGCTGCAATATGTAACGTTTTGGGCGATTCTCATTAAAAACAAGTCTAAGAAGCGTTAGATCTGTTTTATGTGCACTATTTATGCTTCCCGTTCGGTTTTGTACACCAGCTTCTAACCAAAGACAGTACAGTATGAAGATAGGCTAAAACTGCTTCTCCAATTGAAATCTCTGATCCCACTTGTAGGCGATGTCATGGCGACGTTGGCTATCTAAGCTCATGCGTAGAGACACATCATCAGGGCTAACGGTCATATAGCGCCGAACTGCGCATGTGCAAAGGCACTCCTTCGATATGAAGTTGTTTTTGATGAGAATGAGAACGTGTCAGTTTGTCACTTTCACAAGGTTGGAGTAATAACATATTCAACTAACTACGTAAGACATTGGCTCGAAACTAGGTTGTGCCTTTAGATTTCGACAAAATTAACAACTAAGGAAGAATTTTTAATTTCTCTCATTGACTTTTTGAACCCCAAACCCTGGCCTGGTCTGTTTGATCTGTTTCGCAAGCGTTCCCGGAAGTCTGACGATGTTGCGCCTCTGGGTTTCGAAACTGTGTTCAAACAGCTGAAAATACAATATTTTTGGTTATGGAAAATATATTTCACAGTGGTTTAGATGGTACAATGATTCTCTACACTATATTTGCTTGTTTTGCCACAAACTGGAATTAGGCAAACTATTACAATTTTTGCAACCAGGAAATGGCGGTGCAATTTCTGCAGAGTTCATCTTTAATAGCATCTTTTAATATGCCAAGTGCCAAACTCACTGACTGACGCAGATGCTGCTCTATTACACTACTCTATTTAGCTACTGAGTGAAATTCAATCCCATCACCTAAAACCCTTACAAAGCATCTATTAGCGGGAAGGTTACTCGTAGCAATATGTTAATTGTTTTATCAATATGAGATTCATTGTGAAGTAAATTCAGAGCCTGAGGTCACTTTTGAAGCATGAAAATGTTCCAAGCATAAAAAAAATAAACAAAAAAAGGGGTCACACTCAAAATGTTACAACTATTAACATCCTCATCTCTAGCTCTGTCCCCTCAACCTCTATCTTGACAACAATGCAAGCTTCCCACTGGGCACATACGTCAGTTCAACGTCTAGTTTTGATTTACATTTGGTTGAGTTGGATTTAGGTTAAAAGTTGGGTAAAAAAAAATAGCAAATTGCCTTACATTGATGACTTTTTTCAAATTCAATCAGTTTTCCACACCATTACATTGATTTTTTTGGTTAAAATGACATGGAAACCACGTTGATTCAACCAGTTTTTGCTCAGTGTGTTTACTCTGACCCCCTGAAAGGGGAATAGGAGAGAAGGGCAGCAGATGGAGGGATGGATAGATAGAGGGATATGACGGTGGGAATACTGTCTGTTTGTTCTGTGTGTTTGCTACCCTACTCTGTGTAACGCGTGAGAGAATTCACACCGTCTCACTGACTGTGGCCAGTCTCACTGTAGCCAGTCTGAGCAGCAGAGTAGGAACCATACAAATAGAGTAGGAACAGCTCCAGAGTGGACATTCTCCATTCCAAACCAATGTTTCGGACGCTGGTGTTCCATTTTGGAATGTTAGATTAAGTTGGCTAGAAGCACAAACGGATCTGCTACCAGGCTAAGAATGTTCTATAGGAATATAGAATATACAGTGCCTTCAGAAAGTATTCACACTAGAGGTCTTCTCGGGTCCAAAAAGTTGGACCAGTTCTGAAATGGACCTGGGGCTTTCCTCCCCGGACCCTACCGAATACATTTATGTTTTAATATGGAGACCCGGTCCGAACGGACCCGAGGCCAACCAGACCAGACCCTGTATAGACACGGTCGGGTCCAGACCCGGTCTGATCCGATCCGAGTCAGGGAAGAAGCAGAAAATACAATTTTTTAGCTACGTTATTAACTGAAGCTGTTCATGCACGCACCGAAGGATAGAGGAATGGAGCTAGTAGCAAGCTGGAGGAGGGGTCGTGCTGTGTGTTTCTGACTGTTGTGTGGCTGAGTGGCGCGAGGAGGAGGAAGAGCGAGACAGCAGCAACCAAGCCAACCAACTTGGTTGTTGAAACATATCCTTCTCATTTAACTTTTAATTCCGTCATTTTAATTCCATCTTCCATTGATCTCTTAACTTGCTTGCAATGACACACACAGAGGCTAGTGCCGCTTTGATGACTTGTGAATAGCCAACAAAAGCATATCTCATGAAAAGCCGCAGCAGTATAAATTAGACCATTTTCCCTCTCTCTCTACTGCAGCAGTCGTGTTCGGGTCCTTACTGGCAAATCAGTTCTAATTAAACATACCCGAGACCCGTGACAATCAAATCAGATCCGACACGGATCCAAGGGTAAACTACAGAATTTCTGTCAGGGGGGGAATTCTGTTTTTAGACATATTTCTTTAGACGTTTTATTTTTTTACAAATTAATTACAAATGAAAAGCTGAAATGTCTTGAGTCAATAAGTTTTCAACCCCTTTGTTATGGGAAGCCTAAACACATAATAAGTTGCATGGACTCACTCTGTGTGCAATAATAGTGTTTAACATGATTTTTGAATGACTACTTAATCTCTGTACCCCACACATACAATTATCTGTAAGGTCCCTCAATCCTTCCGAATTGCAAACACAGATTCAACCATAAAGACCAGGTAGGTTTTCCAGTGCCTCACAAAGAAGTGCACCTATTAGTAGATGAGTTAAAACAAAAAAGCAGACATTGAATATCCCTTTGAAGTTATTGTTATTGTTGAAGTTATTAATTACACTTTGGATGGTGTATCAAAACACCCAGTCACTACAAAGATACAGGCATCCTTCCTAGCTCAGTTACCGAAGAGGAAAGAAACCGCTCAGGGATTTCATCATGAGGCCAATGGTGACGTTAAAACAATTAATGGCTGTGATAGGAGAAAACTGAGGATGGATCAACAACATTGTAGTTACTCTACAATACTAACCTAATTGACAGAGTGAAAAGTACTACTAGCCACTGCCGCTCCATATCTCATCATTCCATTTGTCTTGTCTTGTCAATTACATACACCTGGTTCATATCCCCTCATTAGTACATGTATAAGTGTTCCCTCTGCCCCCCTTGTCCTTGTGGGTGATTGTTATTTGTGAGTTGAGTGTAGCTCGGTTGAGCTACCCGTACCTTGTATTTCCGGGGCTATTGTTCCCCGTGTGCCTGTATTTTGTTGGAATAAACTCTGTATTCGGTGATTTACCCTCCTGCGCCTAACTCCTTCAAATCACACTCTCACAATTCTAAAACATGCATCCTGTTTGCAACAAGGCACTAAAGTAATCCTGCAAAAAAGGTGGCAAATTAATTAACTTTTTGTCCTGAATACAAAGTGTTATGTTTGGGGCAAATCCAATACAACACATTACTGAGTACCACTCTCCATATTTTCAAGCATAGTGGTGGCTGCATCATGTTATGGGTATGCTTGTAATCGTTAAGGACTGGGGAGTTTTTTAGGATACAAAATAAACAGAATGGAGCTAAGCACATGCAAAATCCTAGAGGAAAACCTGGTTCAGTCTGCTTTCCACCAGACACTGGGAGACAAATTCACCTTTCAGCAGGACAATATACACTAGAGTTACTTACCAAGACGACAGTGAATGTTTCTGAGTGGCCGAGATACAGTTTTGACTTTAATCTACTTGAAAATCTATGGCAAGACCTGAAAATGGTTGTCTAGCAATGTTCAACAACCAATTTGACAGAACTTGAAGAATTCTGAAAAGAATAATGGGCAAATGTTGCACAATCCATGTGTGGAAAGCTCTTAGAGACTTACCCTGAAAGACTCACAGCTGTAATCGCTGCCAGAGGGGCTTCTACAAAGTATTGACTCAGGGGTGGGAATACTTATGTAAATTAGATACTGTATTTCTGTATTTCATTTGCAATACATTTGCAAAAATGTCTAAAAACATGTTTTCACTTTGTCATTATGGGGTATTGTGTGTAGATGGGTGAGAGAAAAAATCTATGTAATCAATTTTGAATTCAGGCTGTAACACAACAAAATGTGGAATATGTCAAGGGGTATGAATACTTTCTGAAGGCACTGTACAGCATTATCATGAAAATACCATGCTTCTATCTGACAATTTTCTGTGGATAACAGCCACTAGAAGATTCCCTGGAATAATTACAGTATGTGTGACATGAACACAGTCCATCACAGTGGCTGGTGAGGAGCATAAGTGTGGTCCTCTGTAGCTCAGCTGGTAGAGCACGGCGCTTGTAACGCCAAGGTAGTGGGTTCGATCCCCGGGACCACCCATACACAAAAAAATGTATGCACGCATGACTGTAAGTCGCTTTGGATAAAAGCGTCTGCTAAATGGCATATTATTATTATTATTATAAGAAGCAGTGGTGGAAAAGGTACACAATTGTCATATTTAAGTAAAAGTAAGATACCTTAGTAAGATAATGAGATAACAAGATACCTTAATAGAAGATGACTCAAGTAAAAAAAATACTACAAATACTACAAGTATTTGGTTTTAAATATAGTTAAATATCAAAAGAAAATTGAATTGCTAAAATATACTTAAGTATCAAAAGTATAAATAATTTCACATTCCTTATATTAAGCAAACCAATCTGCATGATTTTCTTGTTTTTTTATTTACGGACGCATGTGTTTTTAGTGAGTCTGCCAGATCAGAGCCTGTAGGGATGACCAGGGGTATTCTCTTGATAAGTGTGTGAATTGGACCATTTTCATGTCTTGCTAAGCATTCGAAATGTAAGAAGTCCTTTTGGGTGTCAGGGAAAATATATGGAGTAAAAAGTATATTATTTTCATTAGGAATGTAGTGGAGTAAAAGTAAAAGTTGTCAAACATATCAATTGTAAAGTAAAGTACAGATACCCCAAGAAACTACTTAAGTAGTACTTTAAACTATTTTTACTTAATTACTTTACACCACTGATAAGAAGCTATTTAATGGATCATAAAAATATAGACCTGGGACAATAGGTCACCTCAATAACTCCAGCAGCACTTTAACATAATGGGTGGTGAGTCACCACAGAGAGAAGGAATAACAAACTGTGTATAGCACTAATGACGGATTAATTACAGTGTGTGTGTGTATCTGTGTGTGTGTGTGTGTGTGTGTGTGTGTGTGTGTGTGTGTGTGTGTGTGTGTGTGTGTGTGTGTGTGTGTGTGAACTTACCTAATTCTCTGGAGACAGGGGACACGGAAGCAGTCTCTCCTATCTTTGACACAGCATCAAAGTACATCTTCCCAGCAAGAGTCATCGCTGTGAGGAGACAAACAAAACAATCATATGAATGGATCTCCCCAACATCTACATGATACCCTATAAAGACCCGTGTGCTAGCCATTCCTGTGTCTGAAAGTGTAAAAGTTAGCTTGTTAGTGTATCATGTGAGACATCTAATTCACTTTTGTCAAAATATTGGGACAATAAATCACATTTTGTTCATACTGTATAACCCTTGTTAATAACAACATTTGTCACAAAATGCTTGACAGTAATCCGGCCTAGATCCCCAAAGAGCAAGCAGCAGCACAGTGGCAACTGGCAAGGAAAAACTCCCTAGAAGGAAGAAACCTTGAGAGGAACCAGACTCAGACCCATCCTCCTCTGGCTGTACTGGGTATAAAACATAAACATGTTCTTACCGGCTACAGACTTCTCATAGTTCTTCCCCAGATTGACCAGGTTCCTCAGACCTGGGTTGAACTGCTCCATCACATTCTGTAAGAGAGAGAGGGGGAGGGGGTCAGAGAGAGAGAGGGGAGAATGAACTACGGCAGGGAGGGCACAGACGAGAAAAACTAACTACAGAACAATCAAAGACCTGTTTATTCTTGGCCAGGGACTGAGTGTGACTATTCTTGACATTCTTTGTTTAAATAACACTATTTTTATACCAATGTCCAGTTGGAAAACTGACTTTTTATAAACAATGGCCAATTCTCCTGTGGAGTGGATAAACAGATTCCAGTAATAAGCCAATAAACCATGTGATGTGTCGAATAAACAAGTCCACATAAATGATTGTCTTGATGTCATCATAAATAAAGGTTTCAATGTTTATGTGTTAATTCTATAAATAACTCCAAGCTGAAATGAAACGTTTTAATCATTAACATGATCCTTCACACTTTACAGCTATGTGGGAGCAAAGTCCTACACAAAGCATTTGCAGCAGCAGGCTAGGGTGAACCAAACCCAATCCCCCTCCTATTCAATTGGCCTACAATAAAATGCTGTTCAGGACTGGAGTCCCTGTTTCAATTCCCCAGGCACACCCTCAATAGAACAATGAACTGCCAGGTATGTGTTAGGCCTACTTGAACCCTGCCAGAGTGAGAGAGAGAGAGAGACAGAGAGAGACAGAGAGAGAGAGAGAGAGAGAGAGAGAGAGAGAGAGAGAGAGAGAGAGAGAGAGAGAGAAGGAAACAGAGAGAAACAGGTTTCTCTTCACTCTTCTCTTCAGCTGAAACTGTGGCAGGTCCTAAACTGCATGTATAATTCATTTAGCTGCAACTTTCGACTTCACCTGCAGAGTACTGGACAGGTGGGGCTGTTGTGGCATGTGCTAGATAACAGCCTGACTGAAGTGCACCATATTGCCTTATAATTGATGAACTAACAATAAGATACAGATGATTGGACAAAAGTAAAGTTGACAAATGACAAATCTATTGTTGTTGTTTTTTTCAGTTGGGAGGCAAAGGTACTTTGTATGCTACTTCACTGCGTTTTTGCATTCAACAAATCACGGGCATTCAACAAATCACAAGTGTACACATGCGCTCATGACACGCACTGTGCAAATGTATGGCCATATTATGGAATGGGCATATGTATCTCCTATACTATCTGTGTGTGCCCTAAACTGAAGCCAGTTGGAGCCTACTGCTATTGCCAAAGGCGACGATGGACATCGGCCAAATCGAAACCCTGTGATTATGTAGTCAAGGTCAAGGTGGAGAAGTGGGGAGCTATGATGATGAGAACATAGCCTAACAAAAAGCCTGCTTACCTTGTATGTACTTTCGGTCAGCTTATTCACATCGTCATGATCCAGCGACATGTTGGCAGTTATTTCTCAGTCTCTTCAAGATGGAACAAAAAATCAAAACCAAGCCAAAAACCAAAGCCAATCACTCGAAGTCTATAGAATTCCTTTCAATGGACACGGAGAGCAGAAGCGCAACTGTGCGCTGGTGGCCAAACAAACCTTCATCAACCGCTGCGCTGCCTGAACCGAGACTGTCAAACTTTACCGTGTGTGTGTGTCCGAGGCGCGAGAGACAGAAAAGGTGGTATCCGTGACGTCACTGCTTTAGTCAAGCACTTTCGGTGCTGTGCTTTTAGGTGGATCATCAACTCGGTATTGGCAATAGGGGTTGGGCGCTCAGTCGCTCCCTATGGCTCACTCTCTCGGGGCGGTTCTGTTATTGCATTCGGATGCATTTAAATGCCAATAGACTTACTTTAAAATCAGAGTGAACCACCCCTGATTTAGCTGCTTCTGCAAAAGCTAATGGGGATCCAAATAAACAAATAAACAAACAAATAATACTTTAAAATCAATTAACTCCCCAATTTGGCCATCGACAACAGTCTCATGTAAACATCCCTTGCAGAAAAAACACGATTTCTCATCTGGAAACTTCACGTGAAATTCATGTGGTTCTTCCATAAGGGATCTTCTCGGCCTAATTCTGTTGTGGTTCATTGCTTGTTGTTATCAAATGAAAATCAAATCAAAGTTTATTGGTTGCATACACAGATTTGCAGATGTTATCGCAGGTGCAGCGAAATGCTTGTGTTTCTAGCTCCAAAAGTGCAGTAATAATACCTCGAAAAAAATACAAAAGTAAAAAGAAAGAAATTACGAAATATCAGAACAAGCAATGTCAGAGTCCGGGATATATATATATATATATATACACTGAGTGCACAAAACATTAGAAACACCTTCCTAACATTGAGTTGCAACCCCTTTTGCCATCAGAACAGCATCAGTTCGTTGGGGCATGGACTCTACAGGGATGCTGGCCCATGTTGACTCCAATGCTTCCCACAGTTGTGTCAAGTTGGCTGGTAGTGGATCTCTACTCCGAATAGCTCGTTCCATCTCATTCCAGGCCACTGTAGCAGAAGGAATTCACTGACATGTTCGTGGAACCATTCCTGGACAACCCTAGCCTTGTGGCATGGGGCATTATCCTGGTGAAAAAAATCAAATTGCAGATGGATACACTGCTGCCATAAGGGATGCACCTGTTTGGCAATCCTGAGGTGTTCAAACGTTGTGTCATGACTTCCTCCGAAGCAGCCTCCCCTCCTTGTTCGGGCAGGCTTCGGCGTTCGTCGTCACCGGCCTACTAGCCACTGCGCTCCATATCTCATCATTCCATTTGTCTTGTCTTGTCAATTACATACACCTGGTTCATATCCCCTCATTAGTACATGTATAAGTGTTCACTCTGCCCCCCTTGCCCTTGTGGGTGATTGTTATTTGTGAGTTGAGTGTAGCTCGGTTGAGCTACCCGTACCGTGTATTTCCGGGGATATTGTTCCCCGTGTGCCTGTATGTTGTTGACGCTATCCAGCATAACTGTGTCCTACGGAATAAACGCTGTATTCGGTGATTTACCCTCCTGCGCCTAACTCCTTCAAATCACATTCTCAAACGTTGCACCAAGGGGCCCAATACGTGCCATGAAAACAGACCCAACACCATCATACAACCACCACCAGCATGCAATGTTGACACGCAGTATTATGCATTAAGAAGGAAAGAAATTCCACAAATTAACCTTTAAGAAGGCACACCTGTTCATTGAAATGCATTCCAGGTGACTACCTCATGAAGCTGGTTGAGAGAATGCCAAGAGTATGCAAAGCTGTCATCAAGGCAAAGGGTGGCTATTTGAAGAATCTCAAATATAAAACATATTTTGATTTGTTAAACACTGTTTTGGTTACTACACGATTCCATATGTGTTATTTCATAGTTGTGATGTCTTCACTATTATTATACAATGTAGAAAATAGTAAAAATAAAGAAAAACCGTTGAATGAGTAGGTGTTCTAGAACTTTTGACCGGTAGTGTATGTTAACGTGGGCTATTTTTAGCACTTTTCTGGGATGCTTGATTGTTTTCATTGCTTTACTGGGAAGCTTAGCAGAAGTAAACATGCTCATGTTATTTATGTGTGTGCAGGGTGAGCTGCACACAGTGGACTTCCTACCAGGGCCCACCGCCTCAGTGCTAACAGTATAACACTTGCTCATAGACACATGATTACTGCATGCAATACCAACGCCCATGGGATAATGCTGAAGCATTATGACAACTCAGCGACACAATGGTAGGGATTAACTGAGCTGGGCTTGGGTCATTGATAAGTCATTGTCTCAGAACAGCCTTATAATGCTGTGAAAGGATCCAGGAACCCAAATTATTTTGGTGGATCCCATCCTCCTTATAAAATGAGCTTTGTTTCCTGAAGATATCAAAATTGTCAATAAATGTTATACCCACAGAGCTGCAATAGTCACGTAGATAGTTATGGAGGGCTAGAAGTCTTCTGAAACGTTCAATGCCACGGTTTAGGGAGGGCACAGGGCCAGATATTATGGGGAGTTTGTTGGTGTCAAGCAAAGACCCAATCAGTTCTTTAAAATCCATCTTCAGCTGTTCTGAGCTGCCCTTCATTATGTCATTGAATCCCACATGAACTATGATAGACTCCATTTCCTGATGCAGGTTTAAAATGTTTTGGAGCAGCTTATTGATGTCCTGTACTCGTGCTCCTGGATAGCACAACGTTTTAGCTCCAGGAACTGAGACATTTCTCACCATTGAACTGCCCAATACAACGGCCAGAGAAGGGGTTGGAGAAATCCACCCATGTCCTGGAAGGCAGGCAGTGTGCTCCCTATGATGCGTTGGTCTGACCGCACCACCCTCTGGAGAGCCCTGTGGTTGCGGACGGTGCAATTGCCATACTAGGTGGTGATACAGCCCGACAGGATGTTCTCAATGATGCATCTGTAGAAGTTTGTGAGGGTCTTAGGGGCCAAGACGAATTTCTTCAGCCTCCTGAGGTTGAAGAGGCACTGCTGCATCTTCTTCACCACACTGTCTGTGGGACCATTTCATGTCATCAGTGAATGGACGCTGAGGAACTTGAAGCTTTAGTCCCTCTCCACTGTGGCCCCATCAATGTGGATGGGGGCGTGCTCTCTCTGCTGTCTCCTGTAGTCATGATAAGCTCCTTTGTTTTGTTGATGTTGAGGGAGAGGTTATTTTCCTGGCACCACTCCGCCAGGGCTCTCACCTCCTCCCTGTAGGCTGTCTCGTCATTGTTTGTAATCAGGCCTACCACTGTTGTGTCGGCAGCAAACTTGATGATTGAGTTGGAAACATGCGTGGCCACGCAGTCATGGGTGAACAGGGAGTACAGGAGGGGGCTGAGCACATACCCCTATGGGGCTCCAGTGTTGAGGATCAGCGTGGCGGAGGTGTTGTTGCCTATATTCACCACTTGGGGTTGGCCTGTCAGGAAGTCCAGGACCCAGTTGCACAGGGAGGGGTTGAGACCCAGGGCCCTGAGCTTAGTGATGAGCTTGGAGGGCACTATGGTGTTGAAGGCTGAGCTGTAGTCAATGAACAGCATTCTTACATAGGTATTTCTCTTGTCAAGGTGGGATAGGGCAGTGTGCAGTGCAATGGCGATTACATCGTCCATGGATCTGTTGTGGCGGTATGCGAATTGTAGTGCATTTAGGTTTTCGGGTAAGGTGGAGGTAATATGTTTCTTAACCAGCCTCTCAAAGCACTTAATGATGACAGAAGTGAGTGCTACGGGTTGATAGTCATTTAGTTCAGTTACCTTCGCTTTCTTGGGTACAGGAACAATGGTGGACATCTTGAAGCAAGTGGGGATAACAGACTGGGATATGGAGAGATTGAATATGTTCATAAACAATCCAGCCAGCTGGTCTGCACATGCTCTGAGGACGCGGCTTGGATGCCATATGGGATATTGAGTGAACTCAGTCCAGTCTTAACTTACTGTTGCGAGTTAGAATAGTATAATACACAAGGTGCAATTTCAAAATGTGGTTGCGCATCAGCAGTTTTTCTCTTGTTATGTCAGTCACTGACAATCAATTAGCTCATGTCAGCTAATATTTTTGGTAAATTAGTCCAGCCAGCTATCTAAACTTGCAGTAATCATGGACAAATTACCAACTAGGGCCCCCCATTGATTTTGTTAGTCACTCTCACGCTGAAATTATAGTAAAAACTGCAAACATTTCTCTCCAACCTATGGCAAAATGAGTCGAATTGCATGAAATGTGTTATAAAATTGCAAAATATTTGCTCCACCCCATGGCAAAATGTATAGAATTGCAGCAAACTTGCTTTAAAACGGCAACATTTTCTTTATGCCCCATGGCAAAATGTGTAGAGTTGCAGAATATTCACTCTAACAAATGTTTTACTTGCAAGGTGAGGGCTCCATCGCATTTCTCTGTGTATGTCTCCATCGTGTGGCCATATTTAATACTGAACGCTCATGACAGATGCAATTAATCAAATTTCACATTTTTCAAACATTTCTAATTTGTGCTTCTGCATTGCTTGCTTTTGGGGGGTTTAGGCTTGGTATCTGTAAAGCACTTTGTGACAGCTGCTGATATAAAAAGGCTTTATAAAATACATTTGATTTGAGATGCAAGCAGCATAACATCCTTTTTTTCAACAGCAGGACAAATATAGCTTACATCAAACAAAGGTCTAGCCAATAAATTCAATTATACACTGCCCTAGATAGAACATGGGTGACTTCATAACTAATAAATAACGATGATCATTCCTAAGAGGTGTCCAGCAGATTTTTGTTGTGGGCCATAAACTCAGTGAGGTAAATCATTTCTAAAACCATGGACAGCGACTTAAACAACACAGCTCTTTGTGTTCCTAGAAGCACATGGTTAAAATGCATGGGAATGATTTCAGGCTTTTACAGGAATTTGGGAAACTTAAAGGCAATGAACAACTTTATGGCAGCAGCTGACAAGGCAGTTAAGGAATATATTATAGGTTGTCCATTTGAAGTGTCCACATTTCTTGGTTCTGGAGTAGCCTACACAATTTGCCTCATCTGTGAGTGGACAAGCGCATATGTATCGGTAAATATGTGTGTTGCATGCGTAATATTAGAGTAAATAAGTAGAATTGTATTAAATATAAAGTTTAATATATACTTTTGTAAAATTCTGGTTTATGTTTTCAGAAATATAATTGTGGTGCTTTTCGTGTCACTTTCCCTGATTCTGAGCTCCCGGGTTTTGGGGCTCGCAACAGACGGTTTGTTCCATCTGAGTAGGTTTACTTTACGCGCATAACATTATTTCAAAATACTAGATTTTTTTTAACCATTTATAGTAAACTAATATTTTTGTGACTTTTTTTTCTTCAGAAAATGTTGCGGGGAAGCTCAGCTTCATTCAGAGAGAAGGGAATGCGACTTACGTGCGGGACAGGGAGCTGGCCTCGGAGGTTCCAACCGAGACCAAGTTCGAACTGTTCGATCCAAGGAACACTTTACGCACTGCCATATTCACCTATACCTGGGACTTTGGCAACGGGTATGTCTGCCTGTTTCTCATCGAATATATGTTTTGTTGTTTTCCTTTTCGCAGTTTAGGCTATATATTTAAATATTATGTGGTTGTTTTATTCTGGTTTTGTAAGGGAGGTGCTTGAGGGATCGGAACCGTATGTGCACTATAACTACTCGTCCTCTGGAAACTACACTCTGTGGCTGAGAGTGGGGGCCCAAGTGAGCAAAACCTATATTCCACTAACTGGGGTTTACACCATGGACGTTACAGTGTTGGGTAGGTTGACAGAATACACATCATTTTTGTTTAGAATTATTTCGTTTGAAATTGTGTGTATTGCATATCTCTGCTATTTTCCAGACCCCATCAGAAATATTGAGTTGAAGGGCCCTTTGAGTTTCCAGGTTTCCAGAAACAACAGTCTGGCTATTCATGTGGATGGAAGGTGGGTACAATTTCTCAGTAGGATTAACACACATACAACATCATAAACATGCATAACACATCAAAGAATCAGCTCATTTATTCTCTCTCTCCCTCTCTCTGTTTCCCAGTCCTCCCATGTGGGTGTGTTGGAGGTTCCTACAGAACTGTGTATCAGCAACCCCTACAGGCTGTCACCTGACCATGCTGTATAATAACACATTGAGACTGAACCACACCTTCACGGCTTTAGGAGTCCACTGTCTGGACATCAGCGCCCGAAACGGCATCAGCAAACTGCAGACCTCCCACAGCATCTTCGTGAGGAGAGATCGTAAGTCAGGTGTTATCATGTGATCTGTGGAGATACGGTCCAGTTTAGTCGCGCTAGGCAGAAGCTACAGTACAGTACACACTCTCTCCTCTAACTATGAATACATTATAGACTAGTTTGATATAGTACAAATGATCCATCTAATAGTACAGTGTCGCTCAGCAGTTCTGGTGGCACAAGGGGTTTTGATCAGAATTTACCTCTTTAGATTTCCTAGTTATCCCTGTAATCTTAAAGGGATACTTTGGGGTTTTTGGCAATGAGGCCCTCTATCTACTTCCCCAGAGTCAGATGAATTTATAGATATACTTTTTATGTCTTTGTGTGTAGTTTCAAGTTGCTAACTAGCGCTAGCACAATTGCTAAATAATGTTAGCACAATGACTGGAAGTTTATGGGTATCTGCTAGCATGCTAGCAGATACCCATAGACTTCCAGTCATTAATTGTGCTAATGCTGGTTAGCATTGGCTTGCAAAAATACCTTGAACTACCTTCATACTGGACACAGAGACATACAAATAGTATCCACGAGTTCACCTGACTTTAGGGAAGTAGATAAAGGGCCTCATTGCCAAAATCCCAAAGTATCCCTTTAAACTGAACCAAGTTATAGGGTGTTCAGATAAATGAAAAGATGTCAGTGGGACAGTGGCCAGGGTTGAGGAATGCACTAGGGAGTTCTGGAGGAGAGTAATTTAACGCAAGGCCCACAACCCATACTGCACATGTCTCCTGTGGTGAATTGATTTGTGATGGGTGGTACGGTTACAGAGGAGTTTCAGGAAGCTTCTGGCCTCATTTTAATGCATAGCAAATAGATTGTTTAAAACCAGAAGACTAAAATATGGATGAATGATTGCAAAAGGAACATGATTCAGTGGTGTACAAAGTAAGACAAGAGGAGACATCTGGTGGTGCTTGAATAATCATTTACGCAGACACTGGGGAGTATGACAGTTACTAATTGGGAGTTAAGTCTAAATAGGAAATCAATTTTGCTTGCACAACTTCTGACCAGTATTCAAGCTTGTCTAACTGCATCATGTAATACTGTAGTATTAAAGTATGTGAAGTGTTTTCCCTACCTTGAACTATGGTAAAAAAACAGTTATCTCTGTCTCCTAATAGCCTCCAATAACCTGCTCTTCATCCTGCCGTGTGCTGGGATCATCTTGGCAATCCTCACCTTCATCACTGTTATAGCCTGTCACCCTCAGAAGGGAAACAACAGCAAACAACAGGTAGGAGACTGTTTCAATACTCCTCCCAAAGATATGAGGCTATTCTATAACACAAGGGGGTGATCTATACCTAACAAATTGACTAACTATCAACTACAAATAATGGCCGTGGCTGTAGAAAGCACTGTCAAGCAGTGTTGTAGTACTCGAGTACAGGACTTTAACTTGACTCGGACTTGACCAGTGGTGACTCTGACATTGATTCGGACTCGACCAGTAGTGACTTTGTTGTTCGATGGTGATTTGCTCAGTGTATTTGTTCTTGTTCCGTATAAAATTGCTAAGAAATGTTGAGACACTGTAGCCTTACAAGCACAAAAAAAAGTGTGTCAGTGTAAATGGTTATATTTGTTTGTTTATTTATTATGTTACAGATGTCTGGGTACAGTAACGCCACTTACTCCAGCATTAAAATGGAACTGCAGCCCCATCAGGACATCCCTGATATCAGTAGTGATCTGTATGTATCCAGGGCAGAGAAAGGAGAGGTCCAATCCCTTCTGTTACAGCATGGGACCAGATCTGTCGCCTACTCATACTGAAACTAGTCTTCATTTACACGCCTGTGATTTGGGCTTTGTGCTGGTCTGATTCAAGTCCAATGCTAATAGTTTGCTAAAAATGTATGGTTTGAGATTAATATACATGTAATGTAACATTGAACTATAAATTATTTCAGTGATGTATACTGAACAAAAATATAAATGCAACATGCAGCAATTTCAATGATATTACTGAGTCAATTGAAATAAATTCATTAGGCCCTAATCTATGTATTTCACATGACTGGACAGGGGCACAGCCATTGGTGGGCCTTGGAGGGCATAGGCCCACCCACTGGGGAGCCAGGCCCAGCCAATCAGAATGAGTTTTTCCCCACAAAAGGGCTTTATTACAGACAGAAATACTCATCAGTTTCATCAGCTGTCCAGGTGGCTGGTTTCAGACGATCCCGCAGGTGAAGAAGCCGGATGTGGAGGTGATGGGCTGGAGTGGTTACACATGGTCTGCGGTTGTGAGGCCGGTTGGATGTACTGCCATATTCTCTAAAACGATGTTGGAGGTGGCTTATGGTAGAGAAATAAACATTAAATTCTCTGTCAACAGGTCCGGTAATTATTCCTGCAGTCAGCATGCCAATTGCACACTCCCTCAAAACTTGAGACATCTGTGGCATTGTGTTGTGTGACAAAACTGCACATTTAGAGTGGTCTTTTATTTTCCCGAGCACAAGGTGCACCTGTGTAATGATCATGCTGGTTAGCTTCTTGACATGCCACACCTGTCAGGTGGATTGATTATCTTGGCAAAGGAGAAATGCTTACTAACAGGGATGTAAACAAATTTGTGTATAACATTTGAGAGAAATATGCTTTTTGTGTGTATGGAACATTTCTGGGATCTTTTATTTCAGCTCATGAAACATGGGACCAACACTTTACATGTTGCGTTTAAATTTTTGTTCAGTATACAGTGAGGGAAAAAAGTATTTGATCCCCTGCTGATTTTGTACATTTGCCCACTGACAAAGAAATGATCAGTCTATAATTTTAATGGTAGGTTTATTTGAACAGTGAGAGACAGAATAACAACAAAATAATCCAGAAAAACGCATGTCAAAAATGTTATAAATTTATTAGCATTTTAATGAGGGAAATAAGTATTTGACCCCCTCTCAATCAGAAAGATTTCTGGCTCCCAGGTGTCTTTTATACAGGTAACGAGCTGAGATTAGGAGCACACTCTTAAAGGGAGTGCTCCTAATATCAGCTTGTTCCCTGTATAAAAGACACCAGTCCACAGAAGAAATCAGTCAATCAGATTCCAAACTCTCCACCATGGCCAAGACCAAAGAGCTCTCCAAGGATGTCAGGGACAAGATTGTAGACCTACACAAAGCTGGAATGGGCTACAAGACCATCGCCAAGCAGCTTGGTGAGAAGGTGACAACAGTTGGTGCGATTATTCGCAAATGGAAGAAACACAAAATAACTGTCAATCTCCCTCGGCCTGGAGCTCCATGCAAGATCTCACCTCGTGGAGTTGCAATGATCATGAGAACGGTGAGGAATCAGCCCAGACCTACACGGGAGGATCTTGTCAATGATCTCAAGGCAGGTAGCTTAGTGGTTAAGAGCATTGTGCCAGTAACCAAAAGGTCGCTGGTTTTAATCCCCGAGCCGACTAGGTGAAAAATCTGTCGATGTGCCCTTGAGCAAGGCACTTAACCCTAAGTCGCTCTGGATAAGAGCGTCTGCTAAATGAAAAAAATAAATAGGCAGCTGGGACCATAGTCACCAAGAAAACAATTTTTAACACACTACGCCGTGAAGGACTGAAATCCTGCAGCGCCCGCAAGGTCCCCCTGCTCAAGAAAGCACATATACAGGGCCGTCTGAAGTTTGCCAATGAACATCTGAATGATTCAGAGGAGAACTGGGTGAAAGTGTTGTGGTCAAATGTGACCAAAATGGAACTATTTGGCATCAACTCAACTCGCCGTGTTTGGAGGAGGAGGAATGCTGCCTATGACCCCAAGAACACCATACCCACCGTCAAACATGGAGGTGGAAACATTATGCTTTGGGGGTGTTTTTCTGCTAAGGGGACAGGACAACTTCACCGCATCAAAGGGACGATGGACAGGGCCATGTACCGTCAAATCTTGGGTGAGAACCACCTTCCCTCAGCCAGGGCATTGAAAATGGGTTGTGGATGGGTATTCCAGCCTGACAATGACCCAAAACACACGGCCAAGGCACAAAGGAGTGGCTCAAGAAGAAGCACATTAAGGTCCTGGAGTGGCCTAGCCAGTCTCCAGACCTTAATCCCATAGAAAATCTGTGGAGGGAGCTGAAGGTCGAGTTGCCAAACGTCAGCCTGGAAACCTTAATGACTTGGAGAAGATCTGCAAAGAGGAGTGGGACAAAATCCCTCCTGAGATGTGTGCAAACCTGGTGGCTAACTACAAGAAATGTCTGACCTCTGTGATTGCCAACAAGGGTTTTGCCACCAAGTACTAAGTCATGTTTTGCAGAGGGGTCAAATACTTATTTCCCTCATTAAAATGCAAATCAATTTATAACATTTTTGACATGCGTTTTTCTGGATTTTTTTGTTGTTATTCTGTCTCTCACTGTTCAAATAAACATACCATTAAAATTATAGACTGATCATTTCTTTGTGTGTCTTTTGCATAAAAATGTGTGTCATTGTCCCGCAGAAAAATAAAACCCTATCGCACGGTTAGGTTTTCAGAAGACTGATGTGGGTTTCCCACTAACTTTTAACCTGGGCTTAGCTCCTTTCATATTTTTACTTCAGTGGATATACTGTATGTTGCCCTAAGAGTTGTGCAAAGTTGGTAGAATCTTATTCCAAATGATTTACAGCAGAAATGGCTGTCAAAGGTGCTTCCACCTTTTATTATATATATATATATATATATATATATATATATATATTTATTTTTTATTTTTTATTTTTATTTTTTTATTATTAATTTGGAAAATGTTCTGTAACTTTCTTTCACTTTGAAAATGTGGAGTAGGTTGTGTAGATCTGTAGGAAAAAACCCAGAATGTAATCCCTTTTTAGATTTCATTTTAAGGCAGCAAAATGTGAAAAAAAATTAAAGGGGGTGTAGCCTTTTATAGGCACTGTATATATATATTTTTCAAGAGTAGTCTCAGTGATTTCAGTGATTTCAGTGATTTCAATAACCTCAATTGAACAATGCAGAGACTGGATAAAGGGTAGTCAACCGTGAATGGTTGTCAACTCATTTCACACTGCTAGGTCGGGGACTTTGAGACTGCGGTAGCTTTGTCCATGAGGAGAATCTCAATTGGTTTTACTCTACTCCTATCGCCTATCTCCTCCGTCCTCTCCTCGTCTGCTTTTTAAAAAGGTAAAAGGTAATCGAGGAGTGGAGGCAAGGAGAGGAAACATAGAAACAAATGTACTTGTATGAAATGAAACTCTCCTTCTCCACTCGCACATCATCAGGCAAATTTTGTTTACATAAATGTGTAAAGTGATAAAACAAATTTGCTAGTTGTTCAAGACATTTTATAGATAAAAGGACAAGTAGCGTATAGTTTTATAAATATGTGCATGCTTTTCTCCTTCGAGAAAACAGCTGATTCAAGGGGACATGGCGGATTTTAAAACACTTCTGCACTAGAAGCCGAAAGGATACTCTTGTGTATCCTCTGCTGAAGTAGGTAATCGAGGAGGTGAGCAGACTCCTCTGTTCACCTACTAACTATTAAATTGAGGAGAGGATGTACTCTTTTCCCATGAGAATCTCCCTATGGCTTTCCCTCAGCTGGAAAATTAACCACCATTTCTACCAGGTGGAGTTGCATTCTCTGTCAAACATGCAACCAATCACAGCACACAAACAATTAATTCAAACCGGCCAATAACCTCACATTTCCAAATCACATGATTAACATAATTCACTGTAAGTCGCTCTGGATAAGAGCGTCTGCTAAATGACTAAAATGTAAAATGTAAAATGTAGAAATTGGACTATCATTTCTAACAGCGGAGGCTGGTGGTAGGACCAATAGGAGGACGAGCTCATTGTAATAGCTAGAATGGTATATTGGAACGGAGTCAAACGTGGTTTCCATACGTTTGATGTATTTGATACCGTTCCATTTATACCATTCCAGCTATTACAATGAGCCCGTCCTCCTATAGCTCCTCCCACCAGCCTCCACTGATTTCTAATATATAATAAATAATATATGCCATTTAGCAGACCAATTTATCCTAAGTGACTTACAGTCATGAGTGCATACATTTTTAGATATGGTTGGCCCCATGAAGCGAACCCACTATCCTGGCATTGCAAGTGCGATGCTCTACCAACTGAGCTACGGAGGATCACATTACTGTACTGTAGGCCCTAAATATTTTCTCAAACAGAGATTGTCTATTCCCATCTTGTGGCAAAGGATTTGTTTTAACATCTAAGCAAGGACTGGAGGACTGAACTGTGTTTGCTATATTGGATATATTACTACAGGGGACATTATTCAACATAGGCCTATAATCACAAACAGACTTCTTGTAAGTTGATCTTTATAGGGGCTTTAATGGCCAATTCTGGCTTAAAAATGAAAGACATAGCTACATTCTTAAAAAAGAAAAGACACATGCATACATTGTCTATATTTATATTTTATAATTCAATGCAACCTCAAGATCCAGCCAGCAACAGACCCAAGTGGGCAGACCCCCCTGCACTTCACCATACATTGGCGTGCTCCACTGCATGCGCTGCGCAGTTTACCGCGTAATTGTTTGCCTAGTAACAATCCGTAGAACAGAAAAAGACCATCGAAAACGATGGTCTTACAACATCCAAGCCGTTCCTGAATATCATTCCGCCAAGTACTATATTGATGAGGATCGTTGTAGAAACCTAAATAGACATCACATTACGATATTATTTATGTATATATAAAAAATATGTTTCAAAGGAATGCATGAATATAATTATTATCCTAGTATAGTGCAAAAGTGTATATATATCAGGCTGGTTCTCGACGACCGGAAGTCACAGAGGTACCATTTCCTGTCTGTGCTAGTTGGTTAGTTTAAATGGGATGCTTTTTTCCCCCAATTACTTTCCTTGAAATATACTGTATATTTTGCTTTGCTTGCTCATTTTGGGATGATGAAGTCGTTAACTAGCGAATGCGTTCATAAAAAGTTAAAAATATATTTATTTTGTCCGCATACTAGCTAGACGGGGATGCAAGGGGTTAGCGCGAGCGGTTTCTTTCTCTTTGGGAAGCTAGCTAGCCTGGTTACTAAACCACAGAGTTTGTCTTTGACTAAACCATCTAATATGGTCGCTTTCTAAGTTGTATTTAATGTGTGTAGTTTATAGCAGTAATTATGTGAGGATTATCCGCGTTAGATATAGCCATATCTTACTGTTGATCTATTTATTTTGTATTTCATTCTACCACTTGCATGCTAGCTAGCATGCTATTGATTATGTCATCTTTGTGCGTCTGACTTGAACCAGAGGCATGATGCTAGTATGTTATGCTAGCTAATTGAATGCTAGATCGCTGTGGTGGAATCATATACATTTGGGTAAATTCAATTAAATCGTACGCGTTTGCTCACTGACCATAGTACTGGTAATGGGCATAAGGAGAATACATTTGTAATTTTATGAGTTTACAAAGACTGCGCGGTTCCTTGCTGTCATACAGTAGAGAGTTTGCCTGACAGATAATTCTTGACACGTTCAATTCAGACTTGTTTTGTATGTTAGTTACTGCAAATCAAATGTCGTATCGTTACTGATTTCTTCCATATTCTCACACGCAGCGCACATTCATTCTCTGTGAGATAGGCGCAGACTCGTGTCTGCTCTACCCCATCGTAACCCTGTCTCTCCCGGCGGGAACCATGGCCTTCGTGCCGACCCCCAGCCCAACGGTGGTGGACCAGACCACCCTCATGAAGAAGTACCTGCAGTTCGTGGCAGCACTCACGGACAACAACACCCGTAAGTGAATGAGAAACTGATAATTTAGTGTGCCGTAGTCTGAGAGTCAGCATGAGCCTGAGAATTCTCCTGTGCCCAGAAACATAATTTTTGCTTGATTTGATGTATACTGTGCCGCTATTGGATGAGTTGTGGGCATAGTTATTCAGTAATCTATGGAAGGTGTGGTTTAGGTATAATCTCTACAGCAGGGGCAATGTGATGAGAGCGATATGCTTTAGTCCAGAATTAGGTACAGTGTATTTGTGATGGTGAGTGACTGAGTGAGTGCGAGTGTGTCTGATAAATGTACCTTAAAACAATCTGGGCGCTGAAAGTAAAACTGATAAGATCTGAGTGTCCCTGTCTGCTAAGAGATGAGAAGTATATGGTGACTCAATGTGTCATATGAACTGTTTAATATTTTTACTGTATCCTCCAACACTCAGCTGATGAAACAAAGTTGAAGATGATGCAGGAGGTCAGCGAGAACTTTGAGGTGAGTTTATACCATAGAAATAGAATAACAAGAATGGGTATACCCATTATGTCTGTGTTTCTACTACAGCTGCACGTTCCAACACTGTTCACGTATATCCTCTCCATAATGAAAACTGGTCTTATGTTAGTGTTGACGTCTTATTCTTTTTCAGAATGTGACATCATCACCACAGTACTCCACCTTCCTGGAACACATCATCCCTCGCTTCCTTACCTTCCTCCAGGACGGAGAGGTGCAGTTCCTGCAGGAGAAGCCCACACAGGTAAGAGGACATAAAATATTGAAATTATTTAATTTGCTTAGGGACAGATAGAATTTAAACATGCAGGCATTGAATGCACAAGAATCAGATTCACCTTGTATTACTCTAAAACAGCAACTGAGGAAGCTGGTGCTGGAGATCATCCACCGGATCCCTACTAATGAACACCTGAGACCTCACACCAAGAACATTCTGTCTGTCATGTTTCGCTTCCTGGAGGTAAGCTGTCACTCACGTCTGATTGACATGATTTACGTTGCATATCATCTTTTCAGCAGAGGCGATGTGATGAGAGCGATATGCTTTAGTCCAGAATAAGGTACAGTGTATTTGTGATGGTGAGTGACTGAGTGAGTGCGAGTGTGTCTGATAAATGTACCTTAAAACAATCTGGGCGCTGAAAGTAAAACTGATAAGATCTGAGAACGCCTGTTTGCTGAGAGATGGGAACTGTGTGGTGGTGAAATGTGCCATAGGAACCACTAGATTTCTGAAACTATCAGAAAGGTATTGTCCACCACACACATGCCCTGAGTGTACAAAACATTAGGAACACCTTCCTAATATTGAGTTGCACCCCCTTTTGCCCTCAGAACAACCTCAATTCGTCGGGGCATGGACTCTACAAGGTGTCAAAAGCATTCCACAGGGATGCTGGCCCATGTTGACGCCAATGCTTCCCACGGTTGTGTCAAGTTAGCTGGATGTCCTTTGGGTGGTGGACCATTCTTGACACATACGGGGAACTGTTGAGCGTGAAAAACCCAGCATCGTTTCAGTTCTTGACACACTCAAACTGGTGCGCCTGGCACCTACTACCATACCCCGTTCAGAGGAACTTAAATAACCCGTCTCCTCCCGTTCATCGACATTGATTGAAGTGGATTTAACAAGTGACATC
The DNA here is from genome assembly GCF_964263955.1 of Coregonus lavaretus. Classification (NCBI taxonomy): domain Eukaryota; kingdom Metazoa; phylum Chordata; class Actinopteri; order Salmoniformes; family Salmonidae; genus Coregonus; species Coregonus lavaretus. The sequence continues at coordinate 25,592,043 of NC_140012.1, read as the reverse complement.
AATAAGAGATCATAGCTTTCACCTGGATTCACCTGGTCAGTCTATGTCATGGAAGGTGTTCTTAATGTTTTGTACACTCAGTGTATTTAGTCCAGTAAGTAATTATCTGTCCCTAACCAGAACGGATTGACTGAGTGTTTGCATTGCATTGCTCGTTGTTTGTTTTCAGATTGAGAGCGAGGAGAACGTGCTGATATGCCTGCGTATCATCATTGAACTGCACAAGCAGTTCCGTCCACAGATCTCTCAAGAGGTGAGAACTAAGACCTTACTATTCTCCAATCTCACTTTGTGTTGATGATGAACAGAAGACCTGCCTCCAGCGTCTTGCCATGGCTCTATCTCAATTCCTCTTTCCATGATTCCTCGCATCTCCTTGCCTTCTTAACCGTATTGGATCAGACCTTCTCCAATGTGTTTTGAGAATAAAGCAAGGAAAAAGGATGTGAGGAATCAAGCAAAGATGAATTGAAATGGAGCCCATGTCTTGATGCTGAACAGTGCTCCTCTGATCAAGGTATTAACTGTCTTCTGTAATCCTTTATTCAGATTCATCACTTTCTGGACTTTGTGAAGCAGATCTATAAGGAGCTGCCTAAAGTAGTGGTAAGACAACAGAACAGCAGGTGGATTATTGAGCTGTGTGGGAGCTGGGAAATGTTTGGGTCTCTGAGGATGTATGAATCATGTTTTCACTCCTCACTTTTGCTCTCTTCTTCCCTCTTGTCTTTTCTCCCTGTCACTGTATCTCTGTTCTTGTCCCCGCTCTCTCTCCCTCTCTCAGGCTCGGTACTTTGAGAACCCCCAGGTGATAGCTGAGAACACAGTGCCTTCTCCTGAGATGGTGGGCATGATCACCTCGGTGTTGGTGAAGACCGCCCCCGAGAGGGAGGACAGTGAAACACGCACAGTGAGTAGACCTGTCCTAGATACTTCCATAATCTCTCTGTAACTCCTCTTATTACCACTTGGTGGTGTAGAAGCACTGGCAAAGCATCTCAGACCAGGGCTCGTTTTCCCAGGTAGGAATGTAAGGCAGAGAGCTGATGTGATTCATCATAGAAATATACTGTGCAGAACAGACATGATTCTATCTGAATGTTCCTGAATATAGGAAGGCATTGCCCTTGCCTGACTGTCTTCTCCTGTTTGTTTGTTTCTCCAGCACACCATCATCCCCCGGGGGTCCCTGTCCCTGAAGGTGCTGGCTGAGCTGCCTATCATAGTGGTGCTCATGTACCAGCTGTACAAACTGAACATCCATAACGTGGTGTCTGAGTTTGTCCCCCTCATCATGAACACTATCATGCTGCAGGTTTCTCCTCAGGCCAGGTAAGACGTCTGTGTGTGTGCTTTTGAGTTTGTGTGTTGATTCCCTCCTGTAGACAATCAAAATGGCTATTTTTTTCTAAACAACCACAATAAATGGTATTAAAGCATAAATCATTATTACATGTACAGTGAAATAGTTTGCTGTGTGTGTGTGTATATATGTTATTCTAAACCCTAACATTGAACTTTCAGGCAACACAAGCTGTATAACAAGGAGCTGTACGCTGACTTTATCGCTGCTCAGATCAAGACCCTGTCCTTCCTGGCCTACATCATCCGCATCTACCAGGTACATATACCCATGTTGTGCTTTTCTGTCCATGTGCCCGTGTTTCAATTTCTCATTTCGTTTTCTGTCTTGTATTGTATTTACCTGGCACACAGGATCATTAATGAAATGTAGAACAACTAAGTTTTCATGAAATCACATTTTCGAAACTATATTTCAATATTGTGTGTGTGTCTCCCTCTGACCAGGACCTGGTAGGGAAGTACTCCCAGCAGATGGTGAAGGGCATGCTGCAGCTGCTGACCAACTGTCCCTCTGAGACGGCCCATCTACGCAAGGAACTGCTCATCGCTGCCAAACACATCCTCACCACAGACCTGCGCAGCCGTACGCATTGACACACTGATGGACACATACAGGCATGCACATACGAATGCAAACTCACTCAGACTAATTCTGACACTTTATTTTCATTCTGTGTTGCAGAGTTCATCCCTTGCATGGACAAACTTTTTGACGAGTCCATACTGATCGGGTCTGGCTACACGGCCCGGGAGACTCTGAGGTAAGACCTTCCTCCTCTCGTCATCCTCCTCCCTGTGCTGCCAACCTGCCCCTCTCATCAAAACACCAGCCTTCATCTTTCATTAGTCGTCATGTGAAACAAGCCGTAGCTATCAGACCTGGCACATCTCTCTTGATGGTGGAGTATATTAAAGGAAATAGGTGTCTTCAAATGCTCTTAAAAGCTCAGGTACCCTCAATGCACTGATTTTATAAGTCACTCTGGATAAAAGCCTTTAGTGTCTGCTAAATGACTGAGATGTTACGTAAAATGTAAAAACCTTCCATTTGATAGTTGTGAACTCTTCTATCCTCTCTTCTGTCACCAGACCACTGGCCTACATGGTTGTTAGTGATCTAACTGTTAACCCTTTATCCCCTCCAGACAATGTAATGGAAATGTAACCTTCCGTTTGATAGTGGTAAACTTTTGCAACTCCCTAACCTCTCCCATCCCCTCTCTCCCCCAGACCCCTGGCCTACAGCACGCTGGCAGACCTGGTGCACCACGTGCGTCAGAACCTGCCTCTCACAGACCTGTCTCTGGCCGTGCAACTGTTTGCCAAGAACATAGACGACGAGTCTCTCCCCAGCAGTATTCAGACCATGTCCTGCAAACTGCTGCTTAACCTGGTCGACTGCATCCGCTCCAAGAGTGAACAGGAGAACGGCAACGGACGGGACATACTGATGAGAATGCTGGAAGTAAGTCAAGCGAGATGGGAAAGGACAGGCTGAATTATAAGAAAAAGGGCAATGTTGTGCCCAATCACAAATCGACCCTGCGCCTCTATACTACCTCTAGGTTCCCCATGTAAGAAGATTATGTTCCTTTTTATGATTATCAAGACATTGACTTCAATAAATCTTCAATCTCTCTCTAATTCTTCTTCAAGGTGTTTGTGCTGAAGTTCCACACCATCGCTCGCTACCAGCTCGCCACCATCTTCAAGAAGTGCAAGCCCCAGTCAGAGATGGGTGTGGTCGAACCTCAGGGGGTGCTACCTGGGGTCCCCACAACTCCTGCCCTCCCAGCCACGCCTGTCCTCCCTGCCCTGCCTCCCCTTGCGCCCCCCAACCCCGTCACCCCCGCCCCTCCCGCCCCCGCCACCTCCTTCGACCGGCTGGGGGAGAAGGAGGACAAGCAGACATTCCAGGTGTCGGACTGTCGCAGCCTGGTGAAGACGCTGGTCTGTGGGGTGAAGACCATCACCTGGGGAATCACCTCCTGCAAGGCTCCTGGAGGTGAGAGGAGCCAGAAAAATGGCCCTTATGTTACACAGAGGAGAAATTGACACTTGAGTTACGCTGTCAAGATTCACCCTGTTTTTTCCATTGGTTTACATCCACACGTCTACTTCATTTTAATGAAAAGATAACTCAGGATAAACTAACCTCACGGATTGCTTATGACTCCTGTTGTGTGTGTTGCAGAGGCCCAGTTCATTCCTAACAAGCAGCTTCAGCCCAAGGAGACTCAGATCTACATTAAGCTGGTGAAATACGCCATGCAGGCCTTGGACATATACCAGGTATGACTGCCAGTGTACCAGTAGGGCTTTGTCTTATGGAGAAATGATTATATAGTCATTAGCCATACATTATACATGTATACATTACACTGTGTATAAGAGAGCTCCACTGCCCTCTTAGCTAGCTACAGATTGGTCAGGATATAACCAAATAGAAAACTCTGGGTCATACCAATATATATTGTACATGTGTATACCCAACGTAGAAACTCCGGGTTGTACCACTATCAAGTCCAGGGTGTAACAAGAGCCATACAGTGTATAGACATGTGAATATCAGCGCCCCATCCGTCCTCGGCTAGATGCAGGGTTACCGTAATAACCATAATATAACAGCACCCCATCCCCCTCTCGCGACTAGGTACAGATTGATCAGGTTTACCGTAATAACATAGTATAACAGCTCCCCATCCCCCTCTCCTGGCTAGGTACAGATTGCCAACAACCAGCAGACGTACATCAGGGTGGCCAACTGTCAGACGGTGCGTATGAAGGAGGAGAAGGAGGTGCTGGAGCACTTTGCTGGGGTCTTCACCATGATGAACCCCCTCACTTTCAAGGAGATCTTCCAGACCACCGTCCCCTACATGGTGGAGAGGATCTCCAAGAACTACGCCCTGCAGGTAACCACACTCTCTGTGGCTGCGTCCAAAATGGCACCTTGTTCGCTATGTAGTGCATTACTTTTGTCCAGGGCCCTAAGAGCAATTTCAGATCTGGGTTTAACGTAACATTTCGGGCAGGTTGCCTGGACCCATATTAAGCCTAGTCCTAGACTAAAGATAACTTTTAATTAAGAATATATATTTTTTAAAAGGCTTGGTTTTGTTTGTGGACTAATGGGTAAACCCTCCCCATCTCCTTTCTCCAGATTGTGGCTAACTCGTTCCTTGCCAACCTGTCTACGTCAGTCCTGTTTGCCACCATCCTAGTGGAATACCTTCTGGAGAGACTACCTGAGATGGGCTCCAACGTAGAGCTGTCCAACCTTTACCTCAAGCTATTCAAACTGGTCTTCGGATCTGTCTCACTGTTTGCTGCTGAGAACGAACAGATGCTCAAGGTTAGGGTGATGTTTATTTTCATAAACCGTGTTGCATAGTTTCGATGCCTCTTCGTCTTGTAAACCCTGTCCCAAATTGACAATGGTTTTTGAGATAACTATCCTGACTGAATTGAAATGCGGAGGAACCAACATTAGTCTTGTCTGAAGGCTAAATTGTGATGTTCACCATACTTTCAAAACCAAATGTATTGATGTCAAACACCAAAATCATGTCTCTTCTATCCCCCAGCCTCACCTCCACAAGATAGTGAACAGCTCCATGGAACTCGCCCAGTCTGCTAAGGAACCATACAACTACTTCCTGCTTCTCAGGGCTCTCTTCCGTTCCATTGGTGGAGGCAGCCATGACCTGCTCTACCAGGAGTTCCTGCCCCTCCTACCCAACCTGCTGCAGGGTAGGTTGCGCCACACACAAAAAGGAAATATTGTTTTGTAGCTTTTTAAGGTTTGTAGCATGTCCCTTCATATGCACTGATCTGAAGACACAGGATAGATGGGTAAAAAAAAACATGGTGGATGCCAACCAGGAATTTGCTTTACAGCACGTCTTCAGTCCTCTCTCCTCACTTTCCCCTTCACTCTCCTTCCCTTCTACCTCCACCAGGCCTCAACATGCTCCAGAGTGGTCTCCACAAGCAGCACATGAAGGATCTGTTTGTGGAGCTGTGTCTGACCGTGCCTGTGAGGCTGAGCTCCCTGCTGCCCTACCTGCCCATGCTGATGGACCCGCTGGTCTCTGCCCTGAATGGCTCCCAGACGCTTGTCAGCCAGGGCCTCCGCACCCTGGAGCTCTGTGTGGACAACCTGCAGCCAGACTTCCTCTACGATCATATACAGCCCGTCAGAGCAGAGCTTATGCAGGTGAGGACGCACGCACAGATGCAGGCAAACGCAACAGAAGCGTGCACACACATCATACACACACAATCCCACCCCCACCCCAACCCCCACATTCAATTTAGACACACATCCAAGTCTCTGCTCTCACTTGCTAACCTTTGACCCCTCATTCCCCCTTCTCCAGGCATTGTGGCGGACGCTGCGTAACCCAGCGGAGACCATCAGCCACGTGGCGTACAGAGTGCTGGGGAAGTTTGGCGGCAGCAACAGGAAGATGCTGAAGGAATCCCAGAGACTGCAGTACGTGGTGACTGAGGTCCAGGGACCCAGCATCAAGGCAGAGTTCACTGACTGCAAGGCTTCTATACAGCTGCCCATGGAGAAGGTATGTCACTAGTCGGCCATTACGGGTGTGAATGGGGGATTGGTGTGGTAGCCATTTTGGATCAAAATGGTGGTTAAGGCATTCGATTGTACTGTGATGGGCATTAAGTCACAGTAGCAGGGTATTGTAGTATGTTCTCAAAGCAAAACTCTAGTGAGGAACATTTTAAAATCTAGACAAGAGACCACTTCAAAACCACTCTAAATTAATTCCACTTATCCACCCCTTTTCTACTTTTCTATTTCAATGTGATTACAAAGCAGAGACAGTAGCTAGAGAACAGTGGAAGTAGCGAGAATAAGGGTGATCGTTCCTCTGAGGGGTAATGAACCCTTGTCAGAGTTGAGCTTCTCTCTGTGAAAGAAGACGGTCTTCCCCATGTAATTAAAGACCTCATTGGGCCTTACGAGCTCCTCATCTCTGCTCCAGGCCTGAATAATCAATCTACAGAACACTGGATGACGACCGCAGTATTTACTTTCTAATGACTCTTTATCTCTGTCTGCTAATAGTGAAAACACACACATGCACACGGTCATTTCTGTAATTGAGTTGACGCTCCAAAGATGGATGCCACAGATAGCGTTCTCTCTCTCGTGCTCTCTCTCTGGAAGTACGTAGCTTAATGGTATTTGCATCATGTGTCTTATCCTGACATTTGTTTGGATGGTAATCCTCTATCTCTGGTTCGTTCAGCCATACCTATGGGGGAAATTAATGGGGTTTTGGGATAAACGCCAAAAATAAGGTCTGAGGTTAACACAGGCTTAGGAGATCTTATACGTTTTGTTCTATGAGATATCAGTCAGTTAACATGACCTTTTATGAATTATGCCTATGTGCTTGTTTTGATTACATATATGCTCAAATTCACAGTGACGTTGGCTGATGAAGATTATCTCATATTTAAAAAAAAATGTGTACGTCTCCTAAGCCTGTTTACCACAAACCTTATTTTCGGCGTTTATCCAAATAAACTCCCAAAGAGCCATCCAAAGAGCCATGGTGGAGTTAGTGCCTTCAAAAAAATCATTACTTAATACTCTCTATTCTCACTCATTTTCTCCCTCTATCCCCTTCTTTTCCTGCTCTCTCTTTTCCCACCCTCTCCCTTGCCCTCTTTGTCTCTGCTGGCCCCCTCCCCTTCCTCCTCCTTTTGAAGTGAGACACTCAGTCTATTTAAAGCCTCTGAGTCTCTCTTTATTCAAAACGCTTTCTAATGTCTTTATCTTTATATCTATGTACTTTGTTGAGATGGGATGAGTGCATGTCAGCCAGTAGCAGTGTAGCCCTAATGTGCTGACAGGGCTAAGCTAGTAGAATTCAATTATGCACTCTCCTCCTCTTCTCCTTCCTTTTCCACCAGACAGACCAGCCCTCTCGTTCTTTCTTTCTCTCTCCTCTCTCTGAGTGGCGTTAATTAGTTTATCTTCTGCCTCTTTAAGTGTCCAGCCGCATTGGCTTGTCAGCTCATAATCTGGCAGTTGAACTGGCCTCTGCTCAGCCCGGGCCCCGCACCGTGTTTAGAGGTTCTCTCTCCATGACAGGTTATGCAAAGCGCCGGTTTCAGTCATGAGTTAAACACACTGCCTGAGTGCAGCAGGGTAGTTATTCTACACAGGGTACAGGGCTCCAGACTGCGACCATTTTGTTGCATTTTGTGACCCTTTTACTTGTCTGTGCGAGTTAGTGTTAGATAAAATGCTAAAATTCTCCCAGACGCGACTCATTTATGTGTACAGTGAATATATGCAAATAAATATATCTCTCACTAATTGATTGTACAATGTACACACAAATGTTATGATTTAAGTTTGTGTGTGTGATATGGGAGTTGAATACATTTATTTCGACATTATAAAGAAAACCTTTTATAAACAAAATCAACACTGCCATGTTGATCTGAGCCTTGCTGTTGGAAAACCACATTAGCGTCCTACTTTTGGCTGTCGCAGATGCACCTCCCCCGACCTCGATCCTCGACTTTCGTCTAAGGTTGGTTGCTTTAGCCTTACCATTTTTAAATGCACCAAATATATGCGGTGCTGCTCGTGGCAATGTTAGCTCGCTGAATTTGACTTGATAATTTAAATGTAATCTCAATGTGACCCGCCAGATTCAGACGCTTGAAAACCCCATTAGAAAAGCTTGAAAACACCATTCCATTTTTTATTTTAGTTAGTTTGGAGCCAAAGTTAATAGTTTCAGTATAAGTTTTATGTTTTCAAATGGGTTTGTTCAGTCTTTTATTTCAGTTTACTAAAGTGTTTTTTTCTTTATTTAGTTTGTGTTTATTATAATAACCTTGGCTCAAAGCACACTATTTTACAATCAAGTTATCTGATATGGCTTTGAAATGCGGAGTGCATGGGAAATTGCGTATCGGCCATCGCAAGTGCACTAGGGCTCATTGCAAAGTTTATTTTAGGACATTACATTTACTGTTCAATTAATACGTGCCTACTAGAAGTAGGTGTTATATTTAGATTTAGTGATCTACAGTTGTGGTCAAAAGTTTTGAGATTGTCACAAGTATTGGTCTTCACAAAGTTCTCTGCTTCAGTGTTACTATGGTATACTGAAGTATAATTACAAGCATTCCATAAGTGTCAAAGGCTTTTATTGACAATTACATTACGTTTATGCAAAGAGTCAATATTTGCAGTGTTGACCCTTCTTTTTCAAGACCTCTGCAATCCGCCCTGGCATGCTGTCAATTAACTTCTGGGCCACATCCTGACTGATGGCAGCCCATTCTTGCATAGTCAATGCTTGGAGTTGGTCAGAATTTGTGGGTTTTTGTTTGTCCACCCGCCTCTTGAGGATCGACCACAAGTTCTCAATGGGATTAAGGTCTGGGGAGTTTCCTGGCCATGGACCCAAAATGTCGATGTTTTGTTCCCCGAGCCACTTAGTTATCACTTTTGCCTTATGGCAAGGTGCTCCATCATGCTGGAAAAGGCATGGGTCGTCACCAAACTGTTCTTGGATGGTTGGGAGAAGTTGTTCTCGGAGGAAGTGTTGGTACCATTCTTTATTCATGGCTGTGTTCTTAGGCAAAATTGTGAGTGAGCCCACTCCCTTGGCTGAGAAGCAACCCCACACATGAATGGTCTCCGGATGCTTTACTGTTGGCATGACACAGGACTGATGGTAGTGCTCACCTTGTCTTCTCCGGACAAGGTTTTTTCTGGATGCCCCAAACAATCGTAAAGGGGATTCATCAGAGAAAATGACTTTACCCCAGTCCTCAGCAGTCCAATCCCTGTACCTTTTGCAGAATATCAGTTTGTCCCTGATGTTTTTCCTGGAGAGAAGTGGCGTCCTCGCTGCCCTTCTTGACACCAGGCCATCCTCCAAAAGTCTTCGCCTCACTGTGCGTGCAGATGCACTCACACCTGCCTGCTGCCATTTCTGAGCAAGCGCTGCACTGGTGGTGCACCGATCCCGCAGCTGAATCAACTTTAGGAGACGGTCCTGGCACTTGCTGGACTTTCTTGGGCACCCTGAAGCCTTCTTCACAACAATTGAACCTCTCTCCTTGAAGTTCTTGATGATCTGATAAATGGTTGATTTAGGTGCAATCTTACTAGCAGCAATATCCTTCCCTGTGAAGCCCTTTTTGTGCAAAGCGATGATGACGGCATGTGTTTCCTTGCAGGTAACCATGGTTAACAGAGGAAGAACAATGATTTCAAGCACCACCCTCCTTTTAAAGCTTCCAGTCTGTTATTCTAACTCAATCAGCATGACAGTGATCTCCAGCCTTGTCCTCGTCAACACTCTCACCTGTGTTAATGAGAGAATCACTGACATGATGGCAGCTGGTCCTTTTGTGGCAGGGCTGAAATGCAGTGGAAATGTTTTTTTGGGATGGCAAAGAGGGACTTTGCAATTCATCTGATCACTCTTCATGACATTCTGGAGTATATGCAAATTGCCATAATCAAAACTGAGGCAGCAGACTTTGTGTAAATTAGTATTTGTGTCATTCTCAAAACTTTTGACCACTACTGTAGATCATGTGTTTTGAGTTTCCCCTTCCTCTGGGTGAATTATCACCTATTTAATTAGGCCTATACAGTATATAATACTGTATTAGTGCACATAAAGATTAAGGCAAAAAAATCTGAAGTCTTGAGCCCTATTTTGACAGTAAAATATAACAGAAATAATCTCTGGATATACCAAAAACAATGACTGGATTAGGTTGCATATCAAAATATTTTGAATCATTCATTCCTGCTTTGACATGGTATTCAATAAATACAATTGTTACATCTAACATCTCAGTAGTAGATTACCCTTCTTAATAAGGTATTGTGAATGATTTTATATCACTTTATAAGATGACTCAAATGGATTCTATTGACGCAGATTATATAGTTAGTGCCACCAGGGGAAACGTTAGTCTCGAGGCCTGGGGTATTTATTGTTCTACGCTGATTATTTTTAACATTAAAAACGACCCTTTGAACCAAGTTAACAACTTAATATAATCCATTTAAAGTGAAGTGTTGAGTAGTGCTGAGTGATTAACTGAAATGTTAGTTATATTTCGGTTTTTAAACAACTAATTGATGAACATCTGTTCAATTATTTGAATTCCATTTCCTTCTGGGTTTTTCTGTAAACTCAGTGTGCACATTGCGTAGTTTCTCTAGAGATAAATCAGATCAGCCTGAACTGTGCGATGTACTAGGGAGTTGAAGTTTTCAACAGGACAAAATGCTACGTAGTTTAGTGCAGAAAACCTGGGTATTAACTACAATGACCATAATCCGATGCGTGCCGGTCTTTCTTTTACGCCTGTAATGTTAGTGTCAGGCAGACACTGAGAGAACAGACAGAAGAATGCTCAATCTGAAAAGACATGATCTAAGTGGTTGTTATTCAGCAGTCACAAAGGTATGCCTTATTTACTTTGAAAAACTATTAAAATAGTGATTTTTGTCAAGACAGCAGAGGCAGCAGCTCTATAGAGATGAGATTATGACTTGGAATGAAATAATAATGTCATTAAATATACACAACAACTGAAATATTATATTAAAATAGACCCTAGGTAATGTGAATAAATGATGGTTAATAAGTGATAAGCAGTAATGGGCAGTCACTACCATCATGGGACTTTTATTAATTGTTTTATTCTGTTTTACAGCATTCAGCCCACAGTGCATTTAATGTAAAAAAACAAACAATCGAAATCGAAAACTGGATTATTTTTAAAATAATCCAACCGAAACTGAACCGACCTCAAAAAGCACTAATCGCTCAGCACTAGTGTTGAACATTTACATTTGTTTTTACTGCGTGCCATGTGACCTTTGTAAGTCGACAAGAACCAGCTCTTTCATCTTATAATGAATCCACCATGGTCAATTAAATTATTTACTGTAGGATCTTGTTTTGAAGTCTTGTCTGTATGGATGTTGGAAGGTAAATGTCTCTCTCTGACTCTGTGTGTTTCCCCTGCAGGCTATAGAGACAGCTCTGGATTGTCTGAAGAGCGCCAACACAGAGCCGTACTACAGACGGCAGGCCTGGGAGGTCATCAAGTGTTTCCTGGTCGCCATGACCAGCCTGGACGACAACAAACACGCCCTGTACCAGCTACTGGCTCACCCCAAGTAAGACTACACACACACACACACACACTACTTAACCCCATATGACTTCAGGTCTTTCCCTCTGCCTTAATTCATCTCCATATATCCCCCTCTCTCCATCCCTCCCTTCCACTTTCCCCCTCCCCTCTCATAATATCTTCCATCACGTGTCAAGCTGTCTCATCAGTGCTGTCTGAAGTGTTACAGCTGCTGATTACTGATAGATGCTTAGGCAGAGAGATGGGGAGGGAAGAGAGATGGAGGGGAGAGTGGGTCGCATTACTATCATTGATCCCCGACCAGGGGCTAATTGACTTTCCCCTCTCTGTTTACACTCCTCCCTACACACACACACACACACACACACACACACACACACAGTCCCCCCCCCCACCTCTGTCAGATGTCTTGATTCATGACGTCCGTTCTCTCTCTCTTGCTCCCTCCATTCTCTCGGTCTTGCCGGTTGGTCACCGTGAAAAGGTCCTTTCAGTGAAAAGCATCAGAGCTTTTCTTAATATCACCAAATGCCAAGAAGTGAGAATGGAGCTCCATCGGAGTGGCAGGGGCTGTAAATGAACGGAAATTGATCTGGCAGTCCGTCTAACTGCCCCCCGCCACTCAATCCCTCCCTCCTCCTCTTCTCCCCTCTCGGCCTCTCCCTCTCCTAAAGCAAAAGTATTTTAAAAGGCGGTAATGAATTGGAGCAATCCATCAGGGGTAGCCATGGCATCTGGCATTATAAAACACAAGCTCAAGCATGGAGAAAACGGCCTCTCAATCAAACCAAACTGTCCCCTTCAGCAGGGCTAAATAACACAGCCTTGGGAGCGAGTCGGGGGGGCAGATACCAACCAGTCAGGCACAAAGACTGTCTGTCGGTCCTCAGGGTTATTAGGCACTGGCAGAGACAACAGATTATTCACCCAGAGACATTTACCACAGAATAAAAACATGCTGTGACAGGCCGTGTAAATGATGAATTACAGTTTTAATGACATATGATGCAGTGTTTCCCATATATGCATTTAGCAGCTGCGCACCGCTGTTGCTAAATCGTGGCTGCCACTAACTCTGCCCTCCGCTGCTGAAAAAAATCCTAGGGGAAACACTGATGAAAATGTTCATATTTGAGTGTTTTGTCGTTTGCTTTTGTCTATTGAATGTCCTATGGCGGCATGTTAATTTAGTGTGTGGTTTGCGGTGTGTGTGTGTGTCCAGTTTCACAGAGAAGTGGATCCCTAGTGTGATCATCTCCCACCGCTACAAGGCCCAGGACACGCCGGCCCGCAGGACATTTGAACAGGCACTGACCGGGGCATTCATGTCTGCTGTCATTAAGGACCTCCGCCCCAGCGCTCTGCCCTTCGTGGCCAGCCTCATCAGACACTACACCATGGTGGCTGTCGCTCAGCAGTGTGGTGAGAGAATGCATCTTTCGCTCTCTGCTATCGCCCTGTGTTTTTGTCCCACTTGGACTTCGGACTTGACCGTCTCTCCACCTTTCTCTTCTTTTCTCTCATTTGGCTGGATGCTCTCCAGCTCTTTGTCTCTCTCCTTTGGTATCTCATTCTCTCACACCTTTTTCTATTCTCCTCCTTTTCTATGCTCCTCATGGTTGTTGTGTTTTTGCCCCCCCCCCCCAGGTCCATTCTTGCTGCAGTGCTACCAGTTAGGCAGCCAGCCCAACACAGCAATGTTCCACAGTGAGGAGAATGGTTCTAAGGGCATGGATCCGCTGGTTCTGATCGACGCTATCGCCATCTGCATGGCCTACGAGGAAAAGGAGCTGTGTAAAATAGGAGAGGTGGCTCTGGCTGTTATCTTCGACGTAGCCTCCATCATCCTGGGGTCCAAGGAGAGGGTGAGCGAGAGAGCGGGCTTGGGGGTTTACCAGTTGGATTGCATCACTTTTTAATGCGTGTTGGTGTTGATTTATAAAATGAATATGTTTTGAATAGGATGTGAAGTCTTGATTGTAAGTGTTTTCAATTTTGTCTGTGAAAAGAAGTGCTTGCTATTAGCTCATTCTGCTAATCTTTCTATTCCCCCTCATCTCCCCCCTCTCCCTTCTTCCCTTCTTGTCTCCATCCCCAGGCGTGCCAGCTGCCTCTGTTCTCCTACATCGTGGAGCGTCTGTGTGCGTGCTGCTATGAGCAGGCCTGGTACGCCAAGCTGGGCGGGGTTGTGTCCATTAAGTTCCTGATGGAGAGACTACCTCTCATCTGGGTCTTGCAGAACCAACTCACCTTCCTCAAGGCTCTGCTCTTCGTCATGATGGACCTCACTGGAGAGGTACGGTTATTTGTGGTAACTAACTGTTGCAGACACTAGTCTGACTTGTGTTGACACACAGACTTTAACTATACAGGGTTAAAATAATCAAATCAAATGTTATTTGCTATTGCAAGATGGCCCCTGCCCCCTAAAGACTTTTCTTTAGATTTTTAAGGCGGGGGGGTAAAAACAATAGCTGAATATGTAAAGTTTCACCTCTAGGTGTCTAATGGTGCAGTAGCCATGGCTAAGACCACTCTGGAGCAGCTCCTGGTGCGTTGTGCCACCCCTCTGAAGGACGAGGAGAAGACTGAGGAGCTTCTGGCTGCTCAGGACAAGTCCTTCCACATGGTCACCCATGATCTGGTGAGAGAGGTCACCTCCCCCAACTCCACAGTCAGGAAGCAGGCCATGCACTCCCTGCAGGTGCTAGCCCAGGTCACCGGGAAGAGTGTCACCATCATCATGGAGCCACACAAAGAGGTGGGTCTGAGACGCCGTACCAGAGTTTTGTGGCACATAGAAATTGAACGGGTAATGAAGGATTTTTCATAGCATACTTGGTGACTGCTAGGCAGTGGTAGATATGGTCATTGCTCTACACATTCTACAGATATTAGAAAGACAATCTTAGTGATCATTACCAACTGGCCATATGAGAATGGAATCACGGATGCAATTTAAAATACACTACACACACTAACCTTGTGTGTAACCCCCCGACTGTAACCAGTTATAACCCCTCCCACCCACAGGTGTTACAGGACATGATCCCCCCTAAGAAACACCTGCTGCGCCACCAGCCGGCCAACGCCCAAATCGGCCTGATGGAGGGCAATACATTCTGCACCACCCTGCAGCCACGCCTCTTCACCATGGACCTCAATGTCATGGAGCACAAGGTCTTCTACACAGAGGTGAGATGTCAAGGAATAGTTTATCACAAAGTAAAAGGAATAGTTTTAGGAATAGTTTATCACAAAGTAAAACGTTTTTCATAGGTTTTGTTTTCATACCTTAAAAGTGGTCTAGTCCATAATTGTCACAAACTGGTGAATTTTTTTTGCCCTATAAAGTTCACAATGTATTGAGTTGACTCTGTATTTTGATCCTCCATTGATCCGTATTGATTCCATTCCTTGCTCTTTCTCCAGCTGTTGAACCTGTGTGAGGCTGAGGACGCTGCTCTGATGAAACTGCCCTGCTATAAGAGCCTGCCCTCTCTGGTGCCCCTGCGCATCGCTGCCCTCAGTGAGTACATGATAGGAGTCGTCGTCCTTACTTCACTGAAGGACTACAAATAATTCAGCCATTCAACATGTAGAACAAACACGTACATCACAATCAACTTTGTTCTTCATCTACTATTCTACAACAACATCTCAAAACAAATGTGTTAATCCAAAATTTTGTCTTTTATCAATCAGAAATAAATCAGTAAATTGACCATTGTTGTTCCCTGTCTGTCTGCATAGATGCCCTGGCAGCGTGTAACTACCTGCCCCAGTCCAGAGAGAAGATCATTGCTGCCCTGTTCAAAGCCCTCAACTCCACCAACTCTGAACTGCAGGAGGCAGGAGAGGCCTGTATGAGGAAGGTTAGTAAATTACACACCTCCCAGGTAGCCTAGCGGTTAAGAGTGTTGGGCCAGTAACTGAAAGGTCGCTGGTTCAAATCCCTAAGCCGGCAAGGTGGGGAAAACTGCCGTTCTGCCCTTGAGCAAGGCACTTAACCCCAACAACTGCTCCCGGGCCGACATCGATTAAGGCAGCCCCCCGTACCTCTCTGATTCAGAGGGGTTGTGTTAAATGCAGAGGATACATTTGGGTTGAATTCATTCAGTTGTACAACTGACTAGGTATCGCCCTTTCCTTTCCCTTCTCTTCTTTCTCCCTTTCTTCTCTTGTCTTTTATCCTCTCACCTCATTTATTCATCCCTTTCCTATTTCTCTTCTTTGATCCCCTCATTGCACACCTTTTCTCTTTCCCTCCATCTCATCAATGATCTTGTACGTCTTCTACATTTGCCTCTTCCTCAATGCAACACTGACATCCAGCCTTCCTACCCTCAATCTACCTATCAACACCTTCATCCATCCATCCATAATTTCTCCCTCCATTCTCTTCTCTCCTGCTCTCATTCTCGTCTCCTCTCATCCTGTCTTCCCTGGCCTAACACTAACGAGTGTTGCCAGGGAGCGGTCGATACAGGATGGAGTGTTTGTTCTCAGCAAAGAGAGGAGAATTAATGTGGCTGCCATGCATCATCCCTGTGCGTGTGTGTGACTGGCCCTGGCCTTATTGTTGTGGCCTTTCTCTCAGGCACTGGATCATCCAGAGCTGTTTTACAGTCGGTGAAAATAAACCATGATTCGTGCTGAAAATGTCTTGAATTGAAAAATTATTATGCTTAAAGAAATGTTTTATCTTTGTTCTGTCTCCCAGTTCCTGGAAGGGGCCACCATCGAGGTGGACCAGATCCATACTCACATGCGCCCTCTATTGATGATGCTTGGGGACTACCGCAGTCTGACCCTCAACGTGGTCAACCGCCTCACCTCGGTCACACGCCTCTTCCCCAACTCCTTCAACGACAAGTTCTGTGACCAGATGATGGTAAAGAAGGAAGGCTGCTGAGTTTGGGCTAAACATTTTTTTGAAGTCGCTATTAACTCGTCATGGTAGTAGTCACTGTTTGAATAAATGAATTACTATATATCTGATTAATCTCTTTCTCTCTCTCAGCAACACCTGAGGAAGTGGATGGAGGTGGTGGTGATAACCCACAAGGGAGGCCAGCGCAGCGATGGCAGTGTGAGTATGAACACATAGGAAGAGGCCTTAACACACACCCTGACAGCTCCTCAGTGAGGCCTGCTGTAGATGAGAAGTGAGTGGCCATATTACAATCAATGATTAATTAGGCGCCAACCAGAGAGCAGAGCCAGCAGCTCAGCCAGCATCTCTCCGCTCGTTATCTCTGACAGATAACCTTGTAAAGGGGAAGAAGAGGTGACGCGGGGGGGAGAGATGCACCGTCCACCGTCAGCCCCCTCACCCTCTGCAGAGATAGCATCCATTATTTGCTGCTTTTCTTTTCTCTTCCTCTCTCTGCGTTACCGCTGGTAATGAGATGTAAATTGGCCCTCTGTTCGCCTGCCACTGCTCTTCTCTTTGAAGGCTGCCACTGACAATGAGGCCGGGCCACCAGGTCAACCACACAAGAGAACAGGGAGAGAGGCGACAGGGATGAGGAGGGAGAGGACGTAGGGAGGGATGAGGGGAAAGAGGGATGACGAGAAGAGTGAGGGGGATGAGGAGGGACAGAGAGGTAGATACTGGATGGAGGGATAAGGAAGGAAGCACAATTATACCAGTTTGTTTAACCAATTTTCCTGTTTTTTTCCCCCCATGTTTATTCTGAAAATGTTTGAGATCTCTCAGATCTTTGCCACAGTCTGAATATTTGCTCACAGTCAGTCATTCCACTCCATGCCATCCTTCATGCCCCCCCCCCCCCCCCCCTCCCCCCACACACACACACACACACACACACACACACTGCTTTGCTGACTCTTTCCATTCTCTCCCATTCCGTTCCGGCACAGCCTGCATTGGAGGGCGTTGAGGTGAGACTGGGTCCAATGTTGCCCCACCCCCCTATAGTTGAACTGTTGTGGTGATGGTAGTGCTGGTGGATTGTATTGTCTGTGTTGTGTTTGGTTGCTGAACCTTAACCTAACCTTACCTGGTGCTATACCCTATCAAAATGTTCTGTGACATTTTAAACCAACTCAGTTTATCCCCCCATTTCATTTTAACATCCTATAAAAGTCACTAATAGTAAAGTCATAGAAATCAATCATCATAGAAGTCATCAAGTTGTAGATGGTACTCTCAAACCCTCTTGTCTATATTCCAAAACAACCAATCACCACTCCGCTACTAGTGACATCACTTCCTCATCCCCTGAGCTGTTTTACCTTAGAAACGCCCTGTCGCGCAGTTCCAAATCGACCCCTAGCCCCTACTCCCTAGGTACTCGTGGAGATCTAGCCAAAAATATCTCAAAAAGTGTCTAGGGATTAGGCCGGACTAAGGGGTCCATTTGGTATTGGGCTAGTGTATCTCAACAGTTACTGCAAAATCAAGATGTCTGTCCAAGACGTGGGTAAAGATTTCTTAATACTAACTCTATTTTATTTTCTCACCTCCACCTTCCCTCTCTCCCTCTTGTCCTCTCCCTCCCCCTCTCTAGGAGATGAAGATATGTTCGGCTATTATCAACCTGTTCCACCTGATCCCAGCAGCTCCTCAGACTTTGGTCAAACCTCTGCTGGAGGTGGTCATGAAGACAGAGCGTGCCATGCTCATAGAGGTACTAGGCACCTCAATTATCTCCATCCCTCCACTCCCCTCTGTCTTTTTCTCTCCCTCCTCTAATCTCCTCATCCCACCTCTCCATCTACCTCTGAATTATAGTTCCCCTACACTTCCTTTTCAGTTTCTCCGTCTATTTTTTTTAGATTGTCAACCCATCAGTGTGTGTCATGGACATGGTTAACTGATTGCCCCCCCCCCCCCCCCTCTTCCAGGCTGGCAGTCCATTCAGGGAGCCCCTGATCAAGTTCCTGACGCGTCACCCGTCCCAGACCGTAGAGCTGTTCATGATGGAGGCCACACTCAATGACCCACAATGGAGCCGCATGTTCATGGTGAGACAAATGCCCTCCTGCCAAGAGCCTCGGGCACATTACGTCTCACTACCGAGTTTTAACTGTGTCAAGAGGAATCCCTGTGTGTTGCCAAATACAAGTGCAGTTTTGGCTGCTAAAATTTTGCTCTGGTTGTTCTCATTCAGCTGGTTTGCTCTATGGATCTCTAAGAAATTCATTCCATATTTCCCATTCTCTTAATCCCCTTTCCACTATTGTGCTCCAGAGTTTCCTGAAGCATAAAGAAGCAAAGCCCCTGAGGGACGTGCTGGCCTCCAACCCGAGCCGCTTCGCCCCCCTGCTGGTCCCTGCTGGTACCGCAGCCACCGCTAGACCTGGGTCCCCCTCCACGAACACAGCCAGGCTTGACTTGCAGTTCCAGGCCATCAAGGTGAGGGAGGACGCTCACGGATGCACAGCTATGGACACACGCGTGCACTCCATTACACACACACACACACACACACACACACACACTGAAGCACACACACTACACACATGCACCCTCCCTTACATTTACCCCATGACACTTAATGCAAATCTACCGCTGACAGGCTAGTTTCCGCCATATTGCTTACACCTATCAAAGATTTTCCAACAGAGTTTGTTATACCTTCTCACACCTTCGAGTCCACCACTTTCTCTCCTCTTCTCAGATCATCAGTATCATAGTGAAGAACGAGGAGGGCTGGTTGGCGGGGCAGCACTCTCTTGTCAGCCAGCTCAGACGGGTCTGGGTCAGCGAGGCCTTCCAGGAACGACACCGCAAAGACAACATGGCCGCCATCAACTGGAAGGAGCCCAAGCTGCTGGCCTACTGCCTGCTCAGCTACTGCAAGTATGTACCACACACACACACCATGATAGTGTTGGCTTACTGCCTGCTCAGCTACTGCAAGTATGTACCACACACACACACCATGATAGTGTTGGCTTACTGCCTGCAAATATGCATCAGTTGCACTACCACTTGTCAATACTTCTTAGCTCAAGAGGCTTGAGAGAGATGCATCCTTGACTGTGCAACCTCGATCTTTCATGTAAATCTTCAAAGACATTGATGTATGACTTATACAAAAGTCTGAAAGGATTTGTACTGAGCACTCACCCTCTCGCCTTGTCCCTCCTCCCCTCCAGACGTAACTTCAATGAGATTGAGCTGCTGTTCCAGCTGCTGAGGGCGTTTACGGGTCGTTTCCTGTGCAACATGACCTTCCTAAAGGACTATATGGAGGAGGAGATCCCTAAGAACTACAGCATCGCTCACAAACGAGCCCTCTTCTTCCGCTTCGTAGAGTTCAACGACCCACACTTCAACGACGAGCTCAAAGCCAAGGTAACCAACCCATCTCTCTCTCTCTCTCACTCACTCACTCACACACACACACACACACACACACACACATACACACACACACACACACAGAGACAGATATGGACGTATGCGAACACAGCATCCCCTGAAATGTATTCACACACACAAAGATATGTCGAAAGACCGTTATATTAAAAACACAAAATCGG
This sequence comes from Coregonus lavaretus, assembly GCF_964263955.1. NCBI lineage: Eukaryota > Metazoa > Chordata > Actinopteri > Salmoniformes > Salmonidae > Coregonus > Coregonus lavaretus. The sequence goes on along the minus strand of NC_140012.1, from coordinate 25,571,970 downwards.
TAAATAAATGGCAATATTCTTCACAAACTCGTAAGTGAGTGTTCCCTGCTGAACTGCAGCATTTTGATTTCAACGGTGCAGCGCCAGTTTACCCCCTGATGAATTCTGCTGCTCATATAGTCATCCTCTTAATTGTTCTCCTCTTGCGAAGAGCAGATGCTGTCCATGTGTGTGTGTGTTAGTGCTTGATTGTGTGTTCTTGTACGAGTTAGAGATGGGACGATAACCCGAAGAATTATCAACACTGACCATACCGATGACTTATCACAGGCATTTTGCTGGTACCGTTCATTACAACAAGTAGCCTATACTAGAGAAATGTGTTTGAAATGAAACAAGTTTGCTAATATGGATGATTGTTAATGGTACAATTGCTATCTAGTAGGAGTAGTTGAAAGGATAATAAAAAAAACTGATGCACATTGTTAAAATTATCTCCCGAGTGGCGCAGTGGTCTAAGGCACTGCATCGCAGTGCAAGCTGTGCCACTAGAGATCCTGGTTCGAATCCAGGCTCTGTCGTAGCCGGCCGCGACCGGGAGACCCATGGGGCGGCGCGCAATTGGCCCAGCGTCGTCCAGGGTAGGGGAGGGAATGGCCGGCAGGGATGTAGCTCAGTTGATAGAGCATGGTGTTTGCAACGCCAGGGTTGTGGGTTTGATTCCCACTGGGGGTATGAAAAAAAAAAAATGTAAGTCGCTCTGGATAAGAGCGTCTGCTAAATGACTAAAATGTAAATGTAAATGTTAAAATGTATCGTTCTATTTGTCGTTATTTAATTTATGGCTCTACTGTGTGTGCCCATATGTGCATTACCTCCACTGACATTTTAAATATTAGTCTTAAGCATTTGGCACCCTATTCCCTTTATAGCACAATACTTTTAAACAGGGCCCATAGGGCTCTGGTCAAAAGTAGTGCACTTTATAGGGAATAGGGTGCTATTTGGGGTACAGAAACAGAGGCCTATTCACATATGGTGAAATAATAGGCCCAATGTTACTAACAAAGGGGTGTTCTTTGTAGTAGCCCTCCTCCCAAGAGATGTTTTCCCCTAGCCTAACATCTGGGCGATTTTAACATAATGCATATTTCTCTCTCGCCCGCTCTCTCTGGTTCAGCCACAGGCACTTCCTCTGCTGTAATAGATAATGCTAATGCCTCCGCTAGACACACACACACACGCTGTAGAAGGAGGACACTAATCATCTAATGGCACTAAAGTAATGTTGGGCGACGTCTGTATGATTGATATCACAGAAACTCTAAATTAATGGGAACATATGAGACCAAATAAGAGTGCGTCGCGCTATGCATTTCCTCTCCCTCTTATCTGTGCCTGTTCGTGTGTGTGTGTTAATGGCAGTGTTAGAGCATATGCTGCCACATGATGCTTCTATTAAAATATGTCCTGCCTAGAGGATGATGTATAGTGTGGAGACTAGTTCATTAGGGGAGAGTACCTATAAATGCACTCATTAGCTCCGTTATTCTGCTACTGACTGCTTAATCATTCCTTTGTCTTGAATGTCTACCATTGATATATGCTCTTTTTTATTGATTTATTTTGTATATGCTCATGTTACTGTGAGGAGTTTACATTAGTAAGTTGAGAGAGATTTGACTAAGTCGCTGTGGATCAGTGTCTGCTAAATGACCTAAATGTAAACAACGTGGAATTTTATTTTACTGACATTCCTGCCCTTTTATCTCGTCTTTAGACCTTTTAAAAAAGACTACACCCATTAGTGAAGTTAGAGAAGAGAAGTTATCTTCTCTATCAGGTGTGTATCTGTTATTACAACCTGTCTCTTCCTGTCCCAGGTGTTGCAGCACATCCTGAACCCAGCGTTCCTGTACAGCTTTGAGAAGGGGGAGGGGGAGCAGCTTCTGGGACCGCCCAATCCTGAGGGAGACAACTCGGAGAGCATCACCAGTGTCTTCATCACCAAGGTTAAAAAACAAACAAACCAACGCCTCGCCCTCAAGACTCTTCATGGATGGCCTATCCTTTCTCTACACCCCTGTCCTTCTCTCCTCTTTTCATCCCTTTCTCCCTCTTAATTTGTTACATCCATCTCTACCTCTTTTTCCTTTTATTCTGATCCTCTTCTCCCTCTCTCCTCTCATCCCTATCTTCCCTTGCCCATCTTGCCCCCTCTTCCTGCTCTCATCCTATTGTCCTCTCTCCTCTCTTCCCTTGCCCATCTTGCCCCCTCTTCCTGCTCTCATCCTATTGTCCTCTCTCATCACTCTGTCCATCCATCAGAGCAGTGTGTAATGTCCTGGCCTGCCTGGCAGTACTGTCACCGTGGCAACAGTAAAGGTCACTGTTTTTTTTGTCTTGAACACGATCTAATCATCGTCTCTGACTCACTATCTGACTAACACCAGACCTAGTATGGATCTGGTCATCTGGTTGGGTTTTAAACTCATTTCCTCTCGCCTCCTTTCTACATGACAAATTATGCATTTTAAGTCTTTGGAAAATGCCACTGCCAAAAACAACTATTCCCCCACCCTCCCCAAATCGAATTATATTGTATTTATTTATTGAATTATATAAATTGCTTTGTTTAAAAAGACCTATAGAATGTACATCAAATATGATGACAAGGTATTGATGCTCTTCTCCTTGCCCTTCTCTCTGTGGAAAGAAATGTATTGAAGAACAAGTAATATAATACATCCATCTCTCCCCTATAGGTCCTGGATCCAGAAAAGCAGGCAGACTTACTAGATTCCCTCCGTATCTACCTGCTCCAGTTCTCTACTCTCCTGGTGGAGCACGCCCCCCACCACATCCACGACAACAACAAGTCCCGGAACAGCAAGCTGCGGCGCCTCATGACCTTCGCCTGGCCGTGCCTGCTGCCCAAGGCCTGTGTTGACCCTGCCTGCAAGTACAGCGGCCACCTGCTCCTGGCACACATCATCGCCAAGTTCGCCATCCACAAGAAGATCGTACTGCAGGTTACTTTCCTTTTTTAAAATATAGTCTGCATTTTCTGTGAAATAGCTTGAAATTATTATATTGTGGCAGGCTGTTGCCATTGATCAACTCTTTTGTCTTGTCCACATTGATGGAGGGCACTTGACCAGCATCATTCTTGGAGGTTGCTGGTCTGTTTTTAGGCTACATAATTCAATTTAGAAAGGATATCCGCTCACAGATTTATGCCCCCAAAAGTAACGTTTTACGTTTGGCATGGATCATATTTCTTCCACTTGTGCGTGTATCTAGGTGTTCCACAGCCTGCTGAAGGCCCACACCATGGAGGCCAGGGCTATAGTCCGCCAGGCTATGGCCATCCTGACCCCGGCCGTGCCAGCCCGCATGGAGGACGGACACCAGATGCTGACCCACTGGACACGCAAGATCATCGTGGAGGAGGGACACACCGTCCCTCAACTGGTCCATATACTGCACCTTATCGTCCAGCACTTCAGAGTGAGTGACACACACACGCACACACACATACACACACACATACATGGATGCAGGAAGACACACGCAGTTAGACACACGCACACACATTCTAGCACGCAGGGTGGATTTGTCTGTATAATTATACTTTATAAAACCTACTAATTCTATGGGTCTTGTACTTCCTATACCCTTCATCATTATGATCCCAGCCAGTAGATAGCTGTTTAGAACTAAACTGACGCCCGGTGAAGTTCATTTTAGATTGCTCCGTGACACACTGCTCTCTGACCGAGACCACTCATCTCATCATCATTACCCTGGAGAGATGAGTCTGTCATGATGGACGTGTGTGTGTGTAGAGAGTTAAGTGTGTATGTCTCCATCTCTGACAATGTAGATGGCACTCATCTCACACTCTCTTTGCAGTGTGTGTGTGTTTCCATGTAGACAGGGCTTAGCTGTGCTTTCTGTCTGGGGTTGAGAAGTCCCTGTCAGCCATCAGAGATAATCACTCCATCTGAACCGCTCTAATCATCTCTGACAATGTTGACAGCACTCCAATAGGATAGCAGTGTCATAGAAGCACTCTTTTCAGAGTATTTGTGTATGTTTGTCTCTGTGCGCTTGACCCTTTGGGGTTTGATTGTGTGAGTGGGCATTCTGGCTAAGTATAGGACTAATAAGTGTGTGGGCCTTAAATCAGTGGTGTCTAGAGCATACCTGTGTAGCCTAGATGAACACACACAAGGTATTTCCCCTGTCCCGCCGTTTTCTCCCACGTGGTGTCTAACCACGCACCCCCTTCCTCCTTGTCCCCAGGTGTACTACCCGGTGCGTCACCACCTGGTGCAGCACATGATCAGTGCCATGCAGCGTCTGGGCTTCACCCCCAGTGTGACTATTGAACAGAGGAAGCTGGCTGTGGACCTGGCCGAGGTCGTCATCAAGTGGGAACTACAGAGGATCAAAGACGCACTGGTACACACGCGCACACACATTTTATGACATTAATAATTATTTGTTTGAGGAAAGAACACGTTAATTGTTTCTCATATGGTACTCTTCATTTTACAACTGTAGAAAGTTGATTTTGGTGGTATTTGATTCCTTTTTCTTAGCCGGAGGTGGAGGGGGCCGACCCAGGTGGGAGTGGTGAGGGGACCAGTGCAGGGGGTACCGGGGGGGTAAAAAGAGGCCTCTCCATGGACTCTGCTGCCGGACAGGACGTGAAGAGGTTCCGTACTGCCACCGGAGCTGTCGCCGCGGTAACACCGCCCAGCACAAGTGTACGTATCAGGAGGGAATATATTATTTTCTCTGGTCACTTGGTCAGGAAAACCGAATGGGTCTATGTAACAGCTCCACCGTGCCTTCTGATTGGCTAGGTTAAATTTGCGTGTGTTTGTTTGGGCTCACCCTGTCCCCTGTGTGTGTGTAGGTGTTTGGCCGCAGTACATCCATGCCGGTAACAGAGACCCTCCTCACCAAGCCAGTGGAGAAACAACACACAGACACCGTGGTCAACTTCCTCATCCGCATCGCATGCCAGGTAAAACACTCCTTTCTCATGATCACAGGTACCCCCCCCCCCCGGTCACTGCATCACAGTCAGCATGCCTTGGTAGCAGCAGCAGATGTTCAGCCCTGGACTTTCATTGAGGGACATGTCCTTGGTTCTGGATCTGTGGGCTTTACCTGAAATAGAACCGGGAAAGAATGTCACCTTCTCCTCTGGGCACCATTGTACATCCTTGCCATGTGAATGTGCTTCGTTTTACTTAGGTTACTTGCATTACAACTGTCTGACACTGAAACAGCTGCTGCTTTTACTCCGTTTTGTTTCACAAGACCTGTGGACCCTTAATTAACCTTTGTCTATTTTCAATGGAAGATGATAATGATGATTGTTTTTCTTGGGGAACATAACAATGTCGCTCAAACAGAAGGGGAACTAACAAAATCACTGACAACAAACAAAGTGGGGTTTTAGGAGGGGTTCTGAAAGACACTGAAAGTTGATTAGCAACAACAACTGGGACCTAAAAGACACCCACAGTGAGCGCCTACTAAATTTCCCCACTACGAGGCAAACAAAAGAAAAAGCTACACTAAACTTAAAGACAGGAAGCATTGTCTTTCTAGAAATCAAATAGGGACAGCCAACCAAAGGTGTTGACCCTCCACATCTCTCAAGGCAACTGGAGGGCTGGGCCAGCCGCTCTTAATTAGCACCTTCCCATTAACAAGATGGCAACCAGCACAGGTGCAACACATACTGACTAACAAGGTGACACCAAACGGTGCGCCCTACATGCTAACGTGCTAAAGTCTAACCTCTAAACATAAATGGAAAAACCTGTAACATGATTATGATGTCTCCTCCCTCCCTCCAGGTCAATGACAGTGCCAATGTGGCGGGGTCTCCAGGTGAGCTCCTGTCCCGTCGCTGTGTCAGCCTGATGAAGACTGCCCTCCGCCCTGACATGTGGCCCAGAGCTGAGCTCAAACTACAGTGGTTTGACAAACTCCTCATGACTGTGGTAAGGCTTCACAGAAATCTCAGCTTCTAGCATTCTAGTTGTTTATTTTGTGTTCACATTGAGGTTTTGCTTCTCTTCTGGGCAAAATTGCTTTATCATGCCTCTAGAAATGATTTGTAAATCTCACATCAACTTACAACATACAACCATCAACTCAAATCCACCATGTATAGCTGTGTTTTCAATGAGTGAGTAACTGAAGTATGTTCTTGCAGAGTTTCCTCCTGGGATTTGGCCTTCAGTCAGTTGTTTTCCTCAGCTCCTAAGTTTCAGTCTGTCTTCCTATTTTAATTCCTTTGTCCCTTATCAGTTCCCTGTCATTATTTAGTCATTATTTGAAGCCGCAGCCTCACTCAGTGTAGGAGAGATAACTAAAGTAAATCCACCCGGACTGCCTTGACTGTCCTCCCCTCCTCCACCCTATTCATAAGCTTCCTAGGACAAGGTTATCTGAGTGCAACCCCAAATGTCTGACAATGATTGTTTTTCTCTCTGTGGATCACTGCAGCCCCCCCTCAAACCGAGCCCCAACCTTACCTGGGGGGGCTGAACAGTACATGCCCAGCAGTCTTATCCAGACCAACGCTTTAAATCAGATTACCTTTTATCTCATTGTACTGCCATGTCAGTCATTAAAGTTACAGCGGGAGAGGGCATAACACACACACACACCTGTCTGAAACACACCAGAGACTAGGCGTTATTCTGTTCCTACAGCACTGAATCAAAACCTTTTAACTTAGACCAGAGCCTTATCAACCGAGCCACCTTGTTCATTATTACACATTAGACCAAATGGTCCGCTCCAAATCCTCTATCTATCTCCATCTTCTCTCCTCCCTCTCGCTCTACTAAATAGAGAGTGAAATTGACAGCACTCCAAAAGGATAATCTTAGATAATTGATGTATTACCCTGCACTCACATTATTTTTCTCTCCACCTCTCTAACCCCCCCCCCCCCCCCCCCTCCCCCCTCCAGGAGCAGCCGGCCCAGGCTAACTTCTCTAACATCTGTACTGGTCTGGAGATCCTGTGCTTCTTGCTGACGGTGCTCCAGTCCCCAGCCATCCTAACCCACTTCAAGCCCCTCCAGAGGGGCATCGCTGCCTGCATGACCTGCGGCAACACCAAGGTCCTGCGGGCCGTCCACTCTTTGCTCTCCAGACTCATGAGCGTCTTCCCCACCGAGCCCAGTGAGTCCCAGCTGTATTAGTAGATCCCAGACTGGTGTCTGCTGTGACATACTTTTAGGAGTTCTCCTGTGACCCGTTGACTCAGAAAGAATCAGCTGCTGACACGCTATTTGGGGAACTGCCTTTTGAGTCGATAAGCCAAACTTCATTCTACTATGATCAAATGTGTTACCTTTTCCTCTCCCAGGCACGTCAACTGTAGCGTCTAAGTATGAGGAGTTGGAGTGTCTGTATGCAGCGGTGGGGAAAGTCATCTACGAGGGCCTCACCAACTATGAGAAGGCCACCAGCAGTGCTAACCCAACACAGCTGTTTGGTAAGACACCTACCAGTACCAATGCGCACTCTCTGTTACTTTCTCTGTCGGCCTCTTTCTCCCTTGCACTCAATCATTCCTGCTCGTTCGCTCTCTCTCAGGCGCGCCTGCACACACTATCTCTCTATCCAGCAATTAGAGGTGTAGGTGTGTTTTAAATCTAAGGCAATGGTCTGTGCTGGGTGGGTTAACAGCTCGTCTGGTTAAATGAACGGTGCAGCACAGGTCAGTCAGTCTGTAGGGGTAAAGACCGATTTTTCTCTTTCACTACTTCTAATATCAGTTTTATACCAGATGTCAGAAGTTTTTCTGAAAAGCTTATTTTTAATGCATGAGAATAAAGTCTCAATTTACACGGAGGTGGCATTATTTATTTAAGTAAGTGGCACAAAGTGACAAATGGCTATTGGAGAACACTCTAAAGGTAACGCTATTTGATACCTTTTCCCGAAATGGCAACAGTGGTCAATAACTGCCTTCATACCCTGTCCTCTCCTTGAGGGGTTGTGTTACACACACACACACACACCGCTGGTATGATGCATGTCTCGCCGACGGTGACATTTTAACATTTGTCTCCCCTCCACAGGAGACCGATGATTTTTCTCCACTCTGTAAATTGGTTAGATTTCCTCCAAAAACGACCTTGTAGTGTGTGTGTGGGAGATGGTGACATTGTCTCAAATGTATTTTTCTCGCTCTCTCTTTTTTTTTTTTCTTTCTCTCTCCTCTCTCTCCCAGGTACGTTGATGATTCTGAAGTCTGCCTGTAGTTACAACTCCAGCTACATCGACAGGCTCATCTCTGTGTTCATGCGCTCGCTGCAGAAGATGGTCCGAGAACACCTCAGTCCCCAGCAGGCCACCCCCGGGCCCACCGAGGCCAGCACAGGTTGGGAATACACAAACAAACAGACTCACACGCATTCAGAGACACACACACACACACACACATGCACATACAGGTTTCCAGACTCACTTTTTCCCCTGGTGGAACTGGTGCTACTTAGTTTTTCAGTTGGTGGCACCAGCCCATCATTTGGTCACACCTACATTTTGCCGTAATCCTCTTATAAAGTTATTCACGGTGCAAAAAAATATGTTCCATCTAACATGTCCAACCTAAAGCAGTGATTGTCATGGATTTGTTGGTTGACAATTAGGCTATTGTTGCTATACACTGAGTGTACAAAACATTAGGAACACCTGCTCTTTCCATGAGACTGACCAGGTGAAAGCTATGATCCCTTATTGATGTCACTTGTTAAATCCACTTCAATCAGTGTAGATGAAGTAGAGGAGACGGGTTCAATAAGGATTTTTAAGCCTAGAGAACATTTGAGACATGGATTCTGTGTGTGCTATTCAGAGGTTGAATGGGCAAGACAAAATATTTAAGTGCCTTCGAACGGGGTATGGTACTAGGAGCCAGGCACACCGGTTTGAGTGTGTCAAGAACTGCAATGCTGCTGGGTTTTTCACGAATTGAGGCTGTTCTGAGGGCAAAAAGGAGTGCGCATCTCAATATTAGGAAGGTGTTCCTAATGTTCTGTACACTGAGTTTATTTTACAGTCAAAATAGGGCTGAATTTTTTTTCTTCTCAATAGATTCATTTGCCTACATATTTTTTGTCCACTAATATCACATGCTGTAGGCCAGGGTTCTCCAACTGGCAGCCCGCGGGTGATTTTATTTATATTTGGACATAAAATACTAAAAACACCAGCAAATCAGCTCCAAGTGGTTTTAATTTAGGAAATTCCCACGCATAATAGAGACACAGTGCCTTCAGAAAGTATTCACACCCCTTGACTTTTTCCACATTTTTTTGTTACACAGTGGGATTTAATTGGGCCTCCCGAGTGGCGCAGCGGTCACTACAGATCCGGGTTCAATCCCGGGCTGTGTCGCAACCGGGAGACCCATGAGGTGGCGCACAATTGGCACAGCGTCGTCTGGGTTAGGGGAGGGTTTGGCCGGCTGGGATGTCCTTGTCCCATCGCACTCTAGCGACTCCTTGTGCCGGGCGCATGCACGCTGACTTCGGTTGTCAGCTGTATGGTGTTTCCTCCGACACATTGGTGCGGCTGGCTTCCGGGTTAAGCGAGCAGTGTGTCAAGAAGCAGTGCGGCTTGGCGGGGTCGTGTTTCGGGGGACGCATGGCTCTCGACCTTTGCCTCTACCGAGTCCATACGGGAGTTGCAGTGATGGGACAAGACCGTAACTACCCATTGGATATATCAAAATTGGGGAGAAAAAGGGGTGACAAGTACCCCCCCAAAAAATTTATTTAATTGTCATTGTCTGTCAACGATCTACACAAAGTACCCTGTAATGTCAAAGTGGAAGAAAAATTCTAACATTTTGAAAATAAAAATATGGGTAAAAAACACTAATATATCCTTGATTAGATAAGTATTCAAACCACTGAGTCAATACATGTTAGAATCACCTTTGGCAGCGATTACAGCTGTGGGTCTTTCTGGGTAAGCCTCCAAGATTGGATTGTACAATATTTGCACATTATTCTTTTTAAAACTCTTCAAGCTCTGTCAAGTTGGTTGTTGATCATTGCTAGACAGCCATTTTCAAGTCTTGCCATAGATTTTCAAGCCGATTTACGTCAAAACTGTAACTAGGCCACTCCGGAACATTCAATGTCGTCTTGGTAAGCAGACTGAACTAGGTTTTCCTTTAGGATTTTGCCTGTGCTTAGCTCTATTCTGTGTCTTTTTTTTATCATGAACTCCCTAGTCCTTGCCGATGACAAGCATACCCTTAGCATGATGGAGCCAACACCATGCTTGAAAATATGAAGTGGTACTCAGTGATGTGTTGTTGGATTTGCCCCAAACATAATGCTTTGTATTCAGGACATAAAGTTAATTTCATTGCCACTTTTTCTGGCAGTTTTACTTTAGTGCCTTGTTGCAAACAGGATGCATGTTTTGGAATATTTGTATTCTGTACAGGCTTCCTCTTTTTCACTCTTGTCAATTAGGTTAGCATTGTGGAGTAACTACAATGTTGTTGATCCATCCTCAGTTCTCCTTTCACAGCCATTCAACTCTGTAACTGTTTTTTAAAGTCATCATTGGCCTCATGGTAAAATCCCTGAGCGGTTTCCTTCCTCTCTGGAAACTGAGTTAGGAAGGACGCCTGTATCTTTGTAGTGACTGGGTGTATTGATACCATCCATAACATTACCATGCTCAAAATGATATTCAATGTCTGCTTTTTTTTTTTTACCCATCTACTAATAGATTCCCTTTGCGAGACATTGGAAAACCTCCCTGGTCTTTGTGGTTGAATCTGTTTGAAATTCACTGCTCAACTGAGGGTACAGAGATGAGGTAGTCATTCAAAAATCATGTTAAACATTATTGCACATAGTGAGTCCATGCAACTTATTATGTGACTTGTTAAGCATATTTTTACTCCTGAACTTATTTAGGCTTGCCATAACAAAGGGGTTGAACACTTATTGACTCAAGACATCTCAGCTTTTCATTTTTAATTAATTTGTAGAAATTTCAAAAAACATAATTCCACTTTGAAATTATGGGGTATTGTGTGTAGGCCATTGACAAAAAAATCTACTTTTAATCCATTTTAAATTCACTCGAACCAGGGTTTGGAACCAACAATTATTTTCAAATCATTTTGTTCTGAACAGAAACATCTTTTTTTCTCGTTCCGTTCCACTGTTCTGAACCAAAAAAATACAAAAAGTAACTGTTTATCGTTCCTTTTTAAACTTCTGACATTAAATTACTTCACAAATGGATAAAGTAGCTTGCTAAGGAGTGGGCAAGCTATGTACATGCATTGGACGGACAAGTCTAGTGTAGGGTGCGACATTTGACTGAAATTTAGAGCGCTGGGCATGAAGTGCTGGGCGTCTTGTTGTTATGACATGCATTATCTGAATTAGGCCAGATAATTATACCTACGGAGGAGCGGCTTCTAAGAAGGAACTTTGAATGTTTTTGAACTTTTTGGCTTAGTGTTGGACCAGAGCTAGCCCTTGATCATGACTCTCAGTTCTGTTAAATTACACACAATGCTGTCTAGAGTTTTTGAGAGCTAGACCAGAGCTAGCTAACAAGCTTGTGTGTACAGAGCGGCAGCAGATTTTAAATATAAACTTGTGTTCTGAATCACGCCAGTAAACTTGTCTTGCCTTTTTGTACTTAATAAATCCAATGTGAAACGTGATTACTATAGTATCCTTAACTAGCATTGAAAAAGTGAATCCATTCTTCTCTAATTAAAAATCGCTCTCCCTAATTTCTGAATCTCGCCTGTAACTTCAGTAGCTAGTGTAGACTATGCATGCTTCGGAAGGGCAGGTAGCCTACACACACACTGGCAAAGATTTTCAGCTGGCAGGCATGCAGACGATGGAATACATTTCTGAGTGACCGTAAGGGCTTTGAATAGGCACTTTCTTGTGGGACATTTCTTTTTTTTTTCTGAACGTAAAATAACATTAACTGGTTCCCATGCTTTTAAAATAACTTATGTTCGGGAACAGTGTAGATAACTTTCGTTCTACTTCTGTTCCTCGGAAAAGTCCATAATTTTTCGGTTCTTTTCCCTGAACCGGTTCCAACCCCTGGCTGTAACACAACAACATGTGGAAAAAGAAAGGGGTGTGTGAACTTTCTGAAGGCACTTTATATGTGATCTATACAAATGTAAGCAGGTTTGAAATGATGTTTTAGCCAAATATTATATCTGTTTTGACTTCTTGCGTTCAATTTTCAGTCCACAAATTATTTGCTATTACGTTTCGGTCCCCTGATCATCCTCTCCAGAAAAAGTTGTCCCGCGGCTGAATCTAGATGATGATCCCTGCTGTAGGCTAATTCATTTGGGACTAATTCACCTCTTAAGGAAGTGGAAATTCAAAACACATTAGCTAGATTACTAAATAAATATAATATGGCTGCTAGTTAGCTGTGTAATTGATTTAATATAACAGTAAATTAATTGTCTCAACAACAAAAAAACGTTGTCTACCCAATGACTTATATAGGCCTACGGGTATGCACTGACCCACCACGAAACACTGCGGTATGCACTCGCTCGCGCTCTGTATCTTGAAGCCGTAACCTACCAGAAACGTTTGTTTTAAACCGGTGCCAATCACTCAATATTGAGAAATAAATGTTATACCTACAGCAAGCTGTGATCCTCTATCCAACAGAAACAACAGTATGTGCTTTCAAACAATGTTTTCCCCGCTATTACAGTTTGAAATGTTGCGCAATCAGAACACATCTTTCTCTCCCTCTAGAGCGCACAGGAGGGAGAGGGAGTGAGAGTGGCTCGCTCATCACAGCAGCCGCCAGCGAAACAGGTACAGGGGCAGATCAGACACGTTCATTGTAGGAATCAGGATAACGCATTTTACTGTTTGACCAAATCAGGATTTTTAAAAATAGGGAGTTTTGAATGAGATGACCAGCTAGAATTTGCAGCTTGCACCGATGCGACCATTTCAACATTTAACTGGCATAGCCAAGTTAAAGGGACTTTAAATGCGACTAAAATGGTCGCACTCTGGAACCTTAACACACGCATACACACCTATTACCTTGGACCTCCCACATACTCAGGCCCACCAAACACAGTTCTCCCAGTAGATGTGTTACCTAGCCCCAGCAGCCCAGGTTGGATGGCATCAGGTTACTTCTAACACTGCCCGGCTCTCTGCTCCATTTCCTCCAGTCATCGGCCATTAGTGCTCTCCCAGTTCTATAATACAGTCTTCCTAAATTAGACTTTATCAAACGGGTGAAATTTCAGCTGGCTGACCTTAGCACCCCCTGCAACCAGTTGGAATTTCCCTAATCTGTGTGATACTGAGATGAGAGGGTGTAGCAGTCAAATCACAATGTGTGTGTTCCGGGCACCTCCAGAAACCCCTCAGGACCCAGATCTCAGATATCCCCGTATCTCGGGTCTGTTTGGCCTATACAGAAGCCCCTGTATCAGTGTGAATGGCTGTAAGGTCCGGAAGATCCCCTGGGCTGATAGAGGTCTCACTGGGAATGTACTACGGCTCTGATTCCCTTCCTGGGTTGTAGATGCAGTGAGATGCCTCTGGCTGAGACAAAGAGCCTTTTACCTTGCACTGTTTCGCCAAAGGTTAGGTGGTCCTCCTGTTTAGTGTAGTACGTTTTCTGCAAGTTAAGTCTTGCGGCATTAGTGTGGCCAATGGGTGCTGCTGCAGTGAGACTGCATTTAGTGTTTACTGTTGGCCATAGCTAATGAGCCCAATCCAAGCACCTCTATCCCTGCTCTTCCAAAGCCTGGTAATGATATTGAGATGCTATCAGGCCTTTAAATGGCTCTCAAATGACCTGTATGTTCACTGTCAAGGAACACAAACACACTCCGTTACACTCACTGTGTAGTGAATGCAGTTAAGTGAATTTACATTGTATGTCTTGACCTAACCTTTCCCCACAGTGACTAGCGAACTAGTGATGCTGTCTCTGGACCTGGTGAAGACGCGTCTGTCCGTCATGACCTCTAACCTCTCCCTACAGTGACCAGTGAGTTGGTGATGCTGTCTCGGGACCTGGTGAAGACACGTCTGTCCCTCATGACCTCTAACCTCTAACTTCTCCCTACAGTGACTAGCGAACTAGTGATGCTATCTCTGGACCTGGTGAAGAGTCGTCTGTCCGTCATGTCCATTGAGATGAGGAAGAACTTCATCCAAGTCATCCTCACGTCGCTCATCGAGAAGTCTCCCGACGCCAAGATCCTCCGCGCCATCGTCAAGATCGTGGAGGAGTGGGTGAAGAACAACTCCCCCATGGCAGCAAACCAGGTGAGAGGACCATTTTCCATCACGTTTCCCTGTTGGCCATTTAGCAAACACTGTGGACATACGCTGCTAATGATCTGTGTAAGAACAACTAGCCAGCAAAGCAATCTGGGAACCAGGAAACACAAACCTACACAGGTGTCTTTGCTCTGAGTCCAGCAGAGGGACAGAATGAGGAGGGAGCGAGAACCAAAGGTTCTTCACACTCCCCCCTTCAGATGTACTAAAGATAAATGAACTGAATCAATCTGCTCTCTCTCCTCCTTCATGTCTCTCGCTCCCTCCATCCCTCTCTCCATCCACAGATGCCCAATCTTCGTGAGAAGTCCATTCTGCTGGTGAAGATGATGACCTATATTGAGAAGCGTTTCCCTGATGACCTTGAGTTAAACGCCCAGTTCCTGGACCTCGTTAATTACGTCTACAGGTAATTACCCCCATTAATCACCTGGACGAGTATGCAGGGCAAATATACTGAGCGCTGCTACGCTTCTTCATCCATCGAGGCGGAGGAGAAGAGGAGGGGATGGGCGTAGAGAGAAGGAAGGGGGGGGGCAGGGAGAGAGGGGTGTATGCCAGGTCACCGCCACAAACCATTCATCCATTGAGCGGGAGATGGAGGGATGGGAGTGGGGTGGAGAGAGCAAGGGAGTATGCCACCAAACCACCACCACTCCATCTATTGAGAGGGAGGAAGAGAAAGAGAGGTGGGGATAGGTTAGACAGAATGATGGGGGTTGGGTTTGAGAGTCTTCCAGTGACAGGACACATGGTGTGAGGGAGAGATGGGAGGGTGGCTGAGGGGTGAGAAGGGAGTCAGAGAGGTGAGGCAGCCAAGCGAAAGGTGACGGACTCCTCAGCCCACTGCTATTCATCCTGGCTGGCCCTCTAACCACACACAAACACCACTCCCCCGTCCCTCTCCTCCAGTCCTCAGAACTTGCCCCATCCCTTTTCCCATTCTGCCTGTTCACAGACGATCGGCTCTGTAAGTCACATAACTTTGAACAAGCTGTAAAACTATGATTGACTCATCACCGTCCACATCACATAAAGATAACAGAAGGACATAGCATCTGCTCCACGACGATGTCTCTGAATAAGTAGCTGGTTTAGTAGCTTTAGTATAATACACTTACTGCTGAGACATTACTCCTCCTCTCTTTTAAATACTCTAGAGGCCCGTTCACCAGGGCTGTGGGATGTTAACCGTTTTACTATTCCGCTAGGATTATCATTAAAGATAAATGCTCCATTTTTAAACATTTAGTTAAAGTAACCGTCTGCATCCTCCACTGTTTCACTCCAATGACCTTCATTGCTTCTTGTCCTCCACTCATTACCATGATGCTTTTAGCTACTTTGGTATCTTAATTCTTATGAAGGAGCTTGCTCCGAAACGCATTAGCATGAGTTACTGTATAGGAGAATTAAGTTGCAGTCGTCAACCTTTTTTCATTAGATATAAAGAATGGTGACATAAATACATTTCAACCCTCTTTGTACAAACAGGGACGAGAGTCTCTCAGGAAGTGACATCACGTCGAAGTTGGAGCCGGCCTTCCTGTCTGGGCTACGTTGCGCCCAGCCTCTGATCAGGGCTAAGTTCTTTGAGGTGTTTGACCTCTCCATGAAGAGACGTGTCTACGAGAGGCTTCTCTACATCTGCTGCTCTCAGAACTGGGAGGCAATGAGCAGCCACTTCTGGATCAAACAATGCATAGAGGTAAGGAGACGTGCTAGGACGAGGGGTCGAATCATGACTATTTTGGATGTCAGTTGAGACATTTGAGATTTCGAGAGCTTGGGACTATAAGGTTATCTGCATTTTTTTCAAAATTGAGTTGACATAGCTTTGTTCTTTTCAATGTTCTCTACCTATGTTTTCAATGTACGGTACTCTAAATACCCCCAATTCATGTTAAGGTCAAAAGAATACAATAAAAAAAATTGCTCACACCATTTAAAGCAATGAGGTTTCGGAACTTTAAAGCCAATTATCTCAATCATCTTTTTGCAGATAGAACCTTGTAGTCCCAAACTCTCCATTTTTTTTGAAGTCCTTTGAAAAGAGGTTGCTGATTTGAGCTTTGAAATCGAACTATGTCCTGTTTTAGCACAAATAATTATTTGATACTGTGGTATGTGATTTAGCTTGTCCGTGATGCCTTTTTGTGAAGTGTCTACATAATGCTTCAGACCCCCTAGAAACTGTTAACCTGGCTTTCTGTGATCTCTTTTCTGTGTGACTCTCTGCCTCTGTGTTAGCTGCTGCTGGCAGTGTGTGAGCGTAACAGCATCATCGGGACCAGCTGCCAGGGCTCCATGCTCCCATCCATCACCAACGTCATCAATCTGGCCGACAGCCACGACCGCGCCGCCTTCGCCATGGCAACCCACATCAAGCAGGAGCCCCGAGAGAGGGAGAACAGCGAGACCAAGGAGGAGGTGAGGACGCCATGCATCAGGAGTCAGAGGGTCACACGGACACATACACACACACACTGAGACATGTTGACACACACACAAAGACCCATTATCCCATCATGTGTATTTGTTATAGGAGAGGAATAACATCTATTTCTCCCTATTTGTTAACCTGTAGTTTCTGCTGCAACAAACTGTTCCCCACAGATGCAGTATTTATATAACAGTCAATATTTTCAGTTTACCTTTCCTCTCCCATCTCATCATGATGTTCATCTCTCCAAGGGGAAAGACTAAGTGCTTTTGCATATATTACAATAAATGACTAAATGCATCTCCCTCTCTCCTCTTCTTCCCTTTCCTTTCCTCGATCTCCTCCACTCCTTCTACTCTCTCCCCCATCCTTTCCTCTCCCTCCCCCCTCTCTCTCCTCCAGGATGTGGAGATAGACATAGAGCTAGCCCCAGGGGACCAGACAGCCATCCCCAAGACCAAGGAGCAGGCAGAGAAAGACACAGGCAACCAGCTGCACATGCTCACCAACCGCCACGACAAGTTCCTCGATTCCCTTAGAGAGGTCAAGGTGAGTTATGACACCAACCCTCGCCCTTTTGGTTAAAATCTTATTATTTTCCTCTGCAACCCTCCCCGCCCTCACTGTCAAGTTCATCAACGCTTTTAGCACTTAAGACTTTGGCTTTGAGCACACATTCTACATTTGATAGATTTATATGGATGAAGCTTAAGGAAATATATTTGGAATGTCATAAATTGACCCTTGAACCTTAATCCTTCAGGTTGTTCCGCAGGAAAGTACCACAAAATATCCTGTGGAATTTCCTGCGTAACTTTTCTGTGGGATTTTTGCTGCAGGATTCCTGTAGGGATGTTTTGTAAAGGCGAGACGTTAACCCCTTATTGTCATTGTGTCAGATGCTGACCTGTGGTTGTTGTCATTGTGTGTGTCAGACGGGGGCGCTGCTGAACGCCCTGGTCCAGCTGTGTCACATCTCCACCCCGCTGGCTGAGAAGACCTGGGTACAGCTGTTCCCTCGCCTCTGGAAGATCCTGTCTGACCGGCAGCAACATGTAAGTACTGCCAGGTCAATGAGCAGTAACATGTCTTGTACTTCCAGGTCAAAAAGTTGGCACTAGATGGCCAGCCTACAATGTATGGTAAATGCAGTGTGCTCACAACTGTATTGGGGCCTGTTCAAAAGGGGTCAACATTCCAGAACGTTTAGGCTGAAGGAATCATGTCAGCTCCATAGAAATAGAATGAATATTGTAATAGTAATTATTTTCCAATGTCTATTCATGGTGTTTCTATCTGAAACGTTGAGATTAGCTATTTATACCTTCTATACAAGTTTACAGGTCAAAACCCTGGTTGTCATGCCGTGATAGAGGTCAAAGGCTATGGCATGACTCATTGTCTGTGTCATCATTATTCACCTGGACAGGGCCGACACGGGTCACAGGCTCTGCTCTGACCTGACTGGTCAGCACCACACTCACACACAGACCCTCTGAGACACACATACTGAGACCAACGCACACCTCAGCTCAGTGACGTTGGTTAGCAGACAGTCAGCCTGACCTTGGCTCTCCCATTTCTACCTTAAAACATGCAATTTCCTCTTAATGAGGAACCATTCATTTATGCAAAATATGGAAGAAGAAAACACATACTGAGTTTAATGAACCAGATGGCTCCAGTATTAAGAGGCCCATTTAAGGGCTCCTGATTTGAAGTGATTGAGCTATTAACTTTCTGAGACACGCTGGAAATAGAACTAGACGTCTTTTAATGATGTTTGTCACTCAAAGACGGACGTGGATAAATACTTAAATAGGTTGCATATTTATGCTGATAATTATCTGGTTATAAATATCTTAATGTGGTTTTAGGGTACTGACTGCTGGAGGAAAAATCTATTCAAGGCATTTAAATAGAGTGATTATTTTTGCTGAGGCTGTCTCTTAGATGATTATGCTGTGGTAGCTAATATGGTGGCTTCCAATTAGTTCTAGCTTGGTTTCAGTTGTGCATCATATTGCATGCTTTTGGCCATAGAAACACTTTCTGTCTGTCCTCTTAACCTTAACTCTCCTTTCCTCTCTCTCCACTTTCTTCTCTCCCAAACCTCCCTCTCCTCCCGCGTCACCTCCCTCCCCCTCTCCTCCCAGGCCCTGTCAGGTGAGATGAGTCCTTTCCTGTGCAGTGGGAGCCACCAGGCTCAGAGGGACTGCCAGCCCAGTGCCCTCAACTGCTTTGTGGAGGCCATGTCCCAGTGTGTTCCCCCTATCCCCATCAGGCCCTGTGTGTTGAAGTACCTGGGGAAGACTCACAATCTGTGGCTGCGCTCCACTCTGATGCTGGAACAGCAGGCCTTTGAGAAGGGCCTCAGCCTGCACAGCAAGCCCAAGCAGAGCACCACCGAGTTCCACGAACAGGAGAGCATCACTCCACCACAACAGGTACGGGTTTACAGACGACATCTTGTTCACTTTCAGTTCTATTAGATGAGTACATAGTGGATAACAGTGAGCTTGTTAACTTTTCTTCAGACATTGCCTTTGTACTTACTGTACAGTCCATTCATTAAATAGGTATGGCTGCTTGACAGAAACTGCATCCTAACTAGGAATGTAACGATTCCAGTTCAACTGTTTAAGATGTGTGTGCATCGGTCCACAGGACTCCAAACCGATCCAAATGTAGCGTGAATCAGTCAGAAAATGTATTAAAACATTATGAACTGCCGGTTCACTAACCTTTCACCATTAAAATGCTTGTAAGATGACTTGTGCAATAGTCAATCATAGGCTTTATTAGTTGGGAGACAACCCAACGGTGCCCACTGTAAACTCTTGTTGCGCATACTAGAAAGCACAACTTTGGGGATATCGTTGATTTAAGGTTATAGGGAAACTGACACTATCAGGACTACTTAAAAAAAAAAAAAAAAAATCAACAATCAAGTCTCCATTGAATGGGTAGAATGGGTTGATTTTAATCAAGTTACTACAATTTAGGCGATACATTTTGAATTTCAACAGTATCCCCCTTCAACATTCCAAACTGAACTTTACCTGCTGTGATCTTTGTGGCATAACAATGCAGCTGATTGACTGAAGATTATACCTACAGTAACATTATGCTTCTTTTGATTGATTGATTTTGTTTTCTTAACATTAAGGAGTGGATGATTTTCTTGTTGTTGCTATGTATAAAAGAAACTGCAACCAATTAAACAACCTAGGTGTATTCATTAGTCGCACACTGTAGCGAAACGCTTTGCACAGTTTAACATGTCAACCTTCCAAACTGACCTTTGTCTGCCCTGACCTTTGTTGCATAAGAATGCAGGTGATTATCTAAGAATGAAACCTGCAGTGACATTATGCTGGAAAGAACATTAGATTGATTCATGATGATATTTGCCCAATATTTAGTAGGGGAGGGGAAAAAATTGACTTGAAATATGCACATTTTCATAAAGAACAACATGTATTTCAATTATTTTAGCTTTATGGTATGAGAATCGGTTTAACTTGAAGGTTAGTGTTAGACGTAGCTCTGTCATTTTATAGCATGACCAGATAGTATAAACTGGCAACCATTCCCATAGACACTTCCTTCTATTTATGCTTGTGCTACATTTTAGATTCTATTTTTATTCCATCAAGCTTCTATTTTGATTACTTTATTACTTAGTTTTTTATACTCTTATTGTTGTCGCATATCGAGATGTGAACCTGCAAGTAAGCATTTCATTGTACTGTTTACAACATGTATCCTGTGCATATGACAAATAAATTTGACTTGACACAGATCAGAGAAGTCAGCTCAGACCGATCCAGCTCAGAGAGGCCCAGCTCCTGAGCGCCATCAGCAGCAGATTTTCATTTGGAATGGAAAATGAATGTCTTCATGCAACAACTGTTAGTGCATCAAATCCAATTGTATTGAACCGAATTGCATCGATTTATTCCTCTTATCAAACCGAATCACGCCGAATCGTTTCAAACTAAAACATATCGTTCCTGTATCGGAGCCCATGTATCTAGATGTGTGTCGAATCGTTTTTGAAAGGGAAGATGCACACCTCTGATCCTAACTCTTTGTGTGGTCCAATAGGAGATCCTGGACTCCCTGGCAGAGCTGTACTCTCTACTGCAGGAGGAGGATATGTGGGCGGGGCTGTGGCAGAAACGCTGCAAGTTCCCAGAGACTTCCACGGCTATCGCCTACGAGCAGCACGGCTTCTTCGAACAGGTGAGGCTTTGTTGGCTAATTTTATAGTGTTGAAAACATTGTACAATTATTTAGACTGCAAAGCCTACAGCTGGGTAGGTAGCTTTGCACGAGCCTTGGCTTGTGTGAGCGGGAACAGCTCATAGGTTCTTGCTCCTATCTCCTGTTTATGTAGCGTGAGGCAGCTTGATTTACAATACCCCCTGGACAGGGCGCTAGTCTATTGCAAGGCCTTGCCCCCAGTCTATCTCCTTAATGCCGAGTGCTAGGCAGACACGCACCGGGTCCCATCTTTACAGTATTTGGTATGACTCGGCTTCTAATCTCAGGGCGGACACTTAATCCACAAGTCCATGGAGTTGGTCACAGCTGGGTAGTACTGACTATTTACTATTTTTACTATTTTACCTTCAACAGGCCCAGGAGAGCTATGAGAAGGCCATGGAAAAAGCCAGGAAGGAACACGAGAGGAGCAACGCCTCTCCTGCCATCCTACCTGAGTACCAGCTCTGGGAGGACCACTGGATACGGTAAATAACTGATGTATTTACTGGTGTAGTTGTTACTTTATGCTAGGTGTAATAACTACATAATTACTGTCATAACTATGTAGTTGCTATGTAATATCTGTATTTTCCATGTAATTAATGGTGTATAAAGTAACATTCAGTGTAACTACATGTTCCTTCCATGACAGACTGACCAGGTGAATCCAGGTGAAAGCTATGATCCCTTATTGATGGCACTTGTTAAATCCACTTCAATCAGTGTAGATGAAGGGCAGGAGACAGGTTCAAGAAGGATTTTTAAGCCTTGAGACATGGAATGTGTACAGTACCAGTCAACTTTGGACATACCAATTCATTCAAGGGTTTATCTTTGTTTTTACAATTTTCTACATTGTAGAATAATAGTGAAGACATCAAAACTATGAAATAACACATATGAATTCATGTAGTAACCAAAAAAGTGTTAAACAAATCAAAATATATGCTTTTCCAACTGTCTTGAAGGAGTTCCCACATACGCTGAGCACTTGTTGGCTGCTTTTCCTTCACTCTGCGGTCTAACTCATCCCAAACCATCTCAATTGGGTTGAGGTCGGGAGATTGTGGAGGCCAGGTCATCTGATGCAGCACTCCATCACTTCTTATTGGTCAAATGTCGGGTCATTGTCCTGTTGAAAAACAAATGATAGTCCCGCTAAGCACAAACAAGATGGGATGGCGTATCACTGCAGAATGCTGTGATAGCCATGCTGGTTAAGTGTGCTTTGAATTCTAAATAAGTCAGTGTCACCAGCAAAGCACCCCCACACATCACACCTCCTCCTCCATGCTTCACGGTGGGAACCACACAAGCGAAAATCATCCGTTCACCTAATCTGCGTCTCACAAAGACACGGCGGTTGGAACCAAAACTCTCCAATTTGGACTCCAGACCAAAGGACAGATTTCCACCAGTCTAATGTCCGTTGTTTGTGTTTCTTGGCCCAAGCAAGCCTCTTCTTCTTATTGGTGTCCTTTTTAGTAGTGGTTTCTTGCCTCAATTTGACCATGAAGGCCTGATTCACGCAGTCTCCTCTGAACAGTTGATGTTGAGATGTGTCTGTTACTTGAACTCTGTGAAGCATTTATTTGGGCTGCAATTTCTGTGGCTGGTAACGCTAATTAACTTATCCTCTGTAGCAGAGGTAACTCTGGGTCTTCCTTTCCTGTGGCGGTCCTCATGAGAGCCAGTTTCATCATAGTGCTTGATGGTTTTTGCGACTGCACTTGAAGAAACTTTCAAAGTTCTTGACATTTTCCAGATTGACTGACCTTCACGTCTTAAAGAATGATGGACTATCGTTTCTCTTTGCTTATTTGAGCTGTTCTTGCCATAATATGGACTTACCCCTATTTGGTAAAAGACCATCTTCTGTATACCCTCCATACCTTGTCACAACACAACTGATTGGCTCAAACGCATTAAGGAGGAAATAAAATCCACAAATTAACTTTTAACAAGGCACACCTGTTAATTTAAATGCATTCCAGATGACTACCTCATGAAGCTGGTTGAGAGAATGCCAAGAGTGTGCAAAGCTGTCATTAAGGCAAAGGGTGGCTACTTTGAAGAATCTCAAATATAAAATATATTTTGATTTAACACTTTTTTGGTTACTACATGATTCCATATGTGTTATTTCATAGTTTTGATGTCTTCATCATTATTCTACAATGTAGAAAATAGTAAAAATAAAGAAAAACCCTTGAATGAGTAGGTGTTCTAAAACATTTGACTGGTACTGTATCTGTGCCATTCAGACGGTGAATTGGCAAGACAAAAGATTTAAGTGCCTTTGAACGGGGTATAGTAGTAGGTGCCAGGCGCTCCGGTTTGAGTGTGTCAAGAACTGCAACGCTGCTGGGTTTTTCTCGCTCAACAGTTTCCCGTGTGTATCAAGAATGGTCCACCACCCAAAGGACATCCAGCCAACTTGACACAACTGTGGGAAGCATTGGTGTCAACATGGGCCAGCATCCCTTTGGACACGTTCAACATCTTGTAGAATCCATTCCCTGACGAAATGAGGCTGTTCTGAGGGCAACAGAGGGTGCAACTCAATATTAAGAAGGTGTTCGTTATGGTTTGTACACTCCGTGTATATTGTTCATCTTGATATAAACTATCCTTCCTGTCTCTGCAGCTGTTCTAAAGAGTTGAACCAGTGGGAGCCTCTGACAGAGTACGGTCAGTCGAAAGGCAACAGCAACCCCTACCTTGTACTGGAGTGCGCCTGGAGGGTCTCCAACTGGGGCGCCATGAAGGAAGCACTGGTACAGGTAGGGGATGCCCAACACACACACACACACACACACACACACTGACACAGCTATACACAGAGACCACACACGCACGTAGACACACACTCGGCTGAGGTCTGGTTCCCAACTCCAGAACAGCTTGTAAAGCTGTGGAAATGTAGTTTGGCAGTCGTTAGGGAGGTTAATTTATCAGTCTCGTGTTATCTAAAGCAGAGTAGAGGGAACATAATAGTAGCTGACACATAACAAATACTCCTGCCTTGCTTTCTGCTCAGAGATCTGGAAACGAGCCACTGTCCTGAGGTGACATCTCATTAAACTGTCCAGCAAAACCTTTAACTAGCAACCTCTTACGTTCATTCTCTCTTATCTCTCTGTCTCTCTCGGCATGGGAAACATATGTTTACATTGCCAAAGCAAATGGAATAGACCATAAACAAAAGGGAAATAAACAAAGGAAACTTTAGTAAACATTACACTTACAAATATTTGTAAAATAATTTAGACATTTCAAATGTTATATTATTGGCTATGTACAGTGTTGGAACAATGTGCAAGTATTTGAAGCATTAAAGGGAAAATAAATATAGATTGTAAATACAATGTTTGTGCTCCACTGGTTGCCTTTTTCTCTTCTCCCTCCTCTCTCTCTTTCTCTCTCTCGCATTCCTCCATGGTTTTGCATAGATCTAATATTTACGTGTCTGTGCGTGATTAATTGGCTCAAAATCTGTTGTTTAGTGATTTGTTACTTGGCAGTGGTAGAAGACTGAGTAGAGCAGGCTGCTGCTGTTGTGGTGAGGCTCCGTCTGTCTGTCTGAATGGCCCAGCTTTCAATTAAACAGCCTCTGATAAGGCCACCACTGTCTACGGGAGATTCATCACATATCCCCTCGTCTGTGATAAGTGCATTTTGACCGATCGCTGTATTTCTCTCCCCCATCAACACACAGACAGAGAGAGGGACACACACCTAATCATGTTGCACAGGTTTGACTGCGCAGAAGGCAGGCTCCCCCTGGGCTATCGTTAGTGTTGTGGTTAATGCACTCAGTGGTCCGATCAATATAGTCTCTGCTCACCTCTGTGTCAGGCTGATTATTCATTAACCACTAAGGCCTTTAAAAATGATGAGGAGAATGAATAGAACAGGTGGTGTATTGTGTTCTGTTAGTGCTGCTTTGTGACAGTGGCATGAAGTAATTCACTTTAGAGAGGCAAACCAAAGAATTGCAGTCCAAATTCTGATAGCTGTAACACCTCAGTCACACATACTGACAAATGCACACTTGTTACTTTCTCATATGCACCTGTGTATAACCTTATGTTTGTATAGATAAGTAACTAACGTGTGTGTAACCTGTGTCTGTAAACTTTCTGTCTGTAAGGTGGAGCTGAGCTGTCCTAAGGAGATGGCGTGGAAGGTGAACATGCACCGTGGTTACCTGGCTATCTGCCACCCAGAGGAGCAGCAGCTCAACTTCATAGAACGGCTAGTGGAGATGGCCTCCAGTCTGGCCATACGGGAGTGGAGGAGACTGCCTCACATCGTGTCCCACGTACACACACCACTGCTTCAGGTAAGAGATGGGGGTGAGGCAGACACACACACAAGCACCACCTGAAATTGTTTGAAATCTCAATCAAGATGCAATAAAAGTCTGGAACACATTTATTTTGATCACTGTATTGCCAGATGAAGAGTCGATCAGTGATCCCAGCCAATTTACTGGGGAAAGACACTGATAATCTGTTTTTCTGGGAATGAAGAGGGGGGAAAACACTTCCCTGAAAGTCCAATAAAAACCAGAGGGAGGGCGATAATGGAGTGAGACAGACTATGAGAAGGAGGAAAAGAAAGAAAGAGGAGAGGGAGTGAGAGGAAAAGAAAAGAGGCAGTAACTTTAGACTGTCCGTAATTGCTTTCCCCCCATCAGATAGTGTTTGATTAAATACCTGCTCCAAAATTACATTTGCATGATGAATGGCCACTCCAAAATGAAGGTTATAAATGTGCCATCAGCTGATATTAACAGATAATTGTGAGAATATTGTACTGCCCAATTTATTTAGTTTCTGGTGATTTGATTCGGGAAGTCCACTGACCGATTTAGGCCATTTCTCTTTTGAAGGCAGCTATTTGAATTGAGTACCGCTACATTCATTTATGTGTGGTCCCATTCATTATAAAAGCAGAGGAAAACAACTTTTCTTTCCTGCTTAGTGAACTCTGCAGTCGTAAATCTCTGTTTCAGTATGATACACTTAAAGCCCAGAGAGCCTCTAAAACAAAGGCTTTCTGCAGGTAAATAACTAGGATCAAACTGCATTCGGAATCAAGCCATCATCAAAATACAGGACTTTCCAATTACTTTAGATCAATGAATTCACACCAGCTATATTGATCGGTGGCTTTAGTATTACTATTGTTTGATGAAAATGATTGATCATCATTCGGGTGTAGATACTTGCAGCTCGATAGCATTTCATATTCCGGTTTAGACCCTTCAGAATGGAGAGATATGTTGGTCTTTTTTATGTCTGAAAGAAGTGATTAGCCATTAAAGTAATATGATTTTCTGGCCCTGCCACCAGCCCTAACCTTAATATGACAGTCCCTAAAGGTAAATCGTTTATATGACACTCTGATCCATCTATCAGGTGTTGGCTTCTCGGACCTCATTTCAGAGAAGGTTTTTCCAATAGTCATCATAAGCCTGTAATACAGTGGGCTAATGGCTTTGGAATTGGCCTGGACACCCTGCCTTTTCTAATGTCATAGAGAAATAACAGAAACCCCGCCAAGTCTCATCCCTTTTTTTATTCATCTCCATCCCTCCCTCTTCTGTACCATTGTCTTCTCTTTCTCTGTTTACCCCTTCTCTCTTCCCTTTCCCAACCATTTCCTGTCACCACTGTTCTCCACCCTCACATTCTTTCTTCTTCTCCACCCCTTCTCTCTCCCCATTCCTCCATTTCTCTCAAAACCCTCAAACTTTCCCACACCCCTCCTACCCATCCAGGCTGCCCAGCAGATCATCGAGCTCCAGGAGGCGGCCCAGATCAACGCTGGACTTCAGCCAGCCAACCTGGGCCGTAACACCAGTCTCCACGACATGAAGACTGTGGTGAAGACCTGGAGGAACAGGCTGCCCATCGTCTCTGATGACCTCTCCCACTGGAGCAGCATCTTCATGTGGAGGCAGCACCACTACCAGGGTAGGAGACACACCTATCGGTACTCAGGATGGGGGCGTCTCTAAAAGTCCACAGTGAGCTGAACCCCTCACGCTCTCTCTACCTTCCCAAATGTCAGCTCTCTAAATGACTTGTTTACTCTGCTCGACACACACACACACACACATACACACACACGAGAGGGGGAGGGAAATAGAGATACAGAGGAAGAGAGACACAGAGACAGTGAGTGGGAAGGAGTATAGGAGAGGGGTAGAGGGGGGGAAAAAAAGGAATGCAGAGAGACTGCAAAGGGACTGCATGACAGCACAGCCTGAGTTGGAGGGAGGGAAAGAGCCAGAGATGAGGAGCGATGAAACTGAGGCAAAGAGGGGGAGGAAGGAGGTTTGGATATGAAGAGGACAAGAGGAAGGAAAGAACAGTACAAAAAACAGAAAAGAGAAGGGGAAAGGGGAAGATGGAACAAATTCAAGGTAGAAGATGAGAATAGATGAAAAGAAAGAATAAATAGAGGAAGAGTTGAGTGAATGAAAAATCTGGTCTCCCATTGTTGTCTCAGTGTCCTCTACAACATGGCACACACTGAACATGCACACTGTGGTGCCAGGCATTGTCCTGCAGTGACTTTGAAACCATTCAGTCTCAGCATCCTGAAAAATATGTTGTCTGAGGCAGCTTTAGTTCTGCTATGAAACTACTACAGTTATGGTGACTGGTGCAACACTGGTGTAAGTACAAAAACCGAGAGAACATGAGACACAACTTTGTATTTGATTGATGCTTTCATCCAAATTAACTTTGTTACATAGTCAAGCTCAAGAATATCTAGCTCCCTCTCCTCTCCACACTGACTGGACTGTAGTGACATCTTGTCCTCCTCCTTCCTATCCCAGCCATTGTGACGGCGTATGAGACCAACACGCAGCACGACCCCAACACCAGCAATGCCATGCTGGGGGTCCACGCCTCCGCCTCTGCCATCATCCAATATGGCAAGATAGGACGCAAACAGGTACCAAGCTCACTGTCTGATCAATCACTATTTGCCAAGATTACACGTTTACCAGGGTTGAATTTAATTTCAGTTGTCAATTCTGGAAATTAAATTATTAGAGAATTGAAAATTAAATCACACATTATTTTCTGAGGATTTTCCAATTTATGAATTGAATTGTTTTCAACTCTGTGGTCCTGTGTGGCTCAGTTGGTAGAGCATGGTGCTTGCAATGCCAAGGATTGTGGGTTCGATTCCTACAGGGGCCACCTATACAAAACAATTATGCATGCATGAGCTTTGGATAAGTGTCTGCTAAATGCCTTCAGAAAGTATTCACACCCCTTTACTTTTTCCACATTTTGTTGTTACAGCCTGAATTTAGAGATTTGGTGTCATAGATCTACACACAGTACCCCATAATGTCAATGTAGAATTTTGCTTTTAGATTTTGTTTTACAAATTAATTAAAAATGAAAAGCTGAAATGTCTTGAGTTAATAAGTATTCAACCCCTTTGTTATGGCAAGCCTAAATAAGTTCAGGAGTTAAAATTGTTGTGGACAATTAACGCTCAGTTTCAGTTGCGCACGGCATTGCAGTACGACGTACTGCTAGCAGCATTTTAGCCAAAGACTTATGTGCTGTCTAGTCTGTGTATTATAATTGTGCAATGAGCATAACAATACTTTATATATGGAATTGGCATATCGTTCTCATTCTGAGAAATACTCATCTTTTTATCCAGGTAGGCCACTTGATTTCAATATCTAAACAAAGTGAACAGGCTATGTTGTTCGAACAGATGAAGACTGACAAGGGTGTATTCATAACAGTTCAACTGTTCTACATTGTTAGCAAGCAAAGTTGGCTAGACTTTAAATATACATTTTAGCTGGCTGCTCACTAGCGTGTGGGCTTGTGCTTGAGAGATCGTTTGAGACCTGTATTAATTCTGGTCATTATTGGTGGATGTGCATGGTTCTGGTTAAATTTGTAACAAAATGTTATAGACAGACTTGAAAGATGTGATTATTGCAAAAGAAAGCAGGTTAAACTATTTCGATAAAGTATTTAAATTATTAGTGGGTCTTATGGTTGTGGAACGCTTATATTTAGCCTAGGTACAATTTTCGAAGCCCTGAATTCATTATATTATTCCTGACTCTTTGAAATGTGGTGTAGTGACCTTTTTTAATTGTGCAATAAAGTTTATTCAGAGAAAGCGTTTAAAAAAAATCGAGAAACACAATGTAGAAAACATTAAGAACACCTTACCGAATATTTAGTTGCACCCTCTTTTGCCCTCAGAACAGCCTCAATTTGTAGGGACATGGACTCTACAAGGTGTCAAAAGCGTTCCACAGGGATGCTGGCCCATGTTGACTCCAATGCTTCCCACAGTTGTGTCAAGTTGGCTGGATGTCCTTTGGGTGGTGGACCATTCTTGTAACTGTTTAGCGTGAAAAACCCAGCAGCGTTGCAGTTCTTGACATACTCAAACCGGTGCGCCTGGCATCTACTGCCATACCCCGTTCGATGGCGCTTAAATCTTTTGTCTTGCCGATTCAACCTCTGAATGGCACACACACAATCCATGTCTCAGTTGTCTCTAGGCTTCAAAATCCTTCTTGAACCTGTCTCCTCCGCTTCATCTACACTGATTTGAAGTGGATTTAACAAGTGAGATCAATAAGGGATCATAGCTTTCACCAGGTCAGTCTGTCATGGAAAGAGCAGGTGTTCCTAATGTCTTGTATACATTGTATATCGTGAATCGCCCATACGTTTTGAAAAAAACGAGCTACTCTGTTAATTTTTTATGCATAGTCACTTTAACTCTACCCACATGTACATATTACTTCAACTAGCCGGTGCCCCCGCACATTGACTCTGCACCGGTACCCCCCTGTTATTTTATTTTACTTCTGCTCTTTTTTTCTCAACACTTTTTGTTGTTGTTTTATTTTACTTTTTTATTAAAAATAAATGCTGTTTAAGGGCTGTAAGTAAGCATTTCACTGTAATGTCTGCACCTGTTGTATTCGGCGCATGTGGCCAATAAAATTTGATTTGATTAAATCACAAGGCCAACCACAAGTTGCTAACTAAGATGACATTGAATGTTCCTGAGTGGCCTAGTTACAGTTTTAACTTAAAGCACCTCGAAAATCTATGGCAAGACTTGAAAATGGCTGTCTAGCAATGATCAACAACCAACTTGACAGAGCTTCAAGAATTGTAAAAAGAATAATGGGCAAATATTGTACAATCCAGGTGTGCAAATCTCTTATAGGCTTACCCAGAAAGACTCACAGCTTTTAATCGCTGCCAAAGTTGATTCTAACATGAATTGACTCGGGGTTGAATACTTATCTAATCAAGATAATCAATGTTCAACATTTTCTTCTGCTTTGACATTGGAGTATTTTGTGTAGATTGATGACCAAAAATTACAATGAAATCTATTTTAATCCCACTTTGTAACACTGTGGAAAAAGTCAAGGGGTGTCCATACTTACTGAAGGCACTGTATAATATTTTTTAAATTATTATTACTTTTTAATATGTTAACCTGTGTGCGTTTCCACTCAGGGTCTGGTGAATGTGTCTCTGGACATCCTGAGTCGTATCCACACCATCCCCACGGTGCCCATCATAGACTGCTTCCAGAAGATCCGCCAGCAGGTCAAATGTTACTTGCAGCTGGCTGGGGTCATGGGCAAGAACGAGTGTATGCAGGTGAGGAAGTTGTCATTTGTAGCTCAGTTGGTAGAGCATGGCGCTTGCAACGCCAGTGTAGAGGGTTCAATTCCCGGGACCACCTGTTTGTACATGTATGCATGACTGTAAGTGGCTTTGGATAAATGCATCTGCTAAATGGAATATATTATTACATTATATTAAGTATTTTTTTGTGATGATGATGATAATAGCACTCTGACTTGAGGAAAGTTATGATTAAGACATTTTGTAAAATCTGGTAAATGTTCTCCTGTCTGAAGTTATTTCACCATTAAAAACCCCATTGAAGACTTCACTTCAATGCCTTTGAAATACATGATCTTAAATGATGAAATAACACTTTCTATTGAAATTCCCTTTCTAAATAGTAGCTGAATATATTTGGTGAACAAAGTTGTTTTCATCTCCCCCTGCAGGGTCTGGAGGTGATCGAGTCGACCAACCTGAAGTACTTCACCAAGGAGATGACAGCTGAGTTCTACGCTCTCAAAGGCATGTTCCTGGCCCAGATCAACAAGTATGTGCTCATCTAGACACTACTACAAGTGATTGCTGAGTATGAGTATCAGAATTAGCTCTTGAGGTTGACTTGGTGACGGACTCACTCTTCAGGTTGACTTGGTGACAGACTCAGGTTATAATCTCAGACACTTATTTCTACCCGTGTCATCAACACACGCCCGTGTCTACACTACGTTCTCACTGCAGGGGGTGCCTGTAGAGCACACACACCTCTGTTCCCTTCCCCAATCACACACGCACACAGACACGCACGCACACAAATAAACATGCGCGCACACACGACACACACACAACCCTCTCTATGCCCTTCCCCAATCACAAACCCACGCACACCCCTCTTTCCCCCTCACCCTTCAGCGCCCACTCTCCTCATCAGCCCTGACATGATGACGGTGCCCCGCGGGGGTGAAAGAAAAATGGGGGATAGCTTATTAAATATCCACGCCCGAATAATTAACTCGCTGGCAATTTACTGGAATCTCTGGTATCAGCAGAACTTAGCCTAACCTCAGCAGTAGGGACCTAATGCAGTCATTACGAACACACACGCACAAATACACACACTCTGCGGGAGTATGAACAGCGTGGTTCGGGCCTGGGATAGACGGTAGGAGCCTTCAGTTAAGTGGTGTGTCTGTGTGTGACTTGACACTCGGCTTGGCGTCTCTCCCCCTCTCCTCCCCTCTACCCCTCTCTCGCCCCGCTCCACTCCTGCTGAGGAGAAACTGTTTATGTACTTTGACACCGCCAATGTGACGAGCACATAAAGTATGACTGTGGGGGCCTGGCTTAGACTCCCACAGCAATCAGCCTCCATGTTCCTTTATCGCAACGCCAAATAGGTTGTTATAATAACCCATTATAATTGATTGGCCCGTGAGCCATTTTAAAGTAGGTGTGCTTACTCCTTGCTGTTTGAGGTTTGAAACCTCGCCCAAAATTGTGGTTTGATTAAGTCCTGATGAGCTCTTGTTCTGTTGACAGACAAGTGTGTCTTTATTTTGACTGAGGGCCAGAGGTTTATTTTTTTATGGGGTACCTTGCCCCTTATTCCTTAAAGAAATCCTGAATGGGTTGTAAAATTATTAGAATGGTTTATGGCTTAGGGGGGAGGAGGATGTATTGAAGCAGCTGATGGCTGTACATATTTTTCACCGTCAGCATAAACAACAGTCAAACGTAGGTCTCTGCCAGATTCCAAACCTGTCTCCCTCTCTCTCTTTTCTTGGTATTTAAGCTATAAACTTGAGCTGAACACTTGAGCTTTGAGTTCAAGATTCTGGAAGCAGGATAAAGAGCCTTGTCAATGAGGGGAAGTTGAAAAATGATGGATATTGATATACATATTAGAAAGATCATCATTTTAACGCTCTATCCTCCCCCTCTCTGCCGTACTCTTCCCTTTCCCAATCCCCATTTCTCGCCATCCTTCATCCCCCTTCTCTCTCAACATACTCTCCGCTCTATCCTCCCTTCTCTCTCTTCCTCTCCATATCCCATCCATGTATCTCTTTCTCCTTATCTTCCCATTTCCCCCTTCCTCCCCACTCCTTTATCCTCCCTCTCCATTCCCCCTTACTCTCTCTCCCCCACTCTCTTCATTACTCCACCCCTCCTTCAGGTCAGAGGAGGCCAACAAGGCGTTCTCGGCAGCGGTCCAAATGCATGATGTCCTGGTGAAGGCTTGGGCCATGTGGGGGGACTACCTGGAGAACATCTTCGTTAAGGAGCGCCAGCTGCACCTTGGCGTCTCCGCCCTCACCTGCTACCTGCACGCCTGCCGACATCAGAACGAGAGCAAGTCACGCAAGTACCTGGCCAAGGTGGGTTAGAGATGGAGTTCTCCTCTCTACTGCTCGTGTGTTCCAAGCACATAGATGAGCTAGAGTTATATGCCTCATGAGGGACAGCTACGAATTTAGTAACCTTCCAGCTTCTATGAAGGACATGGCTCTAGCATGCCATCATTTGGCGTAAGCAACTGCTAATATTATGGATCACAAATGGTGAAAAGGATAGAGGTGCGTTTATTTGCTTGCCTTGCAACTTCACCTGTGAAGGTCTCACACACGGATGAACAGAAAAGCACTTGTGAAGTTAAACCCACAAATGGTTTTCAGTGTGTAGGAGTTCTATTCATTAGACATAATTTAGACTCCACTGGGGTGTAACTAGGTTCTCCATTCCCAAGATAAATCGAAATGGAGTATTTACAGAAAGCACTTTCTCTTTCTGTTTGAGTGGAGCGCTCATGTCAAAGAAACACCCTCTATTCTTCACCACCAATCACTACTATAGTCTCATTTTCTCTAGGGAAGGGATTATCAACTAGATTCAGTCTCGGGAAGGTTTATTCTTGAGTGGATGGTCAGGGGGGCGAACAACTCTACCGGTCTAAAGTTTTAGAACACCTACTCAATCAGCTTCATGGGGTAGTCACCTGGAATGCATTTCAATTAACAGGTGTGCCTTGTTAAAAGTTAATTTGTGGAATTTCTTTCCTTAATGCGTTTGAGCCAATCAGTTGTGTTGTGACAAGGTAGGGAGGATATACAGAAGATAGCCCTATTTGGTAAAAGACCAAGTCCATATTATGGCAAGAACAGCTCAAATAAGCAAAGAGAAACGACAGTCCATCATTACTTTAAGACATGAAGGTCAGTCAATAGGGAACATTTCAAGAACTTTGAACGTTTCTTCAAGTGCAGTTGCAAAAACCATCAAGCGCCATGATGAAACTGGCTCTCATGAGGACCGCCACAGGAATGGAAGACCCAGTGTTATCTCTGCTGCAGAGGATAAGTTCATTAGAGTTACCAGCCTTAGAAATTGCAGCCCAAATAAATGCTTCACAGAGTTCAAGTAACAGACACATCTCAACATCAACTGTTCAGAGGACACTGTGTGAATCAGGCCTTCATGGTCCAATTGCTGCAAAGAAACCACTACTAACGGACACCAATAAGAAGAAGAGACCTGCTTGGGCCAAGAAACACGAGCAATGGACATTAGACCGGTGGAAATTTGTCCTTTGGTCTGGAGTCCAAATTTGAGATTTTTGGTTCCAACCGTGGTGTGGGTGAATGGATGATCTCTGCATGTGTATTTCCCACCGTAAAGCATGGAGGAGGAGGTGTTATGGTGTGGGGGTGCTTTGCTGGTGACACTGTGATTTTATTTAGAATTCAAGGCACACTTAACCAGCATGGCTACCACAGCATTCTGTAGCGATACGCCATCCCATCTGGTTTGGCCTTAGTGGGACCTGTAGTGTATCTACAAATATTTTGTAGACTGCAAATTGACCACAAGAAGCCAAAACATATATAATATTTGACTAAAACATAATCATTTCAAACCTTGCTTGTTGGTGTATGATCACATATCTCTATTATGCATGGTAATACTTTGGAACAGATTTACAAAATTAATGTATTATTAATAGTGTGTGTGTGTGTGTGTGTGTGTGTGTGTGTGTATACACTGAACAAAAATATAAACGCAACATGCAACAATTTCAAAGATTTTACTGAGTTACAGTTCATATAAGGAAATCAGTCATTTGAAATGAATTCATTAGGCCCTAATCTATGGATTTCACATGACTGGGAATGGTCACAGATACCCAAAAAAAAAAAGAGGGCCGTGGATCGGAAAACCAGTCAGTATATGCTGTGAACATAATTTGCCTCATGCAGCGCGACACATCTCCTTCGCGTACAGTTGATCAGGCTGTTGATTGTGGAATGTTGTCCCACTCTTCTTCAATGGCTGTGCAAAGTTGCTGGATATTGGCGGGAACTGGAACACGCTGTCGTACACTTCTACAATCCAGAGCATCCCAAACATGCTCAATGGGTAACATGTCTGAGTATGCAAGCCATGGAAGAACTGGGACATTTTCAGCTTTCAGGTATTGTGTACAGATCCTTGTGACATGGAGCCATGCATTATCATGCTGAAACATGAGGTGATGGCGGCGGATGAATGGCACGGCAATGGGCCTCAGGATCTCATCACGATATCTCTGTGCAATCAAATTGCCATCTAAAAAATGCAATTGTGTTTGTTATCTGTAGCTTATGCCTGCCCATACCATAACCTCACCGCTACCATGGGGCACTCTGTTCACAACTGCAGTCAGGTCAAGACCCTGGTGAGGATGACGAGCATGCGGATGAGCTTGCCTGAGACGGTTTCTGACAGTTTGTGCAGAAATTATTCGGTTGTGCAAACAGTTTCATCAGACGATCCCGCAGGTGAAGATGCCGGATGTGGAGTTCCTGGGCTGGCAAGGTTACACGTGGTCTGCAGCTGTGAGGCCGGATGGACGTACTTCCAAGTTCTCTAAAACGACGATGGAGAGGTGGCTTATGTTAGAGAAATTAACATTAAATTATCTGGCAACAGCTCTGGTGGACATTCCTGTAGTCATCATGCCAATTGCACACTCCCTCAACTTGAGACATTTGTGGCGTTTTGTGAGACAACTGCACATTTTAGTGGCCTTTAATTGTCCCCAGCACAAGGTGCACCCTGTGTAATGATCATGCTGTTTAATCAGCTTCTTGATATGCCACACCTGTCAGGTGGATGGATTATCTTGGCAAGGAGAAATTCTCTCTAACAGGGATGTAAACAAATTTGTGCACAACAATTGAGATTGTTTTTTTTTTTTTTTTTTTTGCAAATAGTCCACGTAGCCAATTGATTAGTTGTTCAGCAGTCTTATGGCGTGGGGTTAGAAGCTGTTAAAGGAGCCTTTTGGACCTAGAGTTGGCGTTCCGGTACCTCTTGCCATGCGGTAGCAGAGAGAACAGTCTATTACTTGGGTGGCTGGAGTCTTTGACTATTTTGGGGAGGCTTTCCTCTGACACCGCCTAGTATAGAGGTCCTGGCTGGCAGGAAGCTTGGCTCCAGTGATATACTGGGCCGTACTCACTACCCTCTGTAGCGTGTTATGGTGGGATGCCGAACAGTTGCAATACCAGGCGGTGATGCAACTGGTCAGGATGCTCTCGATGGTGCAGCTTTATAACTTTTTTTGAGGATGCACATGCCAAATCTTTTCAGTCTCCTCAGGGGGAATAGGCTTTGTCCTGCTCTCTTCACAAATGTCTTGGTGTGTTTGGACCATTATAGTTTGTTGATGTGGACACCAAGGAACTTGAAGATCTTGACCCACTCCACTACAGCCCCGTCGATGTGAATGGGGGCGTGTTCTGTCCTCCTTTTCCTGTAGTCCACGATCAGCTCCTTTGTCTTGCTCACGTTGAGGGAGAGGTTGTTGTCCTGGCACCACACTGCCTGGTCTCTGACCTCCTATAGGCTGTCTCATCGTTGTCTGTGATCAGGGCTACCACCGTTGTGTCGTCAACAAACTTAATGAATGTGTTGGAGTCGTGGGTGAACAGGGAGTACAGGAGGGGACTAAGCACACACCCCTGAGGGGCCCCTGTGTTGAGGATCAGCGTGTCAGATGTTGGTGCCTACCCTTTTATATGTTGCGTTTTTATATTTTTGTTCTATGTATGTATATATGTATGTGTGTGTGTGTGTATATATATGTGTAGACACACAGTGTAGAAAACATTAAGGACACCTGCTCTTTCCATGACATAGACTGACCAGGTGAATCCAGGTGAAAGCTATGATCCCTCATCGATCTCACTTGTTAAATCCACTTCAATCAGTGTAGATGAAGGGGAGGAGACAGGTTAAAGAAGGATTCTTAAGCCTTGAGACAATTGAGACATGGATTGTGTATGTGTGCTATACAGAGGGTGAATGGGCTAGACAAAATATTTAAGTGCCTTTGGTCAGGGTATGGTAGTAGGTGCCAGGCTCACTGATTTTTGTCGAGGACTGCAATGCTGCTGGGTTTTGCACACTCCACTTGACACTACTGTGGGAACCATTGGAGTCAACATGGGCCAGCATCACTGTGGAACACTTTTTACACATTGTAGAGTTCATGAATTGAGGCTGTTCTGAGGGCAAAGGGGGTGGGGGGGTGCTACTCAATATTAGGAAGGTGTCCTTAATGTTTTTTTATATATATATATATATCACAGTTGAAGTCGGAGGTTTACGTACACTTAGGTTGGAGTCATTAAAACTAGTTTTTCAACCACTCCACAAATGTCTTGTTAACAAACTATAGTTTTGGCAAGTCGGTTGGGACATCTACTTTGTGCATGACTCAAGTAATTTTCCCAACAATTGTTTACAGACAGATTATTTCACTTATAATTCACTGTATCACAGTGGGTCAGAAGTTTACATACACTAAGTTGACTGTGCCTTTAAACAGCTTGGAAAATTCCAGAAAATTATGTCATGGCTTTAGGAGCTTCTGATAGGCTAATTGACATCATTTGTGTCAATTGAAGGTGTACCTGTGGATGTATTTCAAGGCCTACCTTCAAACTCAGTGCCTCTTTGCTTGACATCATGGGAAAATCAAAAGAAATCAGCAAAGACCTCAGAAATAAAATTGTAGACCTCCACAAGTCTGGTTGATCCTTGGGAGCAATTTCCAAACGCCTGAAGGTACCATGTTAATCTGTACAAACAATAGTACGCAAGTATAAACACCATGGGACCACGCAGCTGTCATACTGCTCAGGAAGGAGACGTGTTCTGTCTCCTAGAGATGAACGTACTTCGGTGCGAAAAGTGCAAATCAATCCCAGAACAACAGCAAAGGACCTTGTGAAGATGCTGGAGGAAACGGGTACAAAATTATCTATACCCACAGTAAAACAAGTCCTATATCGACATAACCTGAAAGGCCGCTCAGCAAGGAAGAAGCCACTGCTCCAAAACCGCCATAAAAAAGCCAGACTACGGTTTGCAACTGCACATGGGGACAAAGATCGTACTTTTTGGAGAAATGTCCTCTGGTCTGATGAAACAAAAATAGAACTGTTTGGCCATAATGACCATCGTTATGTTTGGAGGAAAAAGGGGGTGCTTGCAAGCCGAAGAACACCATCCCAACCGTGAAGCACGGGGGTGGCAGCATCATGCGCATATATTGAAGCAACATCTCAAGACATCAGTCAGGAAGTTAAAGCTTGGTCGCAAATGGGTCTTCAACTGTGTGTGTGCGTGTGTGTATATACACACACACACACACACACACACAGTGTGGGAGAAAAAGTATTTGATCCCCTGCTGATTTTGTACGTTTGCCCACTGACAAAGAAATGATCAGTCTATAATTTTAATGGTAGGTTTACTTGAACAGTGAGAGACAGAATAACAACAAAAAAATCCAGAAAAACGAATGTCAGAAATCTTATAAATTGATTTGCATTTTAATGAGGGAAATAAGTATTTGACCCCCTCTCAATCAGAAAGATTTCTGGCTCCCAGGTGTCTTTTATACAGGTAACGAGCTGAGATTAGGAGCACGCTCTTAAAGGGAGTGCTCCTAATCTCAGCTTGTTACCTGTATAAAAGACACCTGTCCACAGAAGCAATCAATCAATCAGATTCCAAACTCTCCACCATGGCCAAGACCAAAGAGCTCTCCAAGGATGTCAGGGACAGGATTGTAGACCTACACAACGCTGGAATGGGCTACAAGACCATCGCCAAGCAGCTTGGTGAGAAGGTGACAACAGTTGGTGCGATTATTCACAAATGGAAGAAACACAACTGTCAATCTCCCTCGGCCTGGGGCTCCATGCAAGATCTCACCTCGTGGAGTTGCAATGATCATGAGAACGGTGAGAAATCAGCCCAAAACTACACGGGAGGATTTTGTCAATGATCTCAAGGCAGCTGGGACCATAGTCACCAAGAAAACAATTGTTAACACACTACGCCGTGAAGGACTGA
This sequence comes from Coregonus lavaretus, assembly GCF_964263955.1. Classification (NCBI taxonomy): domain Eukaryota; kingdom Metazoa; phylum Chordata; class Actinopteri; order Salmoniformes; family Salmonidae; genus Coregonus; species Coregonus lavaretus. Next base: position 25,532,843 of record NC_140012.1, on the reverse strand, counting down.
AATCCCCCTGAGGTCCCCCTGCTCAAGAAAGAACATATACAGGCCTGTCTGAAGTTTGCCAATGAATTTCTGAATGATTCAGAGGACAACTGGGTGAAAGTGTTGTGGTCAGATGAGACCAAAATGGAGCTCTTTGGCATCAACTCAACTCGCCGTGTTTGGAGGAGGAGGAATGCTGCCTATGACCCCAAGAACACCATCCCCACCGTCAAACATGGAGGTGGAAACATTATGCTTTGGTGGTGTTTTTCTGCTTAGGGGACAGGACAACTTCACCGCATCAAAGGGATGATGGACAGGGCCATGTACCGTCAAATCTTGGGTGAGAACCTCCTTCCCTCAGCCAGGGCATTGAAAATGGGTCGTGGATGGGTATTCCAGCACGACAATGACCCAAAACACATGGCCAAGGCAACAAAGGAGTGGCTAAAGAAGAAGCACATTAAGGTCCTGGAGTGGCATAGCCAGTCTCCAGACCTTAATCCCATAGAAAATCTGTGGAGGGAGCTGAAGGTCGAGTTGCCAAACGTCAGCCTGGAAACCTTAATGACTTGGAGAAGATCTGCAAAGAGGAGTGGGACCAAATCCCTCCTGAGATGTGTGCAAACCTGGTGGCCAACTAAAAGAAACGTCTGACCTCTGTGATTGCCAACAAGGGTTTTGCCACCAAGTACTATGTCATGTTTTGCAAAGGGGTCAATTACTTATTTCCCTCATTTAAAATGCAAATCAATTTATACCATTTTTGACATGCGGTTTTCTGGATTTTTTTGTTCTGTCTCTCACTGTTCAAATAAACCTACCATTAAAATTATAGACTGATCATGTCTTTGTCAGTGGGCAAACGTACAAAATCAGCAGGGGATCAAATACTTAATTCCCTCACTGTATGTGTGTGTGTATATGTATGTATGTATGTATGTATATATACACACACACACACACACACACAGTGGGGAAAAAAGTATTTAGTCAGCCACCAATTGTGCAAGTTCTCCCACTTAAAAAGATGAGAGAGGCCTGTAATTTTCATCATAGGTACACGTCAACTATGACAGACAAAATGAGAGAGAAAAATCCAGAAAATCACATTGTAGGATTTTTTATGAATTTATTTGCAAATTATGGTGGAAAATAAGTATTTGGTCAATAACAAAAGTTTATCAATACTTTGTTATATACCCTTTGTTGGCAATGACACAGGTCAAATGTTTTCTGTAAGTCTTCACAATGTTTTCACACACTGTTGCTGGTATTTTGGCCCATTCCTCCATGCAGATCTCCTCTAGAGCAGTGATGTTTTGGGGCTGTCGCTGGGCAACACGGACTTTCAACTCCATCCAAAGATTTTCTATGGGGTTGAGATCTGGAGACTGGCTAGGCCACTCCAGGACCTTGAAATGCTTCTTACGATGCCACTCCTTCATTGCCCGGGCGGTGTGTTTGGGATCATTGTCATGCTGAAAGACCCAGCCACGTTTCATCTTCAATGCCCTTGCTGATGGAAGGAGGTTTTTACTCATAATCTCACGATACATGGCCCCATTCATTCTTTCCTTTACACGGATCAGTCGTCCTGGTCCCTTTGCAGAAAAACAACCCCAAAGCATGATGTTTCCACCCCCATTCTTCACAGTAGGTATGGTGTTGTTTGGATGCAACTCAGCATTCTTTGTCCTCCAATTTGTCCTCCATTCTTTGTCTTTTATACTGATAACAAGTTCAAACAGGTGCCATTAATACAGGTAACGAGTGGAGGACAGAGGAGCCTCTTAAAGAAGAAGTTACAGGTCTGTGAGAGCCAGAAATCTTGCTTGTTTGTAGGTGACCAAATACTTATTTTCCACCATAATTTGCAAATAAATTCATTAAAAATCCTACAATGTGATTTTCTGGATTTTTTTTCCTTAATTTGTCTGTCATAGTTGACGTGTACCTATGATGAAAATTACAGGCCTCATCTTTTTAAGTGGGAGAACTTGCACAATTGGTGGCTGACTAAATATTTTTTTCCCCCACTGAATGAATGAAATAATCTTATTAAATACTTTTTTCTTTACATAGTTGAATGTGCTGACAACAAAATCACGCAAAAATTATCAATGGAAATCAAATTGATCAACCCATGGACGTCTGGATTTGGAGTCTCCCTCAAAATTAAAGTGGAAAACCACACTACAGGCTGATCCAACTTTGATGTAATGTCCTTAAAACAAGTCAAAATGAGGCTCAGTAGTGTGTGTGGCCTCCACGTGCATGTATGACCTCCCTACAACGCCTGGGCATGCTCCTGATGAGGTGGCAGATGGTCTCCTGAGGGATCTCCTCCCAGACCTGGACTAAAGCATCCGCCAACTCCTGGACAGTCTGTGGTGCAACGTGGCGTTGGTGGATGAAGCGAGACATGATGTCCCAGATGTGCTCAATTGGATTCAGGTCTGGGGAACGGGCGGGCCAGTCCATAGCATCAATGCCTTCCTCTTGCAGGAACACTCCAGCCACATGAGGTCTAGCATTGTCTTGCATTAGGAGGAACCCAGGGCCAACCGCACCAGCATATGGTCTCACAAGGGGTCTGAGGATCTCATCTCGGTACCTAATGGCAGTCAGGCTACCTCTGGCGAGCACATGGAGGGCTGTGCGGCTCCCCAAAGAAATGCCACCCCACACCATGACTGACCCACCGCCAAACCGGTCATGCTGGAGGATGTTGCAGGCAGCAGAACGTTCTCCACGGCGTCTCCAGACTCTGTCACATAATATAATAATATAATATGCCATTTAGCAGACGCTTTTATCCAAAGCGACTTACAGTCATGCGTGCATACATATATATATATATATATATATATATATTATTATTTTTTTTTTGTACGTGTGGTCCTGGGGATCGAACCCACTACCTTGGCGTTACAAGCGCCGTGCTCTACCAGCTGAGCTACAGAGGACCACTGTGAACCTGCTTTCATCTGTGAAGAGCACAGGGCCACAGTGGCGAATTTGCCAATCTTGGTGTTCTCTGGCAAATGCCAAACGTTCTGCACGGTGTTGGGCTGTAAGCACAACCCCCACCTGTGGACGTCGGGCCCTCATAGCACCACTTGTGTGGGTTGTAGACTCCGTCTCATGCTACCACTAGAGTGAAAGCACCGCCAGCATTCAAAAGTGACCAAAACATCAGCCAGGAAGCATAGGAACTGAGAAGTGGTCTGTGGTCACCACCTGCAGGTCACTTGATGTCATCCTACGGTTGTTGAGTGACATTCGAATGAGTTGGCGGTCATCCCGGTCAGTAGAGTCGTTTTCGCCCTCTGCTGGTTTGTAGCTTTGTTGTCCCCAATGTCTGCTGCTTGACCTTGTTCTTATGAACCACCGTCTTTGGAATTGTAAGGATGGAAGCACGCTAGTTGGGGAACTCTGCTTTAGAGGGTCAATCTCATGCTGCACTCTATAATGGCTTTATACAGTTCCCTAGTTCACCATCCACCCCAATCCCCCACCAGCCGCCCCTTGTCTTTCTACAGCGACGTGAGGTTGCTACACTTTCTTTGTCTCCTGCCACAATTACACCAGGAAGTGGCAGTATGAATGGGATCCTATGATGGCCCCTGGGGTTAATAGATGAATGGCTCCCCTTTCACTCCAATCTAACCAGCCCCTGTTACCATGCTTAGACTGATCCTTACTAACAACCAGAACAGACCACACCGCCCAGCCTCAGCTCCAGACTGACCCTCACCAACAACCAGACCAGACCAAACAGTAGTACACACTGATCCTTTGATGCTCTCTCTGGAGGTCATGGCCTAGCTGACTGTGGTACCTGACACAGCGATAGACAGTTGTAGCTAATAGTCCTACAGCAAAGCTATTGCAGGGGGTGTTGAATCTTCTGCTCTCTGTGTTGTAGAAATATATCCAAAGAAGATACTGTAGTTCGATCCTTATTGTGTGATGGTGGACATTGGACAACAGCATAGAATACACTAAATGGGTAATAGGGTGTCATTAAGATGAAGATCCCCTGACCCTGTTTCACTTATTGTAAAAATGAGAAACAGGACAACGGTCTCTCCAGTATTAGCTGTGAATATTGGCCGTCACACAAATACTATAATCAGCTCTTACAGAAATAATCAGGGCCATTAGCTTCCATTTCCTCTGGGCTAGTGTTTCCGGGGGGAGGACATTAAACCGTGCACTTACACACAAAGAGATAAGGGGGGGTGGGGGTCTGTTGCCCTTGGTATTGTATGGAGGGAGGAGATGGCTGGCCGGGGCTTGGTAACTGGGTCTGTGTCCCAAATGGCTCCCTATGTAGTGCACAACTTTTTGTCAAATGTAATGCACTATGTAGGGAATAGGGTTCCATTTGGGATGCACCCTGGGTCTGGTCCTGGCAGCGTTTAGAGCCTGATGGATGAGCAGAGATGATCAGTAATTATACACAAGCTGTGTGGCCTGGCCGGCTGGCTGAGAGGGGGTGGAGGGTTAATGTCTCCATCAACAGCCCCCCCCCCCCAGGAGGGAGTTCACCTGCTCTGTGACCAACTCCTCCCCCTCTCAAAGTGGCTAGAGCTTGCCAGGAAAGCAACCTCCCTCTATCCCTCTCACTGTTCATGTGTGCCACTGATCTGAGCTCCAGAGATGGTCTGGTGATGATATTACAGGCAATTAAGCCCTTTAGTCACCATTGAAATGTTGATGTAATTTGTGTCCGTACTGCCTGAGCTCGCCAGCAACCTCCCTCTAACGGTGTCACTGTTCTCTCTTCCCCCTCTCTCTCCTGCCCTCCTCTATCCCCAGGTGCTGTGGCTGCTGAGCTTTGATGACAAGAACACCCTGGCGGATGCTGTGGACAAGTACTGCATCGGGGTGCCACCCATCCAGTGGTTGGCATGGATACCACAGCTCCTGACCTGCCTGGTTGGGTCAGAGGGCAAACCCCTGCTCAACCTCATCAGCCAGGTACAGTGGCTTGCAAAATTATTCACCCCCCTTGGCATTTTTCCTATTTTGTTGTCTTTGTCTGATTTCTGGGGGGTTTGTATCATTTGATTTACACAACATGCCTACCACTTTGAAGAGGCAAAATATTTTTGATTGTGAAACAAACAAGAAAACAGAAAGAAAAAAAACTGAACTTGAGCGTGCAATTACAGCTGCAATTGTCTTGGGATATGTTTCTATAAACTTGGCACATCAAGCCACTGGGATTTTTGCCCATTCTTCAAGGCAAAACTGCTCCAGCTCCTTCAAGTTGGATGGGTTCCGCTGGTGTACAGCAATCTTTAAGTCATACCACAGATTCTCAATTGGATTGAGGTCTGGGCTTTGACTAGGCCATTCCAAGACATTTAAATGTTTCCCCTTAAACCACTCAAGTATTGCTTTAGCAGTATGCTTAGTGTCATTGTCCTGCTGGAAGGTGAACCTTCAAGAATTTCCCTGTATTTAGCGCCATACATCATTCCTTCAATTTTGACCAGTTTTCCAGCCCCTGCCAATTGGAAAAACATCCCCACAGCATGATGCTGCCACCACCATGCTTCACTGTGGGTATGGTGTTCTCGGGGTGATGAGAGGTGTTGGGTTTGCGCCAGACATAGCGTTGTCCTTGATGGCCAAAAAGCTCAATTTTAGTTTCATCTGACCAGAGTACCTTCTTCCATATGTTTGGGGTGTCTCCCACATGCCTTTTGGCAAACACCCAAACATGTTTGCTTATTTTTTTCTTTAAGCAATGGCTTTTTTCTGGCCACTCTTCCGTAAAGCCCAGCTCTGTGGAGTGTACGGCTTAAAGTGGTGCTATGGACAGATACGCCAATCTCCGCTGTGGAGCTTTGCAACTCCTTCAGGGTTATCTTTGGTCTCTTTGTTGCCTCTCTGATTAATGCCCTCCTTGCCTGGTCTGTGAGTTTTGGTGGACGGCCCTCTCTTGGCAGGTTTGTTGTGGTGCTATATTTTTTTATAACCCAACCCTGATCTGTACTTCTCCACAACTTTGTCCCTGACCTGTTTGGAGAGCTTCTTGGTCTTCATGGTGCCGCTTGCTTGGTGGTGCCCCTTGCTTAGTGGTGTCGCAGACTCTGGTGCCTTTCAGAACGTGTGTGTGTGTGTGTATATATATACAGTGGGGAGAACAAGTATTTGATACACTGCCGATTCTGCAGGTTTTCCTACTTACAAAGCATGTAGAGGTCTGTAATTTTTATCATAGGTACACTTCAACTGTGAGAGACGGAATCTAAAACAAAAATCTAGAAAATCACATTGTATGATTTTTAAGTAATTAATTAGCATTTTATTGCATGACATAAGTATTTGATACATCACAAAAGCAGAACTTTATATTTGGTACAGAAACCTTTGTTTGCAATTACAGAGATCATACGTTTCCTGTAGGTCTTGACCAGGTTTGCACACACTGCAGCAGGGATTTTGGCCCACTCGTCCATACAGACCTTCTCCAGATCCTTCAGGTTTCAGGGCTGTCGCTGGGCAATACAGACTTTCAGCTCCCTCCAAAGATTTTCTATTGGGTTCAGGTCTGGAGACTGGCTAGGCCACTCCAGGACCTTGAGATGCTTCTTACGGAGCCACTCCTTAGTTGCCCTGGCTGTGTGTTTCGGGTCGTTGTCATGCTGGAAGACCCAGCCACGACCCATCTTCAATGCTCTTACTGAGGGAAGGAGGTTGTTGGTCAAGATCTCGTGATACATGGCCCCATCCATCCTCCCCTCAATACGGTGCAGTCGTCCTGTCCCCTTTGCAGAAAAGCATCCCCAAAGAATGATGTTTCCACCTCCATGCTTCATGGTTGGGATGGTGTTCTTGGGGTAGTACTCATCCTTCTTTTTCCTCCAAACACGGCGAGTGGAGTTTAGACCAAAAAGCTCTATTTTTGTCTCATCAGACCACATGACCTTCTCCCATTCCAGATGGTCATTGGCAAACTTCAGACGGGCCTGGACATGCGCTGGCTTGAGCAGGGGGACCTTGCGTGCGCTGCAGGATTTTAATCCACGACGGCGTAGTGTTACACTAATGGTTTTCTTTGAGACTGTGGTCCCAGCTCTCTTCAGGTCATTGACCAGGTCCTGCCGTGTAGTTCTGGGCTGATCCCTCACCTTCCTCATGATCATTGATGACCCACGAGGTGAGATCTTGCATGTAGCCCCAGACCGAGGCTGATTGACCATCATCTTGAACTTCTTCCATTTTCTAATAATTGCGCCAACAATTGTTGCCTTCTCACCAAGCTGCTTGCCTATTGTCCTGTAGCCCATCCCAGCCTTGTACAGGTCTACAATTTTATCCCTGATGTCCTTACACAGCTCTCTGGTCTTGGCCATTGTGGAGAGGTTGGAGTCTGTTTGATTGAGTGTGTGGACAGGTGTCTTTTATACAGGTAACGAGTTCAAACAGGTGCAGTTAATACAGATAATGAGTGGAGAACAGGAGGGCTTCTTAAAGAAAAACTAACAGGTCTGTGAGAGCCGGAATTCTTACTGGTTGGTAGGTGATCAAATACTTATGTCATGCAATAAAATGCAAAATAAGTACTTAAAAATCATACAATGTGATTTTCTGGATTTTTGTTTTAGATTCCGTCTCTCACAGTTGAAGTGTACCTATGATAAAAATTACAGACCTCTACATGCTTTGTAAGTAGGAAAACCTGCAAAATCGGCAGTGTATCAAATACTTGTTCTCCCCACTGTATATATACTGAGATCATGTGACACTTAGATTGCACACAGGTGGACTTTATTTAACTAATTATGTGACTTCTGAAGGAATTGGTTGCACCAGATCTTATTTAGGGGCTTCATAGCAAAGGGGGTTAATACATATGCACGCACCACTTTTCCGTATTTTAATTTTTTTTTTTTGAATTTCACTTCACCAATTTGGACTATTTTGTGTATGTCCATTACATGAAATCCAAATTACAGGTTGTAATGCAACAAAATAGGAAAAACGCCAAGGGGCAGAGATCCTATTCAATTAAGTTCTAATATGTGATTCTATGCCAGTACCCACCTCACGTCCATCGAAAAAGCCCATCTGTCTACAGCACTGCCCGTTAAAGTTCTTCAGTAGAAAAAAGGAAGGGAAGCGTTGCTACTCTATAGTAGGCCTTTGTAGCTTTTTGGCAAAGGGGTTAATTGGTTCTAAAAAAGCACCAAGGCACTCTTCTTCATATTTTAATTATATAATAAATGCCATGGTCCTCCTTGTTTTTATTTTATGTTTCTCAACTTTTTTGTACCAGGGACGGACAAGCTAAGGATCTTTCTGTACCACAAGCACTCAGCCCTCCTATCCTCATCTCTCCTAAATGTGATCCCCCCCGTGTGCGTGTGTGTGCATTATTGTGCAGGCACGTCAGCCTAATCGAGATGGATTAACAGCACTCAGTGCCAGAGTGGCCTCTCTCCAGCACTTCATATTTATCAAATTAACCATTCAGATTCCTCTCCTCTCATTGTATTGGCCTTTTTCAATTATTTACAGAAGGAATGAATATTAAGTTCATATCAAACGCGTTCGCAGTGCAGGAACAGAGCTGACAAATAAAGTAAGGGACTAATTTGCTTTCCGTTAATGGAGTATTATTTCTGAGCAATTGAAAGAGATGGGAACTTCAAAGAGTATTTGGCTACGTCAAACACCCCTCATCCACCCGGTAGAGCGGGAAATGGGAGAGAAGAGGGAGAGAAGGGAGAGCGATGGTGAGAGAAAGGTTTAAGGAGAATCTCTCATGTGAAGTCAAGCCCACATCAAGTGCTTAATGGAATAGAAATGTGCCTTGTTTAGTTATTCAATCAGGGTTTCTCAACCTTTTTTTTTGCCAATGCCGCCTTTGCCTATTAAATTAATGGCGAGATATCAAGGAGAGGTTTATGAATGGCTTTTGGGGTTTGGTATTTGGGGAATGAATGGGTGAGGCATTTTATCGCCCTTCTGTCTTCCTCCTCGCCATATGATGAGTGAAGGGTAAAAGGTTGACTGTGTCTGTCTGTAAAAGAGAAAAGCAGGAAAGCACCATTTAATGGATGGGAGCCTTTATCTTAGCGATGCTGAATCATTTAGTGTTGTGGGCGGCGGCCGCACGGCGGGATGTTTTGAAAACGGACAGTGAAATATTAATGAAGGTTAACCCTGAGGGGTAGAGGAGAGATGAATCACAGCGTTAAGTCCTACAGAGAATCGAACACCCCTCCTCCTTACCCCCCCCTCCAAAATATAACATCCTTCATCTCCCATTAAGAGCATGATCTCTCCTTATACTCCTCCTTTCTCTCCTGCTGCCTCATCTTTGATGCCCTGCTAAGCTGCCACTTATATCTCCATCCCTCCACCCCCTCCTTCTCTCCATCCTCCCCTCCATCACCCAGCACAGCCCTCCCTCTGTACTGTTAATGCAAGGCTGAGCCAGGGTTAGAGAGGTGTCTCTTTACGCCTACAGGCTACTCCTCACCCCTCTGTCAGCAGGGTAGGGGAACAGGGGTGTAGGGTGTCTGTCTAATGGGGCCAGAGAGGAGCTGTGGTCTGGGCTCAACCACCTTGTTGTCTCTGTCTCTCTGTCATCAAGGCCTCACTGTCACTGTGCATAACTCCTGTGTTTCCAGTAGAGTTGATCTCCCTTCTATCTGCCTCATAGTGAGAGGTGCTGAGCTCACACCTATGGCTGTCTATCTGTCACCCTCTTACATCCATCCTGTATTCCCTGGAGTACTTGTTGTGCCAAATCGTGTTCGGTTTTCTGAGGAGTCTTGATGACGTCTGTAGAAATGTAGATTATGGAGTGTATAGTTAGTTTGCGGAAAAATGTAATGACACTGAACTTCGGTCAGTCTCTGGCAGTGTAGGCCAAGGCAACCCTCTAAATTTAGCCACAGATCTGTTGGAACCTGAAATACCCTCCAGGGTTTCATATCATAACTCCATCTCCATTACACATTACAGAGCTGCTTGCAGGGTATCAATGTTTGATATTCTTTGGGATTCTCTGCAGCGTACACTCCTCTCCTCTGTGCAGTGTGATTCCTGAGGGTAGCTTCTTCTTTGAATGGTAGTCTGACTGTGACCCCCCCTCTCTGTCTTATCTGCTAGGTGGGACGAGTGTACCCACAGGCAGTCTACTTCCCCATCCGCACCCTCTACCTGACGCTCAAGATAGAGCAGAGGGAACGCTACAAGAGCGGTAAGTCATGTGTGCGTGCGGTTTTCACCACGGTTTGAACATGTTATGTCCCCTTTGGACACGAAGGGTATGACTATGTTTGAAAGCGGCGCTACTGTTGAGGAGGGTATTTATGTATTCACCTTGTAGATACAGGAGTGTTCGAGCTCACTGTCTTCTTAAAAGAAAAGCCATTATCTAACAAATGTATGACTTTGTTTTTGCAGTGCTTTTTAGAACTCATCAATGTCTCTGTGTCGGTCTTCACCTCTATCACCTTTTCTTCTCTTATCTACTCTCTATCCTTCCTTTTCTCTCTACTCATCTTTCTCACATCGCTACCCATCAATTCCCTCTCCACTGTCTTCACACCCCTTTTCTTTTCTCCCCTCGTTTTTCTCTCTCCCCACCTCTTCCACCTCTACTCTCTAGACTCGGGCCAGCAGCAGCCCAGTTCTGTGGGGGCCCAGACTCACTCGGCATCTGACCCGGGCCCCATCAGGGCCACGGCCCCTATGTGGCGCTGCAGCAGGATCATGCACATGCAGAGAGAGCTGCACCCCACCCTGCTCTCCTCTCTGGAGGGCATTGTGGACCAGATGGTCTGGTTCAGGGAGAACTGGCATGAAGAGGTGAGGCAGGGGCACCTGGTCTCCTGGGATGGTGGGGAGGGGGTGGAGAGGTGTGTGTGTGTGTGTGTGAGAGAGAGAGAGAGAGAGCCACAAAGTAACCCTGGCATGGCATAGCCATAGTCCGTTGCCATAGTCCGTTGCTCCTCTCTACCTGAGTAGTCTGAAGCTCTGTTGAAGGAAGAGCTCTGTCATGTTTCTGACTTGATGAAGATGAGCGGTGAGCTTACAGAACCTCCAACACAGTGAGCTTACAGATTTGGAAAATGGAAATTACTGTCAGTGAATGCAACATTTACACAGAGGTTAAACTTTTTTTGTTGCATATTTTCTGAAACACTTTCTGCAACCTCCTCTGGAATCACTCACTCATCTATAACACTATATCCTACCCCTGTGTAGAAATGTCAGTCAAGGTGTCAATAAACTTTGAGAGAGCTGACATAACACAAGCTTCCAAATGGAACTCGGCGGTGCTGCAAAGTGCTTTAGCCATGCTGGGTGGAAGAGGGGGGGGGTATTGTGTGCACTCGAGGGGCTCACAGAAGCAGCTGTGGGCTCAGCGCTGCAGTCCGTTCCATTGGTTAGACCGGGACAGAGGAACACTGTTTGGTTAGACCGGGACAGAGGAACACTGTTAATACCCCCCCCCCCCCCCCCCCCCCCCCCCCCGTGGGAACAACCTCACCTGGATGCACCTGCCTGGGGAGAGGAGTTTGCAGTGGGGGGAACTATTGGAAAGGGAGGGTGGGTTGGCGGAATAGGGGAGTATGGTGAGACTGTGGGGCAGTATAGCTTGCTCACTTTCTTAGCATTCTGAGGGTCACAAACAGTGTAATATACATTTTCATGATCAATATCTCCTCCCTCCCTCATTTTTCCCCTTACCCCCCCCCCCCTTCCCCTTCAGGTCCTGAGACAGCTCCAGCAGGGTCTGTTTAAGTGCTACTCTGTGGCATTCGAGAAGAGCGGTGCTGTGTCGGACGCCAAGATCACACCGCACACGCTGAACTTTGTCAAGAAGCTGGTGAGCACGTTTGGCGTGGGGCTGGAGAACGTCTCCAATGTTTCCACCATGTTCTCCAGCGCGGCGTCCGAATCGCTCGCTCGCCGAGCCCAGGCCACCGCTCAGGACCCAGTCTTCCAGAAGATGAAGGGACAGTTCACCACAGGTACGCTCTGCTCTAACCTCCATCTAGTTTATTGTCGGTTCTGCTATGTTCATTATTAATTTCCCTGTTGTTGATGTACTCTTTTTTTTGGGGGGGGGGGTAGAAATATAACTCACTTTTGGAATCTGACCAAAAGTGTAGACCCATAGGAGTCATGGGGTAAATCTCAAATCACACCCTATTCCTTATGCAGTGCTCTGCGTCATTCCAGCCGTAGCCAGACGTAGCCAATCTGTGTGCATCAGCAGGCAAGGGTTATTTTTCACCAGGCAGAAACAGAACAGTGGTGTTCCGGAACGTAATTGGAGCTTCTGAACCAGATGATTTGATTTAATGGAGGGCTGACGTGTGTATGTCCACGTGTGTGCCAGTGTGTGTGTGTGTGTGTGTGTGTGTTTGCTGGGCTGTTTTGGGGTGTTGATTACACAGGCATTACACAGCTCTGCTAATCCAACCCACTGACTTACCCTCCAGGCCTGTTTAGTGATCATTTGGGTACATACAGGCACAGCATGTGGAGAAGAACAAAACAGTGCTTACTGGTCCTGGAGCTCCAAGGAGAGTTGCATTTGAACTGAAGGGTGTTTAATAGCTGTAAGAGAAACTGTTGACTGTTGATCAACTGCAGACATCTTGTATTATTGTGGCCTTTGTATTTGACCTCAGCAACTGTTGTAACTAAAATCATCAGCCTACCACATGCTGCTTTCATAACAATACCTTGGGAACAGTTATGCGGAAGTTAAATTGAATCATGAAGTGATCCGTTTATCTTTCGTATGGATGTGTTTGTGCATGTTAGTCAGCGACCCATGAGACCCTCATCCTCCTGAGTATTTATTTATATTCTACTCAGGAATGCAACAGACAGACAGGTGCAGACTGGCCCTCGTAGAGACATTTCTAAAAACCGAATTCTTCTATTTTGGAAATGAACAGCCAGGCTTAACCACAGTTCAGTTTTCTGGCCACTGGTTTAAACTAGGAATGTCTGCTTCAACCTCCAACTCCTTCCCTGTGTCCACATAACTCTCTCTCCTCTCCTCTCGCTCTCTTCTCAACGCTGTATGACTGAGTACACACACAGAGCTGCCCATTCCCTGTCCTCCTACACACACAGGCACTCCTCATCTCTCCTCCCTCTGTTCCCCCTCTTTTACACTTCTGTTTTCCCCTCCACCAGACTGGAGAGAGGCTAGCTGAGCTAATGTGTCTGGCTACGGTACTGCATGTTGACTGGGCAGTGAGAGTGAGAGAGGGCCAGAGAATGGCGAGCGAGAGAATGAAAGCTAATTGAGGAATGGCGTGGGAGAAATGAGGAACACTAGAGCCTGTGAGAGAATGAGTGAGATGGAAACCGACAGAGGGAGAGAAGGGGAGCGTGTGGCATTCATGTTACCAGATGTGTGGGTACTGGGTGCCAGCTGTGTTTGCTCGGCCAGGCATCACCGGAGCTCCGGCTCACAGGGTGCCTGCCTGGTGACCAGCCGTCGCTCTCCAGCTGTGCCCACGCCAACCGAGCTCTGCGGAGAAGCCCGACAAGCCTCCGGAGCAGAACAAACAGGGTTTACAGCCCCGCATTTCTGCTGCTGCCGAGCAGCCAACCACGTTACCCTGGGTTTGTGGGCCGGAAAATCTGCGTTTTTATGCACACACAACATTTGTCAGAAGGGACTGGGAGGAGAGGGGGGAGGCATTCAAATCCAATTATGGGGAATGCTCTTTGCACAAGTTATTGTTTTATAACTGGATCCACTCCAAAGCTCTCTGCTTGTCAGAAGAACCCTGGAAAAAATATTTTTTATAACTTCACTGTTCAGAGCAGCCATCATCGCATGTTTTCAGATGGAATATTTTCACCTGTCTTTGTCGGACTTTCAAAAACTACATTACATTGGCCACATGGCATTTGAACGCTCTTTTGGGTTTTTCAAACAATTTTCACACATTGAAATAAACTGTTCTTTAAAAATTACATTTTACTTGGCTATGAGAAACATGCTGAAAGGATTTTCTCTGATGGGTTGTGCACATCAACATACATGAATCAGTCTCTGTGCACTGAATCTACCTGACTCTCAGCACATGTTCTATTTTTATCAATAACAAATATAGCAGTTCAACACACAATCACCCCAGTAGCCTTCTGCACCACTGCTGTTGTTGTGTAAGACTGATTGGCTCTGAGGTCCAGCCAGCCAACCAGTGGCCATCCAGCTGTTACATCTATAGCTGAACAAACCACTGAGTTTAACTCACCTAAGACTTCCTGCTGCTGCGAGAAAATAGTCTAGGGGCTATTTATAGAGACGGACCACTGAACACTGTGGTTCTCTGGTCATGAGGGAGAGGGGGGGTGGAGGGCAGATAGAGAGGGGTCTGAGAGCGCGCAGAGAGGGGTCTGAGAGCGCGCAGAGAGGGGTCTGAGAGCGCGCAGAGAGGGGTCTGAGAGCGCGCAGAGAGGGGTCTGAGAGCGCGCAGAGAGGGGTCTGAGAGCGCGCAGAGAGGGGTCTGAGAGCGCGCAGAGAGGGGTCTGAGAGCGCGCAGAGAGGGGTCTGAGAGCGCGCAGAGAGGGGTCTGAGAGCGAGGCCGAAAGAGGGAGAGGGCAGTGAAAGAGGGAGAGGGCAGTGAAAGAGGGAGAGTTACATGCCTCCTAGTGTTCCAGTCTCAGGTCAGGGAGCAGGTATTTGTAGCTGTTTTTAGGAGACTATGGATCAGAGAACAGGGGGCTTGTTGTTCACAGCAGCATGAGATGACTGATCAGCGGTCAGAGAAAAAAGTAGCTAAAATAGCCCCCCTCCTTACTTCTGCTCTGACTCAGTTTCCACTATATGGCCAAGCTCCAATGTCAAAATTGGTTATATTTTCAGCTGTCCTCTTATTTCCTGTTTCCTCTTCTTACGTACCTTTTACATCACAGAATAATCCAGACAGTAATGAAAATGATCTTGTTAAAAAAAGACAGCCACAGTTCATGTATTCTATTTGTAGGTTATATATACTTTTATGCCGCTGAATCATTGGCAATTCAACAAGACTAGCCTAATTCTAATTCAGTCTCCCCTAGGCTAGCAAACAGCAGGCAGGTAAAATGGATGCCATGAAGGAACATTGGATTTAAAAAAAAGGTTTATTTAGAGTGTAAGAGTTCACTCAGAAGGGGTTTGAAATGGCAAGGCCTTTCATTCTCTGATACACTTTCATGGTTTCATTACAACAAGCAGAGCACAACAGCCTTGTGATAATGGAGCAGGTTTCTACCTGCTTGATAAAGATGTCCTGGGGGCATCACCGTGGCTCCCTTTCTGCTTGCACCTTTTGTTATATCATTCCCTCCCAAGAATATGCACAATGTCAGTTGTGACTTGAATATGAAATGTAACTCCTTTTCTTGTGAGAGGGACTTGTGATTATATCAGTAGACTAGCTCCATGGGGGACTGGGTGGAAAACGTACAGCACTTTGGTTGATATGGCAACAAAGAGCTTGTTTCTGCCTCTTACTCATTGGTTATTTTCAGTCTCAGCTTTGCTCTCATTGGTCATTTCTCTTATTACCTCAGAGGACCGCTGTGGTCCTCTGTAGCTCAATTGGTAGAGCATGGCGCTTGTAACGCCAGGGTAGTGGGTTCGATCCCCGGGACCACCCATACGTAAAAATGTTTGCGCACATGACTAAGTCGCTTTGGATAAAAGCGTCTGCTAAATGGCATATTATTATTATTATATCCATCCATAGAAACCTAACCATTTTGTTTTCTCTTTGACCCTTAATAGACAATAAACCATTTGAACCCAAACTTTGAGTTTCATGGTTGTCAGTATAGGCTTTGTTGGCTTCCTTCGAACAGGTCGTCTAACTCCACTTAATAGCCTCATATTGGTTATCAACCCCTTTCTGTCTCTCTGTCCCCATGCAGACTTTGACTTCAGCGTGCCTGGCTCCATGAAGCTCCACAACCTGATCTCCAAGCTGAAGAAGTGGATCAAGATCCTGGAGGCCAAGACCAAGCAGCTGCCCAAGTTCTTCCTGATCGAGGAGAAGTGCCGCTTCCTCAGCAACTTCTCAGCCCAGACCGCCGAGGTGGAGATCCCTGGGGAGTTCCTCATGCCCAAACCCACGCACTATTACATCAAGATCGCACGGTGAGGAGGATACACGTATGGAGAGCACACACACAAGTCTTGTTACGCTGCCATTACCTCCAGGTAGTAACAGCGTGTGTGTGTCTGTTTCCTCCAGGTAGTTAACAGCGTGTGTGTGTTTCCTCCAGGTTCATGCCCAGAGTGGAGATAGTCCAGAAACACAACACAGCAGCACGGCGTCTCTACATCAGAGGTCACAACGGGAAGATCTACCCCTACCTGGTGATGAACGATGCCTGTCTGACTGAGTCCCGCAGGGAGGAGAGGGTCCTACAGCTACTGAGGCTGCTCAACCCCTGTCTGGAGAAGAGGAAGGAGACCACCAAGAGACACCTCTTCTTTACTGGTATGACAAACACTGGGCTAGCTCTCTTTGTCTGTCTATCTAGCGCTCCCTCTCTTCCCACTGTCTCTAGTCTCTCATAGACCACTAAGACACCTATTATTCCTGAGGCAACACACTGGGCTATTGCTTTACGTCTGTCTGTCTCTCTTTCCCTTTTCTCTCTGTCTGACTCTACTCTTTCATATATCACTCTATAGCTCTGTCTGGGCTATCTGTTTCTCTCTCATTTTCCCTCCTGTCAAGTCAGTCTTTTGACAGGCAGTCTAAAATCTCCTCTCTCTGTGTATCTTGGGCTCTGAACCCAGGAATAGAGAATTCAATGAGAGAGTAGAAATGTCAAGTGTAGCTCAGTCTAAACTGTTTTTCCAAGGGCATGTCTATATAGTCCGATAAGGCAGGCGGTTGATGTTTAAATCCTAGCAACCTCTTTAACTGTACTGTATATGCGGCTTTCTTTAAAGAAAAATATGGCAAAGGAGAGGAGAAAGGAATGAGAGAAATTAAATTGAGGGGAATTGTCGACGTGTCAGGGCAGAGAGTCAGTCAGTCAGTGAGTGAATGAAATAAGATGCAATGTTATGCACATGGGAGGCTGGCTGGGAGATTGAATCTGAATTGCCTTTCTGTGATTGATTTATCAGTATTGTGGTGAACCACTTCCAGGGCAGAGGTCAAGGGCATCCTCATGGGGGGCTACATTGTTCTGGTCTAACGACCAAAAGAAGTGCATTTCAAAATAGAATAAAAGAGGGCTCATGTCTTTCCTATGATCTGCTCTGATGTAAAGAGATGGGCTATACATTAGATAGATTGGATAGAGATTAGAGAGAGATGGGATATACACTGACTGTAAAAAAACATTAGGGAGTTGCACCCCCCCTTTTGCCTTCAGAACAGCCTCAATTCATCGGGGCATGGACTCTACAAGGTGTTCGAAAGCGTTCCGCAGGGATGCTGGCCCATGTTGACTCCAATGCTTCCCACAGTTGTGTCAAGTTGGCTGGATGTCCTTTGGGTGGTGGACCATTCTTGATACACACGGGAAACTGTTGAGCGTGAAAAACCCAGCAGCGTTGCAGTTCTTGACACACTCAAACTGGTGCGCCTGGCATCTACTGCCATACCCCGTTCAAAGGCACTTAACTCTTTTGTTTTGCCCATTCACCCTCTGAATGCCACACATACACAATCCATGTCTCAATTGTCTCTAGGCTTAAAAATCATTCTTGAACCTGTCTCCTCCCCTTCATCTACACTGATTGAAGTGTATTTAACAAGTGACATCAATAAGGGATCATAGCTTTCACCTGGATTCACCCGGTCAGTCCATGTCATGGAAAGAGCAGGTGTTCTAAATGTTTTGTATACTCAGTGTAGATTACATTTACATTTTAGTCATTTAGCAGACGCTCTTATCCAGAGCGACTTACAGTTAGTGAGTGCATACATATTTTTTTAATACTGGAATCGAACCCACAACCCTGGCGTTGCAAACGCCATGCTCTACCAACTGAGCTACATCCCTGCCGGCCATTCCCTCCCCTACCCTGGACGACACTGGGCCAATTGTGCGCCGCCCCATGGGTCTCCCGGTCGCGGCCGGCTACGACAGAGCCTGGATTCGAACCAGGATCTCTAGTGGCACAGCTAGCACTGCGATGCAGTGCCTTAGACCACTGCGCCACTCGGGAGGACAGATTAGAGAGCGATGGGATATAGATTGGAGAGAGATGGGGATGAAAGCATTGACAGAAGCATACTGATGAGCATGTCATTGTGATGTGCGTCCCTCAGTTACATGACCTGGTATCCGTGGAGACCAGAGGAAGGTGAGGGGTCAGAATGTCACCCAGGGAAAATTGGCCTGTGACATCGCTATGTACTCAGACTGATTACTACCCTGTTGGCATCCTCCTCTCTCTCTCTTGCTTTCTCTTTCTCTCTCTTCTTTATACAATATCTTTGTATATACAATTTCCTTTCCTGTCCTCACCAAGAGTTGTCCTTCCACCCAGATGTTTGCCCACTCTCCCTCTCAGCGACTGATTGGGTTGTTTTTAAGAGGGAATATGGACTTCTGTGGTCCCTCTACTCATTCCCTCTAAGTAAAATGGTAGTGTTCAGTTGGTGGTTTGCCATGTTATGTAAATGTTTACATGGCTCTGATTATATGCCAGGTGCTGTCCTCTTTGAACCTCTTCAACTCTAGTGTTACATTTGGCCCACAGGAGCACTAAACCTCTTGTATTGTATTGAGAAATCTTAGGTTAGGCTAGATGTGTAGACCGGTTGTGCAATGTTGGGTGTAATAGTTTACTTTACACAGTGTATTAAAATGAAGATGGCTTGTTTTGCCTTGGAAAATGTAGGTGTAGATGTTTAGTATTGCAATGTTGTTGTATTGAGGTGGCTTACTCTACCGCCCTTCTCTCCCTCCCTCCCTCCCTCCCTCGTCCTCCAAGGTTAGGTTGTATACAGTGTATTGAGGTGTGTAATCAGTTTACCATGTTATTAAATTGTGCTCACTCTCTCCCCCTTCCTCCCTCCATCCTATCTCTCCAGTCCCCAGGGTGGTAGCTGTGTCTCCTCAGATGCGTCTGGTAGAGGACAACCCATCGTCTCTGTCTCTGGTGGAGATCTATAAACAACGCTGTGCCAAGAAAGGCATTGAGCACGACAACCCCATCTCACGCTACTATGACCGTCTAGCTACTGTACAGGCTAGAGGCACACAGGCCAGCCACCAGGTACTGGAACATAAACATGGACACACACAAACACACTGGTGCACACACAACGACCGCCTGGCTATAGTACAGTCCAGGGGCACACTGGCCAGCCACCAGGTACTTACTGGAACACACACTCCTACTCTAAACCCCTGTCCCCACCAGGTGCTGCGTGACATTCTGAAGGAGGTTCAGGGGAACATGGTACCTCGCAGCATGCTGAGGGAGTGGGCGTTACACACCTTCCCCAACGCTACAGACTACTGGACCTTCAGAAAGATGTTCACCATCCAGCTGTCTCTCATCGGCCTGGCTGAATTCATGTTACACCTCAACCGCCTCAACCCTGAGATGCTGCAGATAGCACAGGTAGGGGGAGAGAGAGAGGGACGCCCATGCACGCACACACCTGGACATACACACACACAGAGACGCGTGCATGCACACACACACACACTCTAGGGCTGAGCGATATGGTCAAAATATACACTGCTCAAAAAAATAAAGGGAACACTTAAACAACACAATGTAACTCCAAGTCAATCACACTTCTGTGAAATCAAACTGTCCACTTAGGAAGCAACACTGATTGACAATACATTTCACATGCTGTTGTGCAAATGGAATAGACAACAGGTGGAAATTATAGGCAATTAGCAAGACACCCTCAATAAAGAAGTGGTTTTGCAGGTGGTGACCACAGACCACTTCTCAGTTCCTATGCTTCCTGGCTGATGTTGGTCACTTTTAAATGCTGGCGGTGCTTTCACTCTAGTGATAGCATGAGACTGAGTCTACAACCCACACAAGTGGCTCAGGTAGTGCAGCTCATCCAGGATGGCACATCAATGCGGGCTGTGGCAAGAAGGTTTGCTGTGTCTGTCAGCGTAGTGTCCAGAGCCTGGAGGCGCTACCAGGAGACAGGCCAGTACATCAGGAGACGTGGAGGGGCCGTAGGAGGGCAACAACACAGCAGCAGGACCGCTACCTCTGCCTTTGTGCAAGGAGGAGCACTGCCAGAGCCCTGCAAAATGACCTCCAGCAGGCCACAAATGTGCATGTCTGCTCAAACGGTCAGAAACAGACTCCATGAGGGTGGTATGAGGGCCCGACGTCCACAGGTGGGGGTTGTGCTTACAGCCCAACACCGTGCAGGACGTTTGGCATTTGCCAGAGAACACCAAGATTGGCAAATTCGCCACTGCGCCCTGTGCTCTTCACAGATGAAATCAGGTTCACACTGAGCACATGTGACAGACGTGACAGAGTCTGGAGACGCCGTGGAGAACGTTCTGCTGCCTGCAACATCCTCCAGCATGACCGGTTTGGCGGTGGGTCAGTCATGGTGTGGGGTGGCATTTCTTTGGGGGGCAGCACAGACTGGTTGTTCGCACCTCCATGTGCTCGCCAGAGGTAGCCTGACTGCCATTAGGTACCGAGATGAGATCCTCAGACCCCTTGTGAGACCATATGCTGGTGCGGTTGGCCCTGGGTTCCTCCTAATGCAAGACAATGCTAGACCTCATGTGGCTGGAGTGTGTCAGCAGTTCTTGCAAGAGGAAGGCATTGATGCTATGGACTGGCCCGCCCGTTCCCCAGACCTGAATCCAATTGAGCACATCTGGGACATCATGTCTCGCTCCATCCACCAACGCCACGTTGCACCACAGACTGTCCAGGAGTTGGCGGATGCTTTAGTCCAGGTCTGGGAGGAGATCCCTCAGGAGACCATCCGCCACCTCATCAGGAGCATGCCCAGGCGTTGTAGGGAGGTCATACAGGCACGTGGAGGCCACACACACTACTGAGCCTCATTTTGACTTGTTTTAAGGACATTACATCAAAGTTGGATCAGCCTGTAGTGTGGTTTTCCACTTTAGTTTTGAGGGTGACTCCAAATCCAGATCTCCATGGGTTGATAAATTTGATTTCCATTGATAATTTTTGTGATTTTGTTGTCAGCACATTCAACTATGTAAAGAAAAAAGTATTTAATAAGATTATTTCATTCATTCAGAACTAGGATGTGTTGTTTAAGTGTTCCCTTTATTTTTTGAGCAGTGTAATAGCACAATGTATTTTATATGGTAAGGTTTTTGAATAAGAAAAGTTCTAAATATGCTTTATGATAAGTGATTCCAATGGGGCTTTCTCCATTGTGATCTGATTTGTTCAAGCCAACTTCAAACAACAATAATTTATCAATTTCTGCATTTCCTGCATTTTTGTTATCATTTCCACACTGTGCCACTCCGGGCTGCATGATATGGGCAAAAAACCTAGGCCTAATTAATTGGTGAACTGTTGAAATCATGGAAATAGAATGATTATTCTAATTCTATAGTTGGAATATAGTAGGCAGCACCTTGAATACATTGTTTGACATGACAATGAATGAATAAGCCAGGGAGGAATTATTGACAGGGTAGGAAACAAAGTGTTGGTCAGTGTTTCCAGGGGACCCTAATTAGATGTTACATTATATGTTTTCTTAACTCATGTAGCTAGCTAACATGTATTCATGCTTTGCCTAGTCCTCTCTGTTTTAGAAGATACCGTGATAGAGCAACTGCTCTCTCCTTGAGTGACGGGGGCCAGGGCTTGGCATGCAGCAGGAGATTGAGAAAAACTACTCGAGTAGCAAACGGCGTTAACTAATTTATAAAAATGGACATTACATTCGCCGGAGTTGTGTATCACTTTTAACAAACCAAACATTGAAATACCGTTATAGAAGGTAAAGTAAAAACCGAAACTGGTCCGTGCATTAATCCCGGTATGTAGTACAATATGGTTTACCACCTAACACTAACACACACAGATAAACGCATACTCATAAACGCGTGCGCACACACACACACACACCGCCTCTGCACCTAACCCAGCCAAGGACACATGGCTAAGGGAATTTGAAGCAGTCTGTCAAAGAAAGAGGATTCATGTCAAGGAGACTAATTCAATATGGAGATGTTCCTCCTAGACCCCTAGATTCATTAGAGATGAGCATCACTGACTGGTAATATGCATTACTTCCTCCCCTCTATGACATCAATGCAGCCCTGTCAGTCAGTGAGCCTCTATGGGACGATGCTGTTTTGACAGTCAGTCTTATTCCGACTCTTTGCTCTGCTATCAGAGACCATTCAATATAAAGAGCCAGAGAGTGTGTGTGTGTGTGTGTGTGTCGCACCAGATCAGTTGGATATATACGTGTGCGCGCTCCTTTCGGAGGGCAGAGAGTATATCTCTGAAAGTCATTATTAAAGATGATTGTGTGGAACAGACGGACAGCCTCCTCCTTTCCTCTCTCCTCCTCTATGATCCTAATCTGTCTCTTCTGACAGGCGTTCCACTGGGCAGCTAAGCAGACGCATTAAGCCCCCTCTCTGCCTGTTACACGCCATAGATCCCATTAGACACAGGCAGGATTACACACACACGGGCGCATGCATGCACACATGCACGCACACACTCACATGAAGGACATTACTGACACGCGTAACCCCTAGCCTCGCCCCAATAAACACCCAAATAACCCCATATGTTACCCCTAGAATAGTAAACTTTTCTAAAATAGTGCATTGAGAGGGTTTGGCCTCTGCATTGTATGCCCCCATCCTCAGAGAATGTATCTTATGTCACCTCCCTCGTATTGTGTTGACTCAGTCTATTCATACAGTGTCACAATGGAGTAGCAGTCACCTGTTAATGTGTTATTATTCAGGACACTGCCTCAGTCCGGAGCCAGAGGAGTTTCTCTCTGAGCCTGAGCTTATCTGAGCCTCCTGGGGTCTAGCATCTAACCCTGTTGGCTCAAGGCCGTATCTTTGAGAGACTGAAAAAAACTCAAATGAAATGCTATTGCCATAAAGCTGTCATAAGCACACTTACTTTCTCCCATAAACAGCTTATCTTCCCAGAATGCTCTCTGCTCTTCATACATCATATTGGTCCCTCTTTACACAAATGCAGGCTTAAAGACAAAGTCCTGCTGTATATGCTTAACTCACCAGGGACAGAGAAAGAGGGATAGAGGGATTATGGATGTGCTTGGGGTGATATGTTGACGTTTTATGGTGCTCTGTCTATGGCAGATCAATAAAATCAGCCATTTTGTAGTTAAATACACACACACACACACTCTTTACTTGAAGGCAGCTGTATCCTGTCCATTGGTTATATACAGGAGTAACTGGTCCATAGAGAATACCTCAGGAGAATGTTTATAGATGACTTGTCTTAGTGATCAGACACGGTGGAATCCTGACTGGAATACACAGTGCATTCGGAGAGTATTCAGACCCCTTTACTTTTTCCTCATTTTGTTACGTTACAGCCTTATTCTAAAATGGATTAAATAATTTTTTCCCCTCACATTACCCCATAATGACAAAGCAAAAACAGGTTTTTAGAAAATGTAGCACATTTATTACAAATAAATTGAAATATCACATTTACATAAGTATTCAGACCCTTTACTCAGTACTTTGTTGACGCACCTTTGGCAGCGATTACAGCCTCGAGTCTTCTTGGATTGACGCTACAAGCTTGGCACACCTGTATTTGGGGAGTTTCTCCCATTCTTCTCTGCAGATCCTCTCAAGCTCTGTCAGGTTGGATGGGGAGCGTCACTGCACAGCTATTTTCAGGTCTCTCCAGAGATGTTCGATCGGGTTCAAGTCAGGGCTCTGGCTGGGCCACTCAAGGACATTCAGAGACTTGTCCCGAAGCCACTCCTGCGTTGTCTTGGCTGTGTGATTAGGGTCGATGTCCTGTTGGAAGGTGAACCTTCGCCCCTGTCTGAGGTCCTGAGCGATCTGGAGCAGGTTTTCATCAAGGATCTCTCTGTACTTTGCTCCGTTCATCTTTCCCTCGATCCTGATTAGGCTCCCAGTCCCTGCCACTGAAAAAAAAATCTAAAAACCTGTTTTTGCTTTGTCATTATGGGGTATAGTTGTAGATTGTTGAGAAATGTTTTAATACATTTTAGAATAAGGCTGTAACGTAACAAAATGTGGAAACAGTCAAGGGGTTTGAATACTTTCCACATGCACTGTATGAGGGAATATCAGGAAGGGCAGACACACACACTGATCACACACAGACCTGATCCTAACCGTTATACTCCTCTCCTCCAACAGGACACGGGGAAGCTGAATGTGTCGTACTTCCGCTTCGACATCAACGATGCCACGGGTGACCTGGACGCCAACCGGCCCGTGCCCTTCCGTCTGACGCCCAACATCTCAGAGTTCCTGACCACCATCGGCGTCTCCGGCCCCCTCACCGCCTCCATGATCGCTGTGGCACGCTGCTTTGCTCAACCCAACTTCAAGGTAGGCCCAACAACAAGCACACCTGTAGCACAACAGCAAATTACCTTCATGGTTTGTTAGCTATGTTGATTGGACAAAAATAATGAATCAGCATATCACAGTTTAAATTGAAGCCATGGTAGGAGAGAATTCTCCTTTACAGCAGTAGACCACTGCTGTGCACCATGTAGAACTCACTGGTAGAACCATACCCTTTAATTAAGTTTAAAGTGTGAGCAGACTCATTTCTCAATTCTTGTCTTAATTTAGACACTATAATTCTTGATGGATGTTATTCTGTGTGGGTGTTTTACACCCCACAAATGTAAACTTGGAGGGAAATTCATTGAGGCGTATCAAAACAAAAACAATGGCCTCTCAGCCTCAGTCCCAGCTGTGGCAGGAGGAGGCTTGTATATCTATGTTGGTCCCGTAATGATAGGGCAGCAGGCAGCTATATATCTATATATAGCCCAGCTCCATCCTGTAGCTAAAGCCGGAGAGGAGAGGGGCTGCTTCCTTAAGGAGGTGAAGAAACTGGGGTGTTGAAGACCGAGGGACTTTCGGATGGAGGGAGTGCAGAGATGCACGCACATACACACACGGGACAGACCGAGCTAGAGACGTATCCCAGAGGCCACTGCTTTCTTTGGGGGGTGGAGAGGTGGTTATACACGCTTCCTGGGAGAGGAGACGGGTTGTTCTGACAATCAGGCCCTCAACACACCATAAAGTGGGCACACCGAGTGGAGAGGACAGAGTGTACCCAGCTAGGTGGTTAGCTAGTGTTAGTGTTGTGGCTTCTGTATAGTTTATATGGCTGCTGTGTATAGCCCTGTTAGTATGTGATGTTCTCACAGTATCTCATGATTCCTGAATTAGCACAAATTAATAGTTAGGTTCCTCAGTCAATGTTCCCATAAATAGTCTTACTAGAGTGCAAGATGCATTTTGCAGCTCCCCATCATTCTCTGTTCTCTCCTCTCCTTCTCCCCTCTACCCCACTAGGTGGACGGCATCCTGAAGGCGGTGCTCCGTGACGAGATCATCGCGTGGCACAAGAAGACCCAGGAGGACACGTCCATGCCCCTGTCCCCGGCAGGTCAGCCTGAGAACATGGACTCCCAGCAGCTAGTGTCCTTGGTGCAGAAGGCTGTGACGGCCATCATGACCAGGCTCCACAACCTGGCCCAGTTCGAGGGAGGGGAGTCAAAGGTCAACACCCTGGTGGCTGCTGCCAACAGCCTGGACAACCTCTGTCGCATGGACCCTGCCTGGCACCCCTGGCTATAAGGGGGAGAGGAGATGCCTGGCAGCCCTGGTTGTGAGGGGGAGAAGAGAGGGGGGAACGATGAAGAAGAGGATGGACATGATAAAACCTATGAAAATAGGTTTTCTTGGCCATGAGGGTATTCTAATGCACATTATAAACTGGGTGGTTCAAGCACTGAATGCTGATTGGCTGACAGCTGTGGTATATCAGACTGTATACCACGGGTATGACAAAACATTTATTTTTACTGCTCTAATTACGTTGGTAACCAGTTTATAATAGCAATAAGGCACCTCAGGGGTTTGTGGTATATGCCCAGTATACCACGGCTAAGGGCATAAGAACTGCCATAGCAGTGTTATATTGGCCATATACCACACCCCCTCTGGCCTTATTGCTTAATTGTGCTGCTCACACAACCATAAGATGCCATCATTGGCCACTGAAGAGCGTGACAGGCGGCCTTCACTATTGAGCCACAGAAAAGAGGAAATCACACAATGTAAACTGGAACTGAAGAAAATGCTTTTGTCATGTATAAATTGTTCTGTCAGGTATTATTTTTGAGGAGGGCTTCCTGGTCTCAAGTTGAAAGGATGCAGCGATTTACTGTAGCAAGCAAACAAAGCAAGAGAACAATGTAGCGCCGTTGAGTGCTGCAGAACCAGTCAGGTACCCATGTTATCAGGAAATAGCCTGGTAAAACCAGTCTGGACGTGTTCAGTCTTGTTTAACCAGGCTAATCAGGAAACTCACTGATGGAGAAACTAATTAAGGCACTCGAACCAAACGTAGTCTGCCACGTTTAATCTGCATCGCCTCTCTCTGTACTTGACTTACTGTTTGTTGTGTTTATCATCCCTCCATGAAAATGGAACAGTGGAGGGAGTATTGGAGAAAGTACAGTACTGTGTTTTATAATGCTCATGATTTTCAGTTCACTTGGTAATAGTCTCATCGAGTCTTTTCTAAGTTTACAAGTTGACTCCAGTGAATCAACAACGCAATGTTAAAAATATTGTAAGTCCTTCTTTTTGAGTTTGTATCATTATTATTTAAATACCAAATTATGTGTAGGACATTTTTATATATATCCCAAAAAAATGTAGAATATAATACTCTTGTGAATAATTATGCTGTATCATTCCTTTTCACTGCCTGGAGTGTGTGTACTGTACAATGTCTGAGCTACTCAAAAGCCATTTTGACTTTAGGTTTTGGTCTATTGCAGCTGTCATAGGTCTAGATAAGGATTTTTTTTTTTTTTGAAGACTAATGAATTCCCTTTAGCACAACTGTCTTGCACTCAAGCGTTCAGGTTCAAGACTCGCACTGTACTCCGTAAGCAGTATCTATACATACAGCATGTATGTAGTAGCCTATATGGGCTACACTGACCTGTTTTTGTATGCATTATCCCCCATTTTGTAAAGGTACAGTGCTTTTGGGACAACTGAAGGATTGTTACCTCCTGCCTTGTAAATATGCATTTTGTTTTATTAAAATGCTCTTTTAAATAATTATGTCAATTTTCTGCATACACTTGTTTGTGTGTCGCCACTCAATTTCACAGTAAAGAGAGAGATGAGTCCTGGATTTGAATTACATATAAACTCAGACAGTGCATCTCATACCCATTCAGTTCCAATACAGAGTTGATGAAGAAATTACACCATGTCTTACATTGCAGTCGCTACCTCTCACATTGCACACATTATCATGCATGGCACAAAGGGAGATAAATCAATCGTGCCACACTTGGACAATAATGTTTTTTATATTCTAAATAACTGAAAATGAAAAGAAAAGCACTACATTTAGCTGGTCTGCAGTTTCAAGTAAAGCCCTGTTAACATTTTGGCTGAGGGCTATGTGGAGGTAGAATATCCTTGAGTTTGTCTTTTCATTTTGTCCTCAGGGCCTGGCCCCCATCTCCCTGCCGTGGAAGTCCAGGGGAAGACTACCGAGGTGGAGTCAGCCTCGGCCTCCTCTCACATGGTGACGGATTTATCCATGTCAGTATATCTCGGTGTGCTCTGGCCTCCGTTGAGTTACACTGTCAACCTGCTCTCCACACTCCTAAACCATATCTTTAATACTGTAAATGTCTCTCTCTCGCTTAATCTCACTATATGTCTCTCTCGGTCATCCAACTTCTCTCTGTTGCAGCTCTTTCCCTCGCTCTCTCTCTCTTGCAGCTCACTGTCCCCATTTATCATGTCAGTCAGACTACCTACCTGACTGTTCCTGTTCCTGCATTTAACAATGCTACTTTATGGCAATTGGTTTGGCAGGTTAACAACAAGTGGGCCTGAAGCAAGAACAGACTGCAACCCAGGCAACCATCACATCACATGGGGCCTCGCCAGAAGACCATCAAAATCGAAACCAAATATGACATCTGAAGCTAAGTATACCACCATGTACTGTATCTCCATATATCGCATTTGATATCCCTTTCCAATGGCACGTAACACTTAACAAACATCTAGGACACCCACAATCTGTTTTTTTCTCTAAACAATAGCATTTGAACTTGTGGGTGTCCTTACTGTCCTTTGTAGTTAAGGCATCCATTTCACGCCTCAGGTGTCTCTTCTGATATGAGGCTGGCAGTGAGATATGAAATTCAACAGCGCACACACATCACAACAGAGAGATGTGTTGTATCCTGCTGCCTGTGTGCTGTGTCCTGGCTTGTGTCCCGGCTGGCCTAGGTGTCTGCTGATGTCTAGACTGATATCTGGGAAGAGGATGTGATTGATGCAGACCTGTGGGATTGAAGTGGGGAAGGAAGAAGGGGGAGGAAACGTGGTTTCTGGCACTTCCTGGGACTCTAAGGACACAGTGGAATGGAACCTGTCAGGAAGAGGGATCAGAATTCCCTCTGGAAATAGAACATCACAAATATGACGATGGATGGATAAAAAAGAAAGAAAATAAAAAGTTTTGTGCGTTGTTAGATTATCTATTAGAGCATTTTAACGTGTATATCATGTATATAAAATTGTATAATATTGCAAGTCAACATGTATTGTAATAGTACAGCATTCTCACCCTTTATAGTTCACAGCATACTTACATTTACACTACCAGTTAAAAGTTTGGACACACCTACTCATTCAAGGGTTGTTCTTTATGTTTTACTATTTGTTATATTGTAGAATAATAGTGACATCAAAACTATGAAATACCACTCCAGTGTTCTCTTTCACTGAACGCTCAGGACAGGACCGGACTATAAAGGGGTTTTGGACACTTTGTTGTTTTGTGTGTGTTATAACGGCTTTGTAGATGCTTTTTAACTGATGATATACATTTATAACTGATAGCATAGGCCTACATACACTACCATCAAAAGTTTGGACACACCTACTCATTCACATAAAAAAAAAAAAAAAACTATTTTCTACATTTTAGAATAATAGTGAAGACATCAAAACTATGAAATAACACATATGGAATCATGTAGTAACCATAAAAGTGTTAAATCAAAATATATTTTATATTTGAGATTCTTCAAAGTAGCCACCCTTTGCCTTGATGACAGCTTTGCACACTCTTGGCATTCTCTCAACCAGCTTCATGAGGTAGTCACCTGGAATGCATTTCAATTAACAGGTGTGCTTTCTTAAAAGTTAATTTGTGGATTTTATTTCCTCAATGCGTTTGAGCCAATCAGTTGTGTTGTGACAAGGTAGGGAGGGTATACAGAAGGTAGCCTTATTTGGTAAAAAAAAACAAGTCCAGCTCAAATAAGCAAAGAGAAATGACAGTCCTTCATTACTTTAAGACATGAAGGTCAGTCAATAGGGAACATTTCAAGAACTTTGAAAGTTCCATCAAGCGCTATGATGAAACTGGCTCTCATGAGGACTGCCACAGGAATGGAAGACCCAGAGTTACCTCTGCTGCAGAGGATAAGTTCATTAGAGTTCAAGTCACAGACACATCAACTGTTCAGAGGGGACTGTGTGAATCAGGCCTTCATAGTCTAATTGCTGCAAAGAAACCACGACTAAAGGACACCAATAAGAAGAAGAGACCTGCTTGGACCAAGAAACACGAGCAATGGACATTCGACCGGTGGAAATGTGTCCTTTGGTCTGGAGTCCAAATTGGAGATTTTTGGTTACAACCGCTGTGTCTTTGTGAGACGCGGTGTGGGTGAACGGATGATCTCCGCATGTGTAGTTCCCACCGTAAAGCATGGAGGAGGAGGTGTTATGGTGTGGGGGTGCTTTGCTGATGACACTGTCTGTGATTTATTTAGAATTCAAGGCACACTTAGCCAGCATGGCTACCACAGCATTCTGCAGCGATACGCCATCCCATCTGGTTTGCGCTTAGTGGGACCATCATTTGCTATTCAACAGGACAATGACCCAACACACCTCCAGGCTGTGTAAGGGCTATTTTCCCAAGAAGGAGAGTGATGGAGTGCTGCATCAGATGACCTTGGCCTCCACAATCCCCCGACCTCAACCCAATTGAGATGGTTTGGGATGAGTCGGACCACAGAGTGAAGGAAAAGCAGCCAACAAGTGCTCAGCGTATGTGGGAACTCCTTCAAAGCTATCATCAAAGCAAAGGGTGGCGATTTGAAAAATCTCAAATATATTTTGATTTGTTTAACACTTTTTTGGTTACTACATGATTCCATATGTGTTATTTCATAGTTTTGATGTCTTCACTATTATTCTACAATGTAGAAAATAGTTTAAAAAAAGAAAAACCCTTGAATGAGTAGGTGTGTCTTAATCTTTGACTGGTACTGTACATTTGTCATTTAGCAGACCAGAGTGACTTGTTAGCATGCTAACAGATACCCATAGACTTCCAGTCATTGTGCTAACGCTAGTTAGCATTGGCTCAGGAAACTACCTCTAACTTCTTTCATACTGGACACAGAGAAATAAAAATGGTATCCACAAGTTCATCTGACTTATACCGAAGTGTCCTTTAAGGTAACTAGGTGAGACTCACATTTTCAGACACTTTACCTCAATAAAGCAGCTATAACTAAAGTCAGTGCTAGTAAGAAAAGACAAGTGCAAGAAAGGCAAGGTTGTTATTTTTTGAGTTCACAGCATTCATAACTAGAATAAATTATTGGGCCACTTACTATCTCTGATTCTCTGCTCAGTTGCTGAGCTGTGATGCTAATCAGACAAGTGAACAATAAAGTGAACACATTGAGGCGGCAGGTACGCTAGCGGTTAAGAGCGTTGGGCCAGTAACCGAAAGCTCGCTGGTTCGAATCCCCGAGCTGGCAAGGTGGACATCGATTAATGCAGCCCCCCACCCCTCTCTGATTCAGAGGGTTAAATATGGAAGACTAATTTTGGTTGAATGCATTAAGTTGTGCAACTGACTAGGTATCCCCTTTCCCTAAAAACAACAGGCCACAGCTCTATAGATGCAGCAGGTACACTACATGACCAAAAGTATGTGTCGAACATCTCATTCCAAAATCATGGGCATTAATATGGAGTTGGTCCCCCCTTTGCTGATATAACAGCCTCCACTCTTCTGGGAAGGCTTTCCACTAGATGTTGGAACATTGCTGCGGGGATTTGCTTCCATTCAGCCACGAGCATTAGTGAGGTCCAACACTGATGTTGGGTGATTAGGCCTGGCTCACAGTCGGTGTACCAATTCATCCCAAATGTGTTCGATAGGGTTGAGGTCAAGTCTCTGTGCATGCCAGTCAAGTTCGTCCACACCGATCTCGGCAAACCATTTCTGTATGGACCTCGCTTTGTGCACGGTGGTATTGTTATGCTACAACAGGAAAGGGCCTTACCCAAACTGTTGCCACAATGTTGGAAGCACAGAATCGTCTAGAAAGTCATTGTATGATCTAGTTTTAAGATTTCCCTTCATTGGAACTAAGGGGGCCTTGCCCAAACCATGAAAAACAGCCCCAGACCATTATTCCTCCTCCACCAAACTTTACAGTTGGCATTATGCATTGGGGCAGGTAGCGTTCTTCTGGCATCTGCCAAACCCAGATTTGTCCGTCGGACTGCCAGATAGTGAAGCGTGATTAATCACTCCATTGAACGCGTTTCCACTGCTCCAAGGTCCAATGGCGGTGAGCTTTACACCACTCCAGCTGACGCTTCGCATTGCGCATGGTGGTCTTAGGCTTGTGTGTGGCTGCACGGCCATGGAAACCCATTTCATGAAGCTCCTGACGAACAGTTCTTGTGCTGACGTTGCTTCCAGAGGTAGTGTAGAATTCTGTAGTGAGGGTTGCAACCGAGGACAGACTATCTTTACAAGCTACGCGCTTCAGCACTCGGCGGTCACATTCTGTGAGCTTGTGTGGCCTACCACTTCGCGACTGAGCTGTTGTTGCTTCTAGATGTTTCCACTTCACAATAACAGCACTTACAGTTGACCGGGGCAGCTCTAGCATTGCAGAAATTTGACGAACTGACTTGTTGGAAAGGTGGCATCCTATGCAGTGCCAGGTTGAAAGTCACTGAACTCTTCAATTGCCAATGTTTGTCTATGGAGATTGCATGGCTGTGTGCTCGATTTTATACACCTGTCAGCAACGGGCATGGCTGAAATAGCAGAATCCACTCATTTGATTGGGTGTCCACATACTTTTGTGTAAGTATTCACCCCCCTTGGCATTTTACCTATTTTGTTGCCTTACAACCTGGAATTAAAATGGATTTTTTTGGGGTTTGTATCATTTGATTTACAACATGCCTACCACTTTGAAGATTCAAAATAACAATTTTTTATTGTGAAATAAGACAAGAAAACAGAAAATTTGAGCGTGCATAACTATTCACCCCCCCAAAGTCAATACTTTGTAGAGCCATCTTTTGCAGCAATTATAGCTGCAAGTCTCTTGGGGTATGTCTCTATAAGCTTGGCACATCCAGCCACTGGGATTTTTGCACATTCTTCAAGGCAAAACCTGCTCCAGCTCCTTCAAGTTGGATGGGTTCCGCTGGTGTACAGCAATCTTTAAGTCATACCACAGATTCTCAATTGGATTGAGGTCTGGGCTTTTACTAGGCCATTCCAAGATATTTAAATGTTTCCCCTTAATCCACTCAAGTGTTGCTTTAGCAGTATGCTTAGGGTCATTGTCCTGCTGGAAGGTGAACCTCCGTCCCAGTCTCAAATCTCTGGAAGACTGAAACTGGTGTCTCTCAAGGATTTCCCTGTATTTAGCGCCATCCATCATTCCTTCAATTCTGACCAGTTTCCCAGTCCCTGCCGATGAAAAACATCCCCACAGCATGATGTTGCCACCAACATGCTTCACTGTGGGGATGGTGTTCTCGTGGTGATGAGAGGTGTTGGGTTTGCGCCAGACATAGCGTTTTCCTTGATGGCCAAAAAGCTCAGTTTTAGTCTCATATGACCAGAGTACCTTCTTCCATATGTTTGGGGTGTCTCCCACATGCCTTTTGGCAAACACCAAACGTGTTTGCTTATTTTTTTCTTTAAGCAATGGCTTTTTTCTGGCCACTCTACCGTGAAGCCCAGCTCTGTGGAGTGTACGCCTTAAAGTGGTGCTATGGACAGATACGCCAATCTCCGCTGTGGATCTTTGCAGCTCCTTCAGGGTTATCTTTGGTCTTTTTGTTGCCTCTCTGATTAATGCCCTCCTTGCCTGGACTGTGAGTTTTGGTGGGTGGCCCTCTCTTGGCAGGTTTGTTGTGGTGCCATATTCTTTTCATTTTTGAATAATGGATTTAATGGTGCTCCGTGGGATGTTCAAAGTTTCAGATATTTTTATATAGCCCAACCCTGACAACTTTGTCCCTGACCTGTTTGGAGGGCTCCTTGGTCTTCATGGTGCCGTTTGCTCGGTGGTGCCCCTTGCTTAGTGGTGTTGCAGACTCTGGGGCCTTTCAGAACAGGTGTGTGTGCATATATACTGAGATCATGTGACAGATCATGTGAAACTTAGATTGCACACAGGTGGACATTATTTAACTAATTATGTGACTTCTGAAAGTAATTGGTTGCACCAGATATTATTTAGGGGCTTCATAGCAAAGGGGGTGAATACATATGCACGCACCACTTTTCCGTTATTTATTCTTTATAATTTTTTTCATTCACTTCACCAATTTTGACTATTTTGTGTATTGCCATTACATGAAATCCAAATAAAAATCCATTGAATTTACAGGTTGTAATGCAACAAAATAGGAAAAACACCAAGGGGGAATGAATACTTTTGCAAGGCACTGTATATGGCCTGCAGTATATCTGTCTAGTGACAAGGGAAACAACATCATCCTAATCCGTTTGGATTACTCTACTGTAATACATAATTCAAGATCAGGATGTTTTCGCCTGTCATACAGCAGGCCTACGGTTTGATATAGGTCTGAGGGATTTATTACATCAGCGTCCCAAAGGTACCCTATTCCTTATTTAGTGCACTACTTTTGAGCAGGGCCCATACGGCTACTGATCCCCTCCCCACTATATAGGGAATAGGGTGCCATTTGGGTGGCATCCTACATGTTTTACTTTTATGTAAACAAACATTAATCCAGACATCAGATTATATCACAATAGCATTTTATTCTTTAAATGCCTGTTTTCATCTGAGGTAGATTTGATTCCTGTTCTCTGACAGAACACCATTAACACAGCTAATGGAATTCATTAAACATATCTCCCATGATCCTTCAGGCTATTAGAATTTCACTGTGTCGGAAACGTCATTTCATCGCACGGTTGTTGAAACCAAGGTTGAAGAATGAATTACATTGTCTGCGTAAAAAATGGGTCAGTGCTGATGATGATTTTAAATGTCTATTTCTATTTCATTTAATTCAGTTTGTGAGCAGATATTTTCAGTCTTCTGGGAAGAAAATCACATCAACTGTAGTCATTCATATGGTAATTCACTGACATATTTTCAGGATCCATTCAGTACATTGCTGTAAAGCTTATGCTTACTGACTGTTTCAGCATCCAGTCCCTTGTTCCAAAGTCTGCACACTGTTAGTAACAGTTCATTAATATTATTTTGGAGTTGGGCTGGAGAATGAGTGGTATTTTACAGTATACCTTATCACAGCTATTGCTGTAGTTTCTTTGTAAGTTAATAATAAAATAATATGCCATTTAGCAGACGCTTTTATCCAAAGCGACTTAGTCATGCGTGCATACATATTTTTTTTGTGTATGGGTGGTCCCGGGGATCGAACCCACTACCTTGGCGTTACAAGCGCCGTGCTCTACCAGCTGAGCTACAGAGGACCACCAAGTTAAAGGTCATGAACATTCAAAATCATGGATGATATAAAAAATTTGATATTTGGATGAAACCAGATGAAAGTATGATGACCAAAGTATGAAAAATGACTTTTGCTTCTACATTGATAAAGTTTGATCATAAAGTTAGTGATCCCCTACCCCATGTCAAACACTTGGATTCAGGAGGTGGGATTATTAAGGGTATAGGGTGGCATCACTCTCATTTTAATACAATAATGGTAACATGATATTTATTCTCTTACCTAATTTAAATAAGGTACCGCCTTGTAACCAACATCAGAGAAGGTGTGTTTGCGGAGGGGTGTAGTTTAAATAGCTATACCTAGTAAGCCAAGTGTTGGTCATATCGATACCAAAATCATAATTACATCTAAAATGTCACAACGGAGGAATGCAAAGAAAACTGTTAAATAATTCAACCAATTAACAGGCTAATTAGTGGACCCCATTACCCTGTAGTAATTACCAACTGCTCTAATGTTCATACTGACCTTGGTCACATGCACACATACACAAACACACAAGTGTACACACTGATACAGATAGAGATATTTTGACATGAATTTGTGTGGACTTTATTAACCTTGTATAGAAAGAGAACTACATGATTCATTAATCAGAGCCCTTCAGCAGTCATTAAAATGTGTAGACTAAAAAAGGAAAGAGGGAGGAGAGAGTTTGTGGATGAAGTCAATGAAACATAGTGGGGAAAAAAAGTATTTAGTCAGCCACCAATTGTAAAAGTTCTCCCACGTAAAAGAATGTGCTGTCCACAACCTCAAACAGTCACACTCCAAACTCCACTATGGCCAAGACCAAAGAGCTGTCAAAGGACACCAGAAACAAAATTGTAGACCTGCACCCGGCTGGGAAGACTGAATCTGCAATAGGTAAGCAGCTTGGTTTTAAGAAATCAACTGTGGGAGCAAATATTAGGAAATGGAAGACATACAAGACCACTGATAATCTCCCTCGATCTGGGGCTCCACGCAAGATCTCACCCCATGGGGTCAGAATGATCACAAGAACGGTGAGCAAAAATCCTAGAACCACACGGGGGGACCTAGTGAATGACCTGTAGAGAGCTGGGACCAAAGTAACAAAGTCTACCATCAGTAACACACTACGCCGCCAGGGACTCAAATCCTGCAGTGCCAGACATGTCCCCCTGCTTAAGCCAGTACATGTCCAGGCCCGTCTGAAGTTTGCTAGAGTGCATTTGGATGATCCAGAAGAGGATTGGGAGAATGTCATATGGTCAGATGAAACCAAAATATAACTTTTTGGTAAAAACTCAACTCGTCATGTTTGGAGGACAAAGAATGCTGAGTTGCATCCAAAGAACACCATACCTACTGTGAAGCATGGGGGTGGAAACATCATGCTTTGGGGCTGTTTTTCTGCAAAGGGACCAGGACGACTGATCTGTGTAAAGGAAAGAATGAATGGGGCCATGTATCGTGAGATTTTGAGTGAAAACCTCCTTCCATCAGCAAGGGCATTGAAGATGAAACGTAGCTGGGTTTTTCAGCATGACAATGATCCCAAACACACCGCCCGGGCAACGAAGGAGTGGCTTCGTAAGAAGCATTTCAAGGTCCTGGAGTGGCCTAGCCAGTCTCCAGATCTCAACCCCATAGAAAATCTTTGGAGGGAGTTGAAAGTCTGTGTTGCCCAGCGACAGCCCCAAAACATCACTGCTCTAGAGGAGATCTGCATGGAGGAATGGGCCAAAATACCAGCAACAGTGTGTGAAAACCTTGTGAAGACTTACAGAAAACGTTTGACCTGTGTCATTGCCAACAAAGGGTATATAACAAAGTATTGAGAAACTTTTGTTATTGACCAAATACTTATTTTCCACCATAATTTGCAAATAAATTCATTAAAAATCCAACAATGTGATTTTCTGGATTTTTTTTCTCATTTTGTCTGTCATAGTTGACGTGTACTTATGATAAATTACAGGCCTCTCATCTTTTTAAGTGGGAGAACTTGCACAATTGGTGGCTGACTAAATTCCTTTTTTCCCCACTGTACACTTCCCTTGACTTTTTCCACATTTTGTTGTTACAGCCTGAATTTAAAATTGATTAAATTGAGATTGTGTCACTGGCCTTCACACAATACCCCATAATGTCAAAGTGGAATTATGTTTTTAGAAATGTGTACAAATTAATTAAAAATGAAAAGCTGAAATGTCTTGAGTAAATAAGTATTCAACGCCTTTGTTATGGCAAGCCTAAATAAGTTCAAGATTAAACATTTGCTTAACAAGTCATGTAAGTTGCATGGATTCACTCTGTGCAATAGTGTTTAACATTTTTTTTTTAAAGACTACCTCATCTCTGTACACCACACATACAAATATCTGTAAGGTCCCTTTGTCGAGCAGCGAATTTCAAACACAGATTCAACCACAAAGACCAGGGAGGTTTTCTTGTTCTTTGTGGTTTTCCTTTGCCTTGCAAAGGGCACCTATTGGTAGATGGGTAAACAGACATTAAACTATCCCTTTGAGTATGGTGAAGTTATTAATTACACTTTGGGTGGTGTATCAATACACCCAGTCACGACAAAGACACAGGCGTCCTTCCTAACTCAGTTGCCGTAGAGGAAGGAAACCGCTCCGGGATTTCACCATGAGGCCAATGATGACTTTAAAACAGAGTTTAATGGCGGTGATAGGAGAACTGAGGATGGATCAACAACATTGTAGTTACTCCACAATACTAACCTTAATGACAGAGTGAAAAGAAGGAAGCCTGTACAGAATACAAATATTCCAAAACATGCATCCTGTTTGCAATAAGGCACTAAAGTAAAACTGCCAAAAATGTGGCAAAGAAATGTTATGTCCTGATACAAAGTGTTATGTGATGTTTGGGGCAAACACAACACATCAATCATATTTTCAAGCATGGTGGTGGCTGCATCATGTTATGGGTATGCTTGTCATCGGCAAGGACTAGGGAGTGTTTTAGGATAAAAAGAAACAGAATAGCGCTAAGCACAATCTTTTTTTTATAACCCAACTCTGATCTGTTATTCTCCACAACTTTGTCCCTGACCTGTTTGGAGAGCTCCTTGGTCTTCATGGTGCTGCTTGCTTGGTGGTGCCCCTTGCTTAGTGGTGTTGCAGACTCTGGGGCCTTTCAGAACAGGTGTATATATACTGAGATCATGTGACACTTAGATTGCACACAGGTGGACTTTATTTAACTAATTATGTGACTTCTGGAGGTAATTGGTTGCACCAGATCTTATTTAGGGGCTTCATAGCAAAGGGGGTGAATACATATGCACGCACCACTTTAATATAATTTATTTTTTAGACTTTTTTGAAACAAGTTATTTTTTTCATTTCATGTCACCAATTTGGACTATTTTGTGTATGTCCATTACATGAAATCAAAATCAAAATCCATTTAAATTACAGGTTGCAATGCAACAAAATAGGAAAAACACCAAGGGGGATGAATACTTTTGCAAGGCACTAAGTCAAGGCGAGCTCATGAATATAAGCTCCCCGCCAACTTTTCTAACTTCCAGGTAGTTAGCCAATTTTTAGCATTTCTATCCCCAAAAACATTATGGGTGATCTTTCAGTCACTCAAAAGGCTATTTTACATGGGAATCAGAATGACTGTTCAGGACCTTTTTTAACAATTTTGAAAGGGATATAAAAAGCTCTTCCAGAAGGCTTTCCCATCAAGGACGTAACAATACTGTAACAAGATTAAGAGCCAGTAACTGTGAGAGAATTCAGTTGGATTGTATCTTGTTCAGTGTTAATGCCCAGGCATCATGGCTCTCTCCTCCTCCTGTCCTCCCTCAGCAGTACTGCCTGGCTCCAAAAAGCTCAACATCCTGAACTAATTATTGACTCTCCTAACAATGTCCCAATCCTCTGGCAGACGAGGCAGGAAGGAGACCAGCTCAGCCCTGTTTGACAGCCTCTTTCCCTCCTTCCTCCACTCTACTCTCTTCTCCTCTCCTCATCCCTCTTTCTCCCAGACGTGTGATTTCATTTGTTTGGTAATATCAGGATTGGCATGTTCAGCCCAGCCTCACTCCAAAGTGAAATTGGACAGGGGCATTGGAGCCTCACTATGTAAAACTGTCTCACCTTGACAGCTGCTTGAGCGGGCAGAGGATTGCTACTGTGGAGAGGAGCACCTGAACATGGAGGCCGACACCAATTTACCGCCGTTCTTTACTCAGGGGTGTGCTGTGTCAAGACGCGCGGCACTATGAAGACGGAGGTTCTGTAAATGGGGACAAAGAACCAGGTGCAATGTTCCGTACTGTATCCCTGAAACTTCTGGAGCTAATCCAATCCATCCATTGTGTATCCCTGTAACTTCTGGAGCTAATCCAATCCATCCATTGTGTATCCCTGTAACTGTTGGAGCCAATCCATCCATTCTGTATCCCTGTAACTTCTGGAGCTAATCCAATCCATCCATTCTACCTTCCATATGAGAGTCTGTCAAGTCATATTATCTCCTGATGAGATTTATTGTACGTTGTCATACTCTTGTTTATACATATTCTCAATATACATGTACATATTGTGATGTGTGTGCTATCATTACCCCAATGTCTCCCAACATGTATTGCTTAATAGAGCATGACATATATTTCCGCAACTTTTGAGCACTCTAAAGTTAAATGTTTCCATGACAACCTGCTTATTGAGTCATGGCAACCTGCCATGGTGATGCTGAGCTAGATGCACAGGCAGTGCTTTCTAGGTATTCTCAGAGTAACACCTTGGCAACTGACAATCCGGTTCACAATCACAACCAGCATATACCTGCTACTAGAGCAGCTACATGTCAGGTTTGTCAGCCTAGCAGAGTAGACGGAAAGCCAAACCAGTGAACCATATCATACTGAAGTTTGAGTTCCACACCTTTCCCCACTTTCTAAAAGTGGAGAGCTCTTCGACTAAAGAAGTGCTGAGACAACAACGAGAGATGATAATCAACTTATTGTAGTTTGCCCTGAACTTTCCAAAGCCCAGAGGCAAATGGACATTAGGGGTGTTGATTCACTTTGTCAGTGTCAAGCATGGTGTCAAGCTCTCTGTCGGCTCTGATCAGTCACACTGCTTTGACTGACAGTGATCTATTCCATGTGAAATTAAGAGAATGGAAGTGTTGAGCTTACTACTGTTTCAGAGAACATCGCTTTCAGCAAAGAGGAATTAAAGATAATGAAATCAAACAGTAGAATGAAATGTTACTCAATATCCAGTACAATTACTCATCCAAACAATTTGTCATCAAATAGGCCTAACTGTAAAATGTGAAAAAGAGGATTCTTCCAAACTTCTGAAATACCATTAAATAGTAATTCCATTACAACGCTGTTTGGTGAAAATACCCTTGACAAAAGAAAACGGGGCATAACAAATGCACACACAATAACCACCACACAGAAAAGACAGTTCAGTCTGTGTTTTACATTCACTGTGTGTAGCGAGGGTAGCCTATTCACCAGTCAAGCTGTCCTCCGTAACAGGTTCTCTCCTCTCCTCTTTCTGACAATGCTACTCAGGAACACAGAGACAGACAGGCGGGGAGAGAAGAGACTGAAGAGGGGAGAAGACGAGGAAAGCAGGCAGGTAGACACATAGGAAGACTCTCAATTGCATACTCATCACGTCCTCTCGCCTCCTTCTCAAAACCCATTGGAAGAGAAAGCCAGAGGTCCTTCCCCTCTAACCTCCAATGGGTTTTGAGAAGGAGGCGAGGAGAGAGGACGCGAGGAGTATGCAATTGAGTCTCCCATAGACAGCGAGGCAAGAGGAGGGGAGATGGGAGGAGAAGAGAGGAATGCAGGCAGTTATGCGAGGGAAGCACAAAGACAGGGATGCAAAGAGACGGAAGAAGAGCCAGGCAGGCAGGCAGGCAGGCTGGGAGAGAGAAGACAGACAGGAGGAAAGTGGATCTCAGGCCAGACTCATTTCCACCTCCAGTGGAGGGTGACCGCCTATTTAGCCTGTCTGTGAGGAGGCCAGACCTCAGGCTCGATAACAGATCACAGCCCATCAGGCAGAGGAGCGAGCTCAGATCAAACTGATTGGCAAGGAGTGAGGTTGGAGGTTTGAGACACGTCTCCCTATTTCCATCTCCATATAATTATCTATGTCGGCACCGCCAAAGTAGTTCCTCCACTACCTAGTTTTTTTCTCCTATAAGCACACTGTACCTACAGGGTGATAATGTATCTCAGTTAAGGTGAGATGCTGTGAAGCAGATCCCCACATCTACATTCTCACAATCTACCACACTTGGATAATATGGCCGGGAGGGATCATCATTTAACTCAACTAAAATCACTATCAATATCTTAACTTTATCTGGCAGGATGAGAGAGAGAGAGGGGGGGGAGAGAAAGGGAGAAGAGAAGGACGGAGAGAAAAGAAAACGAGAGAGAAGAGAAGGAGTGAGAGAGGAGAATGTGATGTAGTAGCTGCCTGGGTGCGGTTGGGTTCTCTGGGACACGCAGGGTGCGTAAACCACGTTCAAGTGCAGCAACGTCTCTCTAGTAAATATTTACTAGTTCCAGTGCCTTCAGAAAGTATTCACACCCCTTGACTTCTTCCATGTTTTGTTGTGTGTTGTGCAGAATTTTAAATGGATTAAAATTGAGATTTTGTGTCACTGGCCTACACACAATTACCCCATAATTATTTTTTAAAAACAAATTAATAAAAAAGGAAAAGCTGAAATGTTATGCCAAGCCTAAATAAGTTCAGGAGTAAACATTTGCTTAACAAGTCATAATAAGTTGCATGGACTCACTCTATGTGCAATAATAGTGTTTAACATGATTTTTGAATGACTACCTCATATCTGTACCCCACACATACAGTTACCTGTAAGGTCCCTCAATCGAGCAGTGAATTTCAAACATAGATTCGACCACCAAGACCAGGGAGGTTTTCCAATGCCTCGCAAAGAAGGGCACCTATTGGTAGATGGGTAAAAAATTAAAAAGCAGACATTGAATATCCTTTCACTACAAAGATACAGGCATCCTTCCTAACTCAGTTGCTGGAGAGGAAGGAAACCGTTCAGGGATTTCACCATGAGGCCAATGGTGACTTTAAAACAGTTTGAGTTTAATGGCTGTGACAGGAGAAGATCAACAACATTGTAGTTACTCCACAATACTAACCTAAATGACAGAGTGAAAAGGAGGAAGCCTGTACAGAATACAAAATATTCCTAAACATGCATCCTGTTTGCAATAAGGCACTAAAGTAAAACTGCAAAAAAATGTGGCAAAGAAATGTTATGTCCTGAATACAAAGTGTTATGTTTGGGGCAAATCCACACAACACATCACTGAGTACCACTCTTCATATTTTCAAGCATGGTGGTGGCTGCATCATGTTATGGGTATGCTTGTCATCGGCAAGAACTAGGGAGTGTTTTAGGATAAAAAGAAACAGAATAGAGCTAAGCACTTGCAAAATCCTAGAGGAAACCCTGGTTCAGTCTGCTTTCCAACAGACACTGGGAGACAAATTCATCTTTCAGCAGGACAATAACCTAAAACACAAGCCCAAATATACACTGGAGTTGCTTACCAAGATGACATTGAATGTTCCTGAGTGGCCTAGTTACAGTTTTGATGTAAATCGGCTTGAGAATCTATGGCAAGACTTGAAATCGGCTGTCTAGAAATGATCAACAACCAACTTGACAGAGCTTGAAGAATTGTAAAAAGAATAATGTGCAAATATTGTACAATTCAGGTGTGCAAAGCTCTAAGAGACTTACCCAGAAAGACTCACAGCTGTAATAAATTAACTTTGTCATTATGGGGTATTGTGTCTACATGGGTGGGGAAAAAACAACAATTTAATCAGAGAGAGAGAGACCTACCTATCTACATGAGTTATATGCTCACCCTGGTTAGTTCTTTGTTTGATTACCATAAAAAAAGCATCATACTAAATCATAAAAGCCCTTACCCCTGTCTGGAAAACCCATTCGGTACCATCACTAATGTACATAAACTAATGAGTATAATATCCCTCTCTGCACCACCATGAAAACATTTAAACCTAGTTTACAAAATGAGGAAATTCTCTAGCATCTATTCCATTATTACAGTTTACTGTGTGTTATGTATATCCGCTGCTGCAAATTGGATTCACAAACACAACATGTAGGCTAATGGGTTGAGGAATCACCATGGGAGATTTCATAAATATGTTGTCTAGAAATCAAATGTATGGAATTTACATCTCTAAATGTGTTTTGAAGGTTAGAAATAGTTGGTATTGCAGCTAATCCTTATTGTAGACTATACATGTAGAGGATGATTTCTAGGCCTAGAATTATCTGCAAGATGATAAATCTCACATTTGTTCTGGATTAGGCCTAAACTACTTTGTTGTGCTTTGTTTCTCTGAGTTGGTAAATTAAAAGTACATTTATTCAAGCCAGACAGTCCTAGCACAACCTTGCAGTTCAGTATTCTAAAAAAGTTGATGAAAATAAACTAGGCTTTAGTTTAATCGCCGAGGCGCCCTACACTTCTTTCTCCTCACCCAATCTAAAACAGAAATGTATTGCGTCTCCTATTTTCCCCTCTACAGGCTAATGTAATGTCACAGCTAATATAATCTCCGTTGACATGACAGACACAATTTATTTCCCAACACGCTCAAAGAGAGTGAGAGAGAAAGAGAGACTCACTCCTGCTGCCTCAGCTAGTCGTATCCCACCTGGGTGAAAGCCATCAGCGGAAGGAGATCTTGTTCCAACTAGCACACGGTGCTCTGCGCTGAGCTCATTTAGACACTGTTATCCAGCTTGTCTCTCTATGGTACCGGTAATGGAGGAACAGGATGAGACCAGATTAGACCCATCACTACTGTTGTGACTATTATGGCACTTTGGTTTAGGCCAGCACCAGAATTCTATCTACTCATGTATTCATTATGGTAATTTATCATCTATCATTACTACAGTAGTATTACCTAGTTATAGATTACATTTATTAATATATAATATCAGTTATCTATTAGGTATATCTATTTATTGTAATTAGATTAGGTTTGTCTGAGACTTTAGATTTGTTGGCTTAGTTTTTTCCAAGTATTTCATTATTGGCAGAAGTTGAACTCTGTAAGTGCTTTGGGAAGTCAACAGTTGAAGTTCAGAGAGTGAGAAGGTTCAGTGGGTTCACTGATATAAATAAGAAAAACCATCCAGAACCTTGTCATTAGCGTTGACCTGCCGTATAATTATGACTCTGCAAACTATCTGTTGAGTTGTAGGAAATAGAATAAAAAGCATTATGGCAGCTGAATGCCCTCCCCTGTTGGCAGATGAAGAGTCACAGAGACAGTGGAAGAGACCCAGGGATAAGCAGGCA
Source organism: Coregonus lavaretus (assembly GCF_964263955.1). Taxonomy (NCBI): domain Eukaryota; kingdom Metazoa; phylum Chordata; class Actinopteri; order Salmoniformes; family Salmonidae; genus Coregonus; species Coregonus lavaretus. The sequence goes on along the minus strand of NC_140012.1, from coordinate 25,488,364 downwards.
GGAGAGACATTTTTAAGAAAATGCCACTAATACAGTATGACTCAAATTAAATGTAGTAAAGGGCATCACATCACCTCAGATCCTTTACGCTCTGGTGGGTTTGGACAACCTCAAAGCTTGTCTAGCCCTGCAGATGTCAGGTTATCTCTGCTCTGGAACAACAGGAGGCTCTTTGAAAACTAGCTGGACAAATAGTTGAAAATAGCAACATTTGTGGGGATTGAGGAGGAGAGAGGGACAGGATGCGACCGGAAGAGAGAGACCGAGAGAGTCTAGTTGAAGCAAGTGTTAAGAGGCGACAGACAGCCTGCGGAGAGAAGTCGATAGGGGATACATATCTCAGAGGACTCAATTACATCTGCAAACATCTGCTTCCAATCTCATCAGAGCTGGGGCCAGACTAGGGACAGCAGCACCAGACGGCTGCTAACATGTTGTACATGGGCGGACACAAGATAGGATCTGAAGTGCACTACTTTTGACCCTATAACACCCTATTTCCAACAAAGTGCACTACTTTTGACTGGAGCAACACACTCTTAGAAAGGGTTCCAAAAGGGTTCTTCGGCTGTCCTCATAGGATAACCCTTTTTGGTTCCAGGTAGAACTCTTTTGGGTTCCATGTATAACCCTCTGGGGAAAGAGTTCTCCTATGGGGACAGCCGGAGAACCTTTTTAGGTTCTAGATTGCACCTTTTTTTCTAAGAGTGTGTTGGATAAAAACAGTTAGTGGATTAGGATGAGACTAAAACATGTTTATTTCTGGAAAGACTGCTTATATCATGTGAAACTACCATAACATTTGAATATCAGTAATATAATGGATAAGGAATGTTCTCCAAGCATGCGTTTCGTTCCACCTCAAAAGCAAGAAATAGTATTTTGACACCGACTATCTCAGGGTGTTTCACATATAATCCTCCTTAAAAGAACCGATCCCAGTCCTCTCTTTAAAGTGAACTCTGGGGTAAAAAAAAAAGCTAAAGAACTCAGTTCTCTTTGTATTCACAGTGCCTTTGCCTTTGAATGAGGACTTAACTCTTTTGCCAGTTCACTTCACCTATTTTGTGATCCGAGTTCTCTTTGCATTCACATTGCTATGTTTAGAAAGGAATTAAGATCTTTTCCCAACATTTACTAAATGTGCAGGACAAGCCATTCCATCAGAATGTGTTATTGGACGGCTAGATATACCTACTTACATTTTAATAGCTAATATATTGCATTTAGCTAAGATTGGACAATAATTGTAATCAGAAGATACTATTAACATATAAATATTATTGGTAACAGAATAAATAGCAGAAGAATAACTGCAGATTAAATAATGCTGTAATTGAAAATTGTACACCCAATGTACAATCGGCTACTGACCCTTTAAGAGCTAGAATACAGTGAGGGAATAAAGTATTTGATCCCCTGCTGATTTTGTACGTTTGCCCACTGACAAAGACATGATTAGTCTATCATTTTAATGGTAGGTTTATTTGAACAGTGAGAGACAGAATAACAACAACAAAAAAATCCAGAAAAACGCATGTCAAAAATGTTATAAATTGATTTGCATTTTAATGAGGGAAATAAGTATTTGACCCCCTCTCAATCCGAAAGATTTCTGGCTCCCAGGTGTCTTTTCTACAGGTAACGAGCTGAGATTAGGAGCACACTCTTAAAGGGAGTGCTCCTAATCTCAGTTTGTTACCTGTATAAAAGACACCTGTCCACAGAAGCAATCAATCAATCAGATTCCAAACTCTCCACCATGGCCAAGACCAAAGAGCTCTCCAAGGATGTCAGGGACAAGATTGTAGACCTACACAAGGCTGGAATGGGCTACAAGACCATCACCAAGCAGCTTGGTGAGAAGGTGACAACAGTTGGTGCGATTATTCGCAAATGGAAGAAACGCAAAATAACTGTCAATCTCCCTCGGCCTGGGGCTCCATGCAAGATCTCACCTCGTGAAGTTGCAATGATCATGAGAACGGTGAGGAATCAGCCCAGAACTACACGGGAGGATCTTGTCAATGATCTCAAGGCAGCTGGGACCATAGTCACCAAGAAAACAATTGGTAACACACTACGCCGTGAAGGACTGAAATCCTGAAGCGCCCGCAAGGTCCCCCTGCTCAAGAAAGCACATATACAGACCCGTCTGAAGTTTGCCAATGAACATCTGAATGATTCAGAGGAGAACTGGGTGAAAGTGTTGTGGTCAGATGAGACCAAAATCGAGCTCTTTGGCATCAACTCAACTCGCCGTGTTTGGAGGAGGAGGAATGCTGCCTATGACCCCAAGAACACCATCCCCACCGTCAAACATGGAGGTGGAAACATTATGCTTTGGGGGTGTTTTTCTGCTAAGGGGACAGGACAACTTCACCGCATCAAAGGGACGATGGACAGGGCCATGTACCGTCAAATCTTGGGTGAGAACCTCCTTCCCTCAGCCAGGGCATTGAAAATGGGTCGTGGATTGGTATTCCAGCATGACAATGACCCAAAACACACGGCCAAGGCAATAAAGGAGTGGCTCAAGAAGAAGCAAATTAAGGTCCTGGAGTGGCCTAGCCACTCAATTTATAACATTTTTGACATGCGTTTTTCAGGATTTTTTTGTTGTTATTCTGTCTCTCACTGTTCAAATAAACCTACCATTAAAATTATAGAGTGATCATGTCTTTGTCAGTTGGCAAACGTTCAAAATCAGCAGGGGATCAAATACTTTTTTCCCTCACTGTAGATGTTGTACTATATGTTGTGATTCTCACAAAATATGCTGTTGTCTTCTCACACTATTCAAACCCCACAATCGAATAAACAGCTTATGAAGCTATCTTAGCCTATAGATCACATATTGCAAACAAATAACAAAAACAAAACAAAAAATTCCTCACGTTTTACTTTGTGCATCCTTGACAATCCCTAATCAATATCCAAAACCAACACATGTTTTTTTCTGCAAACCTGGGGTGTAATCATTAGCCAAACAGTCAACTAAAACTAGAGTTTCTATTGAACAAGTTCAGTTACATTCCACCCTGTGTCGTTCTGTCTGCCTCCGTAAAAAAATTAATATTTAGCCACATAATTTGGTGTAAAGAATACGCCCCTGCAAATCATCTTCTCTCTTTTGTGGCACCAATGTGAGGGGTTATGGCAGGGGAAACGGTGTTGCAGTAATCTAGTGTGTGTGTGCAGGAATAATGACAAGTGAACCTGGGGAGCTTTGTGTTCATATTGCCCTTAAAAAGTGAACCGGACTTCGGAATTCAAGCGAACCGAACTCAGACCAGCTTTCGAGATGATCTCAGTTCACACTGCACAAAAAATAAAGCGAACGTCACTGAGTTCACAAAAATTGACTGAAAGGGACCAAGTGTCAAAACACCCTCAGATTGTTCTGAACTCGTTTCTGTTGTTAGAAACATAGTTGAAATATAATTTGATATCTGCGAAATTAAGCTAATTGATTGCATCCAAATTGGCCATTTTTAATTTATATAATATTCAAACTTTGTTCTAACAATAAGTTCAACATGAGGAATCCAAAGGAATGGTCAACAGCCATCCACGGAACCCCACGCCAACCCCACCCCAACAAGGAGTATATGGTATCAGTTCTCTGTGTCTGACAAGTAGTATGGACCTGTGGCTCGGAGTATTGTTTCTTTATCCTATGTAATGTATTCCCAGTGAATTTGGTGATGTCCCCCCCCCCCCTCTTGTTCAGAGAAATTAGTAATTGAAGTTGTTAGGGTTATGTTCCATCCTACATCTTGATATTACCAGATAATTTAGTAATTTGGGTGAACTATCCCTTTAATATTTAGGGAGGTGGGAATCTTCAAACTTTCTGTTCACCTAATAGCAGGAACAGCACCATCTAGTGGTCAGAACCTGGTAATATCAGGATGTAGGATGTTACCTGTGTAACTAAAGGCGGCAAAACTCTTCACCTTTACTCCACACAGAAACGCATACAAGGCTCTCCGTTCTTCCTCCCATTGGCAAATCTGACCATAACACTATCCTCCTGATTCCTGCTTACAAGCAAAAACTAAAACAGGAAGTACTAGTGACGCGCTCAATACGAAAGTGGTCCTATGAAGCGGATGCTAAGCTACAGGACTGTTTCACTAGCACAGACTGGAATATGTTCCGGGATTCATCCGATGGCATTGAGGAGTTTACCACATCAGTCACCGGCTTCATTAATAAGTGCATGGACAATGTCGTCCCTACATTGACTGTACGTACATATCCCAACCAGAAGCCATGGATTATAGGCAACATCCGCACTGAGCTAAAGGTTGGATCTTCCGCTTTCAAGGAGCGGGACACTAATCCGGACCCTTATAAGAAATCCCGCTATGACCTCCGATGAGCCATCAAACAGGCAAAGCGTCAATACAGGACTAAGATCAAATCTTACTACGTCAGCTCTGATGCTCGTTGGATGTGGCAGGGCTTGCAAACTATCACGGATTACAAAGGGAAACCCAGCCGTGAGCTTCCCATTGACACAAGCCTACCAGATGAGCGAAATGCCTGCTTCGAGGCAAGCAACACTGAACCATGCATGAAAGCACCAGCTGTTCCGGACGACTGTGGGATCTAGCTCTCCGTAGCCGATGTGAGTAAGACATTTAAACAGTTTAACATTCGCAAGGCCGCGGGGCCAGAAGGAATATCAGGACCCGTACTCAGACCATGCGCTGACGTTTCAACCTCTCCCTGACCCAGTCTGTAATGCCTACATGTTTCAAGCAGACCATCATAGTCCCTGTGCCCAAGAATGCCAAGGTAACCTTTCTAAATGACTATCGCTCCGTAACACTCACATCTGTAGCCATGAAATGCTTTGAAAGGCTGGTCAAGGCTCACACTAACACCATCATCTCAGACACCCTGGACCCACTCCAATTTGCATAATACCCCAACAGATCCACAGATGACGCAATCTCTATTGCACTCCACACTGCCTTCTTCCACCTGGATAAGAGGAACACCTATGTGAGAATGTTATTCATTGACTACAGCTTAGCATTCAACACCATAGTGCCCTCCAAGCTCATCACTAAGCTCAGGACCTGGGGACTGAACCCCTCCCTTTGCAATTGGATCCTGGACTTCCTGACGAGCCACCCCCAGATGGTGATGGTAGTCAACAACACATCCACCACGCTGACCCTCAACACGAGGGCGCCTCAGGGGTGTGTGCTTAGTCTCCTCCTGTACTCCCTGTTCACCCACGACTGCGTGGCTGCGCATGACTCCAACACCATCATTACGTTTGCTGACGATGGTGGTAGGCCTAATCACCAACGACGATGAGACAGCCTATAGGGAGGAGGTTAGTGGCCTGGCAGTGAGGTGCCAGGACAACAACCTTTCCCTCAACGTCAGCAAGACAAAGGAGCTGATCATGGACTACAGGAAACAAAGGGCCGAGCATGCCCCCATCCACGTCAACAGGGCTGTAGTGGAGCGTGTCGAGAGCTGTTCCTCAGTGTCCACATCACTAAGAAGTTAACATGGTCCACATACACCAACACAGTTATGAAGAATGCCCAACAATGCCTCTTCCTCCCTCAGGAGGCTGAAATTATTTGGCATGGGCCCTCAGATCCTCAAGAAGTTCTACAGCTGCACCATTGAGAGCATCTTGACTGGCTGCATCACCGCTTGGTATGCAACTGCTTGGCATACGACCGCAGAGGCGCTACAGAGGGTAGTGTGTACGGCCCAGTACATCACTGGGACCGACCTCCCAGCCATCCAGGATCTCTATACCAGGCGGTGTCAGAGAAAGGCAAAAGAAAATGTCAAAGACTCCAGCCACCCAAGTCAGACTGTTCTCTCTGGTATCGCACGGCAAGCTGTACCAATGCACCAAGTATGGAACCAACAGGACCCTGAACAGCTTCTACCCCCAAGCCATAAGACTGCTAAATAGTTAACCAAATAGCTACCCGGACTATCTGCATTGAACACCCTTTGCACAATCTCTTTTGACTCATCACATGCAGTGTACGCTGCTGCAACTGCTTATTATCTATCCTAGTCACTTTACCCCTACCTATATGTACATATCTACCACAATTATCTTGTACCCCTGCACATCGACTTTGTACTGGTACCCTGTGTATATAGCCAAGTGATCATTACTCATTGTGTATTTATTCCTTGTGTCATTATCTTTCTATTATTTTTCTATTTTTCTCTCTGCATTGTTGGGAATTGCCCGTAAGTAAGAATGTCACTGTTAGGCTATTCCTGTTGATTACGAAGCAAGTGACAAATAACATTTGATTAAAAAAAATTATTTGACATAAATCTTACAACTTCAGTGACTCATTTCTATGAACGGGGGGGATCACCTAATTAACTGAGAATACATTACATAGTATGAAGAAACAATACTCTGCGCTGATGCTGTATATTTGTTGTTGGGTTGGGATTGGCGTGGGTGGTCTGTGGGTGGCTTTTGACCATTTCTTTAGATTCCTCATCTTACTCATTGTTATAAAGTTTGGTCCAAATCAGATGTAAGGTACTATATTTATTGAATATTATATGATTCCTTTAAATTAAAATGACCAATTTGGGTACAATCAATGAGCTTAATTTCTCAGCGATCATATTATATTTCAACAAAATAATGTTGAAGAAATGCTAATCTTATATGTTTCTAACTATAGAAACGATTTCAGAACAATCTGAGATTGTGGGTGTCATGGCTTGCTGAAATGACGTGTGAGAATACACACCCAGACAGTATATGTGATGATGAGCACCCTTCATAGGCTTACACTGTAATTTCAGGGTTAGAGGGTTTCGCAGATGGAAAAAAAACACCCTTCTCCTATTTTATACATAGATTATAACCTGTCGTCTCTTGAATGCATTCTCTCTCTGGGCGAGCAGCAGCAATATAAATATAGCAGTATGATTAATATTCTAAACGCCGTTACTGTATCCTCTCTGCAGCTACTGTAACCTTGTAGCCTCGCCTTACCAGATTCCTCATACAGACAACACTGAATAATTTAGCTGTTGATTGGAAAATATATTGGAGAGGCTGGAGCAGGATGATAGTGGTTGTAATTTGGGGAGCTGATGCACATTGAGGAGCAAGCTAATGCAGATGTCATTGTGAACGGACACAGAGATAAACATGGGTAGTGTTCAGTAGGGAGAAAACTGTTTTAATACAAAATGAAACGGGGAGGCACTACCTGAATTGTCCCCAAACATTTTTTATCCCCCTTTTCGGTTGTGTGACCTTCTGAACATGACCCAGTTTCTGCTTTTTCATCTTTAATATATTAGCAATTCAATCCTTTAAACTCTTATTCATTACACTTTGATAGTATGCTGATCAGTCTTTGATTTTGAATGTGCCCTACTCCCCCTCATAAATAGCATAGTGTACTATCAGAGTGTGCCAGTTCAGATTACTTGCAGTATTCTGCCTTGTCCTTGTCTGGTTCACCTCAGTGTGCCCTGCTCGACTGACCCCTACTGCTGCTTGGAATGCATTTTCATTCTCATTACATCAATTTCCTCTGGACTCATTGAGAGCTTCCAGAGGGCTGCCATCCACTGAATAGACTATGGTCTGTACTGTACTGAACTGTACTGTGGTAGATGAAATGGGTCTGTGTCTGTGTGTGCGTGTGTGTCTGCGTGTGTGTGTCCTCGCAGAACAGGTCAATGTCACCGGATCATTAGAAATAACATTCTTATCTACCAGGTTTTGCAGCTACACTTGACAAGGGGGACTATTGTCAAATTAATCAAGGTGTACAGTGCATGTTGGAACAAATAACCCCATTACTTCCCAGAGTGATTGCGAGATTGCGCTGTGAGAAGCTACTGTATTAATAATTAAAAACAGTGATGCTGTTGTCAAAGTTCATAAATCAAATCTCACAGCCAGGACGAGAAGGACAACGATGGAAAGAGCTCTCCTGTGAATTGTATACCCTTCACAACAGTATCTTGTTGGGTAGTGTGAATTACAGAGAAGTTACAATGTGACCTTTCAGTTTGTGATGTTAACTATTTTCAGTTACAAATCCTATTCTTTGGATGAGTACTTAGTCGCCAGTGCCACATATGATTGTAGAAATGCCAGGCGTAATCTGGTTCAGACTATGAAATCCAAGGGGCAAACAGTCTCAGGTAACACATGACCTCTTCTACCTCTCTTGTAACAAATACAGTATGTCCTTTCCTACAATTTTGCCAAAAATATATTACTTAACCTCTACGGGATCGGTGTCCCATATACGGGACGGTTGAGCTAACGTGCACTAATGTGATTAGCATGACTGTTGTAAGTAACAGCAAACTTTCCAGGACATAGACATGTCTTATATGGGCAGAAAGCTTAACTTCTTGTTAATCTAACTGCACTGTCCAATTTACAGTAGCTATTACAGTGAAAAAATACCATGCTATTGTTTGAGGAGAGTGCACAACAACAAAAAACGTATCACTGGTTTGATACATTCACCTCGGAAGGTAAATAATGTACTTACATTCAGTAATCTTGCTCTGATTTGTCATCCTAAGGGTCCAGAGATAAACTGTAGCATAGTTTTTTTGGGGATAAAATCAATTTTTATATTCAAATGTGGGAACTGGGTCCTACAGTTTGAACCTCTGCTGTCTCTGGCTCCACACCCACCCCACCCGGCCATTAGCAGAAGCTAATGATCCATCATGTATGACATTCCTGTGAGTGTGTAAACTTACATTTTGTATTACCATATAATTTTTGTATTTTCTCTATAGTTATGTACTTAAATGTATCAATTGACCAATTCGGCACATTTGGGCAGACTTGAAACAAAATAGTCCAGTATTGAAATGCTTCACTGGATCAATCTGAAATGTGCACACACTGCTGCCATCTAGTGGCCAAAATCTAAATTGTGCCTAAACTGCAATATTATATTGTGGCCTTTCTCTTAAAAAAATAAAAAAATAGAAAATGAAGTTTTTTTTGTTTGTATTATCTTTTACCAGATCTAATGTCTTATATTCTCCTACATTAATTTCAAATTTCCACAAACTTCAAAGTGTTTCCTTTCAAATGGTATCAAGAATATGCATGTCCTTGCTTCAGGTACTGAGCTACAGGCCGTTAGATTTGGGTATGTCATTTTAGGCGAAAATTTAAAAAAAGGGTCCGATCCTTTACTAAATTAGACATAGTTATGCTAATGTTCCATACAATTTAGAGATGAGAATTTCTGGTTTTCCTAAGGAACCCTATAATAACAAACATTTATATTTGTAGAAACCAAATGAACTTGCCACACCTCAACCAATCTAGTAAATAAATGTGCAGCTTGTAAGTGGGTGTGGAGAGAGAAAAAGTGTGTGCGTGTGTGACCCTCTGTGTGTGTATATATCCACTGTACTCAGGACACTATGGGACCCCAGTGATAGATTGTTGACAACCTGCAGTAATTACTGATCTAGGATCAGATAGCTACAGGGAGCATGTTCAGCAGAGATAGATGAAACCCAAGATTGTTTTCAATCTACTGGCTCATCACTAATAATACAGTGTCCCTGTTGATCAGTGCACAACTCTGTTCAAACCCAGGATAGATAATTGAGCTCAGTCTTCTTTGGGCGCATAGCTTATTTGAAAGGAGAGATCCACCATAAGTAACCTGCTGCTGGTGACTTTCAAGTCCTGTTATCGCTGTGCCAAGTCACATCTTTTATATATGACAGCAATGAGCAATGGTATCTTTGTGAATAAATGTAAATAGTGTGAATTTTAATGCAAATAATTGATTGGGTGTTTGTGTATCTCTGTGGGTGACTGTCTGTATTTCAAAATGGAAACAAATCATTCCCTTTCATATGATTGAATGACTCATTTATATGTTGTGAATGGAGGTATTTTGTTTCGTATTCATTAGTGATTCAATTGACATAGGAAATCAAAACGATAATTCATGAGCAGTTGATGTTTTTGAATTAGCAGCTTTTATTGCTGCAGCTGCTTGTCCTCTTAGACCATGTCATGTGTTTGCTAGAGCAGTGTTTCCCAATCCTAGTCCTGGGGACCCGAAAGGTGCAGATTTGAGTTTTTTCCCTTGCACTACACACCTCATTCAAATACTGTAATCAAAGGCTTGATGATTAGTTGATTATTTGAATCAGGTGTGTAGTGCTAGGGTATAAACAAAAATGTGCACCCTTTGGGGTCCCCAGGACTAGGATTGTGAAACGCTGTGCTAGAGCCATCCAACTGAGCTGTTAGCCAACCTGAACATGACTTCATCCAAAGGTCTCACATATCCTTTGGCTGTTTTCCCCTCACACTGTCATCTTTGGTTAGCTCAAAGCAAGACAGATAATATTCTGTCTATTCTATTCCATCCCTCATTGAATTGGATCAAACCTAGCTAAACTTGCTCAAAAATACTGTAGTTTAGTTTAAATCAGCAGTGTACCTTTGAACTTCATAATAATAATGACTTAAAAGTGCTTCAGACAGGGCCTAAATATACTTGCACTTTAAAGAGCTATTAATGGTGATTACTTTCTACCACAGCATCCTATTATACCTCCTTGCCTGCATGAGAACAGTGCTCCAGATGTATTTTAAACATGTCTGAGGCCCTGATAGTTATTTATGTTGCAGTGTGTCAGTCAGTCACCTCCTCGGAGGCTGCAGTCTATCCCAGTTTCCATAACAAACCTCCAATCAGCCATTAATTACTGGCTGTGGACCCCAGGTGAGTCCACTCCCATCCAATCAATGACTCTAATTAATCAATTTAGAACCCAGTACTTGTGGGTAATCAGCTGAGTACTGCAGCCCCTCAACTGATGTTGTTCTGTACATCTGTCTCTGTTCTAGGGGAAAGCTGCTGTGCATCGCTGATAGGATAGGCTGAATGGATAAGTGGCAAGTCTCTCTTTTTAGGGGTCAATTCCAATCTAACTTGAAATTCCAATTCAATTCTTGAATTAACTCATGAAGTGGAAAATGTACGTTGAATGAAATTCAAATTAAAGAAATAGTCAAGCTATTGAATTGGAATTAGACTGTTTGAACTTTTTGAATTGGAATTGCATAAGACTTGTAAAAACATTTAATAATTGAATTCTAGGCCTACCACCATCGTCAGCTAACGTAATTCCAAGATAATGGAATTAATGCACATAGTATCAAAAATGTACTGTATGATTTGTTTGTAATCATTTCTACCTGTCTCCCTATATTTCCAGTATAGCTAGGCTGTCTGAACAGTGAGTTGATCAGCCTGAAAGCTAAATTCTAATTGGACTTTGTGGAATTGTTGAGGGTAATATTGAATTGGGAATTGAATTCTTGGAATTTGCCTAACATTGGAATTCAGAGGAATTGAATTATCGCTGAATAATCGCTGAATTCAAAGACTGACCTGGAATTGTAATTGAATGAAATGGAAATTACAGGAAGAGAGAATTGACCCCAACCATGATGGGGAGAGTTTAGTTTTGTGAGACACATTATCGTTTTGTCTCTGTAGATGCTCAGTGACAACTTGTGAATGTCAGCGCTTTAGCATTATGTTTAGAAAGCCCCAGGTTAGAAACACTCTGCTGAAGAGGGAGCAGAGGTGTTGGAGAGAGATGCTAAAATGGAAGAAGTGAGACAAATGCTTGTTAAATACCCCTCTGGCTCATTAGCTGCAGCATCAGTTGTACAGTATAGTTAGTTACATGTTACATTTACAGTACCTGTAGAATAAGCATCTCTACCTGTACAAAAGATAACAAAAGACGACAACGTTAAGGGAAGATATAGGGGTAGAGCATTGCGCTTGCAACGCCAGGGTTGTGGGTTCGATTCCCACAGGGGGCCAGTATGAAAATGTATGCACTCACTAACTGTAAGTCGATCTGGATAAGAGCGTCTGCTAAATGACTAATATGTAAATACACTGCTCCAAAAAATAAAGGGAACACTTAAACAACACAATGTAACTCCAAGTCAATCACACTTCTGTGAAATCAAACTGTCCACTTAGGAAGCAACACTGATTGACAATAAATTTCACATGCTGTTGTGCAAATGGAATAAACAACAGGTGGAAATTATAGGCAATTAGCAAGACACCCCCAATAAAGAAGTGGTTCAGCAGGTGGTGACCACAGACCACTTCTCAGTTCCTATGCTTCCTGGCTGATGTTTTGGTCACTTTTGAATGCTGGCGGTGCTTTCACTCTAGTGGTAGCATGAGACGGAGTCTACAACCCACACAAGTGGCTCAGGTAGTGCAGCTCAACCAGGATGGCACATCAATGCGAGCTGTGGCAAGAAGGTTTGCTGTGTCTGTCAGCGTAGTGTCCAGAGCATGGAGGCGCTACCAGGAGACAGGCCAGTACATCAGGAGACGTGGAGGAGGCCGTAGGAGGGCAACAACACAGCAGCAGGACCGCTACCTCCGCCTTTGTGCAAGGAGGAGCAGGAGGAGCACTGCCAGAGCCCTGCAAAATGACCTCCAGCAGGCCACAAATGTGCATGTGTCTGCTCAAACGGTCAGAAACATACTCCATGAGGGTGGTATGAGGGCCCGACGTCCACAGGTGGGGGTTGTGCTTACAGCCCAACACCGTGCAGGACGTTTGGCATTTGCCAGAGAACACCAAGATTGGCAAATTCGCCACTGGCGCCCTGTGCTCTACACAGATGAAAGCAGGTTCACACTGACAGACGTGACAGAGTCTGGAGACGCCGTGGAGAACGTTCTGCTGCCTGCAACATCCTCCAGCATGACCGGTTTGGCGGTGGGTCCGTCATGGTGTGGGGTGGCATTTCTTTGGGGGGCTGCACAGCCCTCCATGTGCTCGCCAGAGGTAGCCTGACTGCCATTAGTTACCGAGATGAGATCCTCAGACCCCTTGTGAGACCATATGCTGGTGCAGTTGGCCCTGGGTTCCTCCTAATGCTAGACCTCATGTGGCTGGAGTGTGTCAGCAGTTCCTGCAAGAGGAAGGCATTGATGCTATGGACTGGCCCGCCCGTTCCCCAGACCTGAATCCAATTGAGCACATCTGGGACATCATGTCTCGCTCCATCCACCAACGCCACGTTGCACCACAGACTGTCCAGGAGTTGGCGGATGCTTTAGTCCAGGTCTGGGAGGAGATCCCTCAGGAGACCATCCGCCACCTCATCAGGAGCATGCCCAGGCGTTGTAGGGAGGCCATACAGGCACGTGGAGGCCACACACACTACTGAGCCTCATTTTGACTTGTTTTAAGGACATTACATCAAAGTTGGATCAGCCTGTAGTGTGGTTTTCCACTTTAATTTTGAGGGTGACTCCAAATCCAGACCTCCATGGGTTGATAAATTTGATTTTCATTGATCATTTTTGTGTGATTTTGTTGTCAGCACATTCAACTATGTAAAGAAACAAGTATTTAATAAGATTATTTCATTCATTCAGATCTAGGATGTGTTGTTTAAGTGTTCCCTTTATTTTTTTGAGCAGTGTATATAGGCCTAGCTAGAGCAAATGGTATATACTGTAGTCATTACACTAACATATAGCACACAAATTAATCACTTTCTTCAAACGCGTCTCTCTCTCGCACTCTCTCTCTCTCTCTGAAGGACATCCTGAGACATCTGTGTTTCATATTCAAATCATATTCTATTTTTATCTATATGCTGAGGAAGTTATATCATTAGAGGGAGGGTGGGTGGCTCTCTACTCTACTATATGATAATGTATTCACTACAACACTCAACCAATTTCCATTGTTAACCTCACACAGGCCAGAACAGGCCATAATGTAAGAAAGGACCCAAGGTCACCTTCATGTACTAATATTTTATATTAGCTTCAAATTAGAGACATTAATGATTTCATGTCATGCATGTACAGTAGGAATCCAGTCGGTACGAAAGAAGTTGACTTATAAAACAGAGAAGGACTGATTATGAATATAGCTGTATGATATACGACTATACCTAGTAAGCCAAGTGTTGGTCATATCGATACCAAAATCATAATTACATCTAAAATGTCACAACGGAGGAATGCAAAGAAAACTGTTAAATAATTCAACCAATTAACAGGCTAATTAGTGGACCCCATTACCCTGTAGTAATTATCAACTGCTCTAATGTTCATACTGACCTTGGTCACATGCACACATACACAAACACACAAGTGTACACACTGATACAGATAGAGATATTTTGACATGAATTTGTGTGGACTTTATTAACCTTGTATAGAAAGAGAACTACATGATTCATTAATCAGAGCCCTTCAGCAGTCATTAAAATGTGTAGACTAAAAAAGGAAAGAGGGAGGAGAGAGTTTGTGGATGAAGTCAATGAAACATACAGTGGGGAAAAAAAGTATTTAGTCAGCCACCAATTGTGCAAGTTCTCCCACTTAAAAAAATGAGAGAGGCCTGTAATTTTCATCATAGGTACACGTCAACTATGACAGACAAATTGAGAAAAAATCCAGAAAATTGAACAAAAATCCAGAAAATCATATTGTAGGAGTTTTAATTAATTTATTTGCAAATTATGGTGGAAAATAAGTATTTTGTCACCTACAAACAAGCAAGATTTCTGGCTCTCACAGACCTGTAACTTCTTCTTTAAGAGGCTCCTCTGTCCTCCACTCATTACCTGTATTAATGGCACCTGTTTGAACTTGTTATCAATATAAAAGACACCTGTCCACAACCTCAAACAGTCACACTCCAAACTCCACTATAGCCAAGACCAAAGAGCTGTCAAAGGACACCAGAAACAAAATTGTAGACCTGCACCAGGCTGGGAAGACTGAATCTGCAATAGGTAAGCAGCTTGGTTTGAAGAAATCAACTGTGGGAGCAATTATTAGGAAATGGAAGACATACAAAAATTGTAAAGTGGTTATCCCACTGGCTATAGGGTGAATGCACCAATTTGTGAGTCGCTCTGGATAAGAGCGTCTGCTAAATGACGTAAATGTGCCCTTGAGCAAGGCACTTAACCCTAATTGCTCCTGTAAGTCGCTCTGGATAAGAGCGTCTGCTAAATGACTTAAATGTAATACAAGACCACTGATAATCTTAAGGACATTACATCAAAGTTGGATCAGCCTGTAGTGTGGTCTCCCTCGATCTCACCCTGTGGGGTCAAAATGATCACAAGAACGGTGAGCAAAAATCCCAGAACCACACGGGGGGACCTAGTGAATGACCTGCAGAGAGCTGGGACCAAAGTAACAAAGCCTACCATCAGTAACACACTACGCCGCCAGGGACTCAAATCCTGCAGTGCCAGATGTGTCCCCCTGCTTAAGCCAGTACATGTCTAGGCCCGTCTGAAGTTTACTAGAGTGCATTTGGATGATCCAGAAGAGGATTGGGAGAATGTCATATGGTCAGAGGAAACCAAAATAGAACATTTTGGTAAAAACTCAACTCGTCGTGTTTGGAGGACAAAGAATGCTGAGTTGCATCCAAAGAACACCATACCTACTGTGAAGCATGGGGGTGGAAACATCATGTTTTGGGGCTGTTTTTCTGCAAAGGGACCAGGACGACTGATCCGTGTAAAGGAAAGAATGAATGGGGCCATGTATCGTGAGATTTTGAGTGAAAACCTCCTTCCATCAGCAAGGGCATTGAAGATGAAACGTGGCTGGGTCTTTCAGCATGACAATGATCCCAAACACACCGCCCGGGCAACGAAGGAGTGGCTTCGTAAGAAGCATTTCAATGTCCTGGAGTGGCCTAGCCAGTCTCCAGATCTCAACCCCATAGAAAATCTTTGGAGGGAGTTGAAAGTCCATGTTGCCCAGCGACAGCCCCAAAACATCACTGCTCTAGAGGAGATCTGCATGGAGGAATGGGCCAAAATACCAGCAACAGTGTGTGAAAACCTTGTGAAGACTTACAGAAAACGTTTGACCTGTGTCATTGCCAACAAAGGGTATATAACAAAGTATTGAGAAACTTTTGTTATTGACCAAATACTTATTTTCCACCATAATTTGCAAATAAATTCATAAAAAATCCTACAATGTGATTTTCTGGAAAAAAAATTCTCATTTTGTCTGTCATAGTTGACGTGTACCTATGATGAAAATTACAGGCCTCTCTCATCTTTTTAAGTGGGAGAACTTGCACAATTGGTGGCTGACTAAATACTTTTTTCCCCCACTGTATACAGTAACACTGACTTCAAAGCCTGTCCATATTACAAAAATCAAAGTGCAGTATTAACTTCACTTAATTCGTTCCATTCAAGTCACACAGAGCAATGATAACCTATTCACCATACCATTTGAGCCTATGAATGTCAAGTATGTGATATGCATTAGAAACATGTTATACATTATAACATGGCTATAGAGTGGATCACTCTCTCCCCCTTTACAGTTGATGTATTGGATGAAAAGTGAGCAGCTCAATTCTCCTACTGACATAGAGGCCTCTGCTTCTCTCTGCAGCTCATTGCTTAATAGATTAATCAAAGAGATTGATTGAAACCCGCTCACCTGGCCCCTCGAGGCCCCCTGGGCTCAAATCACTGACTGAAAGGTAACAACCCTGACAAGCAGCACTTGTTCAAGTTACCATGCACCTGATTGAATGGTGGTCTCAATCTCTCAGAGGAGAGCCAGGTCAAGTTGAAAATACATGGTAGAGAAAGAGCGAGAGATGTAGGAGAGAGGGAGAGAGAAAGGGGGAGAATGGGAGGAAGGGAGAGTGTATGTACTGTCCAGGGTGAGTGTGAGGACAGAAGGTGAATGGCAAATAGGAAAACATTGGAGTGTCGTTTGATCAAGGCCAATAACAATCCTTAGGCACTGAACATTGATTCAAAACAACGTCTTCATACGACTCACATTGAACTCTAACCCATAGGCCTAAATATGTATTAAGCGACATGTTGAGAGAGGTGCATTGCTACTCATTATCCCAGTCAGAAATTCATTTCTATTCACACTCTCACTGAGAAACGCTTCCCAATGCGTTTTTCCCCTATGGAAATAATGCACCTACATGCATTTATTTCCCGGTGAGAAATCTATTCTTATGTAGAAGACACAGGCCACTCTTTCTCTGTTTGTCTCAGTGGCTGTGTGTGTGTGCTTGGTTTTCACCTTGAAAGACTGTCTCTAGATGTCCACTGGACTTTTAGTATCAGTCCCTCTTGGGATATGTCCGAAATGGCACCCTGTTCTGTTATATATATATATATATATATATATATATATATATATATATATATATATATATATATATATAGTGCACTGCTTTTGGCCAGAGCCCTTTGTGGTGCACTATAAAGGGAATAGGATGCCATTTCAGATTAGCCTACGGTCTCAGTGTGGACGTGTCATTTTTCAGCCATCTTCCTGATTCTCCATGCTGGTAAATCTGAAGAGGAGGCACAGTGAATGACAATCAGGCTCCATCCTCTCCTCCAGTTCTCACACTGGCAGCACATACTTGATCAATGCAGTTGAGGTGATTTATTTCATATTTCTCAAGGGAACATGATCAAAGTGTCACAAGTGTTTCGACTTGCACCTGCCTCTGTACTTATTTCGGTTTTATTCTACAGTAGCTTGGAATTACTTGGCTTCCAAGTCCAAACCCCCTTATATCGAGGGTTTGTTGAAGAAAATAGACTTGAGCCCATTCCATTCTCATCTCTCTTCTACTACAGATCCATCTCCCCATGTAGCTAACAGAGACAGACAGCATGGCCGATGACACCAGCACAGACAAACTGAGACAGACAGTGGCTTCCTCCCAAATGACACCACATTCCCTATATAGTGCATTACTTTTGACCAGAGTCCTATGGGCCCTGGTTTAAAAGTAGTGCACTAAATAGGGAATAGGCTGCCATTTGGGACGAAGTCACAGAGAAACAGCCATAAAGAATGGGTCATTTAATAATATGCACATCTTCCTGGAACAACGAGATGAGATGCCAAATATGGCATCAGCTGGTTAGACTACAGGGACAGCTGAGAGGGAGGGATGGAGCATCAAGCCACCACAGTTGGGTCTTATTTTGGAACAAACATTTAATGAATTAAACATTTAATTAACTCCGAAATTATAGATTTTGGGCATTAGTAAATATCTATTTCAGCCTGGAAATAATGTAGCTACTACAGTAGATCTAAGAAATGTAGTCTTAGTTGTGTTCCCAGGTTGCATGTATTTATCCAAATCCATCAGGATTGGTGCAGTTTCAACTTAATTTAACCAATCACAACCCATTTCCTACATCAGGATCAGTGAGTGCACTGGTGCAGGAACTTTGTTGGCCTCCACGCAAGGCCACATCTTAGATAAGGTGCCACTTCTCATTGACCTGTCACACCTGAAAATGGGTATACATGTGTTTTAGAGTTGCAAAATCCTCTGAGTGAGTTACCCATTCCCCTAACGTAAATCTGATTTACAGGGTTGTTTATTGTGATTTTATGTATCTACCACTAAAAGATAGAGAGACATTTCTCCAAACTCTTGTTTGGGTCAAAAGGCTTGTTTGCTTCCAGATACAAGTTAATCAAGTTCATAACGAGGACTGACAGATAATTAATATTAATCATACAAGAGCAAAGAGGGCCTCTGCACTTGTCTTAATTAATAGTAAAGTGACAGTCATTTTCGTGTGTATCGTTGGCGAGAGAGGGTTCTACAATGACCCCTGTAGCTGGAGCTTTGTCAACGGGTGAGTTATCTAAATGTGTTTTATGGACACAATTTGCTCTCAGGCAGGCACATGGGCGGGCGGGCTGAGACTGGGAAGTGGGGAATAGAAATGCTTTAGCTGAATATCAGCTTCCACCGGCTGCATATGTGGTCTCTGAGTTTCATATTTAGTATTACGTTATATTAGTCAGTTGAGTGGTATCTGTTTCAGAGAAAAGGGATAGCCTCAGCGTTTGCCTTTCATGTTCTCTCCCTGAGGTTTTCCCATTACCATTATTCATGTAGATGCTCCATTGTTTATTGATTACAGCCTCATAAATTGTGAAAGAGTATAGCAACGGAGCAGGCCTAAAAGCCGCCTCAAATAGATTAAGGCTGGCAAGCCGAGAGCAGAGCGTGCACTAGCTGCCACAGAAGACCCCCCACCCTTCTCCCCCTCCGGATGGGTTATTTGGAACACTCTGCAGAGACCATGCGTCTTCACAAAATGAAATTAACAAAACACAGGCACTGAGAAAATGAGAGAAAGACACACACACACCTACACACACAAGCATGAAGGCACCCAGTCACACAACACACAGTCACGTCACAGCTCTTACCCCTCATTCCCTGTTCCGTGGTTTTCAATTCAAATGTTCAAATGTAATATGGTTATTATGATAATGTCTTTTGATCATGCTTGGTAGCGCCTACAGATAATTGAGTTGTTTAGATTACAAAAACCATCTCTCTCCATGCCATTATCAACCAGACTGCTGCCTGCCAGTGGTGCTCATGTAGTCAGACAGACCCCACTCTCCTATACTGGTGTGTGTGTGTGTGTGTGTGTGTGTGTGTGCGCGTTGTCGTCACTCTGTTGAGAATAAGGTAGGAATGGTAATGCTGTAGCAGGAAGAGGGGAGTCCGGGTCATTTGTCTTTGTTGGGCGTGGCGATGTCTTGTTATATATCACAGAAAAGATGAATGCAGTTAATAGACTGTGACACAACCATTAACTACAGCTGGAATGGAATCAAACACAGCCATTCCTCCCCACGGCGCAGCACAGCATGACACACACACACACAGGTAAATGTTTGTTAAGGATCATCCTCCCGGCCCAGCATTCAACTCCTGAGTGGCGCAGTGGTCTAAGGCACTGCATCGCAGTGCTAACTGTGCCACTAGAGATCCTGGTTCGAATCCAGGCTCTGTCGCAGCCGGCCGCGACCGGGAGACTCATGGGCGGCGCACAATTGGCCCAGCGTCGTCCAGGGTAGGGGAGGGAATGGCCGGCAGGGATGTAGCTCAGTTGATAGAGCATGGCGTTTGCAACGCCAGGGTTGTGGGTTCGATTCCCACGGGGGGCCAGTATAAAAAAATGTATTCACTAACTGTAAGTCGCTCTGGATAAGAGCGTCTGCTAAATGACTAAAATGTAAATGTAAATGGGCACCCGTGTGTTCTCTCTTTCTCTCTCTCTCTCTCTCTCTCTCTCTCTCTCTCGATGATCCTTGAACTGAGGGCCGGCGTTATGGGGGGGGGCTTGGGCCGCCCTACCGTAGTTCCTTGCCCGTCCCAAAAAAAAAAAAGAAAGACTCATCAATCTCAGATAAATGGTGGAGTGCTGCAGAGATGGTTGTCCTTCTGGAAGGTTCTCCCATCTCCACAGAGGAACTCTTGAGCTCTGTCAGAGTGACCATCGGGTTCGTGGTCACCTCCCTGACCAAGGCTCTTCTCCCCCGATTGCTTAGATTGGCCGAGCGGCCAGCTCTAGGAAGAGTCTTGGTGGTTCCAAACTTCTTCCATTTAAGAATGATGGAGGCCACTGTGTTCTTGGATTGTTTTGTACCATTCCCCAGATATGTGCCTTTACACAATCCTAAGTCAGAGCTCTACGGACAATTCCTTTGACCTCATGACTTGGTTTTTGCTCTGACATGCACTGACAACTGTGGTACCTTTTATATAGACAGGTGTGTGCCTTTTCATCATGTCCAATCAATTGAATTTACCACAGGTGGACTCCAAGTTGTAGCAACATCTCAAGGATGATCAATGGAAACCGGATGCACCTGAGCTCAATTTCGAGTCTCATAGCAAAGGGTCTGAATACTTATGTAAATAAGGTATTTCTGTTTTTTGTTCTAAACCTGTTTTTGCTTTGTCATTATGGAGTATTGTGTGTAGATTGATGAGAATAACATTTTTTTCTTAAAGAACATCAATTTTACAATAAGGCTGTAACGTAACAAAATGTGGAAAAAGTCAAGGGGTCTGAATACTTTCCAAATGCACCCTGTATCACATTTACATAAGTATTCACACCCCTGAGTCAATACATCACCTTTAGCAGCGATTACAGCTGTGAGTCTTTCTGAGTAAGTCTCTAAGAGCTTTGCACACCTGGGTTGTACAATATTTACACATTATTCTTTTAAAAATTCTTCAAGCTCTGTCAAGTTGGTTGTTGATCATTTCTAGACAGCCATTTTCAAGTCTTGCCATATATTTTCAAGCTGATTTAAGTCAAAACTGTAACTAGGCCACTCAGGAATATTCAATATCATCTTGGTAAGCAACTCCAGTGTATATTTGGCTTTGTGTTTTAGGTTATTGTCCTGCTGAAAGGTGAATTTGTCTCTGTGGCTGTTGGAAAGCAGACTGAACCAGGTTTTCCTCTAGGATTTTGCCTGTGCTTAGCTCTATTCTGTTTATTTTTATCCTAAAAAAAACTCCTTAGTCCTTGCTGATGAAAAGCATACCCATAACTTGATGCAGCCACAACCATGCTTGAAAATATGAGTGGCACTCAGTGATGTGTTGTGTTGGATTTGTCCCAAACATAACGCTTTGTATTCAGGACATAAAGTAAATTTCTTTGCCACATTCTTTGCAGTTTTAATTTAGTGCCTTATTGCAAACAGGATGCATGTTTAGGAATATTTTTATTCTGTACAGGCTTCCTTATTTTCACTCTGTCTTTTAGGATAGTATTGTGGAGTAACTACAATGTTGTTAATCCATCCTCAGTTTTCTCCTATCACGGCCATTAAACTCTAACTGTTTTCTAGTCACCATTGGCCTCATGGTGAAATACCTGAGTGGTTTCCTTCCTCTCCGGCAACTGAGTTAGGAAGGACGCCTGTATCTTTGTAGTGACCGGCATAGCCGCGGGAAGTAGGAGTGCTGAGGGTACTGCAGCACCCCCTGAAAAAGCCCAAAAGTACTGCACTGGGCCTTTACTAGTCCTGTATTAGCGGACCAATATAGCCATTAAAGAAATGTACATCTTCAAATGTATAAAAACATAATTCCACTTTGACATTGTGTGGTATTGTATGTAGGCCAGTGACACAAAATGTAAATTGTATACATTTTAAATTCAGGCTGTAACACAGCAAAATGTGGAAAAAGTCAATGGGTGTGAATACTTTCTGAAGGCAGTGTATGTGACCACTTGGTTACGGTGCTGTCCTTTCAGCACCACGATTCAAAGGGCGCTCAAATCGCTTAAAATAACCCTCATCAAGTTCTGTTGCCGACGCCTATTAGTCCTACTATTCACTTATTATTATTATTATTATTATTATTATTATTATTAATATTATTATTACAAATAGAAGATTATCACTTCTCACAATGGTGCTTGTTTAGTAAAGTTAGATCAAAGCTTAATCAATGTCTCGCAAGATCACAATGATTCATTAGTATTTTATATAACATAACCGAACATAATAGCATATACTGTAGCATAGTAGAACTATAACATGATACACCAAAAACACCTCCTCAGTCATTTCTTATCTGAAGCTGAATAGTCAACAAAGAAAAAACCTCATGTGGCTAAAACTCAACAGCACGCACCACTGGGCAAGATAGCTGCTTTGATTGAAACAAAATATGCATACAAGAAAGGCTAATAGTTTGTTAACACCATCTGTTTTAATTCACTCATGAAACAGTAATTAATGAGGATCTAAATGCATTTTCCCATTAAACTTATTGAAATCAAATTATTGGCATGCAGTTTGGACATTTCACCAGTAAAACGTGAAGCATTATCATTCACAATTGACAGTGATGATGGTCTATTTTGAAATGAGTTTTGCCTAGCGGTGTTTGATGGTGTTAAAAATAGAAAATGTTCTTGAGACAGACAATGTGTGGGCATTGGCAGACGTTGCAATTGGAAGATGCATTTTATGTATAGGCCCATTCTACCATGACATTCAATAGGCTACGTATGTCGGTACAAACTTTGATTGAGAAATGATGACCTCGTTTAAAAAATGTATTTTGCACTCCCTCACCTAAAAGAATAGCACTACACCACTGGAATTGAAGGAAAGTTGGCGGGTGCTCGGATGCTGGGATTATTTTGGACGAACATGCGAAGGTAACCTACTTTTTGAAATGATTTCACAATCAGATGAAAACATCACGACTGGTTGTGTTCATGCCACATTAAAACGTAATACATTTTTACTATAAAACCCATTTTAAAAATGAAGGTCCCGTGAAAAGAATGTGCCCCCCTATGGAACTCAAATGCCCGCCAACTGATTAGTTCTGGCGCCGGCCCTGCTTGAACTTCCATCTCCCCCATTTCAGAACATCAAAGCACTGAGATAAAGGTAGTTGAATGTCTGTTTTTCTCCCAATGTTCTACACACATTGATGACGTCGGCTTTCATCCCTGTAACATCTTCAGAACAGATATAATTGTATGCATTGCATGAGTATCCATCCTCGAGGATTTTCATAATTTTTTTTAGTCCTTGTGTTTGTGTTCCAGGATGAAATTCCTTATTGGTTGATGAAAGCATAAATTATACCTCCTGAGTTTTCAGGGGGGAAATGGAACTTGTATATTTTACTACGGAGACAGAATTTTTTGGAAAATTTACTTATTTTATAAAAACATTTAACTAGGCAAATTAGGTTTACAGAGGTGGAATCCCAAAATATGTGTAAAGTGGTCAAAATAAATGTAGCTAGTTGTGCTAGACATTGTATCGTTAAACGAAAAGTAGGGTAGCGTATCATTTTTTTATGTGTGCATGCTTTTCTCCTCCGAGAAAACGAGTTGCTTTAAAGGGGGTGTGGCGGATTTCAAAACTCTTCCACGGTAGGATACACCTAAACATCCTCCGCTGGCATAGGCAATCACAGAAAGAAGAAAACCCCTATTCAGCTATTAACAAATTAGCACATTCTGACCACTTATCGATTTCTGGGTAACTGAGGACAGAGTAGTCGAAGAAAGGATGGAGGAGTCGAGGAGAGGACAGACAGACATTTACCAATTGAGAAAAGGCCCATCTCTCTCATGATGATCCTTGAACTGCCATCTCCCCATCTAAGAACATCAAAGTCCTGAGATAAAAGTAGTCGATTGTCCGTTTTTCGCCCAATGTTCTACCCACACAGTGCATCAGACAAGATCCATTGATGTCGGCTTTCATCCCTGTAACATCTCCAGAACAGATATAATTGTATGTATTGCATGAGTATCCATCCTTGAGGATTTTCATTATTTTGTGGGTCCTTATTGATTGTTGAAAGCATTACTGCTACAGTTACTCATACAGTAATGCATTTCAGGGGGGAAATGGAACTTGTGTACTCTGCCACAGAGACAGAAAATCATTGGAAAATTGAGATTTTTCTATTCATGTATATAAATGACCTGCTTATATTGGACTGACACTATGAAGTCTGCAGAGAGATATTCTGGACCTGGTTCTGAGTGACACGCTTGCACACATGCACACACACACTGTAAACCATGTGCCCTGAAACTACAGTACAATCGGGGACCCACTAATTCATGGTCTTATTTTGGACGCCCCCTGTCTGATAGGCTATAGGGGAATAGAGAATAGATGTAGACTCTGGACTCCAAGCCCCATGTTAAATTAGCCTGCTGTCAGTCATTACAATACATCCGTCTGTCACAGTGGACAACAGCCTAAGAAGCCATCCATGTAGCGCCGAAGATCAGCGGTGTAGTGTGATTGAAATTTAAAGGCAATGGTGTTCACGGTAAATTCTGCATATGTCAGCTTAATCGAAAATTACATTTACCTTTCAACCTCTCTACAACACTGATCTTCAGCGCTATGGATTGAATCCAGCCCTCAATTAGCACGGTGTTCTTCACTCTGGTCTAATTGATTCACAGGGTCTAGTGCAGGGTTTTGTTCCAGCCTGACACTAACTCACAATTCAATGGCTCAACACAGCATTACTGTACAGACTGTTGTCTGGTGAAGGTAAATCAAACACAAACCCTCAATCTACTATATACTGACCTCTACTGTATGTATCTCTTGCTGTTGTGAGAGAGAAGAGTCATTGGTCTCCAGTGTACCATCCACACTGACCCTGTTCATGTGGGAGCTGCCATGTTCAGAGCCTTGACCCAGGATTTGCAGCAATTGCCTGATAAGAGATGCCAATTTTTGTTCCGGCAACATTGCGGCACTCAAGGCCGCTAACATTCTGGATAGAAAACAGTCACCGTTCAGGTAAGTGGTAGTAGAATTACAAGGAATGCTGATAAATGCTTGAGTTCGAAGAAGACTCACATGCTCACTCAGGCGCACACACACATTTACCATATCCTGTGTGCTGACAGTTGAGTTCAAGAAGCAGGCAGTGTTTTTGAAGGAGAGTTGAAACACGAAGCAAGGAGCCAGGCAGCAGGCTGACAGGCAGCAGGCAGGTAAGGAGGCGGACAGACCGACAGACAGGCAGATAAGCAGGCAAGCAGGAACACTGGCAAGTAGGCAGGCAGACAGGCAGGTAAGTAGGCAGGCAGGTAAGCAGGCAGGCCGGCAAGCAGGAACGCAAGCAGACAGGCAGGTAAGCAGACCCCTTTATGTACAGTTGAAGTCGTAAATTTACATACACCTTAGCCAAATACATTTAAACTTAGTTTTTCACAATTCCTGACATTTAATCCTAGTAAAAATCCCCTGTCTTAGGTCAGTTAGGATCACCACTTTATTTTAAGAATGTGAATTGTCAGAATAATAGTAGAGTGATTTATTTCAGCTTTTATTTCTTTCATCACATTCCCAGTGGATCAGAAGTTTACATACACTCAATTAGTATATGGTAGCATTGCCTTTAAATTGTTTAACTTGGGTCAAACGTTTCGGGTAGCCTTCCACAAGTTGGGTAAATTTTGGCCCATTCCTCCTGACAGAGCTGGTGTAACTGAGTCCGGTTTGTAGGCCTCCTTGCTCGCACACGCTTTTTCAGTTCTGCCCACACATTTTCTATAGGATTGAGGTCAGGGCTTTGTGATGGCCACTCCAATACCTTGACTTTGTTGTCCTTAAGCCATTTTGCCACAACTTTGGAAGTATGCTTGGGGTCATTGTCCATTTGGAAGACCCATTTGCGACCAAGCTTTAACTTCCTGACTGATGTCTTGAGATGTTGCTTCAATATATCCACATAATTGTCCTTCCTCATGATACCATCTATTTTGTGAAGTGCACCAGTCCCTCCTGCAGCAAAGCACCCCCACAGCATGATGCTGCCACCCCCGTCCTTCACGGTTGGGATGGTGTTCTTCGGCTTGCAAGCAACCCCCATTTTTCCTCCAAACATAACGATGGTCATTATGGCCAAACAGTTCTATTTTTGTTTAATCAGAACAGAGGACATTTCTCAAAAAAGTAAGATCTTTGTCCCCATGTGCATTTGCAAACCGTAGTCTGGCTTATTTCTGGCGGTTTTGGAGCAGTGGCTTCTTCCTTGCTGAGCGGCCTTTCAGGTTACGTCGATATAGGACTCGTTTTACTGTGGATATAGATACTTTAGTACCTGTTTCCTCCAGCATCTTCACAAGGTCCTTTGCTGTTGTTCTGGGATTGATTAGCACTTTTCGCACCTAAGTACATTCATCTCTAGGAGACAGAACACGTCTCTTTCCTGAGCGGTATGACGGCTGTGTGGTCCCATGGTGTTTATGCTTGCATACTATTGTTTGTACAGATGAACGTGGTACCTTCAGGCGTTTGGAAATTGCTCCCAAGGATGAACCAGACTTGTGGAGGTCTACAATTCTTTTTTCTGAGGTCTTGGCTGATTTCTTTTGATTTTCCCATGATGTCAAGCAAAGAGGCACTGAGTTTGAAGGTAGGCCTTGAAATACATCCACAGGTACACCTTCAATTGACTCAAATGATGTCAATTAGCCTATCAGAAGCTTCTAAAGACATGACATCATTTTCTGGAATTTTCCAAGCTGTTTAAAGGCACAGTCAACTTAGTGTATGTAAACTTCTGACCCACTGGAATTGTGATACAGTGAATTATAAGTGAAATAATTTGTCTGTAAACAATTGTTGGAAAAATGACTTGTGTCATGCACAAAGTAGATGTCCTAACCGACTTGCCAAAACTATAGTTTGTTAACAAGAAATGTGTTGAGTGGTTGAAAAACAAGTTTTAATGACTCCAACTTAAGTGTATGTAAACTTCCGACTTCAACTGTATAAAAAATTTAATTTAAATGATTTGATAAAATATTGATTTTGGCCTTTACTACTAAAGCCCATAGAAACACATTGAATAACCCATTCACAAATGGCAAAAAGGACAGTAAAAAAGTAATCATATGAAACAAGATTTTGAAGTGTCTGTCCTAAATCTAGGAGACATAAAATAAAACTCAAGAAATATATATATATATATATTTTACACATATTTAACCCCTTTTTTTGGGTAGGCACAAAACTACCTTCATACTTCCATTAGTTTTTTAAAAACCGGTACCAGTTACCTTCAGTGGAGTCCTGTGACACTTGTGGGGATCGTAGAGCAAAACGGAGAACACCACCATGTTCGTGAGAATCTCCCCTTTCCCATTAGTTTGTAGCCCAAACGGTTCGGAAGTTACCAAACAGAAGTTGGCACATCGACGGTAGGTCAAACCATTCGGATGTTACAGATGTTTTCGTGAGAGAGGGTGCGCACGCGTGCGTGTGTGCATGTGCGAGAGTGTACCACAGAAGTGCCTCCAGCCTTTTGGGGGGGCCTATGTTGCCGTTTTAAAACTCATTTCATGCAATTCTACTAATTTTGCCATGGGGCAGAGAGAAAATGTTGCAGTTTCAAAGATAATATCCTGCAATTCTACACATTTTGCCATGAGGTGAAGAGAAAATGTTGCAGTTTTAAAGCAAATGTTCTCTAATTCTACACATTTTGCCATGACTTATGCCATGTTCATATAATATCTGAGTGCGAGTGGCCGCTGGACGTCAGGGCCCCTGGGCAAATTCCCTACGTGCTCGGTCGGTAATTTGGTGATGATTATTGCATGGTTTAGCTAGACTAGCTTACCTAGCAATACAAAAAAGGTTTGCTGACATGGGCTAATTGAGTGACTGTCAGTAACTGACAAAACAAGTGGAAAACTGCTGATGCACTAGCAAAATTAGAAATTGCACCTTGT
The DNA here is from genome assembly GCF_964263955.1 of Coregonus lavaretus. NCBI lineage: Eukaryota > Metazoa > Chordata > Actinopteri > Salmoniformes > Salmonidae > Coregonus > Coregonus lavaretus. The sequence continues at coordinate 25,460,178 of NC_140012.1, read as the reverse complement.
GTCTTCTACTTTTCTAACTCTTTTTATAGAGGTGTTATAACTGATGATGTACATCATTGCCATTAACACCAATCCCAGTATTTAGTAGAAATGAAACAGGGGCCGGTGTAGCCTAGCTACCTCTGTGGTCTTTCAAAGATACTCAAACAATTTTCAAGACCAGCAACTTTCAACTCTATAAAAATTGATCTGTGTGTCGTGAGAGCAGACCTATTTGGGATCCCTCAGGCGTGAAATCTTTGTGAAATGGGTGTATCAATCAGAAAGATAGAGAGAGAGAGCGAGAGAGAGAGAAATGGAAAGGGAGAGACAGAGAGAGAGAGAATACCTCTTTAATTTAGTAATTGTCCCCCCCCCCCCCCCCCCCCCCCCCCCCCTAGAAGATAAGCCATGAGGGGAAGACAGAGAGGAGAGGAGAGCCAGCCTGTCTCTACACCAGGCAGGATATATCACTCTTTACTAGACAGTCAGTCTACAGTCTACTCACACTATAAATATAGTCAATAATAGTACTACTGTCACAGCATTATATTTACTTATCTTCCTCCTGCTCTGCAATACACTCTACACTAATATTATATATCCCTCACCTATCTCCCTACTGTATGATATTAATATTATCAAAATATATGAGAGTATTCATTTAAATGAACAGCCAAGCCAAACAATGACATGTCCTCAGGACACATTCCTTTCTTCTTCCTGTTCTAATGAGAGACAATGAAGCATGTCTACCACACGTCCTCCCTCCGTCACCTGCAGCTCCACTATCGATCATCTTTATGAAAAGAAGAAAGGGAGAGAGGGAAAGTGAGAGAGAGAGTGAATACCTGAGAATGAGTGGGGGCAGAAATATAATTGCGTTCACTCCCTAGAAGACAACTCTCCACAACAGAGACAACTGAGCAACGGCGGTTATCTCGAATAGAACAGGTGACATATTTTTGCCGAAACGCAATACAGGACGGTTTCTAGATCCAGATTAAACCAATTTCTGGACCACCAAAGAACCATAGCCATGGATGAGAGCAGCAAGTGAATTCAAATCAAATCAAATCAAATTGTATTTGCCACATGCACCGAATACAACAGGTGTAGACATTACAGTGAAATACTTACTTACAAGCCCTTAACCAACCATGTATAAAAAAATAGAAAAAGTGTTAAGTAAAAAAATTAAAGCAAATAACTAAAGAGCAGCAGTAAAATAAAATAACAGTAGGGAGGCTATATACAGGGGGGTACCGGTGCAGAGTCAATGTGCGGGGGCACCGGCTAGTAGAGGTAGTTGAGGTAATATGTACATGTGGGTAGAGTTAAAGTGATTATGCATAAATAATAAACAGAGTAGCAGCAGCGTAAAAGAGGGGGGTGGGGTGGGGTGGGGGGGGGTAGTGCAAATGGTCCGAGTAGCAATGATTAGCTGTTCAGAAGTCTTATGGCTTGGGGGTAGAAGCTGTTGAGAAGCCTTTCGGACCTAGACATGGCGCTCCGATACCGAATTAACAGCATAGCGCTGTATGAAAAAGAAGGCAAAACCATTTAATTTACACTCTGCTACAGTAGCTGCTAGTTGCCTAACTATCTCCAGAATCCAGATATCTAGATCTTTATTAATCTATAGAATATTAATCTTCAGAACAGATCTGTGTCCTCCTATTATAGTAGTGCTGCTAGTTGAGAAATCAGTGTCATTCTCCCTACGTCAGATTGAGCATCTGAACTGAAAACCTGATTACTGTAGCGTGAACGCTAGTTCAGTTAGCCTTGTCTGATAGGCTGCTGATCCATAATGTGGCTAATTGATGTCCTATCAGACCAAATTAAATGTGCACTACGGAGTCGGTGTGCATCATCAACCCAGATTCTATCACTTCCCTCTGAATCATCTTGACTAACGAAAGAGGGTGGGATGGAGAGGTTGGCTGGGGTGGTGACAGTGGCGTGGGTGTGAGAGCGAAAGAGCGAGAGCGACAGAAAGAAAAACCGTTGGTTTCTAGAACCATTATTCACTCCTCTGGGCTGGTTTGACAAAGTAGCCATAGCAACCTTTATAGGATGAGGGCTTCTTGTCTTAATCTAGGGGGAAGGGGGGCAATATGGGACCTCTCCGGACCTCTCTCATCCTGTGCCCCCATGGTGGACTGCGGGGCTTCAGCCCATCTGAACATGTGATTATCCATTTGGACTGACACACACATTGAAAATAGATATATTTTGTACAGTGCCAAACCAAAAGCTGCAAGAGATAGCGAAATTTAAATCCGACTGAAAATAAATGCCATTTTCTAATTCTTACTGTAAAATTTGAATTTAAATTGATCTCCTAAACTGAAATGAAATTAACCCCAACTATGATATGCATCATTCTCCTCCATACATCGCTTCAGTATATGGTCATGAAACATCAGCTAACCACTACATTTCTTTTCCCAGGGCTGCCCAGCCCAGTCCATGGATGTGAACCAGTGAAGACTTTCATTATGCTGTTCATTGGAGCAGTAATATGGTAGTCTACTGGGGACATTGGCTTCTTTAGCTGCTTTAGCTGGCTGTATGGGAGGGAGGGGGGGGGGGATCACTGTGAAGGCACAAGGAGCACAGAGGAATAAGAGACTGAGCAGTTGGAAGATAATATAGCAGATAACTGGGCCTCATCCCTCCTCTCATCCCTCCTCTCATCCCTCCTCTCATCCCTCCTCTCATCCCTCCTCTCATCCCTCCTCTCATCCCTCCTCTCATCCCTCTCTTTCTACCACTCCAGTGTTCTCTTTCACTGAACGCTCAGGACAGGACCGGACTATAAAGGGGTTTTGGACACTTTGTTGTTTTGTGTGTGTTATAACGGCTTTGTAGATGCTTTTTAACTGATGATATACATTTATAACTGATAGCATAGGCCTACATACACTACCATCAAAAGCTTGGACACACCTACTCATTCAATTTTTTAAAACTATTTTTCTACATTGTAGAATAATAGTGAAGACATCAAAACTATGAAATAACACATATGGAATCATGTAGTAACCAAAAAAGTGTTAAACAAATCAAAATGTATTTTATATTTTATATTCTTCAAAGTAGCCACCCTTTGCCTTGATGACTGCTTTGCACACTCTTGGTATTCTCTCAACCAGCTTCACCTGGAATGCTTTTCCAACAGTCTTGAAGGAGTTCCCACATATGCTGAGCACTTGTTGGCTGCTTTTCCTTCACTCTGCGGTCCAACTCATCTCAAACCATCTCAATTGGTTTGAGGTCGGGTGGTTGTGATGACCAGGTCATCTGATGCAGCACTCAATCACTCTCCTTCTTGGTCAAATAGCCCTTACACAGCCTGGAGGTGTGTTGGGTCATTGTCCTGTTGAAAAACAAATGATAATCTCACTAAGCGCAAACCAAATGGGATGGTGTATCGCTGCAGAATGCTGTGGTAGCCATGCTGGTGAAGTGTGCCTTGAATTCTAAATAAATCACAGACAGTGTCACCAGCAAAGCACCCCCACACGATCACACCTCCTCCATGCTTCACGGTGGGAACCACACATGCAGAGATCATCTGCTCACCTACTCTGCGTCTCACAAAGACACGGCGGTTGGAACCAAAAATCTCCTATTTGGACTCATCAGACCAAAAGACAGATTTCCACCAGTCTAATGTCCATCGCTCATGTTTCTTGGCCCAAGCAAGTCTCTTCTTATTATTGGTGTCCTTTAGTAGTGGTTTCGTTGCAGCAATTCGACCATGAAGGCCTGATTCACGCAGTCTCCTCTGAACAGTTCATGTTGATGTGTCTGTTACTTGAACACTGTGAAGCATTTATTTGGACTGCAATTTCTGAGGCTGGTAACTCTAATTAACTTATCCTCTGCAGCAGAGGTAACTCTGGGTCTTCCTTTCCTGTGGCGGTCCTCATGAGAGCCAGTTTCATCATAGCGCTTGATGGTTTTTGGAACTGCACTTGAAGAAACGTTCAAAGTTCTTGACATTTTCTGGATTGACTGACCTTCATGTCTTTAATTAATGATGGACTGTCGTTTCTCTTTGCTTATTTGAGCTGTTCGACCATATGGACTTGGTCTTTTACCAAAAAATAGGGCTCTTCTGTATATCAACCCTACCTTGTCACAACACAACCGATTAGCTCAAACACATTAAGAAGGAAAGAAATTCCACAAATTAACTTTTAACAAGGCACACCTGTTAATTGAAATGCATTCCAGGTGAGTACCTCATGAAGCTGGTTGAGAGAATGCCAAGAGTGTGCAAACACTTTTTTGGTTACTACATGATTCCATATGTGTTATTTCATAGTTTTGATATCTTCACTATTATTCGATGGCTGTGGGTGTTATACAGTAGAGTACTGACCACTACAGAAGCATGGAGAACCTCACTGGGCACAGGAGATTATAGCATCGATGACTGTTTCTAATTTCCTTCATTTCCTCTAAAATAGAACAGTCTGTTTCAGAGACTCAGGAGGATACTGTTCTCATCTCAATGAGGATTAGCTGATTAAACTAAAGCTATATAAACTCTACCAATAGGGCCTCCATAGTCTTAATTTATTTCAGTCCATAGCTTTATTAGGGACATAATTACACAAAAAAGGATGATTTGATTGATTGATTTAAACATAGCTAATAGAACCCCTGTTAGCTAAATTAAAGGCAGCATTTGTCCATTAAAACTGACATTAATAATTCTCCCAGGGAGGCTTTTTTACCAGTACTAATCAAGTGGCCAGCCCTCAACCCTCCTGACAGCCAATAAAATCAATCCTGGCAAGCGTTCATTATTAGCAAATGCAAACCTCAGACTGCAAACCTTCATTCTCAGCTGTCATGTTACTGTACTGTACTGTACTAGATGGTACTCTTTCTTTCTTTCTTTCGCTCTGCTCTCCTGCACCAGCTACTAATAAGACATGGTAGCTTTAAGACATGGTACAGTACTCTCTACTCTCCTGCTATACACCAGATAGGATTATGCTAATGTAGAGTAACATCTAGTTTTGTTTACTCTATCTGATACAACTCAATATTCACATTACACAATGCTCAAATGATTTTAAACCCTGTCAAAAATATGCCCAAGAGTCCATTAAAAAAAAATATGTTCTGTTCCAGGTCATTTCTGACAAATGAAGGGAAGGACCCATCACCGGAACATGTTGAGTACTGTACATATTTTACACTAAACTCTTAGAAAAAAAGGTGTTCTCTAGAACATGAAAGGTTTCTTCGGCTGTCCCCATAGGAGAACCCTATGAAGAACCCTTTTTTGTTCCAGGTAGGACCCTTTTTGTTTCAGGCAGAACCCTTTTGGGTTCCATGTAGGACCTTTTCCAAAGAGGGTTCTACATGGAACCCAAAAGGGTTCTACATGGAACCAAGAAGGGTTGTCCCTGGAACCAAAAAGGGTTATCCTATGGAGACAGCCAAATAACCCTTTTGGAACCCTTTTTTGTATCTCTTAATTAAGTGTATCTGTTAAGGAAGCCACTTGTAGGGGAAATGTGCATTTGTCCTCAAGTCCAATCATAAGTTATATGGGGAAAGAGATGGTGCTTGACAAATCCACAGTACATACTATAGCATAAAGCATTAAGTGTAGAACGTCAGGAATAAGTACAGCACAGTGGGTCGCAAGTGGGTTAATTCATTCTCTTATTTTAATAGCGAGGTTGATGTTTCTAAAAACCGTGTCTCTATTATTAACCTGTGTACTGTATGTGCTGTGTACACAGCATGTGGTGTATTTTGATTGGTTTTGAAGTTGAAGAATAAAAAGGGAACACCTTAGTAACAGGAAATTATTGGCATACAAATTACCAGGAACCAATCAGCAATCAGTGTTCGGTTTCAATTTGGTGTTGCTGCAACCAATCAGTGTTCAGTTTTAACTTGGTGTGTCTGCATCCAGAAACACTGGTTCAGTTATAATAAAACCAAAATAGCCAGGACATAGTTAACACCCCTACGATAAGTGCCATGGGATCTTTAGTGACCACAGAGAGTCGGGACACCCGTTAAACATCCCATCCGAAAGAGAGCACCTTACGCAGGGCAATGTCCCCAATCACTGCCCTGGGGCATTGGTGTCTATATATATATTTTTTTACACCAGAGGAAAGAGTGCCTCCTACTGGCCCTCCAACACCACTTCCAGCAGCATCTGGTCTCCCATCCAGGGACCAACCAGGATCAACCCTGCTTACCTTCAGAGGCAAGCCAGCAGTGGGATACGGGGCATTATGCTGCTGAGGACCATCAAAGTTCTATGGTAGCTCATTTTTCCTTTGTAATGACAGTTCTATATAACAGTAATTCCCACATTCAATACTCCATTTATCTCTTTATCCCCCCATCCATCCCTCCCTCTCTCTTTCCTCCCCTCTCTCTCGCTCTCTCTCTCTTGGCTGCTCTTCTCTTCATTGAAATTGGAATTCCGCTGCTGTTGTGGCCACTTTTTGAAACCCATCTCCTTTTGAATCGCATGTCCAAATCCCAAGACCTTCACTTCTTCATTAGACCAATCAATAATTGGAAACTGTGGGGAATCTGTGGTGAGGCGAGTGAGAGGGAGAATGATTCATGTCAAGGTATTTCTTAATTCAACCCAGAGGTCAGTGAAGAGCAGATTTCACCCAGGTTTTGGACAAACAAATGGATGTGTTTAAAGCCTTCTTGACATGCAGGGCCCCTCATGATCAAACAACATCATTAACATTTCAATCTGCCACCTGGTAGATAACACAGCAGCCATTTTGAGACAGGCCAGTTAAATGTCTGGGGGAGTCAGTAATGTTGGTGATTCTTCACATTTGATCTGAATCTGGCTAGTGGTATAATCTGTAAACTGTACCGACCCTATGGGAGTGTGCTCTTAATTTAATGAATTAATGTAACTTATTTTTGTATCTCATAGTTTGTATCTCCGGGTCTAGAGTTTTTCCTAGTCAGGTACACCTGGCTGGTCAGGACAATCTCATGGCCTTGTGGATAACTATCTATTTTTTTCTCAACCCAAGGAAAATAATTGAATGTGCATCTGAAGAGGTGCTTGAAGCTGACCACAATTTCCGTCCAGAACAAACACATATTAATGCCTGATGACCCAAGCAGGACCTTGCTTGATGTATCCTTCCACCGTCACAGCTGCTTTAAATATAGAACCCCTGTTAATGGGAGGGAGAGTGAGCGTATTCCTCCCCGGCCAAGTGTTGACAGTGGGTGTAAATTAGTTATAGAGTCATTTCCCCTCAGACACACCAGAGCACTGGCAGGTAACTGTGAGGATGGGGAGGAGAGGAACCGCATCACAAACGGCAGAGGGAGAGCGAGAGAGCAAGAGAGAAGGGGGACTTGCCTGATGCAGTGAAAACCACACACAAACAGATATACTGTGCCTTCAGAAAGTATTCACACACCTTCACTTTTTCTAAATTGTGTTGTGTTACAGCCTGAATTTAAAATGGATTAAATTGAGATTTTGGGGTCACTGGCCTACACACAATACCCTATAATGTCAAAGCAGAATTATGTTTTTAGAAATGTTTAAAAATTAATACAAAATGAAAAGCTGAAATGTCTTTAGTCAATAAGTATTCAACCCTGTTGTTATGGCAAGCCTAAATCATTTCAGGAGTAAACATTTGCTTAACAAGTCACACAATAAGTTGCATGGACTCACTCTGTGTGCAATAATAGTGTTTAACATAATTTTTTAATGAATACCTCATCTCTGTACCCCACACATACAATTATCTGTAAGGTCCCTCAGTCGAGCAGTGAATTTCAAACACAGTCTCAACAACAAAGACCAGGGAGGTTTTCCAATGCTTCGCAAAGAAGGGCACCTATTTGATTTTAATCTGATGGGTAAAAATAAAAAAAAGCAGACATTGAATATCCCTTTGAGTATGGTGAAGTTATTAATTACACTTTGGAAGGTGTATGAATACACCCAGTCACTACAAAGATACAGGAGTCCTTCCTAACTCAGTTACCATGAGGCCAATGGTGGCTTTAAAACAGTTACAGAGTTTAATGGCTGTTATAGAAGAAAACTGAGGATGGATCAACAACATTGTAGTTACTCCACAATACTAACCTAATTGACAGAGTGAAAAGAAGGAAGCCTGTACAGAATAAAAATATTCCAAAACATGCATCCTGTTTGCAACAAGGCACTAAAGTAATACTGCAAAAAATGTGGAAAAGCAATTCACTTTTTGTCCTGAATACAAAGTGTTATGTTTGGGGCAAATCCAATACAACACTTTACTGAGTACCACTCTCCATATTTTAAAGCATAGTGGTGACTGCATCATGTTATGGGCTTATTTTTTTGTACCCCTTTTTTGTAATATCCAATTGGTAGTTACAGTCTTGTCCCATCACAACAACTCCCATATGGACTCGGGAGAGGCGAAGGTTGAGAGCCATGCGTCCTCCGAAACACAACCCCGCTATGCCGCACTGCTTCTTGACACACTGCTAGCTTAACCAAGAAGCACCAATGTGCCAGAGGAAACGCTGTACAACTGGCGACCGTGTCAGCGTGCATGTGCCCGGCCCGCCACAAGAGTCGCTAGAGCGCAATGGGACAAGGACATCCCAGCCAGCTAAACCCTCCCCTAACCCGGACGACGCTGGGCCAATTGTGCGTTGCCTCATGGGTCTCCCGGTCACAGCCAGCTGTGACACAACCCGGGATCAAACCTGGGTCTGTAGTGACGCCTCAAGCACTGTGATGCAGTGCCTTAGACTGCTGCGCCACTTGGGAGGCAGCGTAATTTTAATTGTTAAAGACTGGGGAGTTTTGCAGGATAAAAAAGAAATGGAATGGAGCTAAACACAGGCAAAATCCTAGAGGAAAACCTGGTTCAGTCTGCTTTCCACCAGACACTGGGCGATGAATTCACGTTTCAGCAGGACAGTAACCTAAAACACAAGCCCAAATCTACACTGTGGTTGCTTACCAACAAGGCAGTCAATATTCCTGAGTGGCTGAGTTACAATTTTAACTTAAATCTACTTGGAAATCTATGGCAAGACCTGAAAATGGTTGTCTAGCAATGATCAACAACCAATTTGATAGAGCATGAAGAATTTAGAAAATAATAATGGGAAAATGTTGCACAATCCAGGAGTGGAAAGCTCTTAGAGACTTACCCAGAAAGACTCACAGCTGTAATCGCTGCCAAAGGTGCTTCTTCAAAGTATTGACTCAGGGGTGTGAATATTTATGTAAATGAGATATTTCTGTATTTAATTTTCAATAAAAGTAAAGAAAATTATAAAAACATGTTTTCACTTTGTCATTATGGGGTATTGTATTTTATTCAGGCAGTAACACAACAAAATGTGGAATAAGTCAAGGGGTATGAATACTTTCTGAAGGCGCTGTATAGACACTCCTCCACTTCAAGCCCTGCTCTGTGAGTAATATAGATATAATTTCACCCATGCCTCCATATTTTCAATGGAATGTCTCTATGGGGGCTTGTGTGTGTCCGTGCGTGCATGTGTGTGTGTGCACAAGAAGGAGTGGGGGTCAGATACGATGTGAGAGGTTTATTGATGTGTACAATTATGGCTGGGGCATGGCTGTGAGCCATACAGAGAAGGGACAGGCTGGGGTGTGTTACTAGTGCCTCAGAGCCACAATGGACAACCAGTGGTGACAGAATCATAGCTAGGGACATGCATCTTTATCAGTGCCTCAGAGCCGCAATGGATGACCAGTGGTAACAGAATCATAGCTAGGGACATGCATCTTTATCAGTGCCTCAGAGCCGCAATGGACGACCTGTGATAACAGAATCATAGCTCCTACAATTACCCCAGTGATAGATGAACCACAGGGATATCTGCAAGGCTCCCACTCCTCTCTCTGCATCCCCTGGCTGAACAATATACCCCTGAGAATTATTATAAAAAATGGGATGTATTATAATAACAATGGATAGTGTATGTGCCTCTCCGTCCATTTTCTGCTTTATGAAGTTAAAGCATGAAAGCATACAGCTACAATACAGGCAGAGACAAATATATGCATACTGCTCTCTCTCTCAGACTTGGACCTTATCTGTGAATGGAAAATACATTTAGTTATGAAGAAATGTACATAGAATTGCAGCCCCAAAGCCTTTTCTCATACCACTCGATGTTGCACAATTGAACTGTATCGCGTACTGAGATATCAACTTGATGTGTTGTCATTTTAAGAAAATTGATGGAAGGGACTGGAAAGCCCATGTTAGTTCTTGTGTCTAATCAATCACACGTTGGGCAGCTGCCTTCTAGCTATTTCCACGGGTAGGAGATCAATACCATGGTTGAACGATTGACCAACGCTAATCCAATTTACTTTTTCAATCTGAATTAAATCTATTCAGAAGCCCCAATTTGCCTGCTTACTTGCTTTAGTTAAAAGTGAGGTAAAGTAAAGAAGGATTGGTCTAGTCTCTAGTCACAGAGAAATGCACTGCAGCAGTCCTTATCATTTAGCCATATAGTTTGTAGATTCCTTGTTTTATGCTCATTGTATTTTAGCGATTTTACATCCTCTGTTCTGTTCGGGGTTTTAAAGTGATTGCAATCACAAATCAAATGTATTATTCCTCAGTTGCTTTGTCCCAGCACCCAGACTTTGCCCAGACTGTCTGCTGAAGAATCTGAATTTAAATTCTACCTTCCTCGAAGTTCTAAAATCTACAGCACCATTACAACAGTAGATACAGTCCAGTTCTATGACTGACAGACAGAAAACAGCAGGAGAATCTTTAAGAGGGCCGCTATTTGATCCATGTAAGGAAACTTTACCTCCGATTAGCCATGATAGATTGGGTCATCTGATTGTTTCACCAGACAGACACAGAAACAGACCAATAAATGGACCTCAAGGCGTTGCTGTCCTGTCTGTCCTCATTGTTATCAATCCACAGACAGACAGACATTTACTGTCCAGATCCCATTAAGATCAGATCAGCTACAGTCAGACCCTGACTGTATCTCAATTTGCCTGTTCTCGATTCCTCACATCCTATCTCCTTGCCTCCTCTGAACCATATTGGAGTAGAAGGTCCAAGGTCCCTCCGCTCTGACCTTCTTTTCCAATGCATTTTGAGAAGGAGGTGAGGAGACAGGATGTGAGGAATCAAGGAAGTAGGAATTGAGAAAGAACCTCTGACCTGACATTCATCTTGAATAACAGCAGCAGCCCCATATGGACATCAAATCCCAGAATAATCTCAGAATAATCCATCAATCCATCCATCAATAGGCTGTATTCATTTCTAGGCTTTAAGGATCAGCTCCTCTGTTTGTATTGTACCCTGGCTGCGTCCCAAATGTTGCCTGATTCCCTACATTGTGCACTACTTTTGACCAAGGCTCAAAATTGTAGCTTGTGATTAAATTTTTTTAAAAGCATTATGACTACTTAGTCGTGTTAATCAGATTGTGGACCTTAGGTGTGAGGATTTGGTGCTTGTTGTCTTCTGAAGTAAATTAGCTTGGGGATGTGTTTGAGGTTAGCGTGATAGAACAGAGAGAAGTGGTGGAAATGTGTGAGGCGATGTCTGGCTACAGTGTGTTTCCTTCACCATGCTCCTTTCTTTCGCTCTCTCTTTCTCTTTCTCTATCACTCTCTTTCTCTATCACTCTCTTTCTCTGTCTCTCCCCTCCCATCTCTCTCTGTGATTCTCTCTCTGTTTCTCACCTCTCTCTCTCTCTCTCTCTCTCTCTCTCTCTCTCTCTCTCTCTCTCTCTCTCTCTCTCTCTCTCTCTCTCTCTCTCTCTCTCTCTCTCTCTCTCTCTCTCTCTCTCTCTCTCTCTCTCTCTCTCTCTCACTCTTCCCTCTCCCCTACCTCCCCTCTTCCCTCCCTCTCTCTGGGTGTGCCATATTTTTAGTCCTGTTGTTCTGGTGGAGGTTGAGTGCGGTGCTGCTGAACGCCCAGCCAGCCTCACATTCTCCTCACGTCATCACTCTAATGCAATCAAGGCCAACCACCTGCCCCTGTTCCCACCTCCACTTAACAACAGGCCCTTTGTCTCAGCACACGCACAAAGAAACAGGGCCTCTGCCCTAGACTTGGACTCCATTTATATTTAGACAGCGGCCAACAGGTTTGTACCGGATAGCGGCCAACAGGTTTGTACCGGCTTTGTGTGTGTATGTGAGAAGGAGAGGTGTGTGTGTGTGTGTTCAAGGAGGGGGAAAAAGGGATGGATGGATGGATAGGTTGGATGGTATATATTAGGAGGGTGTTGCTCAATAATGGTGACAGGGTGGTGACATCAGGAGGCTTAGAGACTTAAATGAGTAGTTCACTATTTTATAACTTGATGTTACATGGTTCCTCATCCTGAAAGTAGTCTATGGACCAGGAAAAAAACGTAATCCATGGTTCAGTTTTCTTTATACAGCCATTACAAATGTCAGCTAACTTTAGCCACCGACAGCTAAAAATCTGATGGGGGCATGTGAGCATGTTTAGAAAAAATAATGTCCAAATCACCTGAAATCAACTCCATATTTGGTTTGATGTTATTTAAAGGTGATTTGGCCATTAAAAAAAACAACATGCTCACATGCCACCATTACTTCCATAGATTTTTAGCTAGCGGTGGCTAAAGTTAGCTGAAGTTTGTAATGGCTGTTTAAAGAAAACTGAACCATGGATTGCAGTTTCTCCTGGTCCATAGACTACTTTCAGGGTGATATCAAGTTGTAAAATAGTGAACTAGTCCTTTATGTCATATGGGAAATAAGAGCAGACTGTGCAGAGAGAGATCAATATGCTCTTTGAATTGCAAAACACAGATAATGCTGCTTAGATGTCAGCCGTCTACAAGACAAAATGTCAGTGGCCTGCCGCTACAGTACATTTCATATCACTGGTGATTACATTTTAAGGGTTTATCATATTTTACCCACATAGATCATACCCTCTAATAGTTAAATGTTCAGACACATCATTAAACATACAATAAAATACCTTACCTCGTAAAATAAGTGTGAGGCACACATTTAACAGCAGGCCAGCAGTAACATGGTTCATATCATTCTAGCATGGCATAATAAACGAATGCTCTTAGCTGGAATAGTTTCAATTCACAGTACAATGTTGCCTTTTCTGCATTTACAGGGCTAACACCATTTCTTAAAAACGATTTTGGCTCACTGATCGCTGAGAGAACCCAAATGGACTTGGAGGTGAGACTTTATCGTAATATTCCATGACACCTGATAAGGAAAAGGAGAGGAGAAAGAACTGCTCTCTCTCTCTCTCTCTCTCTCTCTCTCTCTCTCTCTCTCTCTCTCTCTCTCTCTCTCTCTCTCTCTCTCTCTCTCTCTCTCTCTCTCTCTCTCTCTCTCTCTCTCTCTCTCTCTCTCTCTCTCTCTCTCTCTCTCTCTCTCTCTCTCTCTCTCTCTCTCTCTCTCTCTCTCTCTCTCTCTCTCTCTCTCTCTGCGTGCTTGTTCAATAAAGCCTGTGTTTGGGGAAAAACAGCAGCAATCTCTTTCAGTTTAGCCTGAGGGAAAGTACTGCGGTGTTGAGACTGTATCACCAAAAGGTCAGTCTGTTCTGAGTCTGATGAAAACTATCCTTCCTGGTAACAGTCAGTTTCATTCAGATGGAGCTATCATCATCTTATAAAGTACAACACAGTGGCGGGGGGCGGCCCAGGAGGATTTGGTATATTGGATATTGAGATCAGTGTTAACACATCGTGTTGACCTGTCATAGGAATTAATGTAGATGGGGATATCACTGGGAATCAGTTGCCAACCTGTGTTTTCCCCTTATGTTCCCTCTCTGTCTCTTATCTCTCCTCTTTTGTTCTTTCTTTCTGTCTTTCTTTTTTATTTCTTTATTTCTTTATTTCTCTCCCTCTTTCCTCTCTCCTCCCTTTCTCTCTCTTTCTCTCTCTCTCTGTCTCTAACCCCCCCCCCCCCCCCCCCTCTCATTTCATTCCTCCAGTACACTGTGTCATTGTGGGGAGAGATAACAGATCTGAGGTCAGTGTTAAATGGATCCCCGCCTAATACTGACCTATTACTGACTGAATGAGTCAGAAAGTCCCCTTCACACACACTGCTGTAATTGAGGTTGTAAAGTGAGACAGGTCAACATGTTGTTCCATTTCAGACGGTCGATTGGTATAACATACTATGGGGAGTCAGCGACCAATCCTATTCACCTGAAGCAAACTGAAATCACACCCAATGGGCCAATGGATGCCAAGTCCGCCCTCAGAAGCCTCGCCTTCCTGGCTATAATACCAGGGCTCGGATCCATTTCCTAAATTCTTCGCTCTTCAACTCGCCTGAAGAACGTGCCACGCAATTTACAAACTTTTCAAGCACAGAAAGGCTACGAGATTCAGCTCCGACTTAAGTGTCTGTTAGTGGGGAGAGAGTACTAGATGTTGTGAGTTTTTGGTCTTGGGATCGGTTTTTGTGTTTGCAAAAAGCTAACTACTTTCTGCTCTGCTTGTGTATCCAGTGCTTCCTTGCTTGGGTAAGATGGCCAGTGGTAAGAGTAAGTTCAAAAAGGCTAACCAGCTGAGTTTGAACCTCCAACCGTGCCCTAGGGTTAGGGTTTCATTTCACAATGAAAATTAAAGATACTCACGAGTGCTGTCCTGTTGCCTGGGGTGGAAACATGCTCAGGAGGCCTTGGTTCGGACCAGTTTGTGTGACCATTGTCTTCGGCTGGATTCAACTTCCATTGGGAGTCGGGCTGACTTTGTGAGAAAGATTGGTGGTCGGAGTTGATAGGGGTGTCTTCTCAGCCGAGTTAGGCTCATTCCGGTTTCTCTGGCAGTATTTAGAGTCCGGATTCCGTTATGTACCGTCAAAACTATGGTATATGTAGAAACCAGACAGCATAGTTTAAATTAAGCCTCTAAAATTGATAGATCAATATATCCTTAAGCAACCAGTAGAGAGTGAGTGGTCAGTTATATACACTACTTGACCAAAGGTATGTGGACACCTGCTTGTCGAACATCTCATTCCACAATCATGGGCATTAATATGGAGTTAGTCCCCCCTTTGCTGCTGTAACAGCCTCTACTCGTCTGGCAAGGCTTTCCACTAGATGTTGGAACATTGCTGTGGGGACTTGCTTCCATTTAGCCACAAGAGCATTAGTGAGGTCGGAACTGATGTTGGGCGATTAGGCTCGCAGTCGGCATTCCAATTCATCCCAAAGGTGTTTGATGAGGTTGAGGTCAGGGCTATGTGCAGGCCAGTCAAATTCTTCCACAACGATCTCAACAAATCATTTCTGTATAGACCTCGCTTTGTGCACTTTACATTTAAGTCATTTAGCAGACGCTCTTATCCAGAGCGACTTACAAATTGGTGCATTCAACTTAGCATAGCTAGTGGGACAACCACACAGGGGCATTGTCATGCTGAAACAGGAAAGGGCCTTCCCCAAACTGTTGTAACAAAGTTGGAAGCACAGAATCATCTAGAATGTCATTGTATGCTGTAGCGTTAAGATTTCCCTTCACTGGACGCGTGGAAGAGCAGGAAAACAAAATGGGCCTTCTGGAAACTTTAGAAGATGAACTGGACCACCAAGAAAACAGAATGAGACGAAACAATATGAGAATATTGTACGTACCGGAAGACAAGGAAAAAGGAGACTTTTCCAGCCACGTGATCAAGCTGATATCGGAAGAACTTGGCTTGGATATATCACCGGAGGTGCTGGAGCGATGCCATCGGATCGTCGTGAAACAGATGAAAGCTAAATACCCTTGCATGGTAATCTTTAAGCTGTGGAGCTATTAGACCAAAGTCAACATTCTGGAGGCACATGGGGGAAAGGAGATTAAAATCCATGGCCAGTCCATTCGATTCCTCCAGGATCTGTCTGCTAAACTGAGGAAAAAACGTAAGCAATTCATTCCAATCAGACAGTCACTGTAGGAAAAAGGAATCAAGTCTAAACTCTGATTCCCGGCAGTGCTGTGGGTATGAAAGGGAACACAGAGGATGGAGTTACCAAGAGCCGATGAAGCCCTTAACAGGCTGCATGAAACTTTTCCAGTGGAAAGAGAGCCCAATGCCCTGAGGAGAGGGAGAAGCGTAAAAAAGTGATAAGCACACTACAGTAGGCTACATACTGTATAGTGATGCCCAAGACCAGCTTATCGTAAATTGAGACAATACTCAATCTAGACTCTATTGTTCCCAAGTAATTGTTCTTCTCTAGGAAGTAGAGATGGAATTAGCCAATACCAATGAGATACATGGACACTGAAAAGACAATATAAAAGAGGAAATATAGCATGTATGTCAATAATTGTCAATAATTGTTCTATGGACGTGTGTGTTCGTGTGGGTGAGAGGGTGTGAGTGTGTGTATGCCTTATTCTAAACTTGATTAAATTTGTTTTTTTCCTCATCAATCTACACACAATACCCCATAATGACAAAGCAAAAACAGGTTTTTAGACATTTTAGCAAATGTATAAAAAAATACGGAAATATCACGTTTACATAAGTTTTCTGACCCTTTACTCAGAACTTTGTTGAAGCCCCTTTGGCAGCGATTACAGCCTCGAGTTTTCTTGGGTATGACGCTAAATGCTTGGCACACCTGTATTTGGGGAGTTTCTCCCATTCTTCTCTGCAGATCCTCTCAAGCTCTGTCAGGTTGGATGGGGAGCGTTGCTGCACAGCTATTTTCAGGTCTCTCCAGAGATGTTCGATCGGGTTCAAGTCCGGGCTCTGGCTGGGCCACTCAAGGACATTCAGAGACTTGTCCCAAAGCCACTCCTGCGTTGTCTTGGCTGTGTGCTTAGGGTCGTTGTCCTGTTGGAAGGTGAACCTTTGCCCCAGTCTGAGGTCCTGAGCGCTCTGGAGCAGGTTTTCATCAAGGATCTCTCTGTACTTCGGTCCTGACTACTCTCCCAGTCACTGTCACTGAAAAAAACATCCCAACAGCCTGATGCTGCCACCACCATGCTACACCGTAGGGATGGTGGCAGGTTTCCTCCAGACGTGACCTTTGGCATTCAGGCCAAAGTGTTCAATCTTGGTTTCATCAGACTAAAGAATCTTGTTTCTCATGGTCTGAGAGTCCTTTAGGTGCCTTTTGGCAAACTCCAAGAGGGCTGTCATGTGCATTTTACTGAGGAGTGGCTTCAGTCTGGCACTCTACCATAAAGGCCTGATTGGTGGAGTGCTGCTGAGATGGTTGTCCTTCTGAAAGGTTCTCCCATCTCCACAGAGGAACTCTGGAGCTTTGTCAGAGTGACCATTGGGTTCTTGGTCACCTCCTTGACCAAGACCCTTCTCCCCAAATTGCTCAGTTTGGCCGGGCAGCCAGCTCTAAGAAGAGTCTTGGTGGTTCCAAGTTCTTCCATTTAAAAATAATGGAGGCCACTGTGTTCTTGGGGACCTTCAATGTTGCAGAAATATTTTGGTACCCTTCCCCAGATCTGTGCCTCGACACAATCCTGTCTCGGAGCTCTAAGGACAATTCCTTCGAGCTCATAGCTTGGTTTTTGCTCTGATGTGCACTGTCAACTGTGAGACTTTATATAGACAGGTGTGTGCCTTTCCAAATCATGTCCAATCAATTTAATTTACCACAGGTGGACTCCAATCAAGTTGTAAAAACATCTCAGGGATGATCAATGGAAACAGGATGCACCTGAGCTCAATTTTGAGTCTCATAGCAAAGGGTCTGAATACTTATGTAAATAAGGTATTTCTGTTTTTTATTTTTAATACATTTGCAAACATTTCTAAAAACCTATTTTCGCTTTGTCATTATGGGTTATTGTGTGTAGATTGATGAAAACATTTAATTTAATCAATTTTAGAATAAGGCTGTAATGTAACAACATTTGGAAAAAGGGACAGGGTCTGAATACTTTCTGAATGCACTGTATTTAAAGATGAGCTGGGTTGGAGAGGTCTATGCTGCCACCTACTGTAGTATCAGCTGAGGTGTAGGCATCCTCATAAATAAGAACACCATTTTCCCTTATATCCCACCACATGTACCAAGAAGGCCATTTTCTAATGTTGAGAATTGTACCTTACATGGTGAAAATACACATTGATTTCATTGTATATCTCACCATGGGCAAATCTGGTGTTTTTAGATACAATTGAAGCTATACTAGATCAAATCCAGACAGGAACTAATATTTTAGCAGGTGACCTAAATCAAACATTCGATACGATTGACAGACGTAGTAATAAAAAAATCAAATTTAGGGAGCCTCCGAAGAGGCAGACATTTTTTATCTCTACAAAGAATTTACAGGACACCTGGAGATTACTATTCCCAACTACAAAATACTATTCATTTTTTTCTCAAAGTAAGAAAAGCTATTCAAGAATTCACTACATTATTGTTTCAAAAAATGCACTCAACAATTTACTGGATAATTTTTTTTATGATATAGTGATATCGGCTCATTCTCCGGTATCATGCTTAATTACACCAGCAGAAAATACACTTAGCGACAGAACTTGGAGAATGAAAAGAGTGCATCTTCTGGACCTGAAATTTACTAAATATGTAAACGAAAAAAATTGTAACACTTTACTTGACACCCAGTGTCATAACACGTTATGACACGGTCATAACCATGTCATAATATCTCATAAAACTGTCATGACACCTATATAAGAGTGTCAAAACCCACATTTGTTCAAATAATTTTTTCCCCTGCCAACAAGTTTCCTTTCGTTTGACAACAATCCTTTGTTGCTGTTGTAATGAATTTGTGATGGTCATGCTTTTTTCATCCTATTTTAAATAACTTGTAGAAAATACACTTTATGACACTGTCATGAAGCATTATGACCATCCTGTGTCACTTTACTTGGACTAAGAAAATACACTTTATGACACTGTCAAGAACATTATGACCATCCTGTGTCACTTTACTTGGACTACGAAAATACACTTTATGACACTGTCAAGAAGCATTATGACCATCATAATCATATAAGCCAGATAGGCCTATCACGTACATGCCCTTATGTCAGTCATCAGTCACAAAGAGGGTGTCTTGTCCTGCTCCTGAAATCCGCTCCTGCATTCATCCCAGTCATCAGCAACAGAGCATTGGGGTAGGTGCATGTCTGACATCAATGTGTGCACAATTACAATTTAATATGGTCAATAAAAATATATATATATACTACATAAACATACTGTTGACACGTAGGCTATGGTGTAATAGAATGTTTTACCTTGTGTGGTAGGTTTTGGGGGTTTTGACACTCTTATTTGTCATAACCAGCCATAAAATAACTACCGTGGTAGGTGTTGTGGGTTTTTACACTCTTATGTACAGTAGGTGTCATAACCAGCCATAAAATAATACAATATATGTCACAACAGGTCTAAATAAATGTGTCATGACAGTGTTATGACCATATTATAACAGGTTATGAAAAGTAATGTCAGCTGTTATGACATATTATGACATGGTTATGACCATGTTATAATGTGTTATGTCGCTGGGTGTCAAGTAAAGTGTTACCAAATTTGTTTAAACATTTACCATTACAAATGTAGACATAGAGGACAGGGAAAACCCGACCCCCGATATAATCTGGGATGCCTTTAAAGCGTACATTAGGGGAATGATAATCTCATACTCAGCAAAAGCCAAATCTTATTTAGAAATTTTTATTTAAGAAAATTAAATCACTAACTTAGAAAAAGCCCATAAAAAATCTTTACAAGGTAAAGAAGAAAATAACATTTCTGAGCTTAAGCAGGAATACGATCTTTTACTTCTGACGAGAGCCAACAATTACAGGTTTAACTCAAATAAAGCATATTACTTAATGGCAAATGAACCTGGTAAATATCTTGCAGGTCTCACAAAACAAATACACGCTAAACCAGTTATAATTTTAAAAGATAAAGATACAAATGCGGTAATTAGAAATAGCAATGTGATTAATGAGAATTTAAAAAGAATTAAACAACAGTTGGATGGATCCTATAGCCTTCTTAGACTCAACAACACTGAAGCAATTATCAGCAGACAAAAATTATCACTAAAAACAGAGATCACCCAAAATGAAATATTAGATATTGTTAAAACATTTGCGTGAAGAAAAGCACCAAGAATGGATGGCTTTCCCATAGAATTCTATTCAACATTTTGGGACAAAATAGCGCCCCTATTTATACAAATGACAACACACATCACTCTATTCAGTACTTCCTAGTTCCATGTATCAAACAGTTATTTCAGTTATATTAAAACCAGGAAAATCTGGAGAGTCCCCTACTGATTATAGACCTATAAGTTTAATAAATTGTGACAATAAAATAATAACAAAGCTTATAAGCAATATAATTAATATATAAAGATAACTTTATTCCATTACTCAACAATATGAAAGCAGATCTAATTAAATGGAACAATCTTCCCATAAATCTTACAGGTAGAAAAAACCTCTTCAGAATGGCATGGCTCCCAAAGTATTACCAATCGGTAATACCAATTACCCCACCGAAGACATCCTTTAAAAATGTATTCTCGTCATAACATACTTTTTATATGGGCAAATAAAATGCATAGAATAAAAAGCAAAGCTTTACATCTTCCTAAGTCTGAGGGGGTTTTAACCTTCCAGACTTGGAATTGTATGAACTCGCTACCCAAGGCTTTTCTTGCGACATATAGTTAAATGCACTAAAGAGGAACAATGGTACATACTGAATAAAGCTAAGAACATGAATTACTTAATAGTTAAGACACTATAACAATATGGAAGAAAATGAAACTTATTCTACAAGAACCAATATCACTCCCTAAAAACACAACCTTATGGAACAATCCTTGGACCAATGTAGATATTTTCAAATACATG
This sequence comes from Coregonus lavaretus, assembly GCF_964263955.1. NCBI lineage: Eukaryota > Metazoa > Chordata > Actinopteri > Salmoniformes > Salmonidae > Coregonus > Coregonus lavaretus. The sequence goes on along the minus strand of NC_140012.1, from coordinate 25,439,282 downwards.
CAACTTAAAAGTTTTATATCACACAATTTCGATTTGAAATATTTTGGACATCAGAGCAATCTTGAGGGAATCCTATTTGAATCAGAAAATTATATTCATATGATAGGTAAGCTACACAAAACCTTGCAGAGAGCCTATCCAACTGACAATCTTTTGAGAAAAATATAAACTATTGGAACCAAGACTTAAAAAGAGCTGATATTGGCACAAGATGGAGGGAAAGTTGGAACATAACTAACAAGATTACAGTTAACCAAAATGTACGCTTAATCAAGTATAATGTATAGAATGTATTATACAAGAGACAAAAATCCCAAAATTCTACAGCTGTGATGGGTGATTTGAAGGAGTCAGGCACAGGAGGGTAAATCACAGAATACAGAGTTTATTCCGGAATACAGAGTTACGCAGAATTGCGTCAAACAGTCCAGTGCGTAAAACAGGCGCACTGGAACCAAACAGGCACACAGGGAAAATATACCCATGCAATTACAAAATACACGGAGCTCAACCGAGCTACACTCTCCTCACACTAAACAATCACCCACAAGGACAAGGGGGCAGAGGGAACACTTATACACATACTAATAAGGGGATATGAACCAGGTGTGTGTAATAGACAAGACAAAACAAATGGAATGATGAGATGAGGAGCGTCAGTGGCTAGAAGGCCGGTGACGACGAACGCCAAAGCCTGCCCGAACTAGGAGAGGCAGTACCCCCCCCCCCCCCCCCCCCTTGACGCACAGCTCCAGCAGCGCGCCGACACCGGCCTCGGGGACGACCAGGAGGACGCAGAGCAGGAAGAGCCAGATGGCAACGGTGGAAATCCCACAACAGGGAGGGATCGAGGATATCCCTCACCGGGACCCAGCACCGCTCCTCCGGACCGTACCCCTCCCACTCCACGAGGTACTGAAGGCCCCCCACCCGACGCCTCGAATCTCGGATGGAACGGACTGAGTACGCCGGGGCCCCCTCGATGTCCAGAGGAGGCGGAGGGACCTCCCGCACCTCAGACTCCTGGAGCAGACCAGCCAACACCGGCCTGAGGAGAGACACATGGAACGAGGGGTTAATACGATAATCATGTGGGAGTAATAACCTATAGGTAACCTCGTTTATCCTTCTCAGGACTTTGAATGGCCCCACAAACCACGGGCTCAGCTTCCGGCAGGGCAGGCGGAGGGGCAGTTTCCGGATCGAGAGCCAGACCCAATCACCAGGTACGAAGACCGGGGCCTCACTGCGGTGGCGGTCAGCGGTCAGCGTTGGCCTTCTGATGACGCACGGCGCGTTGGAGGTGGACGTGAGCAGCGTTCCACGTCTCCTCCGCGCGCCGAAACCAGTCTTACACCACAGGAGCCTCGGTCTGGCTCTGGTGCCATGGTGCCAGAACCGGTTGGTAACCTAAAACACATTGGAATGGCGTTAGGTTAGTGGAGGAGTGACGGAGAGAGTTCTGGGCATATTCGGCCCATGGCAAGAACACCGACCACTCCCCCGGCCGGTCCTGGCAGTAGGACCGCAGGAACCTACCCACATCCTTATTTATCCGTTCCACCTGCCCATTAGACTCGAGGTGGAAACCAGAGGTCAGGCAGACCGAGACCCCCAGATGTTCCATGAACGCCTTCCAGACCTTGGATGTGAACTGGGGATCCCGGTCAGACACTATGTCCTCTGGTACCCCGTAGTGCCGGAAAACGTGTGTAAACAGGGCCGCCGCAGTCTGCAGGGCCGTGGGGAGATTGGGCAGAGGAAGGAGGTGGCAAGCTTTGGAAAAGCGGTAGTATGGTGGTGTTACCTTGAGAGAGGGGAAGATCAGTAAGGAAATCAATACACAAGTGGGACCATGGCCGTTGTGGAACTGGTAAAGGCTGTAAATTACCCGCTGGGAGGTGCCTAGGTTCCTTACTCTGGGCGCACACCGAGCAGGAGGAAACATACACCCTCACGTCCTTAGCCAAGGTAGGCCACCAGTACTTTCCGGTCAGGCAGTGCATTGTATGACCGATATCTGGGTGACCAGAGGCGGGGGACGTGTGTGCCCAGTAGATCAGACGGTCACAGACAAGAGCAGGCACGTACCTGGACATTGAGGTGGAGATGGCTTGCTCTATATACGCGTCCATCGCCCATACTACCGGCGCCACAATGCATGAGGCCGGGAGTATGGGGGTGTTGTCTCTGGGCCTCTCCTCTGTGTTGTACAGCCGTGACAGTGTGTCTGCCTTCACGCTCTTCGTACCCGGGATGTATGATAGAGTAAAATCTAACCGGGTGAAGAATAGGGCCCACCTGGCCTGGCGATGGTTCAGCCTCCTCGCTGCCCGGATGTAGTCCAGGTTACGGTGGTCCGTCCAGACGAGGAAAGGGTGTTTCGCTCCTTCGAGCCAGTGCCTCCACATGGTAAGGGCTCGGACAACAGCCAACAGCTCCCGATCACCAACGTCGTAGTTCTGCGCGGTCCTAGTCCCCTGCCTCAGGTGGACCAGCCGCTCACCCCCCTCTCGACCCTCGGGCGGATGATCGAAGACAGATGGAAAGAGGCGAGCGAACTCCCCGTAGTTGTCCAACCGTGTTGGTCCACTCCAGGGCTTTCCTCGAGAGGCAGGAGACGAGGGCGGACACCTTCTCCCGCTCCGATGGGGCCGGGCTGATGCTGGAATAGTAGAGCTCCAGTTAGAGGAGGAATCCCTGGCAGAGAGCAGCTGTCCCGTCAATCCCGTGGACGGGATATATGGATCCCTCTGGGTGCTGGGGTGTTTGTGGCTGTGTCCGGTCGCCCAGCTGGTCCCGACAGATCGGGTCCTCTCCTCTCCAGGCGTTGGACGAACTGGAGCACCCAATCCATCGCTTCTCCCAAGCTGGCTAGCATCGTCGAATGCTCCTGGACCCGTGCCACGACTCCAGGCATGCGCTCCTCTCCCGCTGACTCCATAGCGGGTGGGTGATTCTGTGATGGGTGATTTGAAGGAGTCAGGCGCAGGAGGGTAAATCACAGAATACATAGTTTATTCCGGAATACAGAGTTAAGCAGAATTGTGTCAAACAGTCCAGTGCGCAAAACAGGCGCACTGGAACCAAACAGGCACACAGGGAAAATATACCCCGGCAATTACAAAATACACGGAGCTCAACCGAGCTACACTCTCCTCACACTAAACAATCACCCACAAGGACAAGGGGGCAGAGGGAACACTTATACACATACTAATGAGGGGATATGAACCAGGTGTGTGTAATAGACAAGACAAAACAAATGGAATGATGAGATGAGGAGCGGCAGTGGCTAGAAGGCCGGTGACGACGAACGCCGAAGCCTGCCCGAACCAGGAGAGGAGGCAGCTTTGGAGGAAGTCGTGACAACAGCACAACGGCAGAGTCATGTCTAAAGTGTAAAACTAATATTTACTCAATAATCCATGCCTTCTGGGAATGTTATAAAGTCCAAAAGTTATGGGCGGAGTTAGAAAGTTGGCTGTCAGAAGTAATACAATGTAAATGTACTTTTGATCCATCTGTCTGCATATTTCAAGACATGGCATATGAGGATGCAGTGAGAAATCTGATGGGTTGTACGATACTTTTGTCATCAATGATCTTTAAAAAATGTATACTTTAAAACTGGAAATCAACCAATCCTCCGTCGTTAACACAATGGAAAGGTCAAATGCTTTATTATAAAAAAATTGAAAGTGCATGGGCTATGGAGAGAAACTAAATGGTGCAGTTTGAGGCCATGTGGCGGAAAGTGATCCAGGTGCTGGAGAAGGGTGTGCTAGTGGGTCTGGGCAGGTGATGTAGTTGATGTTTCTATAATGTTGTTGTTTGAATGTGTATGTTTTGTATTGTATATAAAATATAAAATGTAATCTTACAACAAAACAATAAAAAATCAGTTGGATTCGGCAGGGGAGAGTGAACCGTTGGTGTTGAATGCGCCTTTGATGGCGTTTTTCTCCCCTGCAGCGGAGTTCCTCCAGGTTTGGGGGAAGGTACAGTTGAAGTCAGAAGTTAACATACACTTAGGTTGGAGTCATTAAAACTTGTTTTTCAACCACTCCACAAATGTCTTGTTAACAAACCATAGTTTTGGCAAGTCGGTTAGGACATCTACTTTATGCATGACACAAGTCATTTTTCCAACAATTGTTTACAGACAGATTATTTCATGTATAATTCACTGTATCACAATTCCAGTGGGTCAGAAGTTTACATACACTAAGTTGACGGTGCCTTTAAACAGCTTGGAAAATTCCAGAAAATGATGTCATGGCATTAGAAGCTTCTGAAAGGCTAATTGACATAATTTGTGTCAATTGAAGGTGTACCTGTGGATGTATTTCAAGGCCTACCTTCAAACTCAGTGCCTCTTTGCTTGACATCATGGGAAAATCAAAAGAAATCAGCAAAGACCTCAGAAAAAAATGGTAGACCTCCACAACTCTGGTTCATCCTTGGGAGCAATTTCCAAACACCTGAAGGTACCACGTTCATCTGTACAAACAATAGTACGCAAGTATAAACACCATGGGACCACGCAGCCGTCATACCACTCAGAAAGGAGACGCGTTCTGTCTCCTAGAGATGAATGTACTTTGGTGCGAAAAGTGCAAATCAATCCCAGAACAACAGCAAAGGGCCTTGTGAAGATGCTGTAGGAAACAGGTACAAAAGTATCTATATCCACAGTAAAACGAGTCCTATATCGACATAACCTGAAAGGCCGCTCAGCAAGGAAGAAGCCACTGCTCCAAAACTGCCATAAAAAAGCCAGACTACGGTTTGCAACTGCACATGGGGACAAAGATCATACTTTTTGGAGAAATGTCCTCTGGTCTGATGAAACAAAAATAGAACTGTTTGGCCATAATGACCATCGTTATGTTTGGAGGATAAAGGTGGTACTTGCAAGCCGAAGAACACCATCCCAACCGTGAAGCACGGGGGTGGCAGCATCATGCTGTGGGGGTGCTTTGCTGCAGGAGGGACTGGTGCACTTCACAAAATAGATGGCATCATGAGGAAGTAAAATTATATGGATATATTGAAGCAACATCTCAAGACATCAGTCAGGAAGTTAATGCTTGGTCGCAAATGTGTCTTCCAAATGGACAATGACCCCAAGCATACTTCCAAGGTTGTGGCAAAATGGCTTAAGGACAACAAAGTCAAGGTATTGGAGTGGCCATCACAAAGCCCTGACCTCAATCCTATAGGAAATTTGTGGGCAGAACTGAAAAAGCAGCCTACAAACCTGACTCAGTTACACCAGCTCTGTCAGGAGGAATGGGCCAAAATTCACCCAACTTATTGTGGGAAGCTTGTGGAAGGCTACCCGAAACGTTTGACCCAAGTTAAACAATTTAAAGGCAATGCTACCAAATACTAATTGAGTGTATGTAAACTTCTGACCCACTGGGAATGTGATGAAAGAAATAAAAGCTGAAATAAATCATTCTCTCTACTATTATTCTGACATTTCACATTCTTAAAATAAAGTGGTGATCCTAACTGACCTAAGACAGGGAATATTTACTAGGATTAAATGTCAGGAATTGTGAAAAACTGAGTTTAAATGTATTTGGCTAAGGTGTATGTAAACTTCTGACTTCAACTGTATATTTATTCAGCCATTTTGTGTTTGCGGCTGACAATGAGGATGGGAGCTGGTTAAGTTGACACTCTGCAGAGCAGGCAGACAGACAGCTAGAGTAATACAGAAGGGCCCTTGGAAACAAGCTGTGCTATACTACCTGCACTGCTCTCTCTTTCTGTCTCTGAGTGGGAGAGAAATGAGTGGAGCTGAGAGGAGAGATATGGGATGCACAGTCAGCAGCCAGGTAAATGGGATGGGGGTGATGGGGGAAGGGGGCAGGGGGAGAAGGGGGGAGGACAGTGGGTGGCAGGGGGAGAAGGGGAGGACAGTGGGTGGTGGTAGAGACAGGGGGCCTCCTGAGGTGAGCTATGCTGTAGTTAGTTAGTAGAGCCCTGAAGAAGCCAAGAAGCTATTCCTGCTGGAGGGTGGTGGGTGTATGAGAGAGGATATAGCCTCTCTGACTGGCTTCATATATCATGCTGTTAATGGTATTGGCCAAGTCTCAAACCTAATGCTTTCATATGTCTCTCTCTTTTACTCTCCCTCTCTCTCTCAATTTCCATCTCTCTCTTGTTCTCTCTTTCCTCCTCACTCTCTTTCCACCTTTCTCTATCTCACTCTCTCTCCCTCTCCTTCTCACTTTCATTATTGTTCTTTCTCTCTCTCTCTATCTCTCTCTCTCTCTCGCTCTCTCTTTCTTTCTCTACTCCTTTTATCGCTTAATTACTTTTGGGCCCCATCCCAAACTGCATTTGCTGTGTCTCTATTTTAGCTTTGCTGTCATCCTTCTTTGATTTACAATGAAGGAGCAGTGCTTTAACTCTTCACCTTTCACAAACGTGTGTGATAAACAGAAAGGAGTATAAATACTGAGGGTAGAAATGTTTTCTAATCACAAGAATGTTTATAAGGGCCTCCACACATAAATATGCTCCATGTTTTCATGGGTAGTCTGAGCTAATCATGATATCCTGCAGACCATACTGTTTACCAAGAGAGAATTCATCTATATTTTTTGTAGCTATCTATTTACCGTCACAAACCGATGCTTGCACTAATACCGCACTCAATGAGATGTATAGGGCCATAATAAGCTAACAAGAAAATGCACATTCAGAGGCGGCGTTTCTCGTGGCCAGTGATTTTGATGCAGGAAAACTGAAATTCGTTTTAACTAATTTTTACCAGCATGTCACATGTACAACTAGAGGCGACAAAACTCTAGGTCACCTTTATTCCACACACAGAAACGCCCTTCCTTTGGCAAATCAGACCATAACTCTATCCTCCTGCTTCCTGCTTAAAAGCAAAATCTCAAACAGGAAGTACCAGTGACACTCTCAATATGGAAGTGGTCCGATGAAGCGGATGCTAAGCTACAGGACTGTTTCGCTAGCACAGACCTGAATATATTCCGGGATTCATCTAATAACATTGAGGGGTTTACCACATCAGTCACCGGCATCACTAATAAGTGCATCAACGATGTCGTACCCACAGTGACCGTACGTTCCAGACGAATGTGTGATCTCGCTCTCCTTAGCCGAGTCCTATATCCGAGCAAGACCTTTAAACAGGTTAACATTCGCAAGGCCGAGGGGCCAGATGGAATACCAGAACCCATACTCAGAGCATGCGCTGACCAGCTGGCAAGTGTCTTCACTGAATTGTTCAACCTATCCCTACTCACTGGTCTGTAATACTAACTTGTTTCAAGCAGACCACCATAGCCCCCGTACCCAAGAACGCCTACGTAACCTGCCTAAATGACTATCACCCTATAGCACTTACATACAGTTGAAGTTGTAAGTTTACATTCACCTTAGCTAAATACATTTAAACTCCGTTTTTCACAATTCCTGACATTTAATCATAGTAAATATTCCCTGTCTTAGGTCAGTTAGGATCACCACTTAATTTTAAGAATGTGAAATGTCAGAATAATAGTAGAGAGAATGATTTATTTCAGCTTTTATTTCTTTCATCACATTCCCAGTGGGTCAGAAGTTTACATACACTCAATTAGTATTTGGTAGCATTACCTTTAAATTGTTTAACTTGGGTCAAACGTTTCGGGTAGCCTTCCACAAGCTTCCCACAATAAGTTGGGTGAATATTGGCCCATTCCTCCTGACAGAGCTGGTGTAACTGAGTCAGGTTTGTAGGCCTCCTTGCTCGCACACGCTTTTTCAGTTCTGCCCACACATTTTCTATAGGATTGAGGTCAGGGCTTTGTGATGGCCACTCCAATACCTTGACTTTGTTGTCCTTAAGCCATTTTGCCACAACTTTGGAAGTATGCTTGGGGTCATTGTCCATTTGGAAGACCCGTTTGAGACCAATCTTTAACTTCCTGACTGATGTCTTGAGAGGTTGCTTCAATATATCCACATAATTTTCCTTCCTCATGATGCCATCTATTTTGTGAAGTGCACCAGTCCCTCCTGCAGCAAAGCACCCCTACAGCATGATGCTGCCACCCCCGTGCTTCACGGTTGGGATGGTGTTCTTCGGCTTGCAAGCAACCCCCTTTTTCCTCCAAACATAACGAAGGTCCCCTGTAGCTCAGTTGGTAGAGCATGGCGCTTGCAACGCCAGGGTTGTGGGTTCGTTTCCCACGGAGGGCCAGTATGAAAATGTATGCAATCATTAACTGTAAGTCGCTCTGGATAAGAGCGTCTGCTAAATGACTAAAATGTAAAATTATGGCCAAACAGTTCTATTTTTGTTTAATCAGACCAGAGGACATTTCTCCAAAAAGTACGTTCTTTGTCCCCATGTGCAGTTGCAAACCGTAGTCTGTTTTTTTATGGCAGTTTTGGAGCAGTGGCTTCTTCCTTGCTGAGCGGCCTTTCAGGTTATGTCGATATAGGACTCGTTTTACTGTGGATATAGATACTTTTGTACCTGTTTCCTCCAGCATCTTCACAAGGTCCTTTGCTGTTGTTCTGGGATTGATTTGCACTTTTCGTACCAAAGTATGTTCATCTCTAGGAGACAGAACACGTCTCCTTACTGAGCGGTATGACAGCTGCGTGGTCCCATGGTGTTTATACTTGCCTACTATTGTTTGTACAGATGAGCGTGGTACCTTCAGGCATTTGGAAATTGCTCCCAAGGATGAACCAGAGTTGTGGAGGTCTACAATTTTTTTTCAGAGGTCTTGGCTGATTTCTTTTGATTTTCCCATGATGTCAAGCAAAGAGCACTGAGTTTGAAGGTAGGCCTTGAAATACATCCACAGGTACACCTCCAATTGACGTAAATTATGTCAATTAGCCTATCAGAAGCTTCCAAAGCCATGACATCATTTTCTGGAATTTTCCAAACTGTTTAAAGGCACCGTCAACTTAGTGTATGTAAACTTATGACCCACTGGAATTGTGATACAGTGAATTATAAGTGAAATAATCTGTCTGTAAACAATTGTTGGAAAAATTACTTGTGTCATGCATAAAGTAGATGTCCTAACCGACTTGCCAAAACTATAGTTTGTTAACAAGACATTTGTGGAGTGGTTGAAAAACAAGTTTTAATGACTCCATCCTAAGTGTATGCAAACTTCCGACTTCAACTGTATATAGCCATGAAATGTTTTGAAAGGCTGGTCATGGCTCACATCAACACCATCATCCCAGACACCCTAGACCAACTCCAATTTGCATACCGCCCCAACAGAGCCACAGAAAGCGCAATCTTTATTGCACTCCACATTGCCCTCACCCACCTGGACATAAGGAATAACTATGTAAGAATGCTGTTCATTGACTACAGCTCAGTATTCAACACCATAGTCCCCTCCAAGCTCATCACCAAGCTCAGGACCCTGACTGAACACCTCCCTTTGCAACTGGATCCTGGACTTCCTGACGGGCCGCCCCCAGACGTTGAAGGTAGGCAACAATACATCTGCCACGTTGACCATCAACACAGGGGCCGTTCAGGGGTGTGCTCTTAGTCCCTTCCTGTACTCCCTGTTCACCCATGACTTTGTGGCCGTGCACGACTCCGACACCATGTGCTGACGACACGACGGTGGTAGGACTGATCACTGACGACGATGAGGCAGCCTACAGTGAGGAGGTCAGGGAACTGGCAGTGGGGTGCCAGGACAACAACCTCTCCCTCAACCACCAGCAAGACAAAGGAGCTGATCGTGTACTACAGGAAACGGAGGGGTGAGCACGGCCCTATTAACATCGATAGAGCTGTAGTGGAGCAGGTCGAGAGCTTCAAGTTCCACGTTGTCCACATCACTAAGGAATTAACATGGTCCACACACACCCACACAGTTGTGAAGAGGGCACGGCAGTGCCTCTTCCCCCTCGGGAGGCTGAAAAGATTTGGCATGGCCCCTCAGATCCTCAAAAGGTTCTACAGCTGCACCATTGAGAGCATCTTGACTGGCTGCATCACTGCTTGGTACGGCAACTGCAAGGCACCCGACCACAAAGCGCTACAGAGGGCGGTGAGTACAGCCCAGTACATCACTAAGGCCGAGCTCCCTGCCATCCAGGACCTCTATACCAGGCGGTGTCAGAGGAAGGCACAAAAAATTGACAAAGACTCCAGCCACCTAAGCCATAGACTGTTCTCTCTGCTACCGCACTGCAAGCGGTACAAGTGCACCAAGTCTGGAACCAACAGGACCCTGAACAGCTTCTACCCCCAAGCCATAAGACTGCTAAACAAGACTGCTAAATAACTCATCAAATTTGCTTCCCGGACTACCTGCATTGACCCTTTTTTGCACTAACTCTCTTGCACCGACACTACCCACATACTCACACATACACACACGCACACACAGTACATATGCCCAAACACACACACTCACACACACACCACATACGCTGCTGCTACCGTCTATTTTCGATCCTCTTGCCTAGTCACTTTACCCCTACCGATATATACATAGCTACCTCAATTACCTCGTACCCCTGCACATGGACTCGGTACTGGTACTCCCTGTATATAGCCATGTTATTTTTACTCCTTATTGTTATTCACTGTGTATTTGTTCCTCATGCCACTATTTCTAGTTTTTATGTAATTATTTATCTTTGACTTTGCATTGTTGGAAAAGGACCAATAAGTAAGCATTTCACTGTTGGTCTACACCTGCTGTTTCGAAGCATGTGACAAATACAATACAATTTGATTTGATTTTGTCTGTGTTGATTTTGTTAGAGAGCATCTAATAACAGCCTTTAGAAAGTGCACCAAAAGTGGTTCTAAATTACTTGACACATGATTAGATTTTACTGAAAAGTCAGCAAAGAATATACTTTGATTAGGGTTCACTGATAATAGCAATCACCGTTGGAAAGTATTGATTGTATAATTAAATGTGTTTTAAAGAATGAATACCATTGATCCTAACATCTGTGATGTTGTTACTCTCTCACTCCTTTGCTTTTCTGAGGTAAAATAAGATCAGATCAGCCACTCCACAAAGCAAGGTCTCTGCCCAGACCTACAGTATATTTAGAACCCTGGAAGTCAAAATAACAACAACAAGATCACTGTTATTTGGCTTAGGCCAGGACGAGGAAGAGGGGGTCTATACAATATCGGGACCTATTCCTGGAGAGGCCCGCACTCCAAAATAAACTGCACACACACACACACACACACACACAGAATATGACACAAACATGCCTCTCTTCTCCCTCCCTTACTCCATATGACCCCATACATACAGGTGTAGGATCTGCATTTGATCACTCTTTTGTTGCTGAGAATTTTCCTGCAGATGAAGTTCGTGATTTATAAAAATTCACTGAAAATCCACATTAACACACAGTTACATTAACAGTATTGCACTTTTCATGTACAGTGGGGGAAAAAAGTATTTAGTCAGCCACCAATTGTGCAAGTTCTCCCACTTAAAAAGATGAGAGAGGCCTGTAATTTTCATCATAGGTACACGTCAACTATGACAGACAAATTGAGAAAAATAATTCCAGAAAATCACATTGTAGGATTTTTTATGAATTTATTTGCAAATTATGGTGGAAAATAAGTATTTGGTCATCTACAAACAAGCAAGATTTATGGCTCTCACAGACCTGTAACTTCTTCTTTAAGAGGCTCCTCTGTCCTCCACTCGTTACCTGTATTAATGGCACCTGTTTGAACTTGTTATCAGTATAAAAGACACCTGTCCACAACCTCAAACAGTCACACTCCAAACTCCACTATGGCCAAGAACAAAGAGCTGTCAAAGGACACCAGAAACAAAATTGTAGACCTGCACCAGGCTGGGAAGACTGAATCTGCAATAGGTAAGCAGCTTGGTTTGAAGAAATCAACTGTGGGAGCAATTATTAGGAAATGGAAGAAAAACAAGACCACTGATAATCTCCCTTGATCTGGGGCTCCACGCAAGATCTCACCCCGTGGGGTCAAATGATCACAAGAACGGTGAGCAAAAATCCCAGAACCACACGGGGGGACCTAGTGAATGACCTGCAGAGAGCTGGGACCAAAGTAACAAAGCCTACCATCATAACACACTACGCCGCCAGGGACTCAAATCCTGCAGTGCCAGATGTGTCCCCCTGCTTAAGCCAGTACATGTCCAGGCCCGTCTGAAGTTTGCTAGAGTGCATTTGGATGATCCAGAAGAGGATTGGGAGAATGTCATATGGTCAGATGAAACCAAAATATAACTTTTTGGTAAAAACTCAACTCGTCATGTTTGGAGGACAAAGAATGCTGAGTTGCATCCAAAGAACACCATACCTACTGTGAAGCATGGGGGTGGAAACATCATGCTTTGGGGCTGTTTTCTGTAAAGGGACCAGGACGACTGATCCGTGTAAAGGAAAGAATGAATGGGGCCATGTATCATGAGATTTTGAGTGAAAACCTCCTTCCATCAGCAAGGGCATTGAAGATGAAACATGGCTGGGTCTTTCAGAATGACAATGATCCCAAACACACCGCCCGGGCAACGAAGGAGTGGCTTCGTAAGAAGCATTTCAAGGTCCTGGAGTGGCCTAGCCAGTCTCCAGATCTAAACCCCATAGAAAATCTTTGGAGGGAGTTGAAAGTCTGTGTTGCCCAGCGACAGACCCAAAACATCACTGCTCTAGAGGAGATCTGCATGGAGGAATGAGCCAAAATACCAGCAACAGTGTGTGAAAAACCTTGTGAAGACTTACAGAAAACGTTTGACCTGTGTCATTGCCAACAAAGGGTATATAACAAAGTATTGAGAAACTTTTGTTATTGACCAAATACTTATTTTCCACCATAATTTGCAAATAAATTCATTAAAAATCCTACAATGTGATTTTCTGGAGAAAAAAAATCTCATTTTGTCTGTCATAGTTGACGTTTACCTATGATGAAAATTACAGGCCTCTCTCATCTTTTTAAGTGGGAGAACTTGCACAATTGGTGGTTGACTAAATACTTTTTTTCCCCACTGTAGCTTACTTTTTTCCTCAGCTAATAGCCTATCCTTATGGACTAACTTTTCAAATCCTGTTGCTGCAGTATTATTTTGCTGTGACAGTAAAGGTGTGGAGACTAGGTGCAGCCAGCCGCCTAAACAGAATTGATAAATAAACACAAGGTGGGGTAGGGAACCAGGGAGAGAAGGAAGGGAGGGAAAGTGGAGGGGGGGAGGAGGAGGGGAGGAAACTGATAGCTGAAGCAGGCAGACTAGGCTGAATAAGTGTTTTGCAATAGCATAGCAGCTTATTATAGCTAAGACTGGGGCTCTTTGGATCATAGATGACTGGCCTCAGGGCATAATTACCACATACTGTAGAGGCTTTGTGTTTAGAAGAGGGTTAATTAAATTGACTCCTTAAGAGTCTATTGACGCACCCACGCGTCAATCTAAGTAAAATAATATCCAGAGTGGCGCAGTGGTCTAAGGCACTGCATTGCAGTGCTAGCTGTGCCACTAGAGATCCTGGTTCAAATCCAGGCTCTGTCGTAGCCGGCCGCGACTGGGAGACCCATGGGGCGGTGCACAGTTGGCCCAGGGTAGGGGAGGGAATGGCTGGCAGGGATGTAGCTCAGTTGTTAGAGCATGGCGTTTGCAACGCCAGGGTTGTGGGTTTGTTTCCCACGGGGGGCCAATATGAAAAAAATATATTGTCCCCCCGTGGGGCCAGTTTAAGACAGAGGTATCTGTTTCTTTGCGTCTCAATCAACCGCATCCGCCGGGACTCGTCTGAAGTTGGTATCGCAGATTTGCCAACTTCTGTCTGTAGCATCCGAACCGTTTGGGCTACAAACTACTGACCCCCCTATGGAAAGGGGAGATTCTCACAAACACAATGGTGTTCTCTGTTTTGCTCTACTACCCCCACAAGTGTCACGGTACTCGTTTGAAGGTAACCAGTACTGGTTTAAAAAATGAATGGAAGTATGGAGGTAGTTTTGTGGCCAAAAAAATAAGGGGTTAAATATGTGTCTAAAAAACTAAAATTCCTTATGATTTATTTTTGGACTGTCTGTTTTGCCATTTATGAATGTGTTATTTAATGCGTTTCTATGGGCTATAGTAGTAAAGGCCAAATTCAATATTATATATATATAAAACATAAAACAATTGTGGGGGGTGGAATACCTACAGGGGTATGACCATCTTAAAACAATTCGCTAAGACTTTAAGAGGTTAATTAAGAAGCCTGTCTCGTCCATAAACGTATCTAATAATGGTCTTGTCTTCTACACCCACATGGGGCAAACCTAAAGGGAACTAGGCCATGAAGAGCACTATATTCCATTCCTGAACATCCTCTTCTGAATATTCCATTCTTGTACATCCTCCTCTGAATATTCCATTCCTGTACATCCTCCTCTGAATATTCCATTCCTGTACATCCTGCTCTGAATATTCCATTCCTGTACACCCTCTTCTGAATATGCTAAATGCTTGCATGCATAATATACATTGTGTTAAGTAATTATCATCCTTGTGTGATCCACAAAGCAAAGTTGACATGTTGCTTGATTGCATATTACAGCTTTCAGAGAGGGGGGATGCACTGCACTCTTCTCATCACAATACCTGTCTCTATTTACACACATAATTGGCACCTTAAGAAATTAAACAAAATAAAAAGGTTCAAACAGATGGAGGGAAACCGTCCCACATGTAAAAGCTACAATGGCTTTACAAGTGTCTGGCAATTAAAAGCTTTGAGTCATTGTAATTCATACATAGACAATTACATAATATTCCAAAGGTGTTCATCTTAATTCACATCTGAAATGGCACACTATTCCCTAGTGCACTATATAGGGAATAGGGTGCCTTTTCAACCTAGCATATACTAATGAAGTCATTATTTCCAGTTAAAGGGACCATTTAAATGATCATCTCCACGTCCTTTCAATTCAACAGCGGCTGGCCTGTGAACCCCACTCTAAATTAAAACATGGAAGACTTGAAGATGGAGAAAAGGAGGGAGGGAACAAATGAAGGAGTAATAAGTGGGCGTTGTTTGGCTTATTGGGGCCAACAGAGGGCAATGTTATCTGTAATATCCATTTAAATCTGCCATTATCAGATGCAGCAGCACATCAGGGATGGAAATGAGGCTTGTTCCATGGATGTTCCATTCAACCCCGGTCACCCCAAGGGCAGATTCATACAAATGCAGCTACCACACAATATATATGTAGCGTTTTTAGCGCAATGATGAGAAGTGGTGGTGGAGAAAGGCCAACCCAAGTCCTCTTCTCTGATAATATATAGAAATGTCAGCATTTCCTATTTTTCCTTTTAAAAGCTTGAGGGTGACTTTCACATCTTAACTTTATGTATTTCCATTCCATATAGTGGCATGTGTCCCAATGATGTATTCCTAACCAACCACTCCTGATACAGTACCAGTCCAACTTTTACCGCATATTTCAGCACAGAAGCTCACAAAACAGTGCATTCACACCACTTTAAAATTAAGTAAGCAAAATGTTTCCCTATTACAACTTTAATTCCTTTCCCACCAAAACCACAGCCCTTACCCTGACCAACCTTTATAGCCAATCAGAGCCTATTTCCCACCAGCCTATATAGCAAATAGACACATCACCCACTGCTGAGATTGCATATCCTTATCTTCATCTATGCTATCTCACTGTACTCCCCGATACGTATAAGACAGGGGTGTCAAACTCATTCCACGGAGGGCCGAGTGTCTGCAGGTTTTTGTTTTTTCCTTTCAATTAAGACCTAGACAACCAGGTGAGGGGCGTTCCTTGCTAATTAGTGACCTTAATTAATCAATCAAGTACAAGGTGGTGTGAAAACCCGCAGACACTCGGCCCGCTGTGGAATGGGTTTGACACGTGGTATAAGACATCAATCTATGTCCATTTACAGAAATTATAATCTCTGCTGTGCCATGTTACTGTTGTCATCTGGAGAGGCTAGGTGAGGTCGTTCCATATCTAGAGGCATATCACTGGTTGGCCTGTCAGCTGTGTCAGTCGGAGATAACGCAGAACACTTTGTCACATAAAGGGCATTCTAGGTGATGTGTTGTGGACAATAAGGCAATAGGGGAAAGGTTTATAATTTTGTTTCAATAATACATTAATTGAGTTGTTTCGCTAATTGTATTGTTTCTACGTCTGCAGTCCCTCACTGTTAGGCTACTGGTGCAGGTGATAAATGTTATTGCACCACACTGTTCAAATGAAGTGCTTTGTAACACTAAAACTAGTGGCAACTGAGCTGCCACCAACTTTTAGATTAAACCTTAACTTTGCTGGAGTATTGAAACACATGGATGTGAGGGTTATGAGACAGATTTAAGATGTACTGAAATGTTCATCCTGCGATGTTCTGATACATAACATGGTGTGCTGTAACACCACTTAATCAAGAGTTGTGTCATATATTTTCATAGGGCAATGATCAGTAAAATAGCAAGAATACTAAGGTGGTCTTGATTAATATTGAAAGGTTGAAAGAACTGCACAATCCAGTCAGTCATTCAGGCCAGGGGGTTTGTGAGGATTCACTGACCCATTGACTGCATGCTATCTTCATGCCTACCCAACTGACATCAATACACATCTATCCAACCCCGGCTAATTCACCTCAGGTAGGAGAGGAAGCTAGAATAGTCAATTGTCGGAAGATGAAATTGTTGGACGATGGGCAACAAGAGCCCTGTTATTGTTGTCATCTGGGGGGAGGCTAGGCGAGATTGTTCCATATCCAGAGAGATATCACTGGTTGTCCTGTCAGCTGTGCCAGCCAGAGATAACACCAAGCAGTTTGTCAAGTAAAGGGCATTCTAGGTGATGTGTTGTGGCCAATAAGTCAATGGGGGGAAATGTCTATTTGTTTCAATTCATTAATTTAGAAATGAATCAATTATTTTATTGATTGTTTCTCCTCATCTCATTGCAGTCTCTACTGGTACAGGTGGCAAATGGTATTGGACCACCTGTAAAATGTTGTCTTCCTCTTACAGGGCAATGATCAGTAACACAACAAGAATACAAAGGTGTTCTTGACTCATATTGAATGTTTGAATGAACTGCACAGTCCAGTCAGTCATTCAAGCCAGGGGGTTTGTGAGGATTCACTGACCCATTGACTGATTGCATGCAATCATCATCATGCCTACCTGACTGACATCAATACACATTTATTTCACCCTAGGCAAGAGAGAGGAAACTCGAACGGTCATTGTAGATGATTATAGGGGATGATGGGCAACAAGTGAAGCATTGTCTCTATATAGTCTGAATCAATGCCATCACACACACTGACAGAAGTCCTATGAACATTCTCCCATATAGATTTGTATCTTTATTCATTTCTATGACATCTCATTATGCATTGTTGTATTAGCATATTTTAATTACTAGTTAGTTACTAGCTATTTTAATGAGTTTCTTCAAGGCCTCAAAAGTCAATGTGTCATCCCTGCAGAAGGCTACATAGCAATTTGGTGAACTAATCTGTAATCTATTCAGTAAGGGCTATGTTCCTCCTCCTCCTCTGTCTCACACAATAGGCAAGACTGTAGAGGTCCGTTGTGTTAGGTGAGTGAGTCACTAGACTGTTACTCACTTCCCAGAAAGGCTCCTTTTGGTAGGACTGGAATAAACCCATCATTTTTCACTCAATCACTCACTTTAGTACACACACACGCACGGCTGCAAACACACACACGCAGGCAGGCACACACACACACACAATTTAGTGCTCAGATTCACAATGATCATTACGTTGCCATCTAATCTTGCCTTTACAGATACTTCATTATTCCTCACAGTTATGTTCCAATGAGTAAATCCCTATAGGGAGCTAAAGCAATCCCTATACCGCTGTAGTGTGGTGCAGCCCAAGCCATGCTGCTTTTACAGCAATAAAAAATGTCATAACAAAAGGTAATCATGGTGGGCATGATCGGTCGGTCACACATGGATAATATCCTACAGACTGTTCGTTATCCCATCTCCCATCATCATCCCTGCAGTTATCATCCAACCAACCATCCTAACCATAACCATCCCTTCAGTAGCTTTACTGCTGGGCCAATTAGCCAAGACATTGGTCTGTTGATTGGGAAGTAGAGAGGCAGAAGATGTGAATATAGCAGCAGCCAACTGTTGTTTCTATACATTTCCATACTGTCTGGTATTCCTGTGGTTGTTTTTGCTGCTGTACAGATACTGCAATGCTGATTTGATTGAATGAAGGCCCTGGACTGACACTGACATGTCTCCATAAGGATGCATCCTTGATTCCATCAGATGCACTTTACTAATCAATAGACATCAATCATCTAATGTAGCTACAGTTGAAGTCGGAAGTTTACATACACCTTAGCCAAATACATTTAAACTCAGTTTTTCACAATTCCTGACATTTAATCATAGTAAATATTCCCTGTCTTAGGTCAGTTAGGATCACCACTTTATTTTAAGAATGTGAAATGTCAGAATAATAGTAGAGAGAATGATTTATTTCAGCTTTTATTTATTTCATCACATTCCCAGTGGGTCTGAAGTTTACATACACTCAATTAGTATTTGGTAGCATTGCCTTTAAATTGTTTAACTTGGGTCAAACGTTTCAGGTAGCCTTCCACAAGCTTCCCACAAAAAGTTGGGTGAATTTTGGCCCATTCCTCCTGACAGAGCTGGTGTAACTGAGTCAGGTTTGTAGGCCTCCTTGCTCGCACACGCTTTTTCAGTTCTGCCCACACATTTTCTATAGGATTGAGGTCAGGGCTTTGGATGGCAACTCCAATACCTTGACTTTGTTGTCCTTAAGCCATTTTTCCACAACCTTGGAAGTATGCTTGGGGTCATTGTCCATTTGGAAGACCCATTTGCGACCAAGCTTTAACTTCCTGATTGATGTCTTGAGATGTTGCTTCAATATATCCATATAATTTTCCTTCCTCATGATGCCATCTATTTTGTGAAGTGCACCAGTCCCTCCTGCAGCAAAGCACCCCCACAGCATGATGCTGCCACCCCCGTGCTTCACGGTTGGGATGGTGTTCCTCGGCTTGCAAGTACCACCTTTTTCCTCCAAACATAACGATGGTCATTATGGCCAAACAGTTCTATTCATCAGACCAGAGGACATTTCTCCAAAAAGTACAATCTTTGTCTCCATGTGCAGTTGCAAACCGTAGTCTGGCTTTTTTATGGCGGTTTTGGAGCAGTGGCTTCTTCCTTGCTGAGCGGCCTTTCAGGTTATGTCGATATAGGACTCGTTTTACTGTGGATATAGATACTTTTGTACCTGTTTCCTCCAGCATATTCACAAGGTCCTTTGCTGTTGTTCTGGGACTGATTTGCACTTTTCGCACCAAAGTACGTTCATCTCTAGGAGACAGAACTTATCTCTTTCCTGAGTGGTTTGAAAGCTGCGTGGTCCCATGCTGTTTATACTTGCTTACTATTGTTTGTACAGATGAACGTTGTACCTTCAGGCGTTTGGAAATTGCTCCCAAGGATGAACCAGACTTGTGGAGGTCTACAATAGTTTTTCTGAGGTCTTGGCTGATTTCTTTTGATTTTCCCATGATGTCAAGCAAAGAGGCACTGAGTTTGAAGGTAGGCCTTGAAATACATCCACAGGTACACCTCCAATTGACTCAAATGATGTAAATTAGCCTATCAGATGCTTCTAAAGCCATGACATCATTTTCTGGAATTTTCCAAGCTGTTTAAAGGCACAGTAAATTTAGTGTATGTAAACTTCTGACCCACTGGAATTGTGATACAGTGTATTATAAGTGAAATAATCTGTCTGTAAACAATTGTTGGAAAAATTACTTGTGTGATGCACAAAGTAGATGTCCTAACCGACTT
The DNA here is from genome assembly GCF_964263955.1 of Coregonus lavaretus. NCBI lineage: Eukaryota > Metazoa > Chordata > Actinopteri > Salmoniformes > Salmonidae > Coregonus > Coregonus lavaretus. The sequence continues at coordinate 25,419,355 of NC_140012.1, read as the reverse complement.
GCCAAGACTATAGTTTGTTAACAAGAAATGTGTGGAGTCGTTGAAAAACGAGTTTTAATGACTCAAACCTAAGTGTATGTAAACTTCCGACTTCAACTGTACATACAATATTGTGCCACAGTGGATTTTCGCCACTGGGATGAGACGCCCTCTTCTTGCACAGCCTGGATTTGCAGGGGGAATGTTTTTAGGAAGAACACAGGCTACAGACACAGGCAGGCAGGCAGGCGGGCAGGCACTTGAGCCTCAGATGGTTGCTGTCCCCCTCTCTCTCCGACTGTGCGAGAGACTCAGCCAATCTGTGCACGGTGACGCTGCACAAGGCTGGATCTAGACGCGCTTCATCATAATATTTAACACACCCACCCTCAATCTCACATGCGAGGGACATTGATTGTCTTTTTCCTCGCTCAGAAGGCACACGGTAGTCTATCTCCGAGAGAGAAACCGAATCGGCACCTGTCCGAATTATTTGTTTGATTCGTCTTGCTTTGGTTGTTTTGTATTGCCTGTCTTCATACGGATTTGTTGTGAACATTGCCATTTATTCTCATTCAGGGTCGCTTACTGTACTTTTGTCTGCTGCGCTTTTACACGTTGTTTTATCGTTTATAGTGGCAAAGGAGGAGCCTTTCGAATAGTCTTCTTTTAAAATTATATTTGGACATTGGTGAATAGCGCTCTCTGCGTTTTTCCTAATCCGGACTGCACCAATGCGTTGCCGGTGCCCAGCGGATCCACGACAGCTCCGTTTCTCACACAGCAGAGTTCACGCTCAATGGCCGGACCGATGTGCGCCAGCAGACCCAGCCAACACACACCTCTGATGGATCATTTATCTACCGTTTTCGAGCTGCTTTCGGGACCCTTGCACTTCCTTTATACCTTATAGTGTGCGTAAAGCCTTGGGGTCGGAGCTGTAGAGCGAAAGCAATTGAGATAATGCCGCGTGCCCAACTCGACCGTTGGTCTGAACCGAGTCGACCTGTTTTACCTGGGTGCATGCGGCGAATCCTCTCGTTCTGAATCACGAAAGGAGCCTGCCGTCTGGATTTCTATGTGGTTGGGAATACAAAAGTTGAACACTGAAACATTTAGTCTACTCAAGACGGCAAGAAGTGAAGATGGTTACGTGTTCAACGTGTATTTCATTAAAGTGGCATCCAGTGTGATAAACATAATCAGTGATGTAGTGAGTCTGTTCATATGCGTGCTCATCATTTGCAGTAAATACTCGCAACTGCTCAAACAGGGGACAATGAAGATGATACTCTTCCGTAAATTCCGGGTTTTGATTCTCATGGTGTTTCTAATCGCCTGCTCGATGCACATCATGATAGACTTGTTACCAAAGCTGGAGAGGCGCAGCAACAGCGGCTGCTCCTGCTCGCACACGCCGAGCGAGGACCCTCAGAACTGGGCTAAACACCGAGCCAGGTCGGGAGCAGAGTCGGGCTGGCCTAACAAACACACTCTGAGAATCCTCCAGGACTTCAGCAATGAGCCAAACTCTAACATCTCTTCCCATTCTCTGGAGAAGAACCCCAAAGCGGGAAACAAAACGGAAGCCTTTAAACAGGTTGAACATTATGCACAAAATGGTGACAAAAAGAGACGGTTCATTCAAGACGCTGTGGTCACCAAAAACATACCTGTCAAGGGTTCAAGGTTGCTGGCTCTATTTGACCACCCGTTATTCAAGAGAGCCTTACCGTCTCTGACCGACGAAGACACCTTGTTCAACGTCAACACAGACATCAGATTTGACCCCAATGCCGCCACAGAGAATCAGGAATGGTAACATATATTTTTATATATTGATAGACCATCACCACAATCGAAAAGTGATTATTAGCCTCTCCGAATTCAATTCAAGACAATAACATAAATGAAACAAACAATTCACCTAGGATATTATGTGTAAATTACCAATTTAATCTTGTTATTACACATTAATAAAGGTGTTATTACACAAATGGTTATAGGCTACCTAACCATATTATCAAATGTCCCTCTTGCAAATTCAAGTCCCTTTGCAAAACATGTCGCCTCTTAACACACAAAACACTAAAACAGCTGAAACACTAAAAAGGAGGGCGGTCCAGGGGCTACAGAAAAACCATACTCATGTCATTCTCCCCATTGAAATAACACTGATCACCTCTCCCTCCTCCCTCCCCTCTTCCCCCCAGGCACGCTGAAGGGAACATGGAGGAGTATACTCCAACAGGAGGAGAGCTGACGGCTGACTCCTACCCCAACTGGCTCCGTTTCCACATAGGGATTAATCGATATGAGCTCTACTCCAGACATTACCTAGTCATCGATGCCCTGCTCAGGGACCTGGTCTCACAGAGAATCACCAGCGTCGGTAAGTCAGAGAAGAGGAGAGAAGGCAGCTTCTCTATAGCTTTGTCTCAGATCTGTTTGTGCTTTATTGAGCCAACCCTTATGTCATATAGCAGAGGTAGGCAACCCTGGTCCTGGAGTGCCGCAGGCACTTCATGTTTTTGGTTTAACCAACCTGGAAGTCCAGGTGTGTTGAATTTAGGCATAGCCGCGGGAAGTAGGGGTGCTGAGGTTGCTGCAGCACTCCCTGAAAAATCGGAATAAAAAAAATTATATATATATTTTTTTAATGCACCACACCCACCCCCAAACAGCTTCCCGTGACTATGAATTTAGGCAATCACTGAACTGATAAATTATCTCAGTTGGTCAGGTGTGATGCCTACAGTGTAGTTCGAACAAAATCCTGCAGTACCTGCGGCACTCCAGGAACAGGGTTGCCTACCCCTGTCATTGAGGTTGAGGAACTAGCCTGGTTCCAGATCTGTATGTGGATTGTGTAGCCAACTCCTCTGACTATCATTGTCACAGAGGACTTGGCAAAGGCACATACAGATTTGGGACTGGCTAGTTTCTCCTCTGTATGGCACAACAACAATAGTCAGAGTAGTTAGCTAAACTAAGCACATAAGGGTCTTTCTATGAACTAGGGTACCGGTGAGGATTTCCCACACTGGACAACTTGATAAGTCATTGATAATAATCTGCAAAAAAAATTTCATGTCATTACATTAAGATATAAGGGGGGGATCATAGCTATATTCCCCAATCCAATTCACAAGTTGATTTAAAACCTATGTTTAATCCTTTATCGTGGTTGGTGTCTTGATGGATTTTTCCAAAATTGTGTGACATAAAACATTACTTTTGTCCTTGCATTTATGGCAGTGTAAATTGTCATTATAACATATACAGTATTAAGCATTAATCAGTTAAATTAGACATTGAACGCTGTAAGAATCCTGGATCTTGCTGTCGGTCAGTTTTTTGTATAGAGATCTCAGAAATGCAGTGTAACTACAAAACATTTTGTGTCTTCTTATGTTACGGGGTGAAAACAGTTTTCATGGGCACACAAATCCAAAATAATAAATGCGATTGCAAAATCGAAAGCTCCCAACCAAAAGAGTCACCTTACCTTGATACTTAAAACCTAAATTGATACTGTCATTAACGTGGTTCTTCAATAATTATGACTAATACTTGTTGGATGCGCATTTGGTGTCCAGCTGATTAGTTACGCTGTGATATTTTCACACCTCATCATCTGATCTAGGAAGTAATTTTCCGATTGACAGTCAAGTGACAAACAGCTGTTGTGATAGCGCATGTGATGCAACAACAGCCCAAGTGCTGGAAAAAAGGTGGTTTCGAGGAATGTCCAGAATATTTTGGTGTCTCATTCGTTACGCCGGTGAAGACAGTTGTGCCTGGAGCCACGTTGGCTCTAATATCCCTAGCGAATTGATGTTGATCATCTGTTGTTGTCTGCTTGATTTACAACAGGGTCTCGTTAGATTTAACAGATCATGCATCAAGGTAATGAGTTCATGTTTTCATATGTTTTTGTGCCTTGTATTGGACACCAAGTCTACTTTGCGCATTTGTGTAAGATAGACTATTGCACAACACCCAAAGCTATTCCTATTAATTATTCTGGATATAATGACAACAAATTACATAGCCTAGTGGGCTTATTCACAATATGATCTGGTAATGAAAATAACATGACAGATACATTTTGTTTTCCATGTTACACCTGCAATTTTAAACAATACGATTTCCTCAATTTGGTGCTTGAAAAGTCCTTGTAATTATTGTAGCCAATTTATAAGTTCTCCTGCTCCCTTATAATTTTCCGTGATTACATTTTTGATCCATTTTTGTGAGAGATGTGGCCACTTTCGTTTGTTTCCAGCCGCTTCAATTGAAGGGTGTTGACCTACTCTGTTGCGGTAAAACTACCTGCGGTTATTATGAGGACAACAACATCTAATGCTGGCTTCCACTTGGCTTTCCATACAAATTCTTCCATTAAAAAAGGAACCTGGTTTTTGGTCACTTTCTCATTAAAAACAGCAATGGGTGGGATTCAAATGGTGAGATTAATGCTACCGCTATTCATGGTTTTATTATGTGTGCTTGCGTCGGCCACATAGGCTACAGAAAAATCGCCACGCATGCATCCAATCTAGTCAGGCAATGTCCACATTATTCTCACATATTTTAGAATGTAATAATAATTTCAGTATCAATGCATTGGCAAGGCCTAAAAACAATATGTTTTCTTAAAGTGGTAAGGGCCATCTTTTTTAAAAACACTTTTTGCATGCTTTTGGGGGGAGAGGGCCCTATATGTACAATTATATAAATTATACAATTGTGTAACATTGAGGTCCAATTAAGTGCTTGAAAAAGTCCCTGAAAGTCATTGGATTTGACTTGCCAATGTCTGTATGAACCCTGCTTAAAGGATGTATAGTCTTAGGCCTATGTTGCAGAATTGGTGGAGTTATGGGTCAATTTGCATATATTCACTTTTATACCACTAAGTACACATGTGGAACTGCACGAAAATAATTTTTATTTTTGTTTCAAACCATTTTGAAATGTTGATCCCAATGTCATATATTGGCCCAATTATTTATAGAAAGACCCATAAACAGATCTGGGACCAGGCTATGTTCTCTCTCCAGATCCACACACAGTGAAACGAGAGGATGCAGGGTGGATGCAGCTTGGTCTGGCAGTATGGTCAGCTACATGCTGCTCCCTTCAGCCCATGTAATTACCCAGCTATATGACTGAGTGGCCAGGATGTGAATGCCAATTGAGACTACAAAAGCCAGCAGTTGGTAGTATGGTTTTTGCTTTGTATAGCAGACCTAGCTACAGTCAGACCTACTACACTCATTCACAGAAGGAATACAACACAAATGATAAACAAATATTAGATATTGTATATTGATAGTGTATGACAAATTCCATTTTGTAGTTGTGTCACGGATTCTGCCGAGGCTGCCCCTCCTCCTTGCTCGGGCAGGCTTCGGCGTTCGTCATCACCGGAGTACTAGTTGCTGCCGATCTATGTTCTATGTTTCTATGTTCTACCTGTTGTTTTCAGTACATTTTGTTGTTGTTGTCTGATTGTCACACACCTGTTTCCCATCGTGCAATTACTCCTTCCCTATTTAACCCGGTGGCTCCCATTGTGTTTGTGCGTGTTTGTTATTTCGTTTCCTGTGTCGTTTGGTGAGCAGGTTTACTCCACCCTGTGTGGAGGTATTTGTATTTGTTTCTTTACTTGTTAGTAAAGTACGTTTTCATTGAGTTCTGTGTCCTGCGCCTGACTTCGACCCACTGCATTACACTGACACTCGTGACAAGTTGATATGTGACATATTTGGTAATGTGAATTTGAAGAGTTTATTTACAAAACGCTATATCCACCAATTTTTCAAATTTGTGTTTTTTCACCAGGGATTATTGCTTATGGGTACCTTCATGTGTGTATAAAATATTACTGTTCTCAAATTTTAATTTAATAGATTTTAGGTGTGTATTAAAAGTAGTTTGTGTTGCATTGTTTAGCTGGAATGGAGTGTCATGCCTCCCTTGGAGGTCTGGAGATTTTTGTATTGCAAAAATGGTTTGATTTGGATTCGATGTTACATTTCACGAACCATCCCCCCACACGCCCGGAGAAGGGGTGCTGTGTGTTATGTGCGTCACTGTTTTCCGTCCGTGAAGTTGTTGCCTATGCTAGTTTGAAGTGCTAGTTTTGAAGTTATCAGCCAGCGATTTATATTTATTGAAAGTGGATTACGCTGGTAAAGTCAAACGTCACAACACGTTCGAAAACCACTCTGGTGACAAACACACTTTTTTCCTGGTCTCCATTCGTCCACATGGCTGCTGGCTGAGCTTTGCTACCATCAAAAATATCATGAATATTGCCCACTATTCTCTTTTGTAAGGACCCAAAAAACAGAGGCAGTCGGAGAAACTATTCAAGTAAGTAAATAAATATTTTTAATGTTAAAAAACTATGTATTATTAGCTAGCTAGCTAGCTGGCTACAGTAGGCCACTTTGTAGGCTAACTCAACTGAGCTGCTAGCTAACTTTACACACTGTTTAGCTAAGTGATTTAAATGTCATCAGCTAGCTAACTTCCTATTAGCTAGTTATCGTGATGTAATCGTTCTAAATAAAAAACAGTCTCCAAATGCATTTGTAGATAACAGCCATGGAAGAGGGTAAAATTGCAGCCCCAGCTGTCAGGAGAGTGTAGGCTACTGGATAGGGCAGGAAATATTGTGGGAGGACAATATGAAAATATTCTCTAGTTCCAGTCCCTAAAGGGGAAAACTTTGAGGACAGAGAGATAATAGCAACATAATATTCAGTGCTGTCTAATTTTAGTATAATGAAGCCTGTTTCTTTGTGATGTTTTCTGTCCGCAGATATGGAAAGCTGTGAAAGCATGTTTGCAGATGAAGAGAGCGGTCCCAATGAATGTCCCAAGAGACTAAGGGTATATCCTATATGCCATTGGCAGTGGTGGAAAAAGTACCCAATTGTCATACTTGAGTAAAAGTAAAGATACCTTAATAGAAAATGACTCAAGTAAAAGTGAAAGTAACCCAGTAAAATCCTAATTGAGTAAAAGCCTAAAAGTATTTGGTTTTAAATATACTTACGTATCAAAGTAAATGTAATTGCTAAAATATACTTAAGTATCAAAAGTAAAAGTAAAGGTATAAATCATTTAAAATTCCTTATATTAAGAAAACCTGACAGCACCATTATTAAAAATAAAAATACGGATAGCCAGAGGCACACTCCAACACTCATACATCATTTACAAATGAAGCATGTGTTTAGTGAGTCCGCCAGATCAGAGACAGTAGGGATGACCAGGGATGTTCTCTTGATAAGTGTGTGAATTAGACAAATTTCCCATCCTGCATTCAAAATGTAACGAGTACTTTTGGGTGTCAGGGAAAATGTATGGAGTAAAAAGTACATCATTTTCTTTAGGAATGTAGTGAAGTAAAAGTAAAAGTTGTCAAAAATATAAATAGTAAAGGAAAGTACAGATACCCCAAAAAACTGCTTAAGTAGTACTTTCAAGTATTTTTACTTCAGTACTTTACACCACTGGCCATGGGTGACTGTATATGTGTAGGCCTACCTACAGTGAGGGGAAAAAGTATTTGATCCCCTGCTGATTTTGTGCGTTTGCCCACTGACAAAGAAATTATCAGTCTATAATTTTAATGGTAGGTTTATTTGAACAGTGAGAGACAGAATAACAACAAAAGAATCCAGAAAAACGCATGTCAAAAATGTTATAAATTGATTTGCATTTTAATGAGGGAAATAAGTATTTGACTCTCAATCAGAAAGATTTCTGGCTCCCAGGTGTCTTTTATAGAGGTAATGAGCTGAGATTAGGAGCACACTCTTAAAGGGAGTGCTCCTAATCTCAGTTTGTTACCTGTATAAAAGACACCTGTCCACAGAAGCAATCAATCAATCAGATTCCAAACTCTCCACCATGGCCAAGACCAAAGAGCTCTCCAAGGATGTCAGGGACAAGATTGTAGACCTACACAAGGCTGGAATGGGCTACAAGACCATCGCCAAGCAGCTTGGTGAGAAGGTGACAACAGTTGGTGCGATTATTCGCAAATGGAAGAAACACAAAATAACTGTCAATCTCCCTCGGCCTGGGGCTCCTTGCAAGATCTCACCTCGTGGAGTTGCAATGATCATGAGAACGGTGAGGAATCAGCCCAGAACTACACGGGAGGATCTTGTCAATGATCTCAAGGCAGCTGGGACCATAGTCACCAAGAAAACAATTGGTAACACACTACGCCGTGAAGGACTGACATCCTGAAGCGCCCGCAAGGTCCCCCTGCTCAAGAAACCACATATACAGGCCTGTCAGAAGTTTGCCAATGAAGATCTGAATGATTCAGAGGAGAACTGTGTGAAAGTGTTGTGGTCAGATGAGACCAAAATCGAGCTCTTTGGCATCAACTCAACTCGCCGTGTTTGGAGGAGGAGGAATGCTGCCTATAACCCCAAGAACACCATCCCCACCGTCAAACATGGAGGTGGAAACATTATGCTTTGGGGTGTTTTTCTGCTAAGGGGACAGGACAACTTCACCGCATCAAAGGGAAGATGGACGGCGCCATGTACCGTCAAATCTTGGGTGAGAACCTCCTTCCCTCAGCCAGGGCATTGAAAATGGGTCGTGGATTGGTATTCCAGTATGACAATGACCCAAAACACACGGCCAAGGCAACAAAGGAGTGGCTCAAGAAGAAGCACATGAAGGTCCTGGAGTGGCCTAGCCAGTCTCCAGACCTTAATCCCATAGAAAATCTGTGGAGGGAGCTGATGGTTCGAGTTGCCAAACGTCAGGCTCAACCTTAATGACTTGGAGAAGATCTGCAAAGAGGAGTGGGACAAAATCCCTCCTGAGATGTGTGCAAACCTGGTGGCCAACTACAAGAAACGTCTGACCTCTGTGATTGCCAACAAGGGTTTTGCCACCAAGTACTAAGTCATGTTTTGCAGAGGGGTCAAATACTTATTTCCCTCATTAAAATGCAAATCAATTTATAACATTTTTGACATGCATTTTTCTGGATTTATTTGTTGTTATTCTGTCTCTCACTGTTCAAATAAACCTACCATAAAAATTATAGACTGATCATGTCTTTGTCAGTGGGCAAACGTACAAAATCAGCAGGGGATCAAATACTTTTTTCCCTCACTGTATGTTAGTAAATGTTGTATGCAAAAATACAGTTAAACATCACACACAATGTATAAAACTATTACAATTGGAGCAGGCCAACCCTGCTTGTCTTCTGGGTGTGCTGGGTTCTGTTTCAGCCCAGCAATAACACACCTGATTCAATTGATCAAATCGAATGAGTTGATAATCTAGTGTGCTATTGCTTGGCTGGAATACAAGTCTGCTCACCCAGTAGATCAAGGATCAGTGGATCAAGGTTGGCCACCTCTGGCATGGAGTTGTTTTTGTTCACCTGAGGTGATGCTTTAGCCTACTTGATGCTACTCAATTATCTATTGTTGTTTAGACTAAGATGTCTAATCTTTACATACGAGTTAGCTTATTTGTACATTTTGAAGTGATGAAGTGTTGATTCTTTGAAGTTAAGTTTAAACTTGTTTTAATTGTTAAACTATTATTCAAAATCAACTAGCGTCAATGTTGATTAATCACATACAGTATCACAATCCTACAATAAAGAGGGGAATGGGTTCTGTCTCTGTGTTTCTGTGTTGTATTCTCAAATGAACATTGCATTTTTGTCTAGTTGTAAGATCTCCAATCTGTTTCATTTGATTGACACACTCTCTCAGTATATCAGCTATCTGAATCTATTTAGCAGCTTATCATACAGTGGGGGAAAAAAGTATTTAGTCAGCCACCAATTGTGCAAGTTCTCCCACTTAAAAAGATGAGAGAGGCCTGTCATTTTCATCATAGGTACACGTCAACTATGACAGACAAAATGAGGAAAAAAAATCCAGAAAATCACATTGTAGGATTTTTAATGAATTTATTTGCAAATTATGGTGGAAAATAAGTATTTGGTCAATAACAAAAGTTTCTCAATACTTTGTTATATACCCTTTGTTGGCAATGACACAGGTCAAACGTTTTCTGTAAGTCTTCACAAGGTTCACACACTGTTGCTGGTATTTTGGCCCATTCCTCTATGCAGATCTCCTCTAGAGCAGTGATGTTTTGGGGCTGTCGCTGGGCAACACAGACTTTCAACTCCCTCCAAAGATTTTCTATGGGGTTGAGATCTGGAGACTGGCTAGGCCACTCCAGGACCTTGAAATGCTTCTTATGAAGCCACTCCTTCGTTGCCCGGGCAGTGTGTTTGGGATCATTGTCATGCTGAAAGACCCAGCCACGTTTCATCTTCAATGCCCTTGCTGATGGAAGGAGGTTTTCACTCAAAATCTCACGATACATGGCCCCATTCATTCTTTCCTTTACACGGATCAGTCGTCCTGGTCCCTTTGCAGAAAAACAGCCCCAAAGCATGATGTTTCCACCCCCATGCTTCACAGTAGGTATGGTGTTCTTTGGATGCAACTCAGCATTCTTTGTCCTCCAAAGACGACGAGTTGAGTTTTTACCAAAAAGTTATATTTTGGTTTCATCTGACCATATGACATTCTCCCAATCCTCTTCTGGATCATCCAAATGCACTCTAGCAAACTTCAGACGGGCCTGGACATGTACTGGCTTAAGCAGGGGGACACGTCTGGCACTGCAGGATTTGAGTCCCTGGCAGCGTAGTGTGTTACTGATGGTAGGCTTTGTTACTTTGGTCCCAGCTCTCTGCAGGTCATTCACTAGGTCCCCCCGTGTGGTTCTGGGATTTTTGCTCTCCGTTCTTGTGATCATTTTGACCCCACGGGGTGAGATCTTACATGGAGCCCCAGATCGAGGGAGATTATCAGTGGTCTTGTATGTCTTCCATTTCATAATAATTGCTCCCACAGTTGATTTCTTCAAACCAAGCTGCTTACCTATTGCAGATTCAGTCTTCCCAGCCTGGTGCAGGTCTACAATTTTGTTTCTGGTGTCCTTTGACAGCTCTTTGGTCTTGGCCATAGTGGAGTTTGGAGTGTGACTGTTTGAGGTTGTGGACAGGTGTCTTTTATACTGATAACAAGTTCAAACAGGTGACATTAATACAGGTAACGAGTGGAGGACAGAGGAGCCTCTTAAAGAAGAAGTTACAGGTCTGTGAGAGCCAGAAATCTTGCTTGTTTGTAGGTGACCAAATACTTATTTTCCACCATAATTTGCAAATAAATTCATTAAAAATCCTACAATGTGATTTTCTGGATTTTTTTCCTCAATTTGTCTGTCATAGTTGACGTGCACCTATGATGAAAATTACAGGCCTCTCTCATCTTTTTAAGTGGGAGAACTTGCACAATTGGTGGCTGACTAAATACTTTTTTCCCCCACTGTATGGCATGCATCACCAATGCAGCCATAGGCCTACAAGTATGATGGCATTACTGGCCTTATGGGCATCTGTCATCGAAGCAGAGAATAGCTAAACTCACACATTGTTTACATGTTGCGCTGCAGTTGAAGTCGTAAGTTTACATACACCTTAGCTAAATACATTTAAACTCAGTTTTTCACAATTCCTGACATTTAATCCTAGTAAAAATTCCCTCTTAGGTCAGTTAGGATCACCACTTTATTTTAAGAATGTGAAATGTCAGAATAATAGTAGAGAGTGATTTATTTCAGCTTTTATTTCTTTCATCACATTCCCAGTGGGTCAGAAGTTTACATGAACTCAATTAGTATTTGGTAGCATTTCCTTTAAATTGTTTAACTTGGGTCAAATGTTTCGGGTAGCCTTCCACAAGCTTCCCACAATAAGTTGGGTGAATTTTGGCCCATTCCTCCTGACAGAGCTGGTGTAACTAAGTCAGGTTTGTAGGCTTCCTTGCTCGCACACGCTTTTTCAGTTCTGCCCACAAATGTTCTATAGGATTGAAGTCAGGGCTTTGTGATGGCCACTCCAATACCTTGACTTTGTTGTCCTTAAGCCATTTTGCCACAACTTTGGAAGTATGCTTGGGGTCATTGTCCATTTGGAAGACCCATTTGCAACCAATCTTTAACTTCCTGACTGATGTCTTGAGATGTTGCTTCAATATATCCACATAATTTTCCTTCCTCATGATGCCATCTATTTTGTGAAGTGCACCAGTCCCTCCTGCAGCAAAGCACCCCCACAGCATGATGCTGCCACCCCCGTACTTCACGGTTGGGATGGTGTTCTTCGGCTTGCAAGCAACCCCCTTTTTCCTCCAAACATAACGATGGTCATTATGGCAAAAAAGTTATATTTTTGTTTCATCAGACCTGAGGACATTTCTAAAAAAAGTAAGATCTTTGTCCCCATGTGCAATTGCAAACCGTAGTCTGTCTTTTTTATGGCGGTTTTGGAGCAGTGGCTTCTTCCTTGCTGAGCGGCCTTTCAGGTTATGTCGATACAGGACTCGTTTTACTGTGGGTATAGATACTTTTGTACCTGTTTCCTCCAGCATCTTCACAAGGTCCTTTGCTGTTGTTCTGGGACTGATCTGCACTTTTCGCACCAAAGTACGTTCATCTCTAGGAGACAGAATGCGTCTCCTTTCTGAGCGGTATGACGGCTGCGTGGTCCCATGGTGTTTATACTTGCGTACTATTGTTTGTACAGATGAACGTGGTACCTTCAGGTGCTCCCAAGGACGAACCAGACTTGTGGAGGTCTACAATTTTTTTCTGAGGTCTTTGCTGATTTCTTTTGATTTTCCCATGATGTCAAGCAAAGAGGCACTGAGTTTGAAGGAAGGCCTTGAAATACATCCACAGGTACACCTCCAATTGACTCAAATGATGTCAATTAGCCTATCAGAAGCTTCTAAAGCTATGACATCATTTTCTGGAATTTTCCAAACTGTTTAAAGGCACCGTCAACTTAGTGTATGTAAACTTCTGACCCACTGGAATTGTGATACAGTTAATTTTAAGTGAAATAATCTGTCTGTAAACAATTGTTGGAAAAATTACTTGTGTCATGCACAAAGTAGATGTCCTAACCGACTTGCCAAAACTATAGTTTGTTAACAAGAAAAAAAAAAGGAGTGGTTGAAAAACGAGTTTTAATGACTCCAACCTAAGTGTATGTAAACTTCCGACTTAAACTGTATATGTCCTTAATTTAAAATGATACCAGTAGATAATGTGTATGAGGCAAACCATATATCATATTTTGTACATGCCTTTTAAGTCCTGACATTTATAAAATTGTTTGGTGCAAATCCAACCCTTGTAATTTAGGTACAGTATGAAAATAAGGAGATGACAATTATGCTACAGGAGATGAGCATTACAGGTAACATTTTATGAGGTTCACTTTATGTAAATCATTTTAGCAATGTTGCTTCCAAAATGATTGCAGTTGTTATCATACTGTACATAGACAGTACGTGGTTGCAATAATATGCTGTTTTTATCAACATTTTGTTCGCCTTATTATCGTGCGAGAAATGTAACTAGCTACTAGCTAGCTAGTTAGTTATACCTACGTAGCGTTGAAGATTAGCCGACTTTTCTCAAAACAAACCTCATTGTGGCTATCTACTTCTTGTCCCTCATGCTAGCCTTTACAGCCAAATATCACTTCAGAAACTTCAAAAGAAAAAAAAATTGATATGGCCAGTATTGTAGATCATATCTCCCGTCTTGCTGCAGCTTTAGCTCATCTCGTAATAACAGAGAAATGCTGTGAAAACCAGCGTGCTTCAAAGATTCTAAAATGTTTGGTCACCGGTGCTTGTGTTTACATTTTTTGTCCTCACGCACTGTTGCACCCACAACACTAATCTGGTGAGCACCTTTGGAGTGCCGCCCAAGCAAGGCATTTGATTGGTTTGACGTGTTACGAGGCGTCACTGATTTACACCGGGTTCCGACCAACGATTTATTTATACACTAGATGACTGTTAGGGGGCGCTGTGTTGCAGCCACTGTACCTCCATCTGTCACGTTCGTTGAGTACAGGATTGGACCAAGGTGCAGCGTGGTATGCGTACATGTTTGTTTATTGAATAAACACAGAATAAAACAACAAAAGCAACGTAACGTGAAGTTCTACAGGCTAACATCAAACAAGCCAAACACACAGAAACAAGATCCCACAAAACAGGTAGGCAACATGGCTACCTAAGTATGATCCCCAATCAGAGACAACGATTGACAGCTGCCTCTGATTGGGAACCACACCCGGCCAACATAGAAATACACATACTAGAAACTATCAACATTCACACCCTGACCAAACTAACAAGAAACAACAGGCATTAAAGGTCAGGGCGTGACAGTACCCTCCCCCAAAGGTGCGGACTCCGGCCGCAAAACCTAACTTAACAGGGGAGGGTCCTGGTGGGCATCTAGCCTCGGTGGCGGCTCCGGCTCCGGGCGTGACGTCCTCTCCCTTACTGCCTCCCCGTTGCACCCCTGGTCCGGTCTGGACCTCGGCGCGTTGCTTCCCCTCTCAGTCCTCCCACGATGCACCAAGCCCTGTCTGGACCCTGGTGTGGGAGGCCCCGACCCTGGAGAGGGGTTGACGTCTGGTTCTGGAGTGGAGCCGCTGACCGGAGCTGAACTGGACTGCGGTGGAGCGGACTGCTCTGGCACTGGAGTGGAGCCGCTGACCGGAGCTGGACTAGGCACCGGTGGAGCGGACTGCTCTGGCTCTGGACTGGAGCCGCTGACCGGAGCTGAACTGGACTGCGGTGGAGTGGACTGCTCTGGCACTGGAGTGGAGCCGCTGACCGGAGCTGGACTTGGCACCGGTGGAGCGGACTGCTCTGGCTCTGGACTGGAGCAGCTGACCAGAGCTGGACTGGGCACCGGTGGAGCGGACTGCTCTGGCACTGGAGTGGAGCAGCTGACCGGAGCTGGACTGGACACCGGTGGAGCGGACTGCTCTGGCACTGGAGTGGAGCAGCTGACAGGGGCTGGACTAGGCACTGGTAGAGCGGACTACTCTGGCACTGGAGTGGAGCCGTTGACCGGAGCTGGACTGGGCACCGGTGGAGCGGACTACTCTGGCTCTGGACTGGAGCAGCTGACCAGAGCTGGACTGGGCACCGGTGGAGCGGACTGCTCTGGCACTGGAGTGGAGCAGCTGACCGGAGCTGGACTGGACACCGGTGGAGCGGACTTCTCTGGCACAGGTCTGGTGTGAGGAACAGGCATGGGCCGCACCGGGCTGGGAACACGCACCACTGGTCTGGTGCGTGGAGTAGGCACGGGTCGTGCCGGACTGGAGACACGCACCACTGGTTTGGTGCGAGGAGCAGGTACGGGCCGTGCCGGACCGGAGACACGCACCACTGGTTTGGTGCGAGGAGCAGGCACGGGCCGCACCGGGCTGGGAACACGCACCACTGGTCTGTTGCGAGGATTAGGTACGGGGCGTACCGGGCTGGCGACACGCACCACTGGTTTGGTGCGGGGAGCAGGTACGGGCCGTACTGGACTAGATACACGCACCACTGGTTTGGTGCGGGGAGCAGGTACGGGCCGTACTGAACTGGATACACACACCACTGGTTTGGTGCGAGGAGCAGGTACGGGCCGTACCGGGCTGGGGAGGCGCACTGGTGACACAGTGCGTAGAACCGGCGCAGGATATACTGGACCGTAGAGGCGCACTGGAGGTTTGGAGCGTAAAGCTGGCACAACCCGTCCTGGCTGGATGCCCACTTTCGCACGGCACGTGCGGGGCGCTGGCACAGGACGCACTGGGCTGTGAAGGCGCACTGGCGACACAGTGCGTATCTCCGCATAACCTGGTTCCACAATGAACACACGCTCCTTACAGCGAGTGCGGGTAGCTGGCTCTGCTAACCTCTGCTCTAACGACTGAGCTCTCTGCTGCTGGAGGGTTAATTCCTCTCTCAGCTTCTCTTGTTGCCTGGCCAGCTCCTCTCTCCGTGCAACCATTGACTCCTTTTCCCTAAGGGCCTCCTGCTGCGCCTCCTCTTGAAGGGAGCTCTCCTGCTCTATCTTCGCGATCAGCCCCTGTAAGGTGTTTGCCTCTTCTATCAGAGTGCTAATCTCCAGGTCTCTCCGAGCCCCCCCCCCCCCAAACATTTTCTTGGGGTTGCCTCTCGGTCTTCCTTAGCGGTCGGCACCGTTGGCGTCGCCGTTGATCCTCTCCTACCTGGGCTTCTACCTTCGCCCAGGGTCCTTTACCAGCTAATACTGTATCTCCTCCCAAGACCACGTCTTCCCCACCTGTGTCCAGGGTGTTTGCTCCTCCTGGGCATGCTGCTTGGTCCGTTGGTGGTGGGATCTTCTGTCACGTTCGTTTAGTACAGGATTGGACCAAGGTGCAGCGTGGTATGAGTACATGTTCGTTTATTGAATAAACACCGAACAAAACAACAAAAGCAACGCAACGTAACGTGAAGTCCTACAGGCTAACATCAAACAAGCCAAACACACAGAAACAAGATCCCACAAAACAGGTAGGCAACATGGCTACCTAAGTATGATCCCCAATCAGAGACAACGATCGACAGCTGCCTCTGATTGGGAACCACACCCGGCCAACATAGAAATACACATACTAAAAACTATCAACATTCACAACCTGACCAAACTAAGAAGAAACAACAGGCATTAAATGTCTTGGCACTCCCAGCATTGTAGAGAATATTTTGGAAGCTATAGAAATATATTTATTAATGTTTACATTTGTTTTTGCCACATTTATTATATTACAGACACCTTAATGCATACTTTTAAATTAGATTATGTGAGCTAAACATTTGAAGTACATTTTTGTTGTTGATTAATAATGTTACTGTCCCCACTACAACAACAACAAAAATACTTAAATACATGTAATTTTTGAAGTACTGTAGAATTCCATGAATTCTTATGGAGGATTGCTCCTACTGGGGAGTGCCAATATGACCGACCGGTTGCTTCAAAGCGTCTCAATGGCCAATACATAGCATCAGCAATCCAGGGTTTATATAAATCATTGGTTCCGACCCCTCTTTAGCTGATTTCTGCCATGGAACTTCCCCAGGCTTCCTTTAGGGAAGCCTGGTTTGCGACGAGGCTAAATCAGGGCATCTGATTACTGAGTGAGTATGCAAACAGTCTAGAGACTGAAGCATTGACATTTCCACTTGAACTTTTCATGCTCTTCTCTCCTTTGTACAGCACTTGTCAACATATCTTTAACATGAAACAACATTTTCTTATTTTGAAAGACCATACATTTGATTATTTTCAGTGCTGCTTCTTTGACTGATCGTGTCAATAAAGCATTGCTGTTTTACTGAAGAGAAAACCTTGACCTTGACGACCATCCACTAAAGCACACGGTTCAATCAATTGGGCGAGGTGCACAAGCCTTAGTGGCTCTCTTTTGGGGGAAATTTGTTTTACTGACCAAGAAAGTGACTTTGTTGAATGGCTTGTTATGTGTGTGTGTGTGTGTGTGTGTGTGTGTGTGTGTGTGTGTGTGTGTGTGTGTGAGAAGGAGAGAGACAGAGACTGAGAGACAGACAGACAGACAGACAGACAGACAGACAGACAGACAGACAGACAGACAGACAGACAGACAGACAGACAGACAGACAGACAGAGGGAAGAAAGTGAGCTGCACTTCTAGCCTCCTGCCAAATGTATGACCATATTAGAGACACACATTTCCCACAGATCACAAAGACCCACAAATAATTTGTAGACAAATCAAACATTGATAAACTCCCATATTTGTTAGGCGAACTATCGCAGTGTGCAATCACAGCAGCAAGATCTGTGACCCATTGCCATGAGAAAAGGGCAACCAGTGGAGCACAAACAACATTGTAAATACAATCCATATCTGTTTATTTATCTTCCCCTACCTACCATTGGTACTTCAAATATTTGCACATTGCTAAAACACTGTACACAGCTGATAGCATAACATTAGAAATGCCTTTATCTTCTTGAAACCTTTGTGAGTGCAATGTTTACCATTAATTGTTGTTGTTTTGTTGTTGTTGTTTTTTGTTGTCATTTTTGTTAGTTTATTTCACTTGCTGTGGCAATGTAAACATATGTTTCCCATGTCAATAAAGCCCCTTTGAATTGAATTGAGACAGAGAGCGAGAGGGAGAGGGAGAGAATGATGGTTGGAAGAGAGCGAGAGACAGAGACAGACAGAAGAAAGAATAGAGAGAGACAGAGAGCGAGAACGAGGGAAGAAAGGAGAGAACAGAGAGTGATGTGATTGCACTCTCTGTCCTTCACCTCCCAGTCTCCTTCTTGATCAAACAAACACAGTGATATCATATGTCACTCACTCTAAGTACACTTGGTGCTTTCAAGACAACTGGGAACTTAGAAAAAAACGAGGTCAAATCATGACGTCAGTGATCTTCAGGTTGGAAAGTTGGAGCCCTAGAAAGATGCCAAAGTTTCCGACTTGGAATTCCAAGTTTGATGACGTTCAAAAATATTTTTCCCATTCTGAGCTAATTTTTTTCCCGAGTTTCCAGTTGTCTTGATCGCACTGAAGTCTGAGATTTCCGAGTTCCTAATTCCCAGTTGTTTTGAACAACTGTCACACACACACAATCTGAACTGAATCAGTGGGAGAGGTTGACCATCCTCTGGAGGGGGAAATCATTATGTGATTGACTAGATCATATTTGATGATGTACTCTATAATCTACTCCTTGTACTCTATAATGTCATTCAGTGAGAAGATTATTCTGCCATACTGTACATTTGCTGCCAATGACTATTTTCGTTGTTTGTATTTTTGTGTTTTCAACAGCCATGAAGTCTGGAGGCACCCAACTGAAACTCATCATGACGTTCCAGAACTACGGTCAGGCTCTGTTCAAACCTATGAAGTAAGTAGACTGCTTTATGCCAACCAGAAATGCTTCTCATGGTGATGTATTTTATAGGTTCAGTAGGCTATTCTTACAGTTCCGCAAGGGGACAATCTCAATGTGGTCTCAGA
The DNA here is from genome assembly GCF_964263955.1 of Coregonus lavaretus. Taxonomy (NCBI): domain Eukaryota; kingdom Metazoa; phylum Chordata; class Actinopteri; order Salmoniformes; family Salmonidae; genus Coregonus; species Coregonus lavaretus. The sequence continues at coordinate 25,400,370 of NC_140012.1, read as the reverse complement.
GCATTTCGTAAATCTGAGACACTCCATTTAGTATGATATGTTTCGTATGGTATGTATTAATTAGTGGATGTCGATCATCCATTTCGTATGATATGTTGTGAATTACAATTTGTATGATATGTTACGAATTGCAATTCGTACAATATGTTACGAATTGTGATTCGTACAATATGTTACAAAATAGCAAAACGTATGATGTATTACGAATTGCAATTTTATCTAGGGGTGGCTAACGCTAACGTTAACTATCTGGCTAACGTTAACTAGGCTAGAGGTTAGGGTTAGGGGTTAATTGTAGGGTTAAGGTTAGGGTTAGGTTAAAGAGTTAGGGTTAGGGGAAGGGTTAGCTAAAATGGTTAAGGTTACGGTTATGGAAATGGTTAGCTAACATGCTAAGTAGTTGCAAAGTAGCTAAAAAGTAGTAAGTAGTTGCAAAGTTGCTAAATTGCTAATGTTGTCCGTGATGAGATTCAAACACGCAACCTTTGGGTTGCTAGACATTCGCATATACGCCCACCCATCTGTTGCTAGACTTTCGCATTATACGCCCACCCTCCCACCCTGACCGACCGACCAACCAACCAACCCACCCAACCCAACCTCCTTTCGTTTTTACCTTAAATAACCTTCTGTCTTATGTAACCATACCAAATGTAACATATCATACTAATTTCAGTGTCCCGGATTTACGTTCACTATGTTACATCTAGTCTATCAGACTAGTCTGACAATCTAGATCAGGGATCTCCAACAGGTAGTTCCCGCTATCTACCAGTAGCTCGCAGCCCACTTATGAGTAGCTTGCCAATTCATTCTGGAAGTACATGCATTTTTTCATGTGTTCAATTGCAAACTGTCCTAAACATAAAGCTCTCGGCTACTATCCAATCAAAGCCACATTGACATTATCCAACCCCTGGTTAGCCACTATTGACTTAATAAGCAATATCTGCCAATAAAAAAAGTTTGGGGTCACTTAGAAGTGTCCTTGTTTTAGAAAGAAAAGCAATTTTTTTGTCCATTAAAATAACATCAAATTGATCAGAAATACAGTGTAGACATTGTTAATGTTGTAAATGGCTATTGTAGCTGGAAACGGCTGATTTTTAATGGAATATCTACATAGGCGTACAGAGGCCCATTATCAGCAACCATCAGTCCTGTGTTCCAATGGCACGTTGTATTTGCTAATCCAAATGTATCATTTTAAAAGGCTAATTGATCATTAGAAAACCCTTTTGCAATTATGTTAGCACAGCTGAAAACTGTTGTGTTGATTAAAGAAGCAATAAAACTGGCCTTCTTGAGAATAGTTGAGTATCTGGAGCATCAGCAATTGTGGGTTCGATTACAGGCTCAAAATGGCCAGAAACAAATAACTTTCTTCTGAAACTCGTCAGTCTATTCTTGTTCTGAGAAATTAAGGCTATTCCATGTGAGAAATTGCCAAGAAACTGAAGATCTCGTACAACGCTGTGTACTACTCCCTTCACAGAACAGCGCAAACTGTCTCTAACCAGAATAGAAAGAGGAGTGGGAGGCCCCGATGCACAACTGAGCAAGAGGACAAATACATTACAGTGTCTAGTTTGAGAAACAGACGCCTCACAGGTCCTCAACTGGCAGCTTCATTAAATAGTACCCGCAAAACACCAGTCTCAACATCAACAGTGAAGAGGCGACTCCGGGATGCTGACCTTCTAGGCAGAGTTGCGAAGAAAAAGCCATATCTCAGACTGCCCATCTTAATATTTTATTTTTATTGGCCAGTCTGAGATACGGCTTTTTCTTTGCAATTAAATGTTAACTGCAAAGTAGGCTTACCTGACAGAACTATTTCATGATTATTTGTATCAACTGGGTGGCCATTGTTTTGCAAACTCTGCCATGGCATTTGCTGTAGCAGTAGGCCTAACAGCAGAAGCATCACTAGACAGACACATTCCTCTCTTGCTAGATGTGCAATTAAAATGGAATTACACAGAAAAATCTAAATAGGTTTTTTCCAGACCTGATTTAAGCATTGACATGGACTCAGAACATCAATTTTTGTTGTTTCTCTATGAATAATTGTAATTTTGAGAGTAAAAAAACAGAAGGAAAAAAATCATAAACCAGGAGAAAAAAATAGTAGCTCGCGACATGTGTAATACCATTTTTTTATAGCTCTCATTCTAGAAAAGGTTGGAGACCCCCCGATCTAGATGAATAAAGTTTAAATGAAAACAAACATTATTTATTATTATATTGTATCCAGGTTGGCCCCTGTAGCTCAGTTGGTAGAGCATGGCGCTTGCAACGCCAGGGTTGTGGGTTCGTTTCCCATGGGGGGCCAGTATGAAAATGTACGCACTCACTTAACTGTAAGTCGCTCTGGATAAGAGCGTCTGCTAAATTACGTAAATGTAAAATATTGTAATGATATACTTCCTCATGATAAACTTGGTCCTTTAGTCCTAATCCTTTTCATGATTGTTGTAGCTAGCTGGGTTTTAAATGTAATTCCTTTTGTTATCATAATTGTAATTTAATTGAGGGTTAATCATTGTCACCCTCCCGTTGTGTGTGGCATCAGTGTCAGTGTGGAGAGCTGGGTTAAGCCTGTGGATGATCGCAGGGAGGAAGAGGTGGCGGAGGCGGAGAGAAGCTATTCAGAGGCTGTCATAATTACTAACTCCTTCAGTCTACTCACATAAAGTCAAGCTAGACGCACCTCAAATCACCCTGACATAACTGTGTGTGTGTGTGTGTGTTTGTGTGTGTGTGTGTGCATGCGTGTGTGTGCAGCTGTAACATCGCAAAGAGGCTCAGGAGAGGAGCATACCAACAAATATTGAAATATGATCCAAATCTATCCAGATTATCTCTCTGTGGTACACTAATATTGAACTTAAACAGAAACAAATCTATTTGTTGTCTGCAGCTGTCAACTCATCTCTGGTATTATCCCCCTGGTGTTCCTCTAATCTAGAGACAGGAGGGGCAGGAGGGGCAGGAGGAGTATGAGGGTTGTTTTCACTCCCCTGTCTTGATACACTTCCTTTAACAAAACATGGCCATCCGAACTGTCTTGACGGCACAGTTGGACACCAATCTCCGTCCAGCTGAATTGGCATACATATCCTCTCACTCCTCCATACTATTCCCAATTTTCCCTAAACTAAAAAAAAAATGTTTTACCCCTTTTTCTCCCCAATTGGTAGTTACAGTTTTGTCCCATCGCTGCAACTCCCTTATGGACTCGGGAGAGGCAAAGGTCGAGAGCCATACGTCCTCTGAAACACAACCCTGCCAAGCCACACTGCTTGCTTAACCTGGAAGCCAGCCGCACCAATGTGTCAGAAGAAACACTTGTACAACTGGCGACCGTGTCAGCGTGCATGCGCCCGGCCCGCCACAGGAGTCACTAGAGTGCGATGGGACAAGGATATCTCGGCCAGCCAAACCCTCCCCTAACCCGGACGACGCTGGGCCAATTGTGCGCCGCCTCATGGGTCTCCCGGTCGCGGCCGGCTACCCAAAAACCTAACCTTAACCCAAATTCCAAAAAATAAATAATATATACCCTTTTTCTTGATTCCGATCTTGTCTCATTGCTGCAACTCCCCAACGGGCTCGGGAGAGGCAAAGGTCGAGTCATGAGTCCTCCGAAACATGACCCGCCAAACCACGCTTCACCCGCTCACTTAACCCAGAAGCCAGCTGAACGAATGTGTCAGACAATACACTGTTCAACTGATGACCAAAGTCAGCCTGCAGGCGCCCGGCCCGCCACAAGGAGTTGCTAGAGCGCAATGAGCCAAGTAAAGCCCCCCCCGGCCAAACCCTCCCCTAACCGGACAACGCTGGGCCAATTTTGCGCTGCCCTATGGGACTCCCGGTAATGACACAGCCTGGGATCGAACCCGGGTCTGTAGTGACGCCTCAAGCACTGCGATGCAGTGCCTTAGACCGCTGCGCCACTCGGGAGGCATTTTCCCTTTACCCAAAAACCTTAACCCTAATTATTTTTTAAAAAAATGGTGATTACAATCTTGTCTCATCGCTGTAACTCCCCGACAGGCTCGGGAGAGGCAAACCACACTTCTTAACACCCGCTCGCTTAACCAATGTGTCGGACGAAACACTGTTCAATTGACAACAAAAGTCAGCCTGCAGGCGCCCGGCCCGCCACAAGGAGTTGCTAGAGTGCTCTGAGCCAAGTAAAAACCCTCCCCTAACCCGGACAACACTCTGCCTATTTTGCGCCGCCCCAGGCTGTAGTGACGCCGCAACACTGCGATGCAGTGCCTTAGACCACTGCGCCACTCGGGAGGCCCCTAACACCAATTCTAACCTTAACCCTAGACCCCCTAGAAATAGCATTTGACCTTGTGGGGACTAACAAAATGTCCCCAGTTTTGTTAATTTACTATTCTTGTGGGGACTTCTGATCCCCACAAGTATAGTTAAACACGTCCACACACACACACACACACACACACACACTGACGTACACGCACACATACGCACACTGACATACAGTGACATACATGCACACACCGTTCCATAACACCCCACCAACTCACTCCTCTCTCCTCAATCTGTTGGCGTGTTGCCACATGGTGCATTAAAGAGATAGAGGCGCAACATCAAAGACTTCACAGGGCATCAGCTTCTCCTCTGAACACAAATGCATCATGCAAGAGATCGGCCTCCTTCTACCAGTAAACCGGCTTCAGAATAGAAAGGCACAGAGCAGAAAACCAATAGTGCTGCTCTGTATCGATCCCATATCTCTCTCTCTCTCACCGACAAATATTGAAATACAATCAAAATCCATTCAGATTATCTCTCTGCAGGACACTAATATTGAACTTAAACAGAAACAAAATTACAGAAACAAAATTAAATTTGTTTGAAAAGTAAGAACCTGTGGTGATGTGTTTGGGATTTAAATATATTTGTTTTCTGCAGCTCTCAACTAATCTCTGGTATTATCCTCTTGGTGTACATATCCTCTCACTCCTTTTATAACTGACCTTGTGGGGACAAACAATTCAGTCCCATTCAAAATCCTATTTTCCCTAACCCCTAACCCTAACCCTTACCCTAACCTTAACCCAAAAACCTAACCTTAACCCTAACCCTAAACCTAACCCTAAACCTAACCCTAGCTCCTAATTCTAACACAAATTCTAACATTAACCCTAAACCCCCTAGAAATAGTAGTGACCTTGTGGGGACTAACAAAATGTCTACAGTTGGTCAAATATGATTATGTTTACTATTCTTGTGGGGACCTCTGGTCCCCACAAGTATAGTTAAACACGTCCACACAAACACACACACGCGCACACACACACACACACACACACACACACACACACACACACACACACACACACACACACACACACACACACACACACTGCCACATGGTGCATTAAAGAGATAGAGGCGCAACATCAAAGACTTCACAGGGCATCAGCTTCTCCTCTGAACACAAATGCATCATGCAAGAGATCGGCCTCCTTCTACCAGTAAACCGGCTTCAGAATAGAAAGGCACAGAGCAGGTGCAGAGCAGAAAACCAGTAGTGCTGCTCTGTATCGATCCCATGTACAGTGGGGAAAAAAAGTATTTAGTCAGCCACCAATTGTGCAAGTTCTCCCACTTAAAAAGATGAGAGAGGCCTG